>NC_089978.1:120678785-121425982 GCF_036417845.1 Apteryx mantelli
TGTGCTTAAGTACTTTTTAACTGTATTCCTGCAGTGGAATCTTTTATCCTGGCAGTTTTAATTTTTAAATTTGTAGAGTTTTTTCTTTCCTATCTATGGAAATGTGTGTCCCAATATAATTTAAGAGCTTTCTTTAGTACTTTTGTTTCATTTCCTGCTGTGGGGAAGTATGTTAATAAATTATTTTTCTGAAGATGGTATCTTGTAATCCCTCCTCCCCCCATGAAACTGCAAGCCTGGTAAAAGTATTTAATATTTAATGCAGCTGAAAACAACAGGCAGTGAGGGGACGGGCAGTCTTGCATTAAGCACTTGATCCTGGCTCTGCTGTCACATCAGAGAACTAGTGATGGTTTCCAAAACCTCCTCAGGGCTCATGATCAAGATGTGGTTGACAATAAAGCGATGCAGAGAGGCCTGAATGACCAGTGGTGTATTTTAATCTTTTCTTTTAAGACTATAGTATGATATGAAATAATCCCAAAGGATGAGACCTGCAAATCTGTTTGGGTCTGTGCTTAGTTCAGAGTGATCCTAGAAGACAACCATTTGGGTTCCCACTGTTAGATCTGAGATTGGGCTTCAGGCTCTACTGGGGATATTAGTCCCAGATAATCTGCGGGGGGGTGGGGGTGGGGGGGGTTAGCTGAATTTTTGGGGTTTAGTCTGGGATTCACTGGCTTTTAGGGAGGGCATTATAATGAGTTTCTAGGCATTATAACGAGTTTCTCGAGCATAACAGATCTTCTTACTCTTACTAATGTGCCATGTTTTCCTATATCTAGTTACCTTAGGCAGTTATTAGCCTGGTAGAACAGGTGTCTTGCTTCCTCCAGCTGATTACAAAAGCTGCTGCCAGCTTAAAATCAAACCACAGAGCTGCTTGATATTATGTCTGAAACAGCTGCAACTGCCCCTGCCAAGAGCCCTTGATTTGGACTTTTAAAATATATATACTTATATATTTGAAAAGGATAATCTGTCCTTGTTTATTTCCTGAAGTTATCCATTCTGATAAGTTTGTTTCTCTACAGGCTTTTTTTCTTTTTTTTTTTTTTTGCTTCTGGCATGATAATTACAAGTCTTCTTGAGCTTCTCTAGAACAATAAATTTGAGTTTCATTGTATCAATGATGTACGATGAATCAGCGGTCACTTCTTTTCCGTATGTTCATGGCTGGAAGGTACCTGATATTGATTATGAGAAAAGAGTTACAGAACAGATGCGTCTATCAGATCCATGACATGCTGCTCCATCTGCTTTCCTATGTGCTTGTTTTATTCACCTATGTATTTATCCTTGCAAGACAACTGTCTCAGGGAAGCACAGTTATTCCTCTGAAATAGAGACAGCAAGTAAAATGACCAAGCCTGTAGCAGAGCAGAAGAATAAAATAGTCTTACAAACTAATGTCTGAAAAGCTCATTCTTTTCAGTTTTAGTACAGAGGCTAGCTCTCCAGTTATTAGCTCATCTAACATTTTTGAAATCTCTTCCTGACATATTTGCTATAATTTCAGAAAGCTATTATTCCATTTATGCCATGCCACTATTAACTATAAAATCAGTTCAGCCTAGGGTAGATTATATTTCCTTTAGCCACCATTTTTTTTTGTTTAATTAGAGCAAGAAATACATATATTTTAAGTCTGTTCTTTCCGTTGTTTGAGAACTTTGACCTTTTACTTATCTATTGTCTGGCATAAGCAGACTCTGGAACTCTAATTTAAAAACAAACAAACAAACAAAAAAACTGAATAGGGGCAAAAATGAATCCCCAAGGATGGAATACCAGGTAGGCTGCATCCCAGGAGTTGGTTTTTTACAGTGCCTTGTTGGAACTATTTTTGTTTTCAAGGAAGTGGCTTGACTGAATATCCAATATTGCAGGAGCCATATATTCTATCTGAGTGAATCTTTATCCTCTCCCACAATCCTGGGAATAATGACTGTTTTTTGTCTTGCTGGCTGCCTTCCCTCTTGGCTTGCCAATATTACACAGTGTTACTGCATAACATAAGCAGAAGTACCATGCTTGGACTAAGCTCTTGAAAGCGCACTTTATTTTTCTATTGTGTGTGTGTGTCAGTTCAGGTTCCTCCTCGCCTCCCTTTTGGATGAAGATGACATCTGTTGGACACTGCAATTCAAATACCATATTAAAGGTTTCATGAGACTTTTTGCCCTGTTTTGTGTGTCTTAATCAGTTTACAGAGGCATGACAGCTTGGTATGTGTTTTAGCATGGTTTCCTCATAATGCCATATAATATTTCCATATAACTTTAAATATTGCCATAATTCCATATAATTTTTGTTATGAATGTGAAATGACTAGAGATAATGACACTTTTCCCCAGTATTCCAAACCATAAGTATTCTGGCAAAGGAGACACTGGGTTATGCCTGCTTTGCTTACTCTTCTCCTCCCACAGGTCTTTTTGGGACAGTTTCCTTTTTCTGTGATACACTCTGCTTGCAAAGGTAGCCGTACAGAATTAACCTCTCTTTGGACAGTTCATATACAATTGAATCTGCATTCAGACTGTATTCTGAATTTGATTCAGTCACATACTCAGGCATAACTTGGAACTTATGAATACTGCTCTGGACATTAGTGGGACTACTTGTGTATTTAGTTATGGTATTCTTGTGTATTTTTGCACACTGGGACTTCAGCTCTGAGAGCAGGACCTGGTTTCATGTTTTAAGTAAGTCAGATGAAACTGTAGATGTCATGGTAACAGATGTATATAGTTGGCTTTCTCTTTTTCTTTTTTTCTTTTTTATTGCATCCTAGACACTGCATTCCATACCATGATTTGTTACAAGCATACATAGCTATTTTGTCAGTACATCTCCCCCCTTTTTTTTTTTTATACTATGAAAGGAAATAGCCCATGAAAAGTGCAAAATCTGATTTCCTGCAAAATGTCAGTGTGCCAGGTAATTCTTCATGATCAAATACAGTAAGAACAGAGAGCCTGAAATCTTTTCAATCTGTGAGTGGAATTCATTTGTTATGTAAATTAAGTAGGAAAATTGTGCAGATCTGAGAATAGGAAGTTTCACATTCTAAATCAAACTCTTAGTATCTTTGCACCAGTTCATCTTTTATTGAAAATTTCATTAATTTTCTGTTAACCTTAATAACAGGTACGTCAGATAACTTCAGAATGTAATTGACTGATGGATTTTTCTTTTAAAAACTACATATGTGTGTGTGTATATATATATGTTTACCTATTCCTTTCTTAGACTCTCAGGTACATTTTCTGTGACTTCATAGCTGTTACTTTTATTTAAGTAATCAAAGCTGTGCAAGGCTGCAGCTTTTCAGTTCACCCATATTTTCAGTCTCTCCCAATGCAATTTGTTTCCAAACTCTGTGATGCACTTCCCTGAATGAAGGAGACAGGAGAAGAATGTGGACAGATGCCATGACTAGGAAGGCAGATGCACTAGGTAAGAATAGGTAGATGACGAATATCTGCATGTTTTTCCCTGAATGCAGGCCTTAATTAGTATGTGGGGTGGAGGACATGAGCATTCACTTTGCTTTGTGCTGCTTACGAGTGTGGAGGAGCTGTGAACTCATGCAGTCTTGCAGAAAATAATTCATATGATTCTAGACCAGAAAAAACAGAACCATCTAAATTTGGGACATTGAAAATACAGCACTTTCCTGCTTTCTATAATTTCTTTGCTCAGCATTTGACTCACATTTTTCCTGCTGGAAACAAAAGTTCTACTTTCTACAATTCCAGGTTTCATCCTATCTAGCGGGAGATGTTTTTAACTACTTTTCCTATAGAGGACATTTTTTCATTATTTCATTCCAGTAGCAATTGTTAGATTTTCAGCAACAGATGCAATAGTAGTGCTATTTAAGGGCATATTGTCTCTTCGTGTGTAGATTATATTACAACTGCACATCTTCAGTTAATTAAACACAGATTTTGATCCAGAAATGAATTGCTCTTCTTGAATGTTAATGGACCAACAGATGAGAAATACAGTAAATCATACTTGTGATGGAATCAAAAATGGAAATGTAGTAAACCAATCTTTTTTTTTTTTCTTGATGCGTCAGTGCAACTCTAGTCTGAATTTGAGGGAAGGATCAGTTTTTTTGTTTCTTTGCATACAGATAGGTTCTCAATTAAAAAAAAAAAAACACAATGTGCAGTACATTTTCCCTGTTGTACTGTGTTAAAAATTGTATGCTTTTATGTAGTAATCTCCATCCCTTTCTGCTTATCTAAAATGAACCATTCTTTTGAAGTTCCCAAATCATGAAGGCTTTGTAAGTTTTATATTCAGAGGGCATACTTTACTGTCAAAGGATATCAATTTTCAGGAATATGTTTAACTGTCTCCCAAAGATCTTTCTACTCCTCTTGCTGACTTTTCAAGTTGCGTGTGTAATACTCTAGATTTTACATTTGTAATGTATAGATTTTACAGACTATACAGAGTACTCTATTTTGAATATAGAATTTAGAAAAATAACTTTATCTAAGCTGTTATTGTAACTTTATACAACTGTAAACTGTTACTAAGTGTTACTTCTTTATTAAAATAATGCAGATATATAAAGCCAAAAAAGTAACCACAGAAGTGCGGTCTCCTTCAGACTCTTCATATGCACTGTTCTAAAACTTACTGATGCTTATTTCAACTGCCTTAGTTCTTCAGTTAGTCTACCAATGGATTAACTGTAGTAGATTATCTGTTTGTCAGGTTTGCTATCCTTTCTCTGCTTCTTGTTGTTGTTGTTATGGAAAGTGTTTGTTTCTGTGTGTTATTAGATTATTAATCTCTAGAGGGGATTTTTGAGAGATGAAACTTCAGAGATTTGAAAGACAGACATTTACATTTAAAGTGCAAATTATTTGGGCTAGTGAGTTGTTATGTCTTCAGGGCCATTTCTGCCAATGTTTCTCCAAATGTGACACATGGGACTGACTTCTTCAGCCTTAACAAAGATGAAAGTTACTAGAGCATGAAGCTTTACAAACAAGTTCTATTGATGTGTGTTGAAGATGGTACTCATTTCCATTTTAAGTGGAAACCAGTTTATAGCCTTGTAAAATGGAGTATCCTAATCATTGTTTTTAGTGCTAAAAATAACTGATACGGCTGTAAAGTTACATGGCACTTCACAAATATAAAGTAAGATTTATCCTGAAAGAGCTCTGAAGCTTAAGTACAAAACACAGGCATAGTCTTGGAACAGAAAATAACATAGTAAAAGAGAAAAGGAGATGATGAGAAGAAAGAAAGGTGTATTTCAAGGTAAGAGAACAGGTAGAAGGAGTAATCATCAAGACAAGACTATATAAAGTAAAGATGAAATAATTATCAGATCATCCAGATTACAACTATGGGCAGAAGGCTTATGAAAGTAGAATTCTGAGATGCAACAGCTCTTGTACAGGAAGATAAGGAAAGTGAATCTAACATAAAAACATCCATACAAGATATGAGACAAAAGGACAGAAAGATAAGAAATGAGGATGCATATTCACTCATCCTAGGCAAAGGGAGTGGAAGTACTGGGTGGAGACTGACATGTTTGCAAAGGAATGAGAAGGAAAGCTAAGTGATATTGAAACCGTAACAACTGATCAGCTTGAAGTCTGCAGGTTGACTGCTCAGACTTGCATATTTGGTACCTACTAATACAGAAGAAAGAGGGAAAAGATGCCTGCATCTTTCCTGTTAAAGGCAGATGTGAAGTTAGATTCAGGTTCTTCGTGTCTGGTTTGACAGTTAACATGTGGGACTATTAGCTTAGAACAAGCTTATTAGCTTAGCACAATTTTTTTGCTCCTCAGTGGAGGGAAGAGAAAGTTAACAGAGGTTGAAGGGATGGATATGTGTTCAAAAAACTTCTGATGAACCCCTTAAATGTGGTCTTTGTAATGTATATACAAAACACTAAATACAGTCCTCAGAGTTTGGAAAACACATTGGATCCCATGCCTTCCAATATTAAGTGTATCTTCTGTACTCTTCTTTTGTGAGAGAGATCTGGAATAAAGATAACACTAGGCATCTTTCTACATTTTGGGGTTCATGAATGCCCTCACAAATCTTGCTCAGAATTATCTGAGAAAATTTTGGACCTAGGGTCTCCCAGTGCGCTAACCATGATGACTGTATCCATGTATAGGTATCTGGCAGGCACCTACATTAGTGTTACCAGTTCATGTACACTGGACCCTCCTAAGCCCCTGATTGTTCTAGCCTTCTAAAAGTCCTCTTAGACACAAACACGCCTTCAACTCAGATATACATGGCATTTGAAATTCTTACTTTGTAAGACAGAAACCAAATACTGAAGTCTTGAGGCACTAAGCCCCTCATGTTTGCAGGTTTGGTCACTGAAGAAAGAAAAGCTTTCCCTTTCTAAGGATACAAGGAAGAGATTCCTTTGCTGGTGTGGAATCCAAAATAGAGACTAGTAGGAATACTTCTTCTCTGTTTCCATTCCCATTCTGCCTGGGTCTGGTGGGAGCCCAATCAGATCAGTGTAACAATCACCCAAATGCCCGTGAGGAATATTCTGGATATGTGTTTTTTTTTCTGGTGCAATTTGTCTGCTCTGGATTACTACTTATGCCACTTTTCTCAGTGATTTCTGAAGGGCAGTGGAAGGTACAGAGCTGCTACAGATAGCTATACACATGCCTTCCTGCACTGAGTAGGTTTTCTGCTCCTGTCCAACCTTTCTCTGGAGCTTTTGCTGGAAAAAAATTCTCCTGATGAAATTTCTATATTGCTCACATCAATAATTCGTAATGTTCATTCTCTTGCTGCTCTGATGAAAGACAAGGAAAGAAGGAAAATTACAGTAGAGGGAGATGCAGAAGCAGGTTGTTTCAGGAAAAAAGAAAAAAGGACTAAGAGGTAATATAATCTAAAAAATGGATTGTAACTGCTCTCAAACTTGTCTTTATTGCCCTAAGCTTCTAAATTATCTTCTCATAAAAGCTGGCTCCTGTAAGAAGTATTTTCTATTCCCCTTCTGGTCAAGAGGTCTCAGATTTCTGTGTTTCAGAGTTATTACCTTGATGATCAATAAACTTATACTTATCTCCATGGGAGATTTCCCATTTGAAATATTTATTTACTGGAAGTGTCATGTAAGTGACAAAATTAAGCTGAAACTGGAAGAGTTATGTTAAAGATGCATTTATTTCCATTAGTTCTTTCTGAGAGTTTTGAAACATGAGCTTGTTGTACAAAGCATTGTATGATACTCTGTTCCCAGTAACTGCCTTGTGTGGGAAGGTGCACTTGAAGCTGATGAGGAGGAGGGAAAAGTTTTCCAGGCTTATAAGGGAGAAATACTGTTTGACCACTGATGTACCAAGAGCTCCTTGCTCTATGGAGGCTTTGCCTGGCCGATGGTTCCATCACCCTCTCTTGATCCCATTTTCCTACAACAAGCAGGAATGAGAGAGATCTGTACAGCTCCATTCTTACAGCAGTGACGCTCACCAGAGGCATGCTCAAAATCTTGGCACTCCTCATCACTAGCTTCCACTTCACTACCCCTGCTGTAGGCAGCTTTCCCCACGAGCCCTTCATGTAAGTTCTAACAGGCTGTCAACTTGCACCTTAGTAATAAAGCTGGAACACAAAACTGTACTGATGTGGCATTGATTTAGTTTTTGTAAGCATTCTGGCTATATCCAGAGGTGAACGCTGGGTAAGAGAAGATTGATCTGACCAATATCTGCTTCTTGTGAAAATATATCAGTCAGATTTTGCTCTGTAATACTCCTGAGTGAAGCTCTGAGGAAAGGGGAGCCCTTAGCAAATATTGTTTGCATGATAAATATTAACAGATTTAGGTTTTCAGGACTAACTTGCATTTTAAGGCTGTGATTTCCTTCCCCCCCCCCACCTGTCTCAAATGCAGTACTACTAGTTAAAGGGACTGATTTCCAATTAAAAAATGGAATCAGGTACCAATTAGTACCAAAGTTTGGTACCAATCAGATACCAGCTTTCTCTGGACCTTCTGAAAATCACAGCCTGAATAAACTGAATGTTCTCAAACAGCTTAGCAAATTCTAGCAGAGCTGTCTTTGAGAGGAACCATAAGACAATGATGCCTTATGTTTAGTTTCTCAGTTTCTGAGGCTTTCCAAAAACTCTCTTGCAAATTTTAGTACTTCAAACAAGCAAACAGCCTTCCCCCCGACCCTGTATGTTTTTGCTTCAAGTTTCCAACCCTATTTGTTGAAGGTTTGCTGCCTCTGTCTCCCTTTCACCACCGTATTTGTTTCATGGGAGAGCAGTTATGACAAGCAGGAGAGCTTAGGAAGCGGAGGTGTTATTTTTCACCCTCTCACTGGTTTATTCCAACTGCTATGAATCTCGATTTACTCATCTGTGAGGAGGCGCTAATAGTCCACCATTCTAGGGAATCCTTAGAGAAGCTTGGATGAAAAATGTTATCAAAGCTGTAGTATTGCACCCTTTTTACCTCTGCTCTACACAAAATGGAGGAAAGAACTCTGTTTTATTTTGAAAACAAGTATTTGCATTGATATGCACATAGGAAGGATAAAGAATGAAAAATAGCCTAATCTAGTGAGGTTTTATACATGTAACTTTCTGAAGCTGTTACTTCAGACTTACTTTGCTGTGACTTTCTTATAAATCAAGCCTGGGAAGAATCTGTGTGTGTGAGTTTAATATAAAGCTTCAATCATAAGAGTTTTGTTGACTACTAAAACAGTGGAAAAAACCTTCTGTCCCTGTGAGCAGGACTGAGTCCATAAACAGGCTTCATTAGTCTACAGTTTGATGTAAATGATAATGCTGCTCTGAGCTGGGATCGATTCAGGATAAAGCAAGACTTGCTCCAGGCGCATCAATACAGATTAAAATATGACTTGTTTCAGCCAGTTTAAATGCCAGGCAAGATATTGCTAACTTCTAGAATGCAAACAGCTTCACTTATGCACACAGACTGTCTACTCCTCACTCTGTTTTGTGCAATTTTATGTCCCTTGCACTCCCTAAACTCATGTATCTGCTGGCAATGAGGCTCATTAACATTGCTACACGGATCACCTGGTAATCCACCCATCCTTGTTAGTAAATTGCAGGAACATCTGGCTGTTTGGAGAATAGCTTTAACTCTGTTTCTGCCAGTTCAGCTTGAATATAGGTTTTTTTTTCTCTGTCTCAATCAGAAGCAAATATGAATCATTTTGCACACAGGTCCATCTCAAATTTATTTTGTATCCATTTCAGCCCTGCCAGGCCTAAATCCTGGCCTTAGTTTAAATGTCATGAAATTGTAAAATAAAGATCCATACCTATAACTGTGAGTATGAGTTTCTTATACATAATCATCTTCTGTTATTTGAGCCCTTAAACTAGAAGACATGGGGTGTTGGGGCCCTTGCGGTGCTTCAGAACAATAATCTATATGAGATATAGAGCATGGAACTAACACTGTTTAGGATTAATTGCTTAGCACAACTTGCTTAGCATTAGTAGCTAAATTTGCTGAAGCCTTAGGCCTCAGGCTATAGCCACTGCTACGTGCTTTGAAGTAGTTTTACCAAGGACACTGGTGCAGCTGGAAATGATACGTCCTGAGAAAGTACAGATAAACTAGCAGAAGCCAGTGGGAACCAAGGTTAAGGGCTAGACAGCTTTGCTAAACAAGCAGCAAGGTACAAGGCATGACCGCTGCGTGCGTGATCGGTGCCATGATTGGCTACCTGTGACATAATCTGCATGGTGATTGGCCTAGCAAAGTGTGCGACTGCACAAACATATATAAGATGGGCAAATTGCCGAATAAAGTTGGAATTGAACCTGCATTCTGTGAATGCGTATGATTCTTTCCCGTCACTCCCGCGGACCGCGACAATGGGGGATGGGGGAAATACAAAACTATTGAGATTCGTTATCACTGAGTTCCAAGTGGAGAAGTTTCAGCAGTAAAGGCTAACATGCGAGGCTTAGTAAAATTGAAAGATATGACAACACTGATGGAGAAGTGGAATATTGTATGTTTGGAGTTTAAGTCCTAACAAATCTTTGGCTTGCGTTAAATATTATGTGAATTCTTCACTCTATGTATTTCTTCTCCCAAAGGAAAGATCATTTGCAGTTCTTTCTCCATGACCCTATCTTTGCTGTAGAGCCTGAGCTGAGTTCACTGGGGATGCTTAAGGCAAAATTCTGAAAGTCTAAAATGGAGGAAGAGGCCAGTAGAGCTCTTCCCGCAACAATCTTCACCTTCTGAAGTCTCTTTTGGCATTTGGGGCCACTGAAAGCTCCCCTAACTAGCCAGGAGTTTTAAGAATGGGGAGGAAAAGGAACTTGGGAAGGGCTAGTGGTTTAGATGCAAGTGTTGCTGCTTAGCTCTGGCTGAAGAGGAGATGAGACATGATTGTTTGTGGGGCCAAGTTCTGATAAGCCACCTTGTGCTGGGAAGTGCTGCTGGCTCCAGGGGGCTCGTGGGTCTCAGGGATTACACGCCAAAGGGGCGAGCTGAGCTCTGACCAAGAAGAGTTAAGGGGAGGCTCTGCAGCTGTCTTACCATCTCACATGTTGCAGGCTTGTATATCTTGGTGGCTAGGGACAGGGAGGATGAGGTGCCCTGCTAAACTCGTGTTGCTCTCTTAGACAAATGGCTTGTATAATGGAAGGAGTAGTGGACTGGGTGTCTGCCATGTGTTTGCTAAGTAGCCTTGGTAGCAAATTATTTTGTCTCTTGTCATCTCCATATTAAAAATGTAAATCTAAAATGGAGATACTGTTACACACTTCCTTTGGGAGGTGATCTGATCACCACCACTAGTGAAATACACATCTGCTGAAATTTGTCTTTCTACTTAAAGGTGATGTATATGAGTTTTCAGATCTTTTCCTAATTAATTTTACTCCTGCACCCCAAACCTACGTAGGTACATATTTCTTTGCCTGTGCAGAATTCTACTAACTTCGGGTCAGGTTGCAGTCTGCCTTCCTGCATAACAATGGAGAATCAGAGACTTGTTCTGTCCATAGTACCTTGGAGTTGAGGAAAATGCATTTAAAAGCAAACCCCAAATCAGAAAAATGGTTTAAAATCAAATTTAAAATCACATCTTATTCAGTTTAAGTCTGTCAAAAGGTGGTTTCTTGGGAAATCAACAGTTTAGAGGGAAAAATTCAGAATAGAAGCTGAGTTTTTGATTAATATTTATTTCTTGGTGCTTTTCTAAGACTTTCATTATGGGAGTTGAATCTAGCCATACAACTGAATGATTCTCCAAAACATTTTTTTAATGTATTATGGACTGCTTTTTCTGCATTACTATTAGTAAGAAGTAAATGACCTCATTATTAAGGGTAAGTTTCAAAACTATGTATGGGGAATTACATATTAAAAGCAAAAAAAAGAGAGAGAGCACTGTGTGCATACTTCCTCCTGAAGCTTTAAAAATACATTCCTGCAAGATAAAAAAAACTTTTGAAGATATTGCAAAAACTAAGGGTATTTCTCTCTCTCATTCTTCATCTCCTATGTGATAAGAGACATTTTGGTGAAAGTCAGTAAGAAGAGTTCATGCAAATGTAACAGTTTTGTTGAAAGTCCTCATAACATCGTGTGCAATAACATCATGTTACAATCATATGCTGAAGAGCACAAAAGCAGTTATAAGACTCTTCCTAGTTCTCGAAAAAAATGCTGTCTCTGCTGAAAAGATGCCTAATTTGTAGATAAGGGCAGAAGAACTTTTCAGTTCTAGACATATTGTATAATCACTTACAATATTGACAGGGTAACCCTAGAGCAGAATAAAAATAAGTGCTGAAATTCGTTTCTTGTATAGTTGCCATTAAATAATCAGGTATTTTCCATATGAGGCTGGGGACTGGGGGCAGGGGAGAGATGCAGTACAAAAAACCTCCATTTAAGGATAAGTTTACCCTGCTATACATAGTGTGGCAGAGTCATCACTACAAAGACTTCCTCGTAAGTAATCTGTTTTCAGAAATTCCAGTGGAGTATGGGAGTTCAAAAACCCCAAGACTCATTTGGAGTTGAAGAGTTGGGGTTGAAATGTTGAAATGCAGAACACTAGTAAGTTGTTACAGGTTCTCTTGGACACTTCAGTCTTTTATTTTCCTACTGTGATGTGAAAACCAAAGAATGTGTTTCACTGTTTGTCTATGGGTAGAAGTGACAATAACCAATCATGGAAAAAAGAAACTTTAAAGAAAGGGGTAATATCCAGAAGAAAACTGGGTGCTTACAAACCATGTAACTGGAGAAATCTTGCAGTGGCACTTTGAGAAATCAGGTTGCCTTATTTTTTTGAGAGATTTCACTATATTTACCGTATTGAATACTGAATGGTAAAACCTAAACATCCTCTGTTGGCAAAATTATCATTCATCATCTACTGTTTTATTATTAATTGCTACTCATTAGGGTATCATGAATTCTAAGCCTTGTTACCCACTTATTTTTGAGCAAAACCAGAGATATGGTTGATAAAAGCATGTTTGTTGATACAGTAGAGCTGCTACTCTACAGCTGAATTTCTATAAATACATTTTGTCTAAAAAATTTTTTTTGTAATATTTAATAAACAAACTACATACTAAATGCACTATTCAGCATTGTTATCAGCAAAGAGATTGGCAGATCAGTAAAAGATGAGCACAGGTTACTGTTGCAGACTGATCTAATTCTTGGGTTAATTTGCCATAATTCAACACAATACGTTTTAATATAGCCCAGTGTAAACTGGGACATTTCAGAACAGAGAGTGTGGGCTATACACGTGGGATGACTGAATCGGAAAGATTTAAGGACCATCACAGATGAACTTCCAAAACAGAAGTGAGGAAGTGCTGTTATCTGTATGGGCGCTATTGTTAACAGCTCAGGTAAGACTACTGTGTCTAGTTCTTGAAGAAAAAAGAGGGAATACTGGACAGCATAAACAGGCAAATCACTAAAATGATCTAATAATATATTTAAGGAGCTGGAATACGAGCTTCCCATTATGAAGCCTTAGGAAGTTGTTCCGTTCAAGTTATTGAAGAAAATCTTACCTTGAAGAGAGGTCTAAGAATGGTGTTACATTTGGGGATTTCAGTGTTATGGGAAAGCTCAGTGGCTGAAGGCTGAGTTTACACTACTAGACCTTGAAATTAAAATTTCAGCATTCAGCAAAAAGCACTGAAACCAGTTACTGTGGAAATACAGAGTATAAGAATAAGATCTCAACTGGAGTCTATAAACTATCAACAACAACAAAAACTCCTCCATAAATCTAACCTAAGTTTTATATTTTTAAATCAGATCATGGGGAAAAGCCAAGTCATCAGATTAGATGATGATAAAGTTTCTTGATGCCCACCAAATCTTTGGACCTATAAGATGGATCCGTCTGCGTAGCAGACCTTTCTGAATGTCCAGGGTGAAGAAATACGGATCCATTTTTCTCTAAATTTAAATGGCATACTTGCATCAAATCTTCCATATCTCAAAACTAAAATTCATTGAAATTTCATGCTTTTAATGCTTTTTGTGATGTATTCCTTTGTATCCATTTTGGTTTGTTGTTTTTAATGATTTTTTTTCCTGTAACTTGCTCATTTTCCTGTAAGGTATTTTAGACAAAAATTCTTTATCTGTGGTCAGTGCCATATCATACAACTTGCTAACTTCATTCCTACATTCCAGAATCCTATATCTCTTCCTTTTAGTGCAGTAAGTAAGCCTAAGTGAGCCTAAGTAAGCTCATTGTTCAGACTCCACATTTCCCCTAAATGTGAAGTGCATGTTTGCAACTGAACTCAATTATATATATCAAATTTGCTGTATGCAAAGTAATATTTAAAAACAGGAGGGAAGGGGAAGTAATTCACCTTAAATGTCTATCTGAAAATAAATATCCTTGCTGCTTTTTAACCTAACTGAGCTTGGGAAAGCCTCATGTCTATAAAGCTCTGCTGGAACTATGTAAATGCATATGATGGAATGCATTATATGTGTTTAATAAAATGTAATGAATTTATGAGTTGACTGGCAGGAGTTAGGGTCTCTCTATTTGTTTAAATCTTTGCATGACAGTATATGGTTGGTTTGTTTGTTCTCTCTCTTTCTATCTCTTCCTTTCTCTCATTTGACTGGGATGAATGCAACCCTACTCTGAAAGGGGTGCTGCAGAGCTGTTTCACTGCTGTTACGCTATGTGAATAAGTTCAGTGCTAATGGACTGATTAGAGACCCCTGAGGTCTCTTCTCTCTATCTCCTATTTTCTTTTTCTTTCCTCTCCATCTTTAGGTGAAGTCATATCAGAACTTGAC
Organism: Apteryx mantelli; assembly: GCF_036417845.1. Taxonomy (NCBI): domain Eukaryota; kingdom Metazoa; phylum Chordata; class Aves; order Apterygiformes; family Apterygidae; genus Apteryx; species Apteryx mantelli. The sequence goes on from NC_089978.1 coordinate 120,693,136, forward strand.
TATAATTTTGAAGGAATTTTGAATTAGTGAACCCTATTGGCAAAATAATTTTCGTAATAGCTAAGATGGTTTTCCAGTTTTCTGCCTCTGCCTTTCAGAACTTACTAAAGTTGCTGCCATGTGTGATTAATGTTTTTTTTCTCTTGTTTTTTATTGTCTATGAATGGATTAAACAAGCAAGGTCTTAAAATGAAACTTCCTTCAAAGTAGGTGAATATCATAAAGGACCGCTAAGGGATAAGACAATATCATACTCTGCATCATGTTTATTGAGGCCCCATTATGCTACATACTGAACAAAGATAGAATGCATAAGTGCTCCTTACTCCAAAAGATCCCCTTGGATGAAAAGGTAGAGGCAGCAACATGCAAAGGGAAAAGGTCAGAGTGACTGTAGACACAGCACTCAAGTTCTGTTTTTCATTTACAGGGTGTGTGTGTGGGGAAATTATCTAAAATGTCTTTAATACAAATGGATTAAGTTGATTTGCAAGGATGATTTCTCCCCCCAGTAGTATGGGAAACTATATAGGAAACTGAGGAATGGTTGCCTGCGATTTAATTTCACCTTCTACCTTCATCCAAATCAATCTTTCTTTACAGGCAAATGCCTGATGACAAATGTTTGTGAAGCTGTTTCCTCAAATGGGAAATGTTTTTAAATATAGTGGTACACTAATAACCTTAAGGCTGAACACTTACTGGGTACTGTATTTACAAGCTTACCTCAACCCTGATGGTACTGAAAATTACAGTATAATGCAAATTAGAGGGGAGGAAAATTATAGTAGGATTTTATTATGGCTCTGGAGGCAGCACAGGATACCTGGATATCTTTCCCTCTTCTTCTACATTTGATGGACATTTTTCCCATTATTAAGGTGAATCAGTGTGTGTATTCAGACTTTGATTAAATACCATTTCTCTATAGCATACACTTTGATAGCTTTGTTTTTTGTTATAGCATAGATATGGCTTTAGTTCTACCAGCAATATAGCCTCCCAATTTTTTCTTTTTTAATCTTCAGTTTGGGGGATGAGGTTGTTAACTGTGAAGTTAATTTAGCTGTGTATGCATGTATTACACAGTTCTCCTGAAGTGCAGTTCAGGGGGTAAGATTGTTAGCTACAAAGCTAACATGACTGCAAACATTGTGGTCTGTGTATGTCAGCAAAATGTTATTATTGCTCTGTGGTGATGCATTTAATATGCTGCTTGTTGTGTTAGTGCTTTGTGCTACACATTCATCTCATATTTGATTATCATGAACAATCAACAAAACTGTCTCCAATGTTGTGAAGTGCTGCCCATGAGCCTAGGATGGTATTTCTTTACATGTAAGCTTGCTAGTTATCATATGACTAAAGACAGCAATGTACAGTTATAATCCACAAGTGTCTCTCATTGCTTTCAACTGATAACCCTACTTTAGTTTTTTTTCCGTGTTGAATAGACAAATATTCATAAAATTCTTAGTAAAAAACATAGGCTTAGAAAATAAATCAATGCGCAACCTTAAGTATAGTCATCTCTGCTGCTTTGAAAATGCTACTCAGATGAAATTTTCCCCCAGGTCATGTATTGGCATATTGACTAATACTGGCCTTGGGAGCGAGCAATGTGTAGTTTCATATGATACCTTTCCATCTTCCTGTGTGACATCGCTGGTAGTAATTGGTGTTGCTTTCTTTCACGGTTTAGCCCTTCTTATTGTAGTATGCTATTTCTTTGCCTGTTTCTCTGAGATTTCTGTGTGGTACTGTGATAAAGACCCTGTTAAAATCCGGATGAATTATATCCACACTATCTCCCTTTATCTTCCCAATCTGCCACTGTGCTGTAAAAGCCTTTCAGGTTAGACTGGCACAATCTGTGTTCCTCAGATTTTCATTTTGGCTGTAGCTCAGTAAGTTCTATTCAGGATACCTAGAAATATATTCATCGATTTTTTTTTTAATTGTGTTTACTTAGTATGGTACCAATATTTCAAAGCTGGTTCAGAGGTTGGAATGCATATCTGAAGCACTTTAAACATGAACATTAACACTGAGACTTTTGAAGATGCCTGAGGGATCCAAATGCCAATGTCCTGTTAAACCGAGAAGGAATAAAATGTCTTGGTTCCTTAGCTTCATTGGTTTGTAACTGAACTTAACATTCAACCTAATAGGAAAACCATCTAACATCTCATTAAACTATATATGTGTCAGCATAATAGACCCATAGTTTTCTGCACTTAAAATACCATATGTTGAAAAATATGAAGTTCTTCTTAAAGGTCCTGTTTATATCTTGCTTCTGGTTTAATCGTTTAATCATCCTCAGAATTTTGGTTTACAAATGCAAGCACGTTGGAAGTTACTACCCTGTCCGTCTTCCCCTCCTTTTTCCTGAGATTCCTGTGCCTTCTCCCTGAAGTGCCAGGCTTCATCTTATAGTAGTCCAGCAGCTGTGGGTGGGGGCAGTGTCTAAGGGGAGAGGGTTGAACGCACCGAGATGTGTGCTCAGTAAGTTCTGTAAATATTGGATTTTAATCTGCTTTTCTGTATCAGTCAGGCTCTTCAAAACTAAATGACTGAGGTTGCTCAGGGGGCCTGGGCAGATGCTAAGCCCTGGGATACGATTGAGAATTGAGGCTGACTCTACTATTTGGTGTAGCCGTTCATCCAAGCTCTGCTTATGTAAGGAGCTGTTTAAGACAGTAAACTTTTACTCGGTCCCTAACTCAGCCTTTCTTCAATGAATGTGGCACTGTAATCTCTACTACAGTAAAGGATCTATTTACTTTACTAAAGTATCTCTTTACTAAAATAAAGTATCTACAGTATCTGTTATTGGTTTTGAATTGATCTGAGAATATTTTTACTGGGAAAAGCTTAGTCAAATCATTTAAATGGCAGTGGGGCACTCTTGAGAAGCAAATCTCAGTACGAGCAGTAACCCCGCATATTACAAGACTCTTCTATAAAGTTAGCTTACAGGAATGAAGTTCAGTGATTGAAAACCATTGTTTTCTTCCTTGCTAAGATGAGAAGATGGAAGTAAGTGACTGTTTTATTTTTGTAAACCACCTTAAAATAGAGTTGTATTTGCCAACACATCTAACAAAAAATTGTTATTCACGTAGCAATCCCCAGCTCTTACAAGCATTTTCGTTAAGTAGTTTGTCTGAGTGCTGTGTTGTGGGCTCAGATGCACATGCAGTAATAAAAATAACACCTAAGTTTATAATCAGTAGATTGCAAAGAAAAATATAATGAAAATTGGGACTCTTCCCTCATTTTAAAAGTGGGAAAATAAGGGATAAGAAGAGACTTCCCCTGAGTGGAGTTATTGGCTGAGTCTCAAATAGGATCTCTCTTATCCTTTCTTCAATTCATCCTTCAGGGGAAAGAGTAGATAAATAAATAAAATCTTGAGTGTTTCTATAGAAAATACCATCTTGATTGGTAGCTGTTCTTTTAAGATAATGCGAACTGCCCTGCCAAGTTGATGATACTCCTCTTCTAAAAATGTGTTCTTCATAGTGTGTGTGTGCGTGTCTGTGTGTGGTGTTATCACTCTTACTGCATTCACGGGTGAAAGAGCTAGTATTTTAGACTAGTTTTGGAAGGACAAAACACAGGAGTCCAATGCACTGTAGCTTTTCTACAAGAGGAGAAATAATTTCTTGTTAGCCAATTAATATTCTCCTGTGTGAAAGTAATGCAAAGTATTCTATGCAGAATTGCAAGCTTTTGAACAATGATGAGTCTAGAAATACGGACTATACATTAAATATGCAATAATTATTACATGAAATAAGGAAAATAGTAGTTGTACTGTTTCACTGTGTCATCTATGCATGTTTCTATACAGTGTTGTACAGATAAAATATTCCTATTTTAGAGCTGTCTCTACATCTTTCTGTCTATGAACAAAGATTGGATGATGTATTATAAATTGTTTTCACAAATAATTAATTCTAATGATTATTTATAAATATGTATATTTACAGAAAGCTTTCAAAACATCAAACTATTATTTCTCTAAAATGTTCTGTAAACTGAGAGAGGTTTGCCAGATCACAGAAGAATCTCCTGAGTCCTAATCTGTCACGAAAACTTGAAAGTTGATAAATTTTCTTAGTTTCTAGGAGTGTCCTCACACATTTCCAAGCATTTTTAGGTGAGCTGAGATTTGTCCACATGGTTCTCATGCAGATCTTAGGACTCCATATCAACAAGTGCAAAGCAACATTAGTAAATGCCAGTGAGCTTGTCGTGATTAGCAGTCATTTTCTGTGCCTCTTTGGTGTTCAACATTTACTACTAGAAGTGCAGAATAGTAAAACATGTTTATTCTGCTTTTTGTTGTGCAGCAATTTTTAACATCTAATATTTAATAAAGAATATGTACCTCTACTGCTAGAAATCTTTAATTTCTTTTTCTTTTGAGTTCTAAAGCAGTATATCCAGAACAGGTTAGTCTCGTCTGTTCTAACGCTATTGACAAGTACTCTGCATTTAAAAAAGTGTTATGTGATAAAAGCAAAAGACAAATATGAATGACTTCCTGCTGCAGCTTTAAAGTGCTAGCAAATGTGTCCACCAAGTGACTTCTATCAGGGAAATATGTGTCTCAGCCAGCAATTTTTTACACTGTATTGTGTGAAAATTTAGACATAAATCACAAAAGAAGGTCATGTGATGTATCCATACTTCTCACATTTTGGGTGGTATACTAAAGGTGTTAATAAAAAGAAAGTAACCTTTAACTGATGTCTATTTTGATATGTGCTGATTAGTAGAAGTAAGTATTTCTTGTAACTCTCTGTAGAGTCAGTATAAGTTTTGAACCTGTGGTAGAGAAGATTTCAGCTAAAGATGGCAGATTGCAGCAAATATAGCTGATAGAGACTGGCATATGTTATTATGCATTTGTCAGTTCCATGCACTGACTCAATTTGAGTACAGAAAAAACTTTTCTTTAAATAGCATTTTCAAGGTCACTCTTGTGACTTTGTGACTTGCAAAGACCAGTGATTCATTTACAATACCATAAACTTATGCAATCAGTCTTTGTATTCTAGTTCTGGATACCACATATGTTTCATCAATACAACCAAACTACTTTTTGATATAGAGTTTATTTTATTTTGTTTCATTTTAGCTTGTCTAGTTAAAATTCATTTTATTGAAGGAAAAATGCTCAAAATCCATCTGCTGTTCAACTTGAAAACATCTAGCTTTCTGAACATTTGCTCTTGTCCTTCTCCATTAACTGGGCATATATTTCTAAGGTGAGATATTGTTCCATATCTAACTAGAAGCAATTTATTATTTCATTTTCTGTGTGGCGCTCTCTCTGTCCAGTTGTGGAGAGCCAGGCTGTGGAGTGTAAAGATTTTGGTCTTTGAACATGACTAGGAATAAAGAATGATTTTTTTCATAATAGCAATTTCTGCATATTGGTATTTTTTTCCATCCATGTTCTTTCATCCTTTCTATTACCTGTAGGTAGTAATTTCTCTTCTTTTTTTTTTTTAATACAAAATAAACTGTGCATCTAATTCTGTGATAAACTTTCTGATGTGCCTCATGTATATCACATTGTGTGGTTAAAATATCATTTTCCTCTTTTGAATGAATTGTTTGACCTACTAAAGAGTACATCTATATAGAAACACTTGCATACGGCATCAGTTATCTACCCCTCTGTATGGGGAGCAGTACCAAACACTTCAATAAAAGGGGCCAAAGCCTGGCTGTGGCCAGTATGGAACAATCTGCTCACAGGGAAAGTCTGGTCTTCAGGAATTAACATTAATGTTTTTACCTCTTACCCCAGTGTAATTCTGAAGCTTCTCATTATTTCTATTACTCAAGGATCCATAGAATTCTACCTGAAATTTTAGTCTCCAATGACTAGATCTGACAGTAATTTTTGCAGGCCAATTATTTGTTCAGTAAAAAAGTATGGGGGGGGGCGTATTTTGTTTGGACAGGGTGGGAGGAGAGTTTTGTTTCCCATGTTTTGGTTCTATCATTTCCCTGCTCTCATACTGCAAGAGTAAGCATAGGAAATGTCCCGTCTATCTTCTCTGTACTGCCTGTCACTAGATATTTTGTATACCACCTCTCAGGGACTCTCTCTGATTTACTTCCTATCTAGGTTGGGTTCTTTTGCTAAGTGGGAGAACAGAGAAAGAAGCAAATAAAGGTCTCTTTGTAGCAAGGCAGTTGACTGCAGCTGCCATAGGTTTAGGTTTCTCAGTATCTAGCATCATCAAACCACCCCAAAGAGGTTTTATGTCTTTGTTTGCCCTTATTCCAAAATTACACCTGCATATTTCCCAGATTTACAACTTAACGCTCCAAGGCTTTGAGGCTCCCCCAGGGGCTACAAGAGCCGAGCTCCTATTCTGTTCTGTTTTGCTACAATAAAACACATTCCATTCTTACAGCTTCTGACTCGGTTGAGTAGTACGCTTTGCAACTCAGTGGTGGAACTGTGTAAGCGTCTGCTTCTTAATTCCTCTTCTATAGCAAGGATAATGCCACCAGTTACTACTATATCCATACTTGTTTTATTATTTTCAAAAGCCTGTGCTCACTAGCAGTATTTCTACAGCAATCTGTTTCCACCATTGTTTGCATTTATTTTAACACTACAAACACATACAAAATTTTCTGGGAAACTGACTTCAAATAAAAAGTTGTTCTTTCAGAAAGCTAATTAGAAGTCTTATGCTCCTCAGACAGGGTAGTGCAACAATAAGTGATTGGCAGCTGGGCCACTAATGACAGTATGGTAAATCAAGCCTGTAATGGTTTTAAATGGTCTCAAAAGAGAAAGCTTGGATTTGGAGGATTTGGTATGTGATTGAAGAAAGAAGACTATAGAAAAATCTATGGTAATCTCTTTAATTAAAAGCTTATATATACATATATAAAAGGAACAACAACAAAAAATAAATTTCCCGTGTATACTAAGCGTTCAAAGAAAGGAATCTAGTAAGTAACTTTCCCCCTTAGAAACTGATTTCAGACAGTATATGGATCACCAGGAGGCAAAAATTTAGGTTACTCCAATCAGGTTCTGTTGAACCTGAGGCAAATATTAGAGGTAAAATGCCTTTGTGGGTCATTATGGATTCTTTTTGTTGTTGTTGTTCTTTTTGTTTGTTGTTGTTCCTGCTGACTTTACACAGGGATTATCTTTTTTACAAGAAAGTTGATTAGATGGGTTGAGCTCTTTAAAATTATTAGCAATGCTGTCAGCTCTTTAGTAGAGTCCTCTATTCAAGGTGTTAAAGGAAGAACTTTTTTCAAAGCAAGACATCTTTTGGGAACATTGATGGGTTCTTATGAATAGTTGTCTCTGACAGGGATTTTTTTAACTCAGTATTAAATAGCCACAGAAGGACTCCATAAAATAGGAGAATGCCTTGAGCCCTATATTTAGCCTGAACCCCTTGCAGGAAGTCAGTTAAGAATAATTTTGGCTAATAAACCAAGCATTATGCGTGCCATTTTGAAACCATTGCCTAATAAAACCCAAACTTAGATTACTGTAGAGCAACTTGCTTATTTAAACTTTGTTTGTTGAAACCGAAAAACAAAACCATTGCTTATTTTGGGAAAAATTAGATTCAGGGACTGCAGAGCACAGTTTCTGCTGCAGAGGCCAGTAGTTTTGTGACTGAGTCTTCCAGAATTGCTAAAATTCAAATGACTTAAAATTTGAACTCTTCACTTTTTTTTTTTAAATGACCATCAAGAATATTTGCCAGCAATTTGAATCTGGATGTTGGGAAAGGAACATTAGAATATCACCTCTCATCTGAATGGGCTTAACTCAGCAAAATGTAAGGTTTGGATATAAATCTGTATTGCTTGATCTCAGTAACTTAAAAGTCTGTCTTTGTCCATGTAGTTAAAGATAATCCATTTTTGTATGTAGCTGCCAGTGTTATGGATGGGAGAGAAGAGAATAAAGGGCACTGGTGTTGTAACTTGTGGCTTCTACTTAGATAGTTTTGTTTGTTTGTTTTCTTCCTTTGAATTTCCCTGAGACTCTGTTTATAGATAACTTTTGGGTTGTGGCTTAGATTTGCTCTTTAAGATTGAAAAAAATCTACTCACCAATTTGATTTTGTATTTTTTTTTTTTTAATTCTTGAGGACGTTTATTTAGTCAGAAGGCCAGAATGGGAGGAGGAGGGCTGGACCCTGGGATTTATTACATCCATGTGTGTTAGATAGTGCTATTGTGTAATATCTTTGCTTTTGAGATTCTTCTACTGTATTTAGCTATCCAGTGGCAGATCGCTGTGTTTTCAAGAACTTTGTAGGGGTAGCTCATATTCCCCTGCTTTTATTTTATCTTTCTGAATTTTCAACTTTTATCTTTAGGCACAATATAAAGAGAAAAGAAATGCAGTTGAGGTAAAACATCAAAAGCATGACCCCATTTACACTTACCAATGACCAGCACAGATACAGCATTATTGAATCTTCTTTTACAAATGAAACTGTCAACAAATAGAACATGCTGTACTTCTTTTTACAGTGTCCCCCAAGATTCAGGTGTGATAGAAAAAGAAACAGGAAGATATAGATAACAGATAACACAATCTGTTGGAATGAGGAAGCTTTTGTCACTAAGGCTAGACATGGATATGCATGTGCAAGTCCCATAGGATTTGAAGAAATGTATCTGAGGGCAGAATCTAACCCTCAGAAAAAGAAAAAAAAGATTTTCCTTTGGTTTGGAAGGTGGTCTGATGCTTTGGTGATTCTGGCCTACAGAAAGCCCAAAGGCTTTTCACTATCTGCTGTGCTATAACATAGAATAACCCTTTTCCCAGTAATGGCTTTCCACAATAAAGCCAAATTTGTGTTGTCATGTTACCGCTTCCCCCCTAGCAGATGGAAGGGGAGGGGGGTAAAAAATGGAATGGGAAGTGTATTAAGGATGGCCAGAATCTCAAAGGTTACCCTGCCAAACTTCTGGGAGTATCAAACAAACAAAAAAGGTAATGTCACAGGTCTCTTTCAGACTCATATTAGTCAAAATACAACAAAGCTTGGTGCATAGCTACGTTTGAAGCATACTGCCCTTGTGGGGGCAAGTGTTTTCTGTTCAAGGCATAACCTCTCTCAATCTAAGCACTTTGTCAGGGGCATAATTATATCTACACAAGAGACTGCATCAATATGGTAGTTATATTTGGGCATAGACAGTGTTTATCCATCAGGGATATGCATAGGTTGCGTTGTTTGTGGATGTGACATTCGAATTTCAGTGTGTGTGTATGTACAGATACAAGACCTGTTCATTTAACTGTAGAACTATGTAATACATGAAAATGTAGTATAAAGTTTTTTCTGGCATGTTTGATGTAGTTGTACATTTTGTTACTGAAAAATGAATTACAGCCAAAAAACTGCCCTCAGTCTTTCTGTTTTGCCACACTGTAGTGTGTGCATACATGTGTGCATGTGGAGAGAAAGAAAGAGGTGAAGATTAGAGGAATTCTATTTTAGAGCAGCCTCAGAATGATTTTTTTGTCATTCTGTCCTTAGGCCATGATATTTTAATTTCCTTAAATCCAACTGTTTGGGTCTTAGCAATGACCTATTCTGCAGCTCTGGACAAGCCACTTTAACTTTGAATTGTAGCCTTCCTCTGTAAAAATAGAATTGATGATATTTAACTTATTAAGTAAAGTACTTTGAAGTCTTCAGATGTGAAGAGCCACAGTGAGCTAAATATAATCACTATTTCTGAGCCTTAAGACTACTATAGATGATTTTAAATAGTTTATATATAAAATCAGAGAGTGCTTCAGATTTCAACTCCAGTAGCTCAGCTACTTCTAGGCACAGAAACATGCATTATGCCTTCCGGGAAGGCTGGGCATCTTCCCTTTCCAATGGTATATCGATCCCCTTTCTAGCTCTGCTGGGTTAAGGAAAAAGAGATTTTTAACTGTGATGTTTCTATAGGAGAGGAGAAAAGCCGTTACCCAACTCAAGAGTGAATGTTCCCTCTCCTGGACTTGAAGCAGGTGTAATTTTGAGAGCAAGTTCTACCCGAAGGGTTGAAGGAGATTAAGTTTCTATTGAAGGCAGATCATTTAAAAAAATAAAGTAAAATGGCAGAGATTAAAATCTACAGAGCTGCTTAGAATGCTGGAAAACCTGATCAGAATGTGATGACAGGCAGAAGATTATGGCAAAAACAAGATCTTAAGTTGAACCAGTTTCTTACAAGACTATGCAGTTTACACCGTAGTCATGAAGCTTGGCATGTGTACATCAGCCTTCCCTTTCAGTGTATGGTCTATAAGAGCTACTGACAGCCTGTATTAAAATCTGTGCTGAACCTTTTGTAAAGATGCCTTATCCCAACTATCCAATGTGATTGAGATCCTTTTTGAGTAGTCTAACACATGCTTTGTTTTAAAAAGGTTTAGCTTCAGAAGAAGTTTAAAGTTAAATATGGCGCTAAATATAGTGTTGAAAGACATATTTAGCCCAGTTACTTTGTCTTCAACAGTGGCTAGTAACAGATGCCTAAGGAATAGTGTCAAAATAGGGAAAGGACAGGGTGGTACTTCTCCAGAATAGCCTCTCAGCATCTAATACTTTGTGGATCAAGGGCATACTGAGCCAGGGGTAGTGTATAAGCTTTATGATGGTTTTGTTTTCTATGAACTTGTCTACTTGTCCTTTGAACTCGCATAAATTTCCAGTGTCCACCACAGGTTCTGTCAAGGAGCCAGCCTAAAATATTTAGCAAGTTAGACTTCAGAGAATAAGTTTAGAATTTAAAAACTTCATGCAATTTTAAATATGTGTATTATGTTTACCCTGTCAAAATCCTTTAGCAAACTGACTGCTCTTTAATGGAATGAGCTGGTCCTTTCTTTAAGGAGGAGATGGTGTTACTGTAGTCCCAAGAAACTTTTACATTGGGAAAAGGGGTTGGTTTGCATGGGGCGGGGAGGATCCTTTCCAGAGGCACCAAGGTCAGAGAGATAGGGAATAAGTGGTACTGGCTTAAATGATTCTTTTGTACTTACTGTAATAAGGAATTTAGTGTCACTATAACGGCAGCAGACTTTTGGTGCTATTTCATCATCAGAATCTCATCTCTGGCCTTTGGAGGTGACAGTGCTGAAGAGTAAGGGAGAGCCAGTACTGCAGTACTTTTTAAAATTATATTTTAACTGCTCCCCCCCCCCAATTGGACAACAGCTATTCCTAGTTTCTTAATCTGGAATTTATACTTGTCTTAAATTCAGTTAGTACAGCACTCCATACCCTCAAGCACTGATGAAAAGATGGGTTGTTTAATACTGGCACCTCCATAAAGAAATTCTGCGGATGACATCTGCATCTGATAGGATATTCTTTAAATACAGTAAATCATCTCACCTGTGATGTCAGTATTTTTATTTTTTAGGATACATACTGTACTTGCATAAAATATCTTCAGCTTGTTAAACTTTATAATCTTTTGAACCCCAAAATACCATGTAAGTAATGTACATTTTCATCAGTCCTCGGGCAAATGGTAATTGGCTTGATTAAAGAGTATATTTACCGAAATCCAGTAACATTTTTACAACACTTCTTGTTTCCTTTTCAGCAAACATCTACCTGCACTTCTTGTTTCATTTTTCTTTTTGTTTGTCTGTCTCCCCCTCCCTCCCCGAAAGTTTGTGAAGGAACTTTCTTTATGTGCAAATGCGTGCTTGCATGCTGATGACTAGATTTGCACTGGAAATGTTTACTTGACTATAAAATGGCTTTTGCATATTTGGCACAGAAGGTATTTAAATCAAGAAAGTGAAAGGAACCATCTGTTGAAAGGAGAAGATGGGGCAGAAGACTGAAGGATATCTAGTTGCTGAGGTCTGTATCCAAAGATAATACTCCTGAACTAACTCTGTCTTCTCTCTTCAAGAGTTGCAGTACTATTGTACTAAATTTAACATTGATTTGGAGGTAGAGAGATGACTGACTTAAGAAAAGTGTTTTAGAAGACAAGCCCAAGCAGTAAGTCAGAATGCCCTAGTACCGTTTAAAGGAACACTAGGCAAATACACTGTCTTGGTTGATTTGGATTTAACAAAACCTGACACAGAATCAGAGACCATCAAGAAATGGACCTCAACTTTTTATATGTACATATATGTGTGTGTATGTATTATGTGTGTGTGTATCTATATATACACATATGTGCTTGTTTTATATATATGTATCCATATAGCTGTGTATACATACAAACACCCACACCTATATATACAATGTCTGCCAATGTAACACAAAAACATTGAAATTGTGCGTGGCAAAACAAACCTGTGATTCAACTTGATCTCTAGTATCTTGTTAAATCATTTGAAACAATTTTGTTAAAATAAGAAACAAATGATTTAACTGGGAAGATGTGAGGGTATGTAGGCATGTATCTAATATATGCTATGCAGCTGTGCATGTAAATTCTCTTTACCAAAACAGAGAGTGAAAAGTGGTTAAGATAGGGAAAAAAGGCCTGAGTTATATTGGTCTGTCTTTAAATATGAAGTTAAAAGGTGTGGAAGCTTCTTACGGATTTATTTGGTTTAAGAAGCATTTGGTGCAATTGTAAGAGCAAAGATACAGATAGAAAAGGTTGCGGTAATTTAAGGTGTTGCAAACTACTTTGTTACTGCCTCTCTTCTGGTGGCTACTGCCCCTACTTATTTCTACAATGTGATAAGAATGATAAGCATTTTTACAGTCTTTTATAGTACAGAAGTTTAAAAACAAACAAACAAAAAACCCCTCCCTTCTTTCTTTTTAATGATTGTTGAGCATGTCTTTAACCAGCTTTCAGCAGTCATTTAAACTAAATTGGGTCAGTCTACAGTGAAGTAAATGAGGATTGCTCTGCTTATCCTTTGTGAAGACTCAGCTGTGTGGACAGTTGCACCATGCAAGCACTACAGCTTGCTCTTTAGTAATCACATAGCTATTTTGTAATAAATTTAGCTTATGTGGATTAAAGCTGATATTAAACCACTAAAAGAATATCCCCATGGGACTTTATACTGGTGTAGCTAAATACACTTAAAAATGGCTTTAGGTTAAAGCTATATATCTTTCTTGTGTTGAAACTCCTAAAATAGCATATTCAGAAAAGGCAGAGGTTGATTAGAAAGTGCATCTTTTGTGATCATTTGCCACATGAAGTCTGACATCTGGCAATTTCTAAACAAACTGACTAAATACTGATGAGTCAATGCTCGCTGCCAGCACCAGTCAGTAGGTATCATTAGGTCCCAGGGAGGGTGCAGAGTTGCCCCTTGTTCAGAAACAAATTGTTGATGCTGCGTCTGAGGCCCTAGAGCAGGACGTGTGCCACCAGCCCACCTCCCTGCCAGTGGGGAGCCTCAGCATCCCACAACAGTGGCTCTACAAAACAGCACATCTGCATGGCCCATACCCGTGCCGTGTGCTCAGCCACGATGCGAGCGTTCACTGGGTTGATAAGGAAAGGTTAGTGGTGGGAGGTAAGATCTGTAGTGGTGCCACGGTGGAATGAGCTCCACCTGTGCCAGGGAGGAAGTGGGGTCACGGGCTGAGGAGTTTCCATAGTGTCTCCTGGAGTAATTACTTGCTACGGATGTGGCCAAAGAAAATTGAAAAGTGTCAGCCAAACAAAGCATAAAGCTGGCTTCCTCACTTGGAGAGGAACAGAGCCAACTTCAAATCTAGCATATATGTATGAAGTCAAACATATTTTCTTTCCTTGTAAGACAGAGCAAGAACAGATTGAAAACATTTCAGGCCAGCTGTCTACCTAAAATGTTTCTAAAGGAAGGTCATCTTCCTAAAAGCCTCACATGCGTGCCTACCTCTGTTTCCCTTTTTAATGTAATTGCATGCCACGTTGTTCAGAATGCAATACTAGAACTTCTTTGGAGGTCACATTTCATGGAAGTTTAACAGCCATTTGAAACACTCATAGCTCTTTACCCCAATGAAGTCCCTTCATTTTAAAGTCCCCGCAGTAAGTCATATTTTTGAATAAATAAATGATGCTTACAGCCTGTCATTCTGCCACCTAACTAGCTTGTGTCCCAGCCCTTTTTTTTGGACTTACACGTTTTTCTTGCCTCAGTCTGTCCTCTCTATGGCTGACATTTAAGTCTTTATTTTTGATCTAGTCCAGCCCCTCCCATATTCCTTGCCTGAATACTAGCATCAGAATTTTTAGATTTTCAGGTATTTCCTCATGGAAAAGCTCACTGGGAGCTGTGCTTCTCCACAGATCTCTCTCTCTCTGACTAACAGAACCTGGCTTTCAATTGCTGCTAGGTTCCCATGACTGATTTTTTAACTCCAAGGTTACATGCCTCACCAGTCCCTCCCTTATGCATTCCCAAAATTCTGGCTTGTTTTAAAATTGGTAAGGTCTTCTCAAGGGGCTACATCTGTATTATGGAACAAGTACCTTGTTTTCTTCATTCACCTTTTTCTGTGGAGACTGATCACTTCCCATGGTAATTTCTACAGTCATTGCTCCTGCTTATAAATTGGTGTTTCATCCAGTCTGGGTATTCATCAATTTGAGTAGGTGATGTGACCAGCTACACAGCTTGAATGGTGAATCCAGCTGCAACAGACAAATCTGCCCAAATCTACCAGTTTAATTTATTAGTATAGCGATGTGGAAATAACCCATGATTACTCAGAAACAATTGTGATTGTGTCACAGATGTTTCACGTACCTGAAAAGAGGTCAAAACTGGGCGAATCAGTCTATGCAAAGCAACTAGTTCAACTAGATCTAATCTGTTAGAGTATAAGAGAAACAAAATACCATTAAATGACTAAAGATCTCCAAAGGGCCATCCACAAGACAAAACTTAAAATATGTCTTTCAAAACAGGCAAGGAATGTCTTCTTTGGGATGAATTGTCAGTACAGTTCTAACATTTAGGAATCAATCAAAAAGAAAACTTACTAAAGCTAGCATGAAACTATATGATGTGGTAGTAATGATGATTTTTACATGCAGATAGTTCCTTTTATATTGAAGGCAAACTTCTGAAGGTATTCAAATCATGCGCAGGAATCATTTCATGGACTACTGAAAAGCTGTGAAACAAAGGAACTGCTTAACTGCACAGCAACTCACTCCGATCTGCATGGGAAATTTAGATAGGCAAACTATAATTACCTGAAGTAGAATCTGGCCAAGGCATCAAGATTAACAATCTTGTGCTTATAAAGAGGACCACAGGATCTTTAACAGTGACCATAAGTGACTGGGATCTTGATTTTACATCTTGTTTTTCTTTCAGAGAAGAAAACATGGTTATATTCCCATGAAACAACAGAAATTGAACACGTACTACCTAGAGTACTATCTGTTTCCTATGTGTAGCTCCCTTGCATGGGACACAGGAGGGCGTGAGAAGAACAGTATTTGTGCTGCTTAAAAATTAGGTTGTGCTTGGATGTGATTAGTTTGGGAGCTCATAATGCCTGCGTTATGCATCTTTTAGGTACCAGACATCTCTAACAGGCCACCTGAAACACTTCCATTCGGGAAACATTGTGAAACAGGTAACTTGCAGTTCTTGTCTAGACAGCTCTTCTGTTCAGAGCCCTCTGCGTGCCTCTGCCCTGCTTCTTCATCATGCTCATGGTCCGGGCTCTGGCCACATCTCTAGCGTAGACTTCTGCCAGCAGAGCTTGACCAGGCGGAGTGTGAATCTTGACTTGCGTAGCTGTGCTGCTGAAAAGCAAAGAAAAGAGAAGGTTTGCCAGTAAAGCTGGACTCTCGTCACTGTGGTTTGTTCTGAGCTGAAGGTGAGGGGTGAGTCTGAGGTTCTTACAATGGTGCAGAACTCAGCTTGGCTGGCAGGGTCGTGCCTGCACGAAGCGCATAGGCAGGTGTTACAGAGGTCACCTGCTGCTTTTCTTGTTTTCTGCAGACACTGTAATTACCTCAGACCTGCTGGTGCAAATGTTCCTTAACTGATTTTGATCAATGTGAGCCATGTTTAGCAAAAACAGAGTTTTTGAGCTGTATAAGTACTCTGGTGCATATTGGCTGCAATGACATAGGGATGATTTTGCAGGCACCTTGGCCTGCAGGATGGGTGGGCAGGAGGGAAGACAGCGATGAGCAGCTGGGAGCAATAGCTACTTCTGACAGCATGGTCGAGACTGTGCGGGAACGTCTGTCCACAGGTCCGTCGTGCGCTGCCAGGCCACGTCCCTGCCACTCCTTTAAAGGCAGTGCATTTCTGGTGTGAATGCAGTCTCTTAGCCTTTCAGGGATTCTCCTTATAAACATGCATCACTTCAAAATATACTTCAGCCAATTTGTTAACTAGTTAACTGTCAGCTTGGTTTGATTACTGCTTGAGTACTGGAGGTACTGCGTGGACTTTGCTAGCTGAATCTAATGTTCAGCTGTTTTAATTCAGTAGCTAATCAACTGGATCAGTGATGATACAAAATAAATACACTGTGAAAACAAAATGTTTTTAGCATATTGGGTCTTAACTGCCTTTAGGGTTTTACATGCTTTGCTAAATTGAAATTTCATACACAGAGAATACCTCCAATAGCACAGTGCCTTCTTAATTCCATGCTTTTGTGATAACTTCCTTTCTAGAGGAGAAAATAAAATGTAAACTTAATTGCTTAAACTCTGAAAAATGCTTTTCTTTGAACTCAATGAAGCACAAAGATGAATAGTTTATTACTAAAGGGAATTTAGCTCTATTTACAACTGCTTGTACTGTGAAATTGGCTGTTTGTGATCCCTAAAGGCTTGCTTTCTTTTCAGGGATATTGCACTGTAGCTTAGACTACGGTGGAAAACCAGACTGTAAGAAAATTACAGTCTCTAGGACAATCTATTTCTGTATTTATGGAAAATAAACAAAGAGCTTCACCAAGTTGAGGGTTCAAAACAATGAACTTGCTAAAAATCACTGATATGTAAACTGCCAACACTGATGGCCTTTTAAAATTAATCATTTTGTAAAACTAGATTGATGCTATTTTACTGGTGCCCACTACCTCATTTAAGTCTCTGACACTGCTAGGCCGGCTTTGAAGCACAGGCCAGAACATAGCTGTAATAAAGTCAGTTTAGTGTGATGGGACAGATGCATCCTGTGCAAAGCACATATGTGAAGCTTACCTGTGATCAATGGCTGGTGAGCTACTGCATGGCAAAAATGTAGGCCTATGAATTCAGCGCATGTGCATTAATATCTCAGCTATCCCAAAAGCTGGCATCTACATATGTAGCCAACTAAAACAGAGTTCTGTTTTTGACAGCAGAATAAACCAAGATTTTTAGGCACAGCAACATTTCCTAGGTCATAGTACCATGTGGAAGCAACCTCTGTGAAAAACTCTTCCTTCATGTTCTCTGTTAGAATAGCTAAGGTGGCCAGGAGAGAAGCAAAGGCAATCAAGGAGGACTTTAGCTATATTAGAAATCTGAAGAACAGCAAAAGTTCTTCTAACATTGATAAGATGTAATCTAGAATATTGTGTCCGGCTCTGGTCGTCTTTGTCCAAGACTAGATTTCAGGCTGACCTGAATGCAGGGAAGAGACTGGAGACTGATCAGTGAAACAGGGAGCTTGTCTTAACAACAGAGGCTTCAAGAGCTTGAGCTGTTTAGCCCTGACAACATTGAAGAAATACACTTTGCAACATCTTTCCAATAGGACTGGGATGGATTTGGAGATATCGGAGGAGGTAAGAAAACTGACACTTTTAGAGATAGAGTTTGATAACTTGGTAAGTGAGATTATATAAAAAGGATAAAAACACTAAAATAGCAGAGCAGGGAGCGTCTCATGCAGAAGACATTCCAGATCTCTATTCTTGTGAATAGAGTGTTTTCAGCAACTCTTTTCAGTTCAGCTCTTTAGGAAAAATATTGAAGTGCTGTATATATATTTTAAATAATATATTTGTAATATTTTTTCTTGCCTCGCAAAAAGTTTGTTTCAGTAATGTATGTCTCAGAAGAAATGTAAATTTGGCATATATTTGTTGCTTCTAGAGCAAATGCTACACTGAAATTTAAAAACAAACAAAACCTCTTATAGAAGATATGATTCAGTTTAGCCTTGACAATACAGCAATTAATTGCCAGTTACCAGAATCTTGGCTTCGCTTAGTTTTAATTTATACCAACAGGAAAAACTCTGAAGCACAGTTCTGCACGCACAGAATGTGTGATTAGGATTTCTGCTAAGAATTCAAAACATAGGTAGAACTGACTGTTTTCTGCATGGCAATGAAAATGATTGATTGTTATTTTTGCAAAATATATATCAAAAATAGGTCACACTAAATACACAGTACTTGACCCACCATGCTAATTATTAGTCCCAGTAATTCATGATACTCATCAAATTAAACTAGCCAAAAACATCCATGCACACTGTGTCATGTGTCTGTGTCATGAAGTGGCTGAAGGACCTGAATTTCTTAGTTTTTCTATAAAACAGCGTGTCACCGACTGTGATGCTAAATAATCGTGTCTCCATGAAAGACTGATACTGTAGGTTTTGTGCCAGATCTGCAGCTGCTGAGATAATGCCAATGACACCATTTTGATACCAATCTATTAACATTTTAAATACGTTAACCCAACTGCCATTGTATTGTAAGGGTTGCCAATGGTCAGCCCCTTGCCGATTTATTGCATTTGAATTGGCTATAGGTTTATAGTCAGTCAATCTAGCACATGAAAGTGATGGAGCATGAAACATGCTTTCATAGATCAAAAGGACTGTGTGTTGTTAGATGTATTTTCATCCTATGTCTTGGCCAACAACTGCCTTGCTGGTGCTCCAGGAAGGTGGATAGTCTTGCCAGTGCTCCTCTGACTGGCTGAGTCTCAGCCCTGTGCTGTTGTGGGCATGTGCTTGGGGTTTTGGCACAGAGATTGTGCAAAGCAAGCTCACATCTGTCTGCAGTACAGAGTGTAAGTATACTCATTATCAGTACATCTGTAGTGCTTGCTATTTATCCTCCTATGGCTAGACGTAGAATCTGAATTTTAAGGCAACCCCCCCCCAGCATTTTGGCATAACGGCATACAGCACTTACGGGGGGGTGGGGTGGGGGGAGTGAAACAATTTGAAATGTCTTGGTATCTGAGGCATTATTCAGTGAAGGAGTTTAATGGCATTGACTATCACATACTTTGTTCGGATAAGGATGTTTTTGCCAAAGTATCTTGCTTGCAATATGAGTTTTGCCCTAGAAAAGTGGTTCAATTGTCTAATGGAAATCAGAGTATTTAGAGTATGAGTTTGAGGCTGTTTGTCAAGTGAAAATGCCTCAGAAATTCCAAGTTTGTAATCATCGTTTCAACAGTCACATTTTTACATGTTTGCGATTTGAATTTCACTTTTTTTTTTGTTCGGACAATTGCCAAAAACAGTACAAGAAAAAAAATGTAGTCACAGAATTTCACTAGAACCTTTCCATCATTTTCACCTAGCTCCAGTTCTTGAGAAGGATATTTTATGACAGCATAGCAGTCCAGTCAGAGATATGAAAGGAACTGAGAAAAAAACCTCAAAAGTGAGAATGATTCCTCACTTTTGGTGCACTTGTGAAAATGGAATAATGTACTGAATGCAGCTGCATGCAAGTTTTTTGTGGGTCTAGGACTATTCAATATTTTTGTTAATTTTGGATGAAAGTTTTGTTATTAAAACTTGCTTAGCCATCAGGTGGAAGAGAGAGTAAGCAAGTTGGTGGATAGAACTAGAATTTAAAATGATCTTGACATATAGGAGATACAGACTGAGAAAAAGTGGGTTTCACTTAGGGACAAGTACTAGATAATGCTTACTGCACAGATACAGGCTGGGAATCAGATTCAGTTTTCCATGGTATATCATTAATTGAATGCACATCAGCACTGTAATAACATTTCAAGGAAGACGAATGCTGTAGTGGGATATATGAAAAAAAGAGTACTGTACACTCCTCCCATCACTAGAATGTGGAAGCTAGTTTGGGAACTACATTTCCAAAAAGATGTGGGTAAATGGTGACAAAGGTCAGAAAACCTAGAAAAACATGTCTGGGAAGGAAAGCTTGAGTCAACGTGAGGACTGAAAAGACAAACTATCACAGGCTTGAAATAAATACTTCCATGAAGAGCAAGAGAACAACCTGTTCTTCCTGTGTGGTGAATAGGACAAGAGCAGTTGGTCATAAATTGCAGCAAGGAAGATTAAGGTCAGATGTTAAGAAAAGCTTTCTAAAATTTTATGAAGCTAGAATCACCTTTGATTTGTACCGTTCTATTTTGTTTTCAAGATGTTTTAATGCCACAAATAATCTGCAATGTTGTTCTAGTTTTGTCTTGTCTATGGCTTCCTTATATGGCCTGAATTGTTTATAAAACTGCTAGAAATGAAGGACATATTTTGAATTTGGTAAATCTAATAGTCTCTATAAATGAAAATTTTCAAATCATTGAGAAATTCAAAAAAAATGATATGGAAACTCCCAGGCAGAAAATTAGAGCAAATTAATTGGATAAATTATTTGCTGTGAATCATTCATTTAGTTCTATTTCTGAGTTTTGCTTATTATTGATCCTTAATTAGAATAATGGTGCTATATGCAAAGTTAATTGTGTTTATCAACATTCTGAATACAGGTATTCTCTCATTGCTTTAAAAATGTGCATCTTTAGATGCACTTCTGAATAGTTAGTTTGCATATTGATAGCTGTTAATGCTGTGTTAAAACCTATGCAGTATCATTCTGTGAACACTGGAAAAATAAGGGTAAGTAAACATAATTAACTGCAGGCTGTGATGCTAAACATATTCAATTATTCAAGCGAATGTTTCTCTCCCTTTCGGCTAATGAGAAATTTATGGATTAGCCTTTTCCTCCTTCCCTGGTGGTTATTCCCTCCTATTGTTAAGAAACTAGGGATAATATAATGAAATGCTTGCTTGATTACTATCAATAAGACTTCAAATGGTATTTTTAGGAAGAAGCAGCCAAATTCATCCCAGGTGTAACATCACAGAAATCGATAACATAACAGTGATGAATATTGGTGAAGAAAACTGATTGCCTAGATCATTGTAACATGTCTGTATGATCATTTTGATTTAAAGCATTTTTAATTAACGAAACACCTTTTAATGACATTGAATCTTGCAATATTTATCAAAAAACTCAGTCCGGGAAAAGGAGCAGTCTATGGAGAATATGTAACAGCAGGAAGCCTCACTGACTTCAGTAAGATGCTGCCTGGGTGTCTTTGAAAGGTCAGGGCCCAGTTCAAAGGTGGAAATTTTTAATGGTTGATGAGCAAGCCCCAGCTATTCTCTGCACATCCATGCAACGCCCACATGCAGTAGATGCTTCTCCAATAGCAGATTTTCATGTGCTTCCCTGGAGTAACTGGGAGACGTGGGTAACCTGGGAAGGGGGCTGTAGGAGCTCTTGCAGACTGCACCTCCACCCGTCAAAAGGAAGGTGCCCCTCCTCTGGCTCTAGGGGCAAGTGCCATGGCTTATGTCCATACGACTAAACTCTTACACCACCAAAACAGGCTGGCCTCTTGCACACTGCCTTTGGGCATCAACCCCAGACCTGTACTACACCCACAAACCTTCTGGGGTCTTGCCTGGGAGAGCGGTAGCTGACACAAGCCAGAACTGTGCCGGGGCCATACTGACAAGTAACCCTGCGCGTGATTGCTGGGCAGTGCTCCAGCCCGCACCATGCCTTGAGGATAGATGCACCCACAGTCATTGAGCTGACTGCAAATATTGAACTCTCCCATCTCTCTGAATCACTTCTTTGTTTGAGCGGGGTCAGATGCATCATCCTGCTATCGGACTGAATGTCCCCTACTATTCTCAGCAAATCTAATGTAATGGTGTAGGATGACTTTGGTGGAGCTAATGTAGACCCAGAACAGGAACTTGGCTCATCACAAGTTCTAGCTGACATATCCAATAACTGGACAACCTTCTCAAAGCAGAGTATCTGTTCAGAAGGAAAACATTTCAATGGACAGCCTTATTTCCTAAGAAAGGGTTATTTTAAAGCCTTTTTCTCATTTTCTTTCTTGGGATTTCATTTTAACACTTGGCTTTCCTTAAAGAACTAGAATTGCTTGCTCTCTCTATTAATATGAAACAAATCTGTCATGAACTTACTGCTCATTTTTTAATTAAAATTTTCTATTATATAAAGCATAAGTCTTATGCGGACTTGCAATCATTCAAGCTCTTGGAACAGAAGATCTTAGCATAGGCTCATAGAAAATTCAGTGAGAGCCTCCTGCAGGAGTTCCCTTTCCCACAATGAGATTTCAGTAAATTACACTATTCCTTTCAAGAGTAATTGCAATAAATTTAATATGACTGGCAAACATGAAATATGTCAGTGTATCACAGTTCATTACAATGGGATCTCCATTGTGGACTAATAATAAATAGTAATGCTCAGATAACAGCCAAGAAAACGTAACGTCTGAGCATTGAAAGAGCATAAATAAGGATCTGAACTCATCGGATCCTGTTCTGAATAGAATAAATGGATGCCCTGTGGACTTCTATCAAAGTGATGGATGAGGGATTTTCTTTTTTGACTACTGAAAATGCAAAGAAAAAAAAATGTATCCAACCCCCAGACTTTCAGTCCTCCTCTTGCATTTGTAGCAGCTCTCCCCTTCAAAGAGTGATTGAGGACTATGAACACAGAATGTAAAGGAAACCAATCCAGCAGGAATATTTGAGATCATAATCCAAGTTGTACCAATACCTTGGGCACTTAAAGGGATATGGCCATATAATGTTTGTTGTGGGGTTTGTTTTGTTTTACTTTTCATTGCTTGTAAAAATCAAGCTTTCTGGAAAACGTGAACATAATATTTTCTTTTGTTCTTGGTTTGTCCTCTTGCTTGGAAAGTGTTGATTTTTTCCCTTAGTTTCTTTATGGAGTACAAGCCAATTTACTATGTTTTTTCTGCAATACTGGTCTTGTCAGTCAATAGCTAGCAGTTATATTAGTTTTTAATACTATTTTGTGCTCTTTTAAGCAACTCCATCTAAGCATACTGAAGCATATTTCAGCTGCAATGCAACACACTTTAATCTTTCACTGATACTAGTGGATGCACAGAAAACTACTTACTTGCAAATTATAACTGAATAATTTAAAGCATGGCCAGATTATTACTGTGAGCTCATGAAGGAGAAAATTAAAGGTTTAAGGGACAAACTTAATACTGATCTAAAACTACCATAACATGTGGAGATAATAAACATACATCAGTAGTGAAATTGGCCCAAATATCACCCCTGAATTGACAGTATGTGTGATAATTTCTTGATAACATTTTACTGTTATTCAGGCTGAAGCAGAAGTAATCAAATCTCATATGTCAAGGCTGGTTTGTTATTTCCACCATCTAAGAGGAATGTTTCTTTCCCAAAGCTGCAAAGAAAAAATCTACAACAAAGTGAGTGTACTGAGGGGTTTCATCTTGTGAGGTGTGTGATATAAGACAGAGACAGCACACCAGACTTGACTGATGAATGGTATGACCCATCATGGAAAAGCCCATTTTTCTTATTCTGCATTTCCAGTAATTTATAGTTGTTTACAACTTTGGCAGCCTTTAATCATTTGTGATGATATTTTCTTTGCAGGAATATTCCTTAGGCAGTGTTTGAGCATATAATAAATGTTATTTACAAGGGGTGTACCTGTTTAACTGAAAACTTCAAATAAATGTCTGTAATGTATTTTATATGTAACAGGTAAAGTGCATACATGTATTTCAAACTTCTGTTGAAGTGGCTCTACTGTTTCTGAGAAATATAATAGATTTGTGCTAGAAGAAAATATTTTTTCAGCTAGTCAGCTGAATCCAGGAGAATTGCTTTGCTTTTGCTTGAATAGCAGGTGCAAAATTAATTATCCTTGGCTCTTCTATCATTTCTCAAATAATTATATCTTAGTTACTTTTAGAAAATCAAAAGTGAATGCTACATGGGGCTGTGAATGAAGAACCTTCCTGTCTGGGACCCCAGTGTTACAGCTGATTGTTGGACGGCAGTCCTGTTGATTTTAGAGCTGAAATGCATACTGCATACTCCAGCAAACTCTTACTCTAGAGCTGCCCAAGCGTTATTATAATTTTCTATTTGTGTAAGCATAAAGATTTTAAAATCCAGAATAAGTCATTAAGTTTGCTTGGTCTGACCTCTTAGACAGCATAAGCTATAAAATAGAAGCTGCTGATTTCAATAACTTCAGGTGGAACTTGAGCATATTTTCTTCTTCAGTTTTATTTCTGTTTTTTCCTCAGAAAGACTGTAATTCATGGAAAATTCACCACTTCATTTCTAAGCATGCCTCTAAGCCTCCTGCCTTTTTCACCCAAATGCTTATAGTCATAGCATTGGGTAAAACTCTTCATAATTTTCTGTCTAATTTTGTCTGGACTGAACTCTTGCCAAGGGATTAGATCTTGTGTCACTTATGACTGTTTTCTGGAATTAGAAAACTTCTTCCTGACTGAACACTGTGAGGAAGGAGGAGGCTGTGAGGAAGTTTCCTACGTGCTCTTTTCTCTTGCATAAAATACACTTAGTGAGGGAGGGCTTCCAGGCTTGTAATCATTCCTACAGGGCTACCTTAAGAACCTCCTCCACCATTTTTGCATACTGAACACCAGAACTGAGCGCAGAATTTCTCATGACAGTTTTACTGTTGCCTTATATAAGCATTATACATATTTCAAGGTTCTGACTTCATATTTTGTTCTTTAAACCTGGCAATAAGACAAAGGAAATGTCCTTGTGCAGAATGTGGTTATTGTTTTGGCCTTGAAAGTCCTTCCGAGCCAGGATATTGTGTAAGGCTGTTGAGCAGAAGGATTCTTCCAGACCATGGTCACCTGTAGAAGAGGTCATCCTCTTCAGCCTGGTTAGTGGCTCATCTCTGCCCTCTTTTTGGAAGTTATTGCCTGCTTGCATCTGTCAGCTCCCCTAACCAGCTACTCCTCAATTAGTTTCAGTCCAAATGTATCAGGCTAGCAAAGACCTTATTACCGAAATTGTTTAAATTGAACTTGGTTCACATAACTGAAGGCAAGATGGAGAGAGATCTGACCGGATCAGCTGGCAGGTCTGAGAGATCCCCACTTTTCAGTGGGAGATTAGTGAAGAGCAGTTGGAGGGAGAAGGGATGGGGACAGCAATCTCCTCTGCAGCAGCAGCAGCTGAACCTGAAAAATCCACAGCCTTGGAGCACACTGACTGTACCATGACAACCATGTACTGAGAAGGACGTGACCTACGTTCTGGGTGGGTCTTGGAAGTATTTTTCTAGCAATCTAAAGTAAGACAGGATTATATAAAAAGCATCTGATCTTGAATTCTTTAAGGGTGAGAGAATCAAGCCTGCAAGGACATTCGGCTTGGCCTTGAGAGCACCAGGCAGCTGTCAGGCTGAACAGGTTGGAGGGTGTTGCTGTGCTTGTGCTTGTGGATAGATGCAGAGCCAGGTCAGGTTTGCCAAGGTTTCCTCATCTGCCACGGGGTTGCAAATATGGCTGAATTACTCCAGCTTCTGGCTGTCAGGAAGGGAGTTAGTGTTCCCAGTGTCCAGAAATAGGCCATTTTTGCTGTTGCTGTTTGGGAGGTTGTGGACATTTGCTTTTTTTTTCTTTTTCCACCCTTTTTCACCCCCTTTTCACCCCTTCTCCATCTCTTCTTCCTCAAATATATTAATTAATATCAAACACAAGTGATTGTACTTGATGCTGATATTTTTAGAAGTGTAATTCTTCAGATATTCTCTATATCATTCTCACCACCTAGAGGTACAGAGTAATATTCAAAAAAATAAGGCACTTCCCATACTTATTTTCTCCTTTTTGTTCTCCAAAAGAAGGGCTGTCATAGCTACTTTCTGTTTCAGATTTTACAAAATTAAATTTTTTAACAGTGTCATAGTTTTCAGCAGACAGATCAAACAAAAGTTACATCAAATTGCATTCTGACCTCAAGGTATTATCCTCAAACTGCAATTCAAGGTGCTTCCCCTCATTAGTTTAATGAATGCTACAGCAGTTTGTCTCGGTTGGCTTTTTTTCATAAATAATTGGAAGCCCTTTGTTGCCATGGCTTAATATCATTTCATGCCCTATCCCTTAATGATTCACAGACAATTTGTTAATCTGGAACTTTATTTTCCCTGAAACACTCCTGTCCATAGTGATTATTTCCATAACGGCATCAAGCTGACTGAGAACTCCTGCTCTTGCCTGTGAACCATTACTCATCTCCATCAGAACAGATGCTAAGGAGATTTGCTAGTTACTCTCCTGACTCCTCCTGACTAGAAATTTTGATCAGGTGCTTATTATGTGAACGGTGAATTGAAAGTAACTAATTTTCATTAATATCCAAGTACTTCTGTGTTATCTTTCCGATCTAGTAAAGGCATAGATGATTCAATGTACTGATTGTTAACTGATAATCACATAGGCAGCTGCTCAGCTTGTACAAAATATTCATGCTGACTCTTGCTGATACTGCTGTAGGATTTAAGTTGTTGGGTGAACTGAGTGACAGGAAAAATAGACCCTGCTGCTCATAAAACAAACCTTCCCTTTCTCTCCAAAGAGGTCTTAGAGGACTTTGGTTTTTTCACTGACAGCTCTAACATGAAGTTCCAGAAATGTCAAAACCTAGGTCCCAAGAGATATCATAGGATACTGTGAATTCAGATGTTATATAGCAAGTTATTTGCAAAAATATAAGTGCCTAGTTATTTATTTATCCTTTTTTCTTCATTGCAGAGGCAGCTGTTGTTGAGAAACTCATTACTTTTCTTGCCTTTTTTATGGTAAACTGAGACCGTGAACTCATGCACTTGTGCATAAAAGGATCTAGAGTTGGATATTTTGCTAAGTTGGATAATTTTAAATGGGTGATACATTTTGCACTGAAATCTTGCAAACTTGCAGTTTCCAGCCGTATAATTACTATGACTGATGGATGCTGTATGGCCTGAGAACTATGCTTGATCAAAAAAATGGAAATACCTGGCTCAGAAGAAAATATTTGCATGAAGTAAGTGTCAGAACAGGGTCTGATGGCCAGATTCTCTGTCACTGAACAATGTGCAGTCATTTTTGCAAGTGCAGAAGGTGCAAAACTGTTAGTTTGATGTAGCAACATTTTACACATGCTTTGCCCTTATGGCATGACTCTGGGTAAGGGTAGTGAAGATCTGAGTCTCAGTGTATTTGGATTTCATTGCTTTTATTTGCATGCTTAAAAATATTGGTAATGGATTTCACCACTGTGTTTGAGATGGTCTGCAGGGAAGGAAATGCAGGTGGAAACTGAGCAACACTTAAGAGTGTGTGTTTACAAGTAAACAGAACATATCGTGGAAAGAGCTGATCACAGACGCTGCCCATTGCTATCTTCACACGTGTGCAGACTTTGATGACTGCAGATGTAATTAAAGACTGGTTTAGTGCCAACTACACAGCACAGATTGAATGGAAATAGAGCGGCACACTTTTACTCTTTGTGGAAGTAAATTCTTGAATTGAAATACTTCAGTGCTCCTGTGCCCACAACATTGCAATTTCTCTTAATGATAGTGGTGCGGAGTGGAGGGGGAAGCCTGAAATTGAAACCACTAGCCTATTTCCGGAACATACTGCTTCATGTGCAAGGCACGTTGATTCCCAGTTCTCACACACTGCCAGAAAAACAGATTGGTTTGGTACTGTGGAACACATGGGCTGGATGTTGGCATCAGCTGTAGTGTGAACTGAGTTGTTTAAGAAAACATTTTTTCGTATGTTTGTAAGCTTAAAGTGATGCATTTTTATGATATAAATCAGGTTGCTGATTTCTGTGACCTCCTATGAATTAAACTTGCAGTACGCTGGCCAGTGTTCTGGATGTACTTTTTTAATTAAAAAACCCTTTTTGTTTACCCATTCTGGATTTAATGTGTTATTTTTGAAAGCTGGAGAAAGGACTGAAAACAAAGTTGTAACATGCAGGCTGTGATCCAGTGCCATATCTATGCTGCTCTCTAGGTAGTTCAGGAACAAGTTTAGGAAGTGGCTTAAAGCTACCTTTGTGCAGGACTTTCTCTTGAGTACTAACAGGTATCACTGATAAGGTGCTGGTGGACTGGACAGACAGAAAGCTTTTTTTCCATTTTTTTGCTATGCTATTTCCCCCAAATAACTTCTTATTTGTTTGCTTCCAGGAAAGAAAATAAAAACAGCATGTTAGTCCATCTGTCCTAGGCAAAATGGACAAATGTTATCATAGCATATCAATGTACTCCATGAATAAGCTTTTGTTCCATTTCTACATTTTTGCCTTGTAAATCAAGACGAAGACAAATTGGCACCATGTAAAGGTCCAAATTCAGCAGTGTGTGGAACCTCCCAGAGTTATAGGAAAGCTCTTCCCCGATTATTTCCAGAGAAGCACTGTTGTTTCAGGGGCCTTTGTACTCTTGAATTAGTGGTGTTTTTGCTTGGTAGGTGGGAGCTGAGAAGTGTTAGTGTGGTAGAACATGTGCTGTCAGGCCCTCTGTAATGATGTTCCATTTCTTGGTTGTTTATGCTTGAGTGGACAGGACTTGACTTAGTCCTTTCCAGTCCTATATTCCTGTGACTGCATCTTCAGTCAGGAACCTATAAAATGGAGTAGATGTGAGATTGCCTTGTGTGTCAAAATGCAGCACAAAAAAAAGGAGTCGGGAGGGGAGAATCGCTCTTTTATTCTAATTTGAGCAAGTATAGAGTCTCTGTCTTAAGTCTATGATCTTCCAGTCCTAGTCAGTCCCCTGGACAGCAAGGACTACTACAAAATCATATGTATGGCCCTGAGTAAGTGCTGTAGGAGAACCAGACACACAAGCTGGGATTCATTTTGCAACAAGGCAGTAGAACAAGAATATACAACTAACCTTCTCTTCTAGGCTTTCCTCCTTATTTCACTCATCCTAATACAGGATGGTGTAAGGTGAGATGAATCCCATTTAGAGGGAAAAAATGGTGCCTTATTTAATGGTGCCACTGGACTGGCACCACTGATGAATCTGGCCCAGTCTTTCTCATTGCTGAATTGAAAAGGCACTTCTCTGTTAGTTGATGTTTAATAAAAAGATTTTATTTCTTGTGATGGATTTAGGGGGTGAGGGCAGCTTGGAGATTACATCCTTTGTAATAGCCAGCACCTAAAAGATTCAGCAATTACAAATCCAAGCGTTAACAGAAACATACCAATTTAAAAGGTGTGTACACCCATAGATTCTACGCTCAAGTGAATAGAAATCAACATTTTATGCAAATCAGCCCCATATTTTACAGATCAACATATTGTTATTCATATGCAAAATATTTATAAACAAAGCATTGAGTTTTAAATCCAGTTCAATATGGATTACAGGAAAACTAACGAGGTTTGAGTAAATCAATAAGTTTCTCATTAATACTACTTTTGGTGTGAAAATGTTTATTATTAATACAAAACAGTATGCTTTGTCTACAGATAAATCTGTCACATAATTTTCTGTTTTATACCACTTTCTAGTCAGCAGTTATTGATCAGTTAACAGGAAAATTCTATAGATTTCTCATGTAATACCAACCATTTCATAATAGAAGAGTAGTCGATTATTTTAATTCAAGCTAGTGTTGTAAAATACTATGTAAAATATGTCCAAACTGTGAAAATGTGGATATATTTCACTTGCCTGTGGGTTGGATAAACATACGGGTATACGTCTTTCTGTAGGTGGAGATGGGGTTTTGTGTATGGTATGTGATTTTATTGGAATCGCACAAGTGAGGGTGACTTAAACTTTGGGTCTCAAAGCTCAGAAAGGTAACTTCACAAGAATTACCAGTTTCAGGGAAAAAGAAAAAAAGTGCTGCCCACTACATCCAATCTCAGAGTTACAAGGAAAACACTCCAAATTTGCACTTAAATTTTTTTCACTGAGCCCAGGCAGAGTGCAGATTGCAACCTCAGTCAAGGATTAAGCGGAGCTCTGCTCTTTGTAAGTAGTTAGAATACAACAAAGGCTTTGGGTACAGTGAATTAAGTAAATGACTGGGGAACCTCGCAGGTATGGTATGTGAGACACAAATAAGCATTTCATGAGGTAGTTATCCATTTATCTCAGATTATATTTTGGGGATTAATTTATGTTCCCATCTCTTAAATTATAATGCCTGAATGTGGCTACCTATGTTTGGTTCAGGAGAGAGCACAAGCTATTCTTGATAATATACGGGTTTATTTTCATCCTGTAGTTTGCAAATAGATTTACAAATCAGGTGTTAAATTATGGGCCTTGATTACGTACCTTTGTGAAGGAGTAAAGACTGTATCCAAAAGGGGAAACTAGCCAGAATTAGCCTGTAGAGGCTCACACTGTAATTGGGGAATGGCCCAACTTCAATATGAAGAAAAACATAGCTGAACGAGCTAAAATTGAGCAAAGACTTCAAAACACTCTATAGACTTCAGATAAATTCTTGAAGTGGTTGATTGTTAGAGGGCTCTGTACTGCTGCAACCACACTTCTGCTGCTGCTTATTGAACTTGCTAAATGTAAAGGTACCCTAGTTAAAGTAGCTTGCATTTTGGCTGCTGTCTAGACATATTTTACACCCAAAAGTAGGATACAGAGAAAGAAAATCACCAATCTTATAACCCTGTAAGCATCTTTATAGGTCTACCCAAAAGCACTCCTATCTTCACGGGGCTGGGCTGTTTGGCGTCTAGTTCATATCTAAATCCTACCCAGCTGTACCTAGGAGACATTTCTTGTTCTTGATCTCCTTTAAGAACATAAAATGCAGTGATGCCTGCCTCTTTTTTTGACAAAACTTCCTTTTTAATTTTTCATCCTTGGTGAATACCAAAGAAGTACTGAGTCTGGCCTTGGGGATCCTGGGTATCAGCCTGTGCTGATCCCATGTGGTGTGAGGTTCATCTAAACAAATAGCAAGCACCTTTGACATCTAAACTAGCAGAAATAAGCCAGATGCATGTCACTCTAGAAGAAACTACATATTAATTTTAAAAGGAATTTACAATAAGAAACTCAAATGTGAATACGTACAACTGCAGACATGTAAATTTAGGTGAGATGAATCTCACGCTGTGGGTCTAAATCAAGACTATGAATTCTCCTACAAGATTTATAATCTGAGAGGCAGGTAGTTTTAAGGTTTGGGACTAGCTTACTCTTTCAGAAGACTTTTCTAGAGAGCCCCGAGAGTTAAGCAGAGTTATGTGCAGTCTTTCTCTTCCTGGCACATGTGGGTACCATATGATGAGAAATTGGCCAGGAAAAATGGGCAATGCTTGGATCTCTTTGAGAGACGAATTTTCTAGATGGGCTAATGGGTCTACACTGGTCCTGCCTCCCATACCCGGTGACCTCTGGCAACGCTTAGTGTGAAGTGAATTCCCAGTCACCTGGCTCAGGAATATCTACAGACCTGTGCAAATGTCTCCATCCACAACATAGCTACTGCCAGCCCTGCAGCCTCCATCCCTGCTCAAACATATTTGACAAGCATATTTGAGCCAGTACTAATTGACTTTTTGTGCAGTCCAAGAAAAGTTTTACTCCTCAGGAAACCCACAAACAGGAGAGGAAGAAGAGTACATTTCTGAATCACAATATCTTTCTCATACTGCAGGCTATCTACAATCCTGTTAAGGCTGTTTGTGAGGTCAAATGTGCCCTAGGAATTTATGGATCCTACTACAGATGAGCGTGGGAAACTTTTCTCCACCAGTAATTAGATCTGGTTTTACAGCAGACTACCTTTTTTTTTTTTTAATGCTCTTCCAGTCACACATACACAGCTTATTGACAACCAGTAGGGATGGGCTGTGTGCTGCAATAATGAAGCTTTAACCACGGGCAAGGGATATTTCCCTTTGACAGCTCTGAGGGGGAAATAGAGGGAGTGGAAGGCGGAGGGCAGAGCTGAAAGGTCTTGACTTTCCCTGTCTTGAAGCAACCTGAACATTTTTGTTTTTGTGGTCACACCAGTCTGATATTGCCATGCCAATGTATGCTGTAGCATAGGTTCCAGAAGTATTTATGGAAGATAAAAACTTAAAGTCTCCGTTTACATGTATAGTTTTAGACAGACAACTAGGTTTCACACCAAAAATACAATCTCAGCTAATGATGTAGTGGAGGAAAATGTATGTGCTGTTTACACAACTGAATATATATTGTCTAAATAATTCATGTGAGCATCAGAAAAGTTGACAGACTTTTAAAGTGACTTGCCTGAACTGAGCTGTTTTTTTTTATACAGCTCTTTCTGGTATTACAGAATACATAAATGAGTATAGCTTTTATTTAAAGTACACTTTTTAAAGTAGCAATCATTATATAGAGAAGAAATTCCTTAAATAATATATCCATTTGTCACTAACCTTGCAATGATAATCACCTAATGAACTAAATGTAGAGATCCAGTTTCATCAAGAGTTGCATTTGATGCCCAAGCTACTCTAATTGCTACCTGTGTAATTGTGTAACTCATATAAATTATTAAAGACAGGTTGATTTAAACACAGTGTTAAAATTTAAAAGGAGTGACAATACTAATAAAGCAAAATATTCAGAATAGATCTATTTGACAAAGCCAGTAATTATAAACTTGAATACCAATTAGTTCTGAGAAGGTAGGTTTATTCTGGCTCTTTTGTTGGACTTCAGAATGATTATATTCATTTTCCAAATGATCCAAAACATCCAGAAAAATAAGGCAAGAATTCATTATGTAAAAACAACACATGTGTTGTTGTGCACCTGCCTTTTTGGTATTTCTATTTGCAGTCATGATGAAAATATACATGCTGGTAAATCCATCTGCTCAGAACAGACAAATTGTTACCCCTTTTTTGAACTGGAGTAATGAAACCTATCAGTGAGAGAGTTCTGCAGGGGGGGGAATGGATCTGACCAGGGAACACTGTGGAACACTGATGGAGAAGCTGCTAAGGCGGCTTTTGAAGATATATCGACAATGCATCTGCTTCTCTCACAGCAGTTTATCTCACCTTTAAAACTATAGCTACTAGAGTAGATTATTCTCTCTTGTGAGTGACAAATCATCTATCTATATATCTATCTATTTTTAATGAGAACAAAACAGTCCAAGTTTCCCCCCTTATCTCCTTTGGGATTACCATGGGGACTAAATTAATTTAATTAAAATTGGAACTTCATGGGTTTTTTATTAACTATGAAATGCAAAGGAGTGTCTGTACTTTCTGTAATTGAGCATTAGCTGAGCAAATAAAAATTTGCATAACTTAGAAAGTTAGACTATAGGCTGATTACGAAGCATGGTGTTGCAGCAGCGAGACTTGTTAGAATAAACTCTCAAGGAGAAATGAGGAAAGTCTTATCACTTGGGACATCTTAAATTGAACCAGAAAAATCATTAGCATTATAGTGGCCTGTGCTCACAGGGAGATGAATTAGTTCCCTCAAACTACTAGTAGACCTTTTTTTTTACAATGCATCTCTGTGAACTTTGGCAGAAATGAATTAATACATTCAATTATATGTTAGGTATGTATCAGTTTTGCTAAACCTTTGAATGTGCACCATTAGTTTTCCTTTTAGCAACTGAGAAATATGAAACTAAGTCAATAAAAATATGCGAGTACATTGTTAACCTTATTATAGAAATTCCTTTTTCAACACTGCTTTTAGATATATATGAGTGGATATTTGAGTCAAGGTCTCTGTTCAAAATTTCATTTTTTTCGCTGAAAGGTTATATTAATGTGAGACAATTCTTTGGTCTGAAAGCTATAGCAGCCACCAGTTGTTAAGGAGAAATCGACAACAAAATAGGTGCAGCAGTGTCTCTCTGATACCACCGCAAAATTTGGTGACTTTTTATGTCTTGAGCATATATTTTAGAATTAGGTACAAGTACAGACTTTATGTTCTTATTGTTTGGGAATAACAGTATGTTTATTACTGTCAGTGCCTCATTTATTTCACTGCAGGAGTAATTAAGAACATGCAAAAAGTAGATGACAGAAATAAGCAGCCTTTCAAGAACTTCTTCTTCCAAACAGTTTCAAAGACTGGGTTAATTTTCTAAATGAGGCGCCATATCACTTTCAAATGCTTCATTCTGGGTAAGCATGTCAGGCGAGGCTTTACCAAAATGAAAAGACTATTTTTTTGTTAACCAGAAAAGCTTGGTCCTTTACAGGATGTGCTTCTGACATCAGTATTTCTTTGAGCAGTACAAAATAATACTGTTTCATGTAAAATACTCTTTCTTTTTATCAGTTGATCATTTTCCACCTTCTTTTTCAAGACAGTATAACACAGAGATTAGCTGCCTGAAAAAGAGAAATAGATTCTCTCAGGATGTCATACTCCAGGTCAGTGAAAGGCTTGTTGGAGAATTTGGCAAAAGAGCAACTGAGAGTGAGAGGTAAGACTGACTGGTGGGTTTACAGCATGCCAGAGAAGATGGGTTTTGGTAGGCTGTGAGGAATCTTAAAAGCAAAATGGTTTCATGTAGTGGATATTTTGAATGCGGTTTTGGAATAGTGCTAGAAAGGAAAGGGCCATCTCTGTCAAAATGTTACTGATCTGCCTAAGGGTTTTAGTTACAGAAATTGGAACAGGAAGGCCAGATCTCAGAATTTTCAAGGAAAAGATCATGGTAAAACTGGAAGAAATCTCTGTGTTGATTTGAATCTAGTTTGGATGTTTTACAACCTACAAGAAGTTAGAAGTCATGTTGGTTTCAATTTTGCAAGGCCTTTGTTGTTTCTTTGTTCTTTCTGAGTGTTGAGGATATTTTCCTTTGCAGGTCTAACAGCAGATAACAGTTATTCAACTCAAAAAATGTTAGACTCAAATGAGTCTCACCTCCATCATTTATGCATATTAACTGTTATAAATTGGTCTCTTTTAGATTTTCTGTGAAAGCCTAAAGAACAGAATTAAAACAAGAACTTGTGAGTGATTTTATCCTTGAAAATATTGTGTTAATTATATTTTTAAAAAAATCTATGCTTTCTGTTAAAATGACCTTAATGATCAAGAAAGCAGAACAAAGAAGGGCCGCTATATTGGAAGATACTGTGCAGGTGATTGTTTTAAATACAGCTACAGAATTGTAAAGTATATATAAGTTACTTTTAAATGTAGTCTGAAATATACACTTCCTTGAGGACTGGAAATGAGTGGAAAGTTACTTGCGTGACAGATGATGTCCTTGTACATCTTAGTGTTTTACTTTTGATGTGGTGAAAATGAAATTTATTACTATATGACACTCATTGGGTTTTGTATTAAACTGTAACTACTGCTGGGGTTAGGAAGAAAGAGGTTTTAATTAATATTTTTATGCCCATGGCTTTCATTTTCAATGATTATTTTGAATTCTATTTAGTTTCTTTCTGAGAACCTATCTGTAAGAAAAAATCACGGATTATATATTCATTCCTGCAAGATGGTTAGTTCTTATCAAAGTCATTGTAAAATGAATGAATGCAACAGATTAAGAAATTGAGTCTTAAATTATTCATTCATTATTCACAGGACTGGGAATCTCTGATGTAGCTAGGGAATTCATGGTGGAGGAAGACAGGATTCCGTGGGAATTATTGCATTTTTGGACATGAACTTGAAGTGGCAAGGTCAGATCACCTACAAACTAAGCAAACTCAAGAACTGTAAGAAAACAGACTGTCAGAATACATGGCTGAAATATAACTTTAGATCAATATAATTTAGTGTGTACCTAGCTGTAAATTGCAAAGTTTTGGGGTTTCCTTGCAGTAGTTAAAAATGAACAAAGTAGGTGCATGATAGCTGAAGATGGAATTATTACAGCTACATGATTAGTCTCCATTACTCAGTAGCTTGTGGCAGCTGCACAAGATAGCCAACAAAATATTTATTTATGGATAGCTCAGAGAATTGAATTTTTCAATCGGAATAATCATGTAAAGGCAGATGGGGGTACAGAAGGTTAAATCAAAAAACACTCTGGGGATGGAGAAATTGAGGGCAGAAGTAAACAGAATATATCGGTCAGTTCAATGGGGATGTTTTAATTATACCTATCCATGACTGTATATAGAATGTATATAACAATATATAGGAGAATGTATATAACAATATATTAATCTAAAAAAATTTGGTGACTCCTTAATGAAATTCTTTCTTCTTCTGCCTTGCAAGATTGAGAGCTCTTTGAATCCCAGATTGCAGGAAAAAGTTTTTATCATCTCATCAAAAGGTCTCCAGCCCTTAATCTTGAAGAGAAGCATTTCAAATTATTTATAATAAAAATTTGTCTGGGTGGATCCTTGCATCCAAGTGGAATTCCACAGGGCTCCATGACCAAGCAGGGGCTGATCCAGGCCTCAGAATCACCAATTTAAAAGCTGGTACCTTGCTCAGTGTTTTGAACATCTGAAGCACCCTCCTGCAAGGGTTGCTGAAGCAACCTGAAGCAAGGTTTCCTTCTGAGGGTGAGAAAAAATAGTTAGGTCTCTTCATACAGAAAATTCCTTTCCTCCATCATCTCTGGATAAGTCTCATAGCATAGACGTTTGAGATACAAAATAGTTTCTTTTTTTTTCACAGGCTATTTATGATAGCCGTTAATAGTTCTGAGATCACTTCAACCAATTCTCTAAATATCCTAGGGTAAATTTCTTTAGGCTCAACTAGCTGGAAAGCAACAAATTTACCAAATACTCTCTTTCTTAAGCCTTTCTTTATACTAGCCTGTAACTGGGTGCTAGTTGTCTTAATTATATCATCAGAGTTGCCTTTTTCAGTGAAGACTAAGTTGTAAGAGCTTGACATAACCCTTTCACATTCTGGGGTGATTGAAGCCCACAGTAAAGTGGGATCTTTCCTTTCCTGGATTTTCAGTATTTGCAAGGTTACCAAGTCAAACTTACAAGAAAGATAGACACACAGCACAGCATAGACAGCAGCAGCATTTACCCACAGTTGCTTCAACCTTCCTCAGAGTGGCTCCTTAGTGAACAATTACTACTTTTGTTATGTCTCTTCACCTCTTGGCCTTTCTGAGAGTGGTAAAATGCACAAGTTGTCTTGATGAAGTTACGATGTGACTATACCAAAGTTAGGAACTGTGATGGGGTCATGAACTCATTTCAAACTTCAATCTGATAGAAGAAAAGCGCTTATATTTCTGATACTTGTATTGTGTTACCTCTCTTAGCAATTTTTAACAGCAAACCACCCATTAAGAAGAAAATATTATTTTAAAAATCAGTGGTTCATTATTGGAAGAAAAATTCCCCCTTAAGACTAAGCTTCTAAAAATATTTGAGAGAATGTCATGTTACTAATATCATCTCTGAGTCCTATAATGTTCATCATAAAATAAATATGTCCTCATGAAAAGATCCTTTAGTCTGTGAAATGCAAGTAAAGTACTGGCAAACTTAATATAACCACTTAAAACTTGAAATAAGTATTTAAAACACAGGAATATGCTGTACAGACAATCCTTTCATTGAAAAAGGTGGAAGACAAAAAAGGGCAAAAATGTAGCTATTTTTAGAAAGGGAGAAAAAGAATGAGTTAAGGAATTAAGGTTAAACTGATTGATCTGTCTTTCTTGGAAATATACTGAAATTCATGGTTCAACAAAATATTTGTAAGCATCCAGAAGGAAAGAATGAGATAAGAATCCATATTAACTATCAAGAAAAAATCACTTCAAACCTACCTAATTTCCTTCTTAGAGAGAATAATAACTATTTAGAAAGGGGAGAAGAAATAAATGTCAGGAAACTTTTGCAAGGTTTTCGGCATTGTCTCATATTACTTTCATATAAGCAAAATACAGAAATGTAATCAAACTGGAAAAAATTGTAAGCTGTGTGTGAAAGTATTTGGAAATCAATAATGAGATAATTCTTGAGGGATGCACTGAGTGACATTCCATAGATCTCAATATCCCTCAAAATTCTTATTAGTGGCTTGGGTAGCAGAATAGGTAATATACCTCTAAAATTTGTAGATGACATAACTGGGGATCCTTCAAACACAGTGGAGAACACTATTCAGAATGACTTTGCTGAAGTGGAGAAATGGAACAAACAACACACAATACAATAAAGACAATGCAAGGTACAAAATGTAGCAATAATCACCAGCACAGACAGGAGGTTGGAGAATGACTAGGTATCAGTTTTGCTTGTAAAAGGCATGGTTATCAGGTGAACAAGAGTCAACAACATCATGATCTTGCATGAAAGGCAAACACTATAATGGGATATATAAATGGGAGTGCCTATGATAGGCATGCAAAGTAATTCTTTTGCTCCACTTAGCACTAAATACTTAGCCTCAGTTGGAGTACAGTGTCCACCTTTGCGGAAAGATGTGGATTTGGGGTTATTCAATCTAAAAACATTAAGAGTTTCCATCCCCTTTCTCCCTTCTTTTCATCTTGTACTCTATTTTTTTTAACAGTCTGCAACTTAATACTAGCCACGCTTGTTTCTTTCGCTACTAGCGTCCTACACCCCATCTACCCACCACAGCCAGTGAGTAACAGCCCATAAAAATTCATTTAATGCAGTCTCATTGGTTCAAAGATTTTGTGATTCCTGCAAGACCCCTGTCTGCTCAATGCTTAATCTGATGTGTCCTGTTCTTTTCCCTTCTCCACTGCAATTGGCTTCACCATGAACAAGCAGGCGATGCTTAGGCACTTTCAACTAAGGGCTCTATCCTCCCTACTGAGCAGTCAGCGCTCTTCTCTGGCTTTTAATGTACATTAGGAAATAGGTCTTCATAATTTAGGAGATATTCAGTGGAAATATTTACAGAGAAAAGCACAGAAACACAACCCAAACAGACCTACTTCCCTTTACACAGCTCCACAAATGGAAATCTAAATTATGAAGGGCTAACTCCGAAGGAAAAATATTCCTTGGTTACAACACGTTTAATTGAGTCTTTTTTCATTGATAATTCTAAATGAGAATTAACTATTTCCAACAGTCTAGCAATACACTACATACTGTGCAACTGTCTCACTGCATTTGTTTTATCTCTTATGGCCACTTCTCAGATAGGTAAGAGCCCCTGCCTGCTCTGCTGTGAGAAGGCATGCTCTTGTGCTACTCAGTGGCCCCAGCAACTTTGGCCAATACATAGCTCTTTGAAGAGGCATTTGATGGGTCATACTGGCACCTCCAGACCTAGGAAAATATCCAAATAGATGGGTCTCTCCTATCAATAACTACTATTTCAACTCAGTTTCAGCTGTCCTTGCTCCTTGTCAAATTAATTCTCATCTTTTTATTTATTATTATTATATTATAATTTATTTATTTTCTGGACAAGGTATTTTTCACGTTATTGTCAAGGGATTTTGGATGAGTATCTATTCATATGTTTCTCCTGACAGTAAGAATACTTTCCTTAGTTTGTCATGCAGCATTTAATAATTTTCCCCTTGAATTTTCAGTTTCTTGAAATGGGCTGAAATCTAAAAATATTTCTGGCAGAAGCAGTTACACCAGACATCTTAATTATTATGTTTCCAAGGGAATGACAGCCCGTGTAAGGGAAGCTGACATGTCTCCCTGCAGCTATGTGCTTTTTATATTGGAACTTTAGGCTATTATAAATTACCTAGGAGTGAGACAGGCATGAACGTGTTACATCAGATTTACACCAGTTGCCATATTATGTAGTAAGATGGTTAACCCTTTCAAGTCTCATTTTATTTGTGTGCTGTTGAACTTATTTTTGATAGGAGCACCCAAATAGATATTGAGACTTTTTAAAAGCAGCTCTGCTGTTTGCTGATTTGCAACTTGATCACCTGCAGTGTCCAAAGGGAATACAGGGCTCAGCAGCAGGGCAGAGGGGCAGTGGTGATGGAGTGGCTGTTGCACAGCACCTGGTTTTCTTGATAACCACCTTCTGATTTTGAGACATTGCTTGTTATATCTACTGCCAAATTTCCTCATCTGTCAGGGCATGGAAACTCTGCACCTGCTGCCTCCCGATTAGACAGAAGAGGAGGAGGAAGAGGAGGAGGAGAAGTTCTGCAGTCCACACATTGTGCAGCTAATAGAACAAATGGGTAAAGACAAAAGTAGATTTAAAATAAATCCTGCTGTTCAGGTATTGTGTTGCCATGTTGCATTACATTGCCCTCTAATTATTCATCCAGTTTGTTCAGAAGATACTGCTTCCACAGAAAAAATAGCATAGGGGAAGGGAGAAGGGAAATATTTTCTAGTTGAATATTTTGCATTAGGATTATTCAGCTAATCTCAAACTAACCCTAAAAAGAATAACCTAGCTAAAGGTGGCCAAAAAGGTCAGTGCTAAAAAGGACTTCTTATGTTGTTCACAAAAATACAGAATC
The DNA here is from genome assembly GCF_036417845.1 of Apteryx mantelli. Classification (NCBI taxonomy): domain Eukaryota; kingdom Metazoa; phylum Chordata; class Aves; order Apterygiformes; family Apterygidae; genus Apteryx; species Apteryx mantelli. The sequence continues at coordinate 120,733,675 of NC_089978.1, forward strand.
TCTGTATAACTTTGAATAAATTTTTTACTAGGGAAGACAGGCATTCTTTGAAAAAAAATGCTCTATCCTTTTTTTGTAAAGACTTCTATGCAATTTTGAGCAACAAGCAGTTGTCAACAGCAGCTGAAATATCACAATCACAAAACAAATTGCTGACAGTCAGTAATTTGCAACTAAAATATAAAAATATTTATGTCTGAGTCTTTCCAGTCATTACAAACTAACCCACTTGTCACTGAATTCACTGATATTTTCATTGCTGCTGCCCTCCATAATGTTCATGAAGCCTGTTTGTTTGGAGGTTTAACAGGGTACTAAGTTTGGGTGCTGATGTCTTGAATCCACGGCCTGTCAGGTTTTCCTCAGTCCAACTACTAAAGTGCCATCTGAGTAAGCCCCAAAGTCATCACTGATGCCCTGGTGGGCATATATTTAATCTCAGGAGTAAATTCTTAGCCCGTAGCGATCTGCAGACCCAGTCTTACAAACACTTAGGTATGCAAATGTAAGACATAAGTAGCGTTCAAATGTTGCAGGCTGCCGAGAAAGCTGGGCTGGCTGTCCTTTCCTACGGTAGGCATGTGCTCCCCCTTCTTCACTTTTGGGGGCCCAGAGGGCTTATGTGGGCAGTCAGGCCATGGTTATGTTTCCTCTCCCCCAGCTCTTCACAGGCAAGTGGATGTTGGCCAGCAGCACAGAGATGCTTGTCGCCATTCCATAAATGCATCGCCTGTCAAGGAAACTTGATGTGTTTTCTTGTAGATGCAATTTCCACTTCCAGTTTCATGAATGTGAGAAAAATGAAATACCAGAATGCTAATAGATGTTAAGGGTAATCCAGGTACAGGATCAATATAAAGTTGAAAGTTCCTGTGAAATGCCTGGGAGAGGAGTTAAGCTACAAATCAAATACCTTTTATTAACTAGAAGTGGACTATAAGATTTATAAATAATACTGTTTCCAGTAATTCCTAAAGGCACTGAGTTTTCCCCAGAGTTTTTATGAAATTTCAAGCCTAACAACATTTTTAGTACAAGAATCTTATAAATCGTATATTTTAAGATTTTTTTGCAAAGATATTTTACTGAAGAGAAAGTCTTATGTTGCTTTTAACATTGGTAATTGCCATCATTGTGTTGCCTGTCTTATCTCACAGTCTCCAAAGTATCCTGACATTCTGTCTGTAGACCCTTCTCTAAAGCTTCAGGGTTGAAACATAGGGCGCCAAAGGAAACCAGATAGGAAACATAATACATATTTCTAGAAAAAAAACATATTAATAGCTACGTACAGTCATTCAATTTCTATATAGACAGATCCAGTGAATTACAAAGCAACAGCAGTTTATAAATAGCACACAGTTTGAAGAAGACTGCAGCAGGATGACTGTTGTAGTTTCTGAAAATCCCAGATTTTCTGGATCTCAGTCAATTCTTTTTTGACTGAGATTTGTTCGAGGAGAAGATCATTAACTGATGCAACAATGAATAAGAATGAAAGTAAGTATGGACTTTGTAGAATGATCTTGAAGTTTTGTCAGGATAGCTGGAGTTACTAGTAAAATGGATATGTTTGTTCTTTCGTGGTATTATTTCATTCCTCCCTGGTAAAAATCCAAATAAATCCAGACTGAAGCTGGCAGGCAGAAGAAGCTACGGGAATTCGGTATGGCTGCGTCTGCACCCAGTGTGGAGGGAGCAGGTTGGCTGGGGCCTCTAGTTTGCAACCATAGAATTTCCTTCCTCAACAAAACCTCTGGCTGCCAGAGCTTGCTTGGGGAGAGGGAGTAATTACCTGTCACCCCCTACTCATTCTACAGCAGTCTTGAGCAATGAAGTCATTTTGATAGTACAAACATGCTGTGACTGGTGAAGCGGTAAGGAAGGTTATGTCCGCACCGCCTGCGACCACACTCTTTGTTCCAGGCCTGTCGCATAATGCCTGCTGCTGACGTGAGGTTTGTGCATCCCCAGACACCATGACAGCATGTGCTGAGCCAGTGTGTACAGTTGCAGTCAAGCTCTCCTCAACTGTTTACTGAAACATCTTATAAACCCCCAAATAGCCAGGTACAACTAGCAGAGTCCCTGCTGTCTCATGCCCACGCTTCTCAGCTGAGACTTGATAGACTAGAAAAACTCCCAGGGCAAAGATGTGCAGGTTAAGGTGAACACACAGCTGTGGGCTATTTAAGCAAGTATATTTCTCTTTGTCCTTAAAGAAGGTGCTCACATTAACTGGTGAACAAGATTTTGGAAAGCTTCAGAAAGATTCAGCCACTCAGATCAGTTTGACTGTTGGTTACCTACAGGGACTGTACAGATAGGCAGCCTGCTTCTGGCATTTAGGATAGACATTGGGTAAATACTTAATGGTTGTTATGTGTTTAATACTTTCTATATTTTTATGTTATCTGACCTTGCAGAGTTGTCTGTCGCTCTGTCATGCACAGAAAGAGGGGGCCAGGAGGCCAGAAGAGGGTTCATAAAAAATCTAAGCCCAACAGCATGGAAGAATAATTCATCACATTTCTGTCTGAATAGATACGTAATAAGAGTTTATGAGACTTCACTTATGGCATGAAACACATGTCTTTGGGATGGCAACATTTGTCTTTATTTTTCAGTTTCTTTTCATCTAAGCATGAGAAATAATGTATGTATAATTATAACCACAACATATTCTATCCTCTATGTTGAGTATAATTCTTTACATTTAGTTAAATTTTAATGGTTCAGCTCATGAAGAGACATGCTTACTGACTTACTGCGGCAGATGAGAGCTCAAAAACTGAGAATCGACGTGGATGCAACTGAGAATGGCTAAAGTATAGGATAAGAGAAAAAGAAGGTCTTTACTCCCGATTGACAGATTTTTCCTGTCTTTGTAGTTTAAGGCTCTTGACCTGCTGATCTTATTGACTCCCTGGACTATCGCTGTATAGCTAGGACAGTGGATGAATTAAGGATATTTTACCCCTATTTTGACAGTCTCTATTGATCTGGGAGAGATTCCCTCTACTTATATTTACAAGAACCACTGGAACACCAGCAAGAACTGTCAAAGTGGAAAAACATGTCAGCGTTATCCATGTATTTGTCATTCAGAAGATGAATTGCTGAATAGGGCTACAGTTTAACTGCGGTTTGCGCAAAACAGTGTGTGAGATGCTATAAGTAGCATTGATTTAAAAGGGAGTATTACAGCTGCCTCCACCCAGAAATCAATGGACAGGTAGGGCCAATTTTGAAGTCAGAGGTACGAATTTTGTAAAATGCAACATTAAATGTTTCAAGTCTTGACTGCCATGAGGAAAAAGTGTGCCTGTCAGCTGCCTGCATGGTGTTCAAGTGCTCACACTGAGACAATCTTAATTGGACAGGTTTGGGTATCTGTCTTCACTCGATTTGCTGATCTTCAAAAACTGCTTGAAGGTAGTTTGGTTTTCACTAGAAGAGAAGGTGATATTTTTGAAGGTCCTCTCTAGTATTGCTTTCTGTGTGTGATTTGATAAATTTGTGCTTATAAGCCTCATATATCAATGGTATTGGTCATTCCCCACCCACCCCCATGCCACCCCCCATCAAAAAAGTATTAGATAAGATGCAAGAACAGGGTTCTTCGCTATGAGTGGGAAAACAGAGGCAGTGGCTGCTTAAGAAATACATAGGTTTAAAACCAGTGATGCTATCAGGTTGATGGGCTTGTTGGAGCAGGGGGTAATTGAGTTAGAGGAAGACTGGACTCTGTCGCACATTCAAATCTTGGGTTCTGCCACAGTCTCCTGCAATGATCTTGGTCAAATCCTTTAATCTCTCTCCATGTTGGTTCCCCAGGCATAAAATGGAGATAATCAATTTCAGTTGTAGAGCCTTAAAGGAATGAAATATGTTACTCATTGTATGCAGATGTCAACTAACACCTTTGGCTGCTGTCGTGGTATAAACAAGTAATATTGCAGTGTGGAAATACAACCTGATTCCATGGGTAGAGACTGAGTGCTGATTTTGAATACATACACACACATTTGACAATTCTTGAATCCAGTAGGCTAGTCTGGTACAGGTTTTTGGCAAAAGGCTTATGATGAATGGTTTCATATTTTAAAATAGGGGAAAAAATGAAGTACAATTTAGAATTTTCATTGTTTCATTTAAGGAGGTACCCTGAGGTACTGAGGTACTCCACACCCAAAATTCATCATAAAGAGATCAGAACCCATGTGAATATTTAAATCTACAACCTATACCCTGTAGGAACCGTAACTCCTATTTTTTCAGATAGTTAGAATTCTGCGGAAAGACTCTGTCACCTGTAGAACTGTTTGCCACTGGAGATAATGAAGTGATTTTTTTTTTTGTCTTCCTTTTAATCAACAAAAAGAGGGGTTTGTTTACTCTTGTTTTAATACAAAAATACGCACAACGTTACTTATCTAAGTTGTCTGACAAAACCTTGATTTGGAGACATTCAGAATACCTTGCACAGTGTTTTGGTAAAATAAAATTTCACAGAGCTGGTAATTGGAAAAACCTGTACGAAGTTGTGTAGTATTATTTTCTTCAGTTGCTCAAAGAGTAGAGTTGATGGCAGGTTCCCAGGATTCAAATCAGAGAAGATCTGTTATTGAACCAGATTCCTGGATAAGGAGGAAGCCATGGCAGTTTCTTTCTCACCACTTGTAAAACAGCCAGGCTCCGTCAGAAGAGATAGTTTGAAATTAAACATATGGTAAAGAAATTGCTAGACATTTATGACCTCTATTCAAGGTGGGTTTTTTTAATTTTTTAAGTTGTATGTATGAAACACTAAATTTGTAAAACACAGCAGGCTATAACAGATTTAACGGATTAAAATTTTGCATTTCTTACTTGAGCCTTCTGGAACTGCTCGCTGATAGATGACCTTATTGTCAGTACTAAGGACTGAATTATTTTGCTGAATTATTTTTTTTTTCAGGCATGGTAATGAATTAGGACCCTGTAGAAAGATTGGACATGCAGGTATAATATGCTACTGATTGTATTAATTGCCTGAAAGTATTGATTAAAAATTTAGAAGTTTTAAACAATGGTTTTGCTTAAATTGGAAGGGTAGAAATAAATATGTTAGGTGTTGATCCATAATAATCCACACAGCCACGTTGTTAGCTCTATATATACTTTAACATTTACAATACATTATGTTGCAACTGGCATATCATTATCTAAAATTAAGGATAAGCATAACTTTTGGGTTTCAGCACAAACATTTAATTTAAAAAAGGGCTAGGTAGTGACAGTAATTACCTCCCCCCAAATCTTTCACTAGCTGTGAGTTCTGTGGGTTTTTTTTCCTTGTGCTTTTTAAGCAAATAATTATGGAATACTCAAACAAATTACAAAACAGGCTCAGCATCAAATCTAACCTCACCGCAGAAAAAGTCTAACTAAATTTGTGAAACATTAGAGAGAAAGTCAAGTACAAGTAGACTTTCTGAAGACATCAGTCCAGCTCTTCCAGGGTTAATGGCCAACATGGAGTCCTCAAGCACTGGCCCTATCAGTAAAGGAGACAGATACAAAACAAAAACATTATTCTCCATCCAATTTAGATCCAGTGCATGGTTCTAAGTAGCCCTCATGTGCTGTTTGTGAATGGTGGTTTTGAGCTCTGGCTCAAGATCTAAATTCTTCGATTTAGAGGATGACCCTAATTCAAACTAGTCAAGTCTCCATGGAAATCAAGTGATGCATAAATCTCTTTCATTAAGGTACCTTTCCAACTCACTGGCTCTGGATTCTCTAACTCTGCATAAACATTTAGTCCTGGGCTCTACTTCCACTGCTCTCCGTTGCATTTACACTTTAAAACAAAGTTATTTAAGCCTGTGGGGAAACACCAGAACTCGTAAAGATGTGACATTAAAAGCAGAGTTTGGCATCCAAGCGAGGGAGAGCCTGCAGCACTACCAGGGCTTCCTGGATTCTGCCACAGCTTAAAAAATTATCAGGAAAGAATCTGTTATCTAATACCCTGGCACAGAAACAAAGTTGGCCCTTCAATCCTGTTGGGAATAAACATACAAATACTTCTGTGATCTAAACTGTAAGGGCTTCAGTTGGGTGCCTACGGTCTGGTGGACTGAGTTGGGCTAGAGACTTTTACTCATTCTCCTAACTCTCCACAAGGGCTAAGAAACAATACAGCACATCTGTTGCATTGCTATGGTAGGGGTTGCTATGAGAGCTGTGCATCCTGTGTGTAATAGGGGATTTTTTGCAGTATGATAGGAAAAGACTGAGTTCACACCATGCCTATGAAAATACTATTGGAAAGATTAGTTTTGTACTGAATTTTACCATTATGCCTTAACTCAATTGATTTTTAGTTTGGATGTGGCCAGGGGTAGTTGTGTTTTTGCAAGTCATTTGGATTTACAGGTGCTGAGAAATCGAATCCAAATGTTGTCTTTGTGTAATTTAAAACTTCTGGCTTATCTTCAAGGATGATTCCTTTCTTAAATGATTCTTTCAATTTTCTAACTAATGGACAGACAGGGAAGTCTATTCCCATCTATTTACCCAGTATCTAAATTGAAACAACTGGGTTTCCAAAATCCATAGCTTTCAGAGTATATCTGTTTTTCAGTAGAACTTGTCTACCTCTGTCTAACTACTCTGCCTCCTTTCTTTTTGTTTTTGCCTCTACCCAAGTGTTCTTAGTTCCAAGGTAGACTTTCAAATCCGAAGTATGCCAGTAGGCTTGAAATTAATTTTTTTTTCCTGGCTGAAATCTTTTCTGAGAAGTTTTTAAGATATTACTTATAAAATTAACCTTTTTAACAGTTTAGAACAAAGTGTTTGCTTATTTAAATTGTGTTGATGCAGACAGGTTTGAAATTCTGTAACAACTAAGTTAGTTATCAACAAACTTGCTCACTTTTTTCCTTTATATAAATTGCTTAAAGAGTATTTGTTGGAGATTGTTGAGTTTGAACTATGCATATTATTTGCAAAAATCATCTAGTGAGGAAATGAAAATGAAATCTGGAGACTTTTAGTGGGAAAAAAACAACACAAAAACAAACAAAACCCCTGCACCTATAAAAATGAAATTTTGTGATATTATCAAATATAGAATTTCAAATTCAGTTTTTGCATATTAAGATTGACTGTTGACAAAGGTTGGTCCAATATTTTTGCCATGGAGGAGTTAAATTTGAAGTTAAGATATTTATGCTATGGTCACAAAATGTTTATGAATAGGACTGAGTAGGAATTGCCTACTTTATTCAAAGGCAGGATATATTTTCTATCTGGCCAGATATGAATGATAGAATCTGAAAATATGTTACTACTACAGCACATGTTGCAATTGGACAGAATTTTTTTTTTTCTTGTCATCTCCACTGATACCCTTTAGATATGAGTTAGTGTTTCCTCTCGTGTTATTTATGTATTTGGAGGATTGGTTTTATGTTATTGTGAACAGTCTTCTGATAGCTCTGTGAGTGACACATGCACACACACACACACACACACACACACACACACACATATATCTTGGTAAGTCTTTGCAGTCATTTAATTTCTATGAAATTCAGTTTCTAAAAATGACTAAGAAAACAATTCAGCAAAATATAGTAAATGATTTGTAGTATTAGACTGAGGAAGAATGTCCCTCCTCAGTGTGAGGAATGGGTGTTTGCCTAGAAGTGAACGCAGCGTTCGAGGAGAGGAAGCTGGTAATGCCAAATCGCTTGTTCTTTACCAGGTGAAATGGTCCTTTACAAGGTGGTTCCTCTGGAATTCTTCTAGCCACTGCTCTATTGAAGTGAGCAGAAGAGACAGGGACAGTGCTCAAAAGTTTCATTGCAGTTAGCTCTCCAAAGACCCTGATTTCTGTGGATTAGTTTACTTGTAAAGAAACTTGTCACTTGAGTAAACCCTCTTTGAATATTTAGTGTGTATGTGGCATAACTTTCTGAAGAATGAGTCTGTTTCATTGTGTCGCTGATGGCGCCTAGTTTGCTACATCAAAACTATTAACTCGGAGTGACAAGTTTATACAGTGACTTCAGGAGGTTTTCAAGATGTGCCAGAGCAAAGAATTTGCCCTAACCTATTTGGAAGTCCCCTCTCATATTTGATATAAAGTTTGCTATTAGCATATCCTGAGTGTTCTAGAAGCGCTTTTGTTTTTAATGGGGACCAGCTTTAGGTCCAGGTTAGTTTCTTTAGAAATATTACCTTCTATCTTTCACAGTTCATAGTCTTCAGATATTGAAATAGTGCCTGCAATAATGATTATCAATGCAGTCTTGATTATTTTAGCTTATTTCTTTTCCTTTTTCCTTTTGGAAGCTCTGAAGACAGTTGCCCTTCAGCAAATGGATTCTTAGTAGATTATTACATTCAGAAATCCTCAGAAATGACACAGTTCTTCTCCCTCTCAGAGGTATGGCAAGTCCCAGTGCAGAGGAACAAAAGTCACTGAATCAGTGGATTCAGTTTACAGAGGCAGTGTACATCAGTCGGTCACTGAAACAGGGCATTGCCATAAAGCTTTTTATTTTTTCACACACACATTCTTACAGTCTACCATAATATATAAACACATTTTATACATTAAATAACAATTTTCACCTCTGGATGTCAAAGACAAACTGTAGGCAGAGGAGGGAAAAATGGCACTTGATACAGGAAAAGGTCATCCAAGTAGAAAACTAATTCTTCACGGAACATTATATAGAGAAGCAGGTTATGCAGTGCATTCAGAATACATGAAAGGGACAATCGTATTGTTAGAATTGGTAATAATGCCTTTAGCAATGTTTTAGGTTGTGTTTGACTTTACCTAAGTAATCAATAAGCAGATGAGAATACTGCAATCACATTTAATCTTTTTACCTGGCGTTGGACTAGTTATAAGCTAGAACAGTGTGGATTCAGTAGCTTTCTCTGGTGCTCTGGCAAAGGGATTGAGCACAGCTTTATCAGGCAGAAGATTCTAGGATTGTAACTCAATTCCTCCCCATACATCATCACTTCATGCCCTCGCACAGCAACACTTGAATGCATGTGCAGTGTCTTCTGTGTCTCTTCTTGACTGACAAGGGGAGCTGAAGGGACCTCGCAGGACCCCTCAGAAGCAGAGCACACAGACGCTGCCATGTCTGTAGACCCACTGAATGGGTCCGCTCTGTGATGTGACTAGGCGTATTACAGGAAAAGGGCTGAAGTCTCTGCTCCGCTAGTCCCCACCTGCATCCCTCCTTCATACCTGCATGTGCCATGGAAATACACTGCAAAGGACCTGCCCTTCATGTTATTTGTGTATTGCTATGATTCCAGCAATTTCTACAGTCTGGTATTAAAGATTTTATCTCTCCCTGATCCATTGATGCTACACAGGAGGGACTCTGCCTTTCCACTATGCCCATCTCTGCATCTTTCTAATTTCTTCCTATTTCATTCCAGCGTGTGATCTGGAAGGTCAGTGGGGAAAAATACACTTCACAATATGTTTCCTTAATCTAAATAGAATTGACTGTGTGCATACAAAGTAGATGTATACACAATAATATTAGTGTGATTGATAATTGATTACGCTGACAATATGAATTCATTTTCAGAAATTCATAAATATGGAGGTCTGAATGCTTAAAAAGGTACCTGTAGGTTTTTGGCTGCTACATTTAAGATGCTTCTAAAGCAGTTGGAACACATGCATCCACATTTATTGATCACTGAAAATTGGTATCATGTGCCTTTAAAAAAACAAAATTAAAATACAGAGCTTGCCTTTGAAATGGGAAATGAAACCAGTCATTTATACCACCTTGTTTTTTTTGTCCAGGCAGGAGAAGGTAACTATTGCCAAGAATAAGTGATAGATATATTTGAGGCTTTTCCCCCACTAGAACCCTGTGAAATCCCTTGAGGATGTCACACTAGTGGTAAGTGTCCTTCTGCAAATAACTAGCACTGTTGACAAATAAAGTACTTTCCAAATTCTCTCTATCCCAGCAATTCCCTTGCTGTGATCTAGCAACACAGATGACAGCTGTGTCTCTTCATTTGTCGGATAGGTGAAAGACAACCCAGAACCTGTATTTTTCATTTTCGTTGTCCTCTCTTCTTCAACAGATACACAATTTCCTCTCATTCAAGACCTCTGCAGACCAGTTGGAAAATGTAGCTTTTACCATCCCTCTTGACTTTGCTTAATTATTTCCATTTGGTGATGACTATTCTTTCTTGGAATCTTCCTCTACTGTTTTTAGGTACTATGCCTCCAAATAAACATGGAAATGGAAAGTTGCTGGTTGGCACGAAATGATTTATTATTGAATGTCTGTTTGCAGACAATAATACTATTTGTTTCTTAATTTTCTAAGCATTCAGTTTTATTCATTCTGCAGTACTGAGAATTATCATAGAACCATAGAAAGTCTAGGCTGGAAGGGAACTCTGGAGATTATATAATCTAACCTGCTGCTGAAAGCAGAGATTTAGATGAGATTATCCATGGCCTGTCAGCCTGAATATTTCCAGTGAGGGAAATTCCATCACTTCTCTAAGCATCATATTCCAACGTTTAATTTTTCTCTCAGTGAAAAATCTTTTTCTTATATACAGCTGGAATTTCCCAGAAGCAATTTACAGCCATTGCCATCTGTCTTGTCACCATGCATCCTTGCAAAGCGAGTACCTTCATCCTCGCTATAACTACCTTTTAGGTATTGAAAGATTGTGATTAGAAGCTGCCTCTTCTCTAGGCTGAAAAAACCCAATTCCATCAACTTTTCTTCGTATGTTATGTTCTTCAACCCTCTGATCATCTTGATGGTCTTCTGCTGGACCCTCTCCATATTTTTCCAATCTCTCTCTTGAAGTGAGGGGACAAAAACTGGCCACAGTATTCTCAGTGTGGCCTAACAGGGGCTGAGAAGATGTGAGGGATTCCCACTGTCTTTTTCAGCTTTCCTCTGATTTTTTACTTTATATGAGCATTTCTCAAGTAAGAGCCTCTACCTATTCTCTGGCTGGCTTCTCTGTTAGATTAGATTTTCCTTCCAAATCAAGACATATTTTGACTTATTCCCTGAGTGATCAGTGTAAATTGTTTCTTTAGTTTTTAGTTAAAAGAAGCTCAAAGGTTTTGGGGCCAGCAAAACTGCTGACACAATTGACTGAATCATGGAATACCCTAAAGGATGGATTCAGCAAAGATGCATATAAAATTAATTAGCTGGTTGTTTTTTATTTCCAAAGGAAAAGTTATAACTTATAGTTTTAATGGCAAATTTATATACCACACATGATTACTCTTATAACCATGTCTATCTGCTAGACTACCCAATCAGGTAGAAATCCAGGTGCCTTTTTGTGACTCATGCCCATCATGGATGTAAAATCAGTATCTTAACATACAATTTTCTTAAATATATTTTTAATGAGGACTTAAGGACAGCTTAACAGATTTACACACAAGGAGGTGTAAATCTGGGATTTGGGTTCAGTGTATTACAGATAGGGAAGCCTTTTAGAAAATTCTGATTTTATGATGTCCCTCATATTTGTAGAATGAACAAACTTGATATTTTGATAAGGGCCCTTTCTAAGACCTCAGCAGCTCTATGTTGGGAACTTCAAGAGGCAGATCTGGGGCTTGTTTCTTCTCTAGCACCAGGCTGATAGCAGCCCTGCCTAAATTGTAATACAAAGTTAAGGAGTGATAAGGAGTAATACAAAACTAATGTAGATTTTTTTTCAGTTGTTTTCATCAAGTAAATACTGTATTGTTAAAGGTTTTTCTCTCAATTAAGTATAGAGGTTTTTTGTGATAGTCAGCACGTCACAGAGAATGTGTCAAAGAAAAAAAATACTGAAATGACTAACTTATTAGATGATTGATCCTATCTTTTATCATATTTTGAGAAAGAGATTATACCTGTAGCAGAGTTGATCTCAATTTCTGATCATGATTAATAGAGCCTTTTTTTATTGGACCTACTGTGCAGATTCTGTTCCACATTTTCAAAAGCTTTTACAAGCAAAAGGTCTTCCAGAACAAATAAAACTGAAAAGTAAAACAGCATTTTCAACTGAGCTTCTATGTAGGAAGGAGCAACACGAGAGACAGATAATTATCCCTAGATAAAACATCAATTATTTTTCTTTTTTTACACATTAAATCTTCTTACCTTACTGGATGCAGATAAAAAGGAACTAATATTTTCCAGAAAATCTAAATCTTAGTTCCCAGCAGCCTACTGTTTAGACTGCATGTTAGATAAGGGTAGGGGGAAAAGAAGAAGGCAGATAGCACACCTACCAGTTATGTATCATAACTAAAGTGCTGGATGAGAGCAAATACTCCATACAAAAGTAGAAGAGTCTTACAGCACTTCTGTCCCTGCTTTCTCACAAAACAAATGAATCTGTAAGGAGGGATGAACTTGTACTCTCCCGGCCTGTCACCTTGTCCATCCAGGCTGCACAGATCTCACATGCCTCTTCTTCCTTTTCTCTTCTCCCAGGCTTACTCTTTGCAGTACTGATGATAGTTTATCTGGAACCTTTCAATTAAGAGAAAGAATATTTTCTGCAGAAGCCTTGAATGAATTTATTCATCTTACATACAGAGCTGGTCAGGAATAAAAGAATCAGAGGTTGAAAGGGACAAGGGCCTAGATGGCAGGAAACATCTAGTTTACTCCCAGCTCCAACGCATGATGAATAATACCAATGTCATTCCTAACAGATCTTTGACTAATCATTTTTTTAAATAGCTCCTAGAGTGAAAACTCCATAACATCTCCTGCAATCTGTTCTGTTACTGCCCTGTTTTTCCTACTACCTAGCTCAAGTCTTACTTGCTGAAATGCACGTTGATTGTTCCTTATCCATCTTCATGAAGAACAGACTATCTCCTACCTCTGTGCAGTGGTCTTTTATACATTTGCAATGCTGATTGTGCCCACTCCTCTCTCTTCTTCTTTTGGCTGAACAAACCCTGTTTGTTCAAGCCTTCCTCACAGTTCATGTTTTCTAGAGCCTGGCTCAATCTTTTTATTCTCCTCTAACCTCAAATTGGTCAGTGTCTTTGTTCAAGTATCCCAAAATACATGGAAGTATTACTCTAGCTGAGGTCTTGCTAAGGCTGAGTGCAACAGGGGATTACTCTGTCTTGTTTACCCTGGTTATACTTGCCAGTACTGCTTTTGCCTTTTGTCAACAGCATGACATTATTAACTATGGTTTAGCTCATGAACTGTTTCTATAGAACTGCTACTTAGTCAATTGCATTTGTGTTTCTGGTTATTTCTTTTTGAATATAATGCCTTGATTCTCTGGAAGATCATGATATGATTTTCAAACCATCTCTCCAATACGTTGAGATAGGGCTAGAATTCAACCCTGTTTCCTGAAGTACCTACAGTTCCTTCTTTTATGCACATTTAGTAGTCTAATGCAGTTCTGCCTATGGAAATTGGTCATCTCATCAATGCCAAAACATTTGATTTGGAACAACTCATGTCTGACAAGAGTTCCCTAAATCGAGAGCCAAGATCTGAGCTTTTGCCCAGGCATCTATCCTCCCTGGGAGCCCCTGGCAGTGCTGTGCTGGCCTGGGCAAAGGATGGTGGGAGGCCTGGCACTTCCTTGGCAGAAGTGGAAGCTCCATCACTGATCACAGTAATAAACAGTTTCACTGAAATGTCCCCGCTTTGGGAACTTACAGTTCACTGAAAATTTTGAAGGAAAATATTTAGTCTAATTTTGACTGATTAGGCATTGCAAAGACTGCTGGCCCCCCAGATTCCCAACAAGACAGAAACTTTTTAAAAAAATATGCCTACTTTTTCATAAAAAGGGGCATCTCAGATGAAATGAGGAAAGATACTTTTAAATCACTTACAAATTCTACTCTGATAACAACTATTCTTTCTTTCCTATTTCTGCTCAGAACACTGTCTGTTCAGTGACCTACAATGTCAGACCAGTGCCTACACCAATTCCTGGTGGACAGATGCCCACACTAATAAAATATAGAAGTCCAACCCCACTGAAAACACAGGTTGAATATACACTGCATGCAGAATAGAAACTGCCTTCTTAACCTGAGAAGATACATTGCCAAAATAGTGTCCAAATATGTGCAAATCATCATAAAGAAACTAAAGATCTTACTGAAAGCAAAGAACCTGATCAGCAAGCAAAGTGCACCAAATCTGAAAGATGCTCTTTTGACATAACTGGATTTTAGTTCTTTGCAGTTCTCACCACAAAGATTTAATTTGTCATTTAAGAAAAAAAGGATGGATTTGAAAAATAAGTAAGAGTGACTGTACCTTTTTTTCATGCTTTGCTAATATGCATTGATTATAATAATCTGACATGAGCTTGGTTTCTTATTTCTCACTTGCACAGATTTTCATGACTAATTCTTCTTTTAAAAGTAGGATTTTTTTCTCTTGATTAAAGAAAAAATAATTATAAACTTAAGACCCTCTTTTTCTGATGTTAAAGTTGCCATTATGTTGGTATAAGCTCACAACCTTTTGTAACCTCCATCTGCAATATTTGTCAAATAAGTGCTACCTTTCAATCACGTGCTCTTGCACCCATTATTCTCATTGTTCAAGGCTCAAATATATTCCTTAGACAAGCCAACCTCCCCCAAACACTTCCACCTACCTCCCACTCAGTCTGCAATTTTCTCCTGTTTATATAGTGAAAATCTATTTTTGAACCTTCTCTGACAAATGGAACAATGAACATAAATTCTTTCTAATTCAGATGCAAGATGGCAGTCGCCCCAGCATTTAATTGGATTTTCCTTTTCATGCTAAGCCCTGTGTCTTCACAGAGTATTTAATTAGCTTATGAAAAGTATTTAAAAATAATGGGTTAAAAGAAGTTTAAAATACGGCCTTCAGTGACTTTTGTTCCTCTTAACCCATGGGACTCTTGGCCCACCTCTGTCAGGGAGAAAATCTGTGGCATTTTTGTGTCACCTAAAGAACATAATTCTCAATGCAGATCCTTCTGGCTAGACCCTCATTAAGACATACATGGCAATCTTAGCAAAGAGATTTAAGGTAAAGTCTGTATTATTTTTTTCAAACCTTGGATCTGTTGTTATCTCAAAGCTGGGATACAGTTGCCGTCATAAAAATCCCTTTCTTATATTAAGCTGTTCGAAAAGAAGAGACTGACTTCCCAAGAGGCAAGTTGCTAGTTTCCCCTGAGAATCACAGTCTTGAAAAATCTACTTTGTTGTGTGCTGTCCAACTTCTCTGTGCTTTAGCCTCAAAGGTGTTTGAAGAAATGGATAATGCCAAATCCTGAACTGTTTGCTATAAGCATTTGAGGAATGTGTATAGAAGTTATGAATTAACTGATATCACAGAACTATTGCATAGCAAATCCTAGGGAAAAGTGATTGCAAATCGCATTGTTGGGCAGCAGCAAGGGCTGACTTTTCCTCAGGGGAGGGCAAGCGGGAGCTGGGGTGACAGCCGGGCAACCCAGGCAGGGGCCTCACCAACAAGGGCCCCAGCCCCGCAGTACTGAGCCGGGAGTGAAGAGCCGGTCTGGTGACACTAACCAGGGTCAGCCACAGCCAGTCATCAGGAAGAGGCTGCAGAGCCCATTGAGGTTCGCACAGCCCTCGCTCACATCTTTCCTGGACCAGGCACAGCAATAACTGGAACAGGTTGCCCAGAGAGGTTGTGGAGTCTCCGTCCTTGGAGATATTCAAAACCCGACTGGACACAGTCCTGGGCAACCTGCTGTAGCTGACCCTGCTGGAGCAGGGGACTTGACCAGATGATCTTCAGAGGTCCCTTCCCACCCCAACTATTCTGTGAAATCAGTCATTCCCCTTCAACAGCTGGCTACTAAGATGGGGACAGCTGGCTATAGGGTGCAGAGTAGTAGAAATTTGTCAGAAAAGGAACAAAGGATATATATTTTAAGAATTTTTAAAAGGACATGCATGTGATTTCCTGGGCCTGCCTTGCAGATTTTTTGAAGGCTCTGTAAGAGGGGTGGAACAAATTTTTTGTAACAAGCCTGGTTTAGCTGCTTGGAGAACTGGATTTGTCAGCAGGCTGACAACATTTTCTTGCTCCAGTATATTAGTAGATGATAATGGTTAGGGTGGGGAAGTTGCCTTAAGTATTTGCCTGCCTTTTAGATGAAGAAGGAAAGTCTCATGTGTTATTGTAGATGGTTTAAAAGTTTTAAGACCTCTAGTAAAAACCCCCGGTATTTCTATCCTTGAATAAACAAACATTAACTTGTTCAAGAACTTTGTAGCCACAATTGGACTGTGTGTGCAGCTGAAAACCCATTAGTAAAGCTATCACCTGAGGTATGTTTCCAATTGTTAAACAGCTTGGGCATTATCTGAATCTCTTATCCATAAAGTATTTAGACTTTATAATTAGGTTTTAGAAAGACATGGATTGATTAGCTCTATTCCTCATTTAGGAAATGATGCTCCCTTCTGGATTTTAGTGTCTGTTTCCACTAATGTCTACAGTTTAGAATTCTATAATGTATTTAACTCTGATCTATCTATACAATATCTGCAATATAGGAAAACACCATTAAATTTTAAATGAGCAGGGTTCCAACAGGTTCTCTCAGCTTTATTAATGTTTCAGATGCTGCTGCTAAGAGGTTATAATATTATGTGTCTCTATTTCACAGAATAGATTGCATTTCTATAATCCTTTGCTTCTGTTTGCCAGTTGCCAATAACCAAGCAGTGTCTCATGCCAAATTTGGGCTGCATGGCTGCTTGGTTTCCTTGCATTGTATGAAAAATGGTTTTCTGTGAAGCTAATGAACGGACTTGGTTTGAGACTGGAAGGTTCAGGCTGAACCCTGACTTTTACGTTATTAACAAGAGATTTTGAAAAAATGCAGAGACAATGAAATAAAAATTTGGGGAGAGAGGGTGGGAAAGAGGGGGGTGGCTCTAGGCCAGAGGAGCAGCGCAAACAGTCTTGTGCTTTGGACTGTGCAGAAGTGCAGAAGAAATTCTAGGAATAGACACTGACAGAGGAGAAGCAAGGATAAACTTTTGAAATTCCAGGCAGGGCAATAAGAGGTAGATCAATCCCATATTTCCCTCATTACAAGTGAGCAAACTTTCTCTCCAGTGAAAAGAGCAGATGCAGATAAAAAATTGATAAAGTCACAGACTACTGAGAGCCAAATACTTATAGGAGCCTTCTTTCCTACAAGATAAAATTATTACTTACTAGTTGTTTTATAGCAGCACAGAATGACTCCAGTGGTGACTGGGGTTTGTTGCTGTGATGGTCACTTACTTGGAAACGGCAGCTGGAAATGGCAGTGCCAGTCACAGCATTGAACATAGACTGGAAAATGGTAGCGAAAAAGGTATGTGATAATGAAAGAATAAATACGGTTAATGATATCTTAGTAATAGTTCACTATAGCAGAAATAGTTCACTCATAATCTTGCCCATATTACATCTGTCCTTCAGAAACTGTTCTTCCCACTGAGAAGACAGACAAAGGGGGTAGAGGAGGCAGTTTTTTTCAGGCTGTTTCCCTGAAAATAAGCAGACCACAAACCTAATTCTTGCACCCATTAGCCAGACCTCAAAAGCTTTGTCATGGGAATGCATTTGGCTATATTTGAAACAGAAGCAAAATGGAGTTCATACTAGCTGTTGGCCTCAGCCCTTTATTGTCCAGGCAAGCTAATTAATTTACTACTTTAATAAGAAGCTTGTAGAATGTAAAATCTTGTTAGCATATTAACAAGGCTGTAAACTGAGTACTCTCTTTAGATTCTGATATAATCCACTTTATGAGAGCAGGGAGATTAAGAGAGCTTCTTCCACAGCACATATCTGATTTAAATTGATAAAAAATAATAATGAGACATTCTTCTGGGGCTGAGGAGATAATAGACTTGGTACCTGCAGTACCCAGTCCCCATGGAATACAGACACTGAAAATCTACTGCCTAAATCCATCCCTCTTTACTGAAGTCTTTAGCCTCAGAGTCTACGTGCTTAAGCCCAGGAATGACCAATTCAAGGCCTTCAGCATTTCTCAGTAGATAGATAAATAAAATTTCGTGCTGTTTAATGATACCTTAAAAACACAGCATCTTACCTGCTTTGCATGTACCTTGTTTTAGCTGCGATACCTTTCATCCAAGCGGAAATTTAGGTTGTGGTACTTTCCAAAATATCTTCTTCCCTTCTCTTTACTGCTGAGTAGTAAGTCACACATGTTACTGTCATTCCTTATCTCAGTCTGAAAGTTATTTGGCTTTGCAGCCTGGTAGCCTGAGGCCTTGATCCCCTCCAGCACCAGAAAGATGCAGGTCAGGAAGATGGAAATGTTTTATAATCTCCTTGTAGGAAGCTGAATGGAAAATCCCATGCAGCAGGCCTGAGCCGGTGAAATTATCTGTGTACTTTGCAAATCTTAGAGCATGTCTTTTCAAAACAGCTACCTTTTAAAGTTGAGGGAATGAGGCCTTTTTTATTAAAATGTTGCAAAAAGGACAGTTTAGGTTCAGCTATATCCAGCATGTCCAGATGACAGGAATTACTCACTAATTCTTTAACTCATAACATTGCTGTGAAGAAATTTTGGGTGGCAGAAGTTCTGAAAAAAAAAAAGAAAAGATATTTAGGAAGAGATGAAGGACTCTGACTGTTTCCTGCCTGGCACTGTATGCTTCCTGTGAAGCCAGTGGGCCAGAGCAATAGAGGGAAAAAGCAGAGAAGCAAATGAGACATTAGCTGACAAAGCAAAGAGTAGAACGAGTTGCTGACTAGGACCTGCAGGAGAGTTACATTTATGTTGCATTGTGAAGACTGAATTTTACCATGAATTGAGTTGTGACCTAGCAGTAAGGCAGTCTTCCACTGAAGAGTCACCAGGTTTCATAAAGGTGATAAGAGGGTTCATCCTGTGCACTCAAAACTCTTTTGCACAGGTATGGAGCACCTCTGGCCACCGACTTGTATGGTCCCCAGTCATTTCTTCTACGCAGCATAACAGAGAGAAGTTTACAGCAGTAGTCTGTCCACGTTTTGGAGATCATTTAAGGTTAGTGAATGTAAAAATATTAATGTCAATGAACATTATGCTATAAAACAAAGTTTTATTCTTTTCTTGGTAAGCAGTTTCATATTTGCAGTTATTTACAGAGTGAAGAAACTCTCCATGTAATTGCCTGGCCATGCTGCTTGGCACTTTACTCTTAGGAGCTGTTTGTAATTTAGCCTGACTGAGATTATGACCTCACTAAACTTTATATGTACGTGAACAGCAACAAAAACAAACAAACAAATAGAAAACCTTGATGCAAGAGGCTTCATTGCGAAACAGGCGAGAGGGAGAAAATGTAGAAGTAAAGGAGATGCTATTATTTTTTTTCTGGATAGGAAAATGAAAACACAAAATGATTAAAATAACTTGCAGATATGGACAAACAAAGTCCATTGAAGAACAGATCTTTGAAGTCCCAGTCTAGGATTAAAAGATTGTCATTCTTGTGCCCCATTGAAAATGGTGAACTTTGCTGGGGATAAGAAAAGTCCCAGTTCTTTTTCTTCATCTTCTAGCCAGAGAGTTAATGAGTTACCTGCCTCTGAAGACTGATCTGTTTGGAGACAAATACTGAAAGAGGCACAACAGATGGTAAATTAGGATGAAAGTAAGTGACAAACTGATTGCTCTCAATTCATTGCTCATCATCATCACAAGTGCAGTGAAACAAGAGAAACGTCCAGTGGCTCTGGACCAGGAAAAACCCCAAATCTGTACGTATGTTGAAAAGCCTAGAAGGAATTCATGTCAGCCCTGCAGTTTGTGTTTGTACCTTTTAACAGTATATGCCTGTGTACACCTTCTACACAGGACAGGGAATCAGCAGAACCATCAATCTCTGTAGGTTTCCCTTCAGTAGCGGATCAGTCAGAAGGTTTCATAGAACTGAAACAAATACTCCTGATGAGTTTGGGGACATAAACGAAAATTTCCCTGGACCTGGTGAACATGAGAAATGGTGAGGAAGGAGGCATGAAGCTAGAAATATGTCAGTTCAGAAGAAGAACTAGGAAAAGTGTAGGAAAGAAGGTAATCAACGGGTTTTAACAGTGAGAAGCAGAAACTGTAATGCTGAAGCAGTATTATAACTAAGCATCTGAAAGGTGATGGATAGAACCAGGCAAAGTTCTTCGGCAGAAAACACAGCCCGGAGGCAATTCTTGTAGTCCCCTGCTTTTTTCCCTGAGGATGTAGATGCTAGAACTGGAAATAAATTCAGAATCCTGTAGGGAAATATTGATATTTTATGGAAACTGCTGGGAAAGCCTGGAAAGAATTCAACATCTGTTCTGGGGAAAATAAATATGTTCTGAGCATACAGCCATGGTTCTCCTCCTAAAAGTTTGATTTTATTTTGGGTTTCCATCTTCTGTGACCCACTGTTTTCCCTTAGGAGCTTTCAGACCAGGAAGAACTAGGACCCAAGTAAGTGTCTTCATTAAAACTTGGGTTTATTGGCAGTGAATCACACTGATTCTGCATTTTAAATAGGCCTATATTAAACCCTTTCCCTCTTCACTTATTTTCACATTATTTTACCACATATTTCATATTCTTTTACTAGCTTCTGCTTGATCTCAAAGCTGTACACACTATAACTCAAGTCACTGTTATATTACAACAGGTATTATAGGAGGTGTGACAAAAATAGTATTAATAAAGAGGCAGTTTTGCTCCTGAAGTCAGAAAGGAAACTGATGGTAGACACCAAGGTAACACTAAAACCTAACTAAGATTTCTGCTGACCTGGAGCATGAGCAGCTTCAGGGTCCAAGATTCTGTCTAAATGCTCCAATGAATGAAACTAGACTGGACTAGATTTTTGTTTGTTTTCACTTGTCATGTGAGTTCCCTGTTTCTTGTAGCAAGAATGTTGGTTTTTAATTTGTCTAGACTTATAAACTATTGGCATAAGAGCTTCCGAAAAGAAGAGTTTGAATGTTTTTAAGTAAACATATTTTCTTTATTGTCCTAAATGGAAGGAAAATTGATATGGCATACTTTTGTTAGTTTGTTCCATAGAAAGGAACTAGTAACTGGGAGCAAGCTGTCTATTATGGCAGCAAAAGAGCCAAATAGTGTGCATATATCATATTTTAAATAATGTCTCTATTACCTGATGAGGAAATCCCTGTCCTTATTTAGAAGCCAGTACAGTGGTACAGGTTGAGTGATCAGGCAATGCTACTGCTTACAATACTATTAGAAAATTAGTAGATGATGCTAGTAAATGAGTAGTTTTATCAACCCTCCTCCCAATTTTTAACTAGATTTGCCACATATTTTAGAGAGGAGACAACAATGGTGAGATTTGCCTTAAGGCAGCTGTTCTAGGGAAGATTTCAGGTTGTTCTGAAGCACATGTAACCCTATCTTCCACATAGAAAAACAGGAAACAAAAGGAGGTGAACAGAACCAGAGAAAAGCCTTCCGAATGCTGTGAATGTCTTCTTGTTTTTAAGAGAGGTTTTATTGAGGTCTTATGTTAATGAAAATGATTTTACAATCAGCCATGGCATATATTTCTGAAAGGAATGATAATATGCCCTTTACTGTGGCTCAAAAGGGATTCTTATTTTAAACTTCATGTGTTAATAAAGCAACCTTGCTTTGAAGCCAGTGACCATAGTAAATATCAAACATATTTATAGTTGGATAGAAATACACATTTGTGAACTGTCTGTCAACTTGATCTCTTTTAGACTGTCCTAGGGCTTCAGTAAGATCACGTGTAACTTCACCCTACAGATTAAAACCACAGTGAGTACTAGCCAGGTTCTGCAATAAAGTCCCAAGAGGATGGTGTTTCGCTTCACAGCAGTAGCTGATGCAGTCTGTTAAGTTTCTCACTTTCTTTTTTTGTTAAGTGTTTTGTTGTATTCTCTTAAGCCTGCAATATTCGTTATAAATCATGCAACTTGTTTTATCATTAGGTGGTAGTGAGAGAACAGAAAGAAGCTTTCTTCTGAAAATAATTTCACTCCCAAGGGAACAAAAGTATAACTCTTCTTTTTGTGCAGAAATTGATTATAACAAGGAAGATATCCTGAAATAAACTCAAGGAAAAGAAGTCTACAACTATTCAGCATCATTTCATTTCCATGCTTTTATATCTGTTACAGTCTTCAGTGAGGTCAGCAACTTTTTTTTCTATCATTTTCTTTGTCATTTTCAGTGCATTTGTTCTAGTTTCAATCCTTAATGGCAAACTTTGGATAGAGATTTCTTCCTGCTCACTTCTTTTTCTATCTAAGAAGAGAAGTGCCTGACCCACGAGTTGCTGCAGTCGATAGGAGTTCTTTACTCTGACTTCCGTGGACACTGAGAGAAAATTTTGTTTGTATTTTACTAGATTTTCACTGTCTGGAAGACAGTGAGCTGGAATCGTCTCTTGCTGGGTCAAAAGGAAGCTCTGTCACTGTCTTTTGTCAAGATAATGATTACCCCCTTCTCGGCTTTACCAGTCCTTAGTGAAATATTCATGTCTTGTGGACTTAAACATCGCTGCCTGTAATAACATTTGTAATGCTTGACAAAAATGAATGAGGGTTTAGTTGAACGCATCTATATCTTAAAGAAAAATGAAAACAGGTCTTAGCTCTTAACACCAATGCCATGATTTTTTTTCTCTCTCTCACCCTCTTTTTTTCTTTGGGTAAATTATGAGTGTATTTAAGTGGTGCTTACTTATTTCTTATTTTCTGCCTTCTAAGCCATCCAGCTGTTGTGCAGAAATAGATGTAGCTCTAGTAATGTGGGAGAGAGCAACATAGCCAGTACTGCATCAGGCAATGAAGGGCATTGATTCTCCTTAACTTTTATGCAATAAATCCACACCTGTCAGGTATGATAGGCCTTTCAAAATGATGACAAACATCTTTTAAAAGGGCCTGAATAATTAAATGTTTTCCCCAATTCACCAAACACATTCTCTCTTTACCTACACTCTAATATGCTTGGTCATTCCCTCATTCTCTGCATGCATTAAATCTGAAAACATGCCAATGTATTCAGAGTCTGTTTTACCATTTATCCTTTTCAGAACAACGTGCTGACAAACTTGAAAACATCAGCTAAATCCATACCTAGAGTTTTGAAAAGAAAAAAAAAAAACTTCTTGCAGAGTTCTGTCTCTGCTCCCACAGAATTCAACAGAAGTAGCAAAAGTGAGTTGAATATGCACAACAGGATTCTAGAAAATGAAATGATTTGGAAGAAACAAGCAGTGACCTGTGCTAAGCAAAGTAGTTCTGTCTCTCTGCCATGACATGTTTACACTTCTAGGTGCAGCACAAGTTGGCAGGATTTTGTCTCATCACACGTTCGCTGGAATTTTCTGCATATTTCAGTCGTTGTCATGAATTTTCCCTGACAATAATTGAAAGTCAACTTCTATTCTATTTTTTCTGCTTCAAGGTAAACCAGTGCAAATCTAGAATAACTCTGTTGAAATCATTTGCAGTGTTGTAACAGTATATTTCTTATATTTCATGTTTTCTGAGACTAGAGAAAATGTATGACTTTTTTATGTGATTGCAGCTGCATCATATGCAGTAGCTCTGAAAGGCATAGCCTCCCCATTTTTTTGAGGTAGACTACTAGCAAAAAATCTGCTTGTTTTGTAGAATGTTCAATGCCATGGGCTTTGAAAAATAAACATTCAAAACAGAGCAATTTTACCAGATCACTAGGCCATGTGGTTAATGAATACAAAGTCAGACTGCAGAGGCTATGGAAGTTTTCAGCTCAGGTAGGCTGAACATTGTTAACTGTTTCACTGCAGAATTAGGTATAATCTGTCCTCTTCTAGCAGTTCCATTCTGCGTGCATGGGAAGAGTTTTCGCTCAGTTTAGAACTTCAATAGTGAGACCAAAGTCTGGATTTTTTTTCAAATGATCCAGATGAGAGGGGAAAAAAGTGCAAAAGGAATGTCAGAAGCTCAGAAAATGCAAGTAGAGCAAAAATATTTGTCAGGCACAAAGTATTGCCTGTATGCCCACCAGAAAACTGAAAAAACTGCATTATTTGGTCCTTAACACAAATTGAATTTGATTAAATTTGGGATTCATGAAGGCTTAGAAATTAATTTTACAAAATTTCAATACAGTAACTTCATTCTTTTTTGCCTGCCTCTGAGCTAGAAATAGATACTGTTCTGACAACAAAGCACCTTTCTGTACTTTTTCACTGTGAGGGTGACAGAGCACTGGAACAGGTTGCCCCGAGAGGTGGTGGAGTCTCCTTCTCTGGAGATATTCAAAAGCCGCCTGGATGCAATCCTGTGCAATGTGCTCTAGGTGACCCTGGTGGAGCAGGGGGGTTGGACTAGATGATCTCCAGAGGTCCCTTCCAACCTCAGTGATTCTGTGATTCTGTGATTCTGTAAATCTGAGTTTGCATTTGGGAACTCAATCCTGAACAGCCATTCCCTCAAGGTCAAAGGGTTTCAGACTGAAGACTCTGGTTTTCAGCATTCTTTTATTTTGTTCTAAACAATTTGGCTCAGACCATCCATAAAAAAATAGAGTTTTTTTTTAATCTTGTTTGATAATTTATTTTTTTGCCTGGCAATCCAGAATTGCTGTAAGTGAGGTAAGTGTGCTCTGTAGGACATAGATCACTAGTGTAGTAAGACCTTTTCTTTACAAATGTTCTTTACAAACATGTCAGCTCCAGAGATTTTTTTTTATTTGAAACAGCTGCTAAAAAGCTATCTTTATGTGAATGCATAAAAAAGAGAGAGAAATATATGTGTGTGCACCCTCATACAGATTGCATACTTCCAGCAGGGTGAAATACTCTTCCAGTATTCTCACTGCTAAAGCAAGCCTCTTCTGGGTTTTTACCCCATGAGCCAAATTCCCATTAGCACTCGACACTTCCAGGTGCATCCTTCTGCCAGTGCGTACCCACACAAATATGTCTTGGTACAGATCCCTGCCTGGCTGCTTTTTGCAGTAATTTACATTCCAGTTCTTATTCCCTTTAGAGAAGCTAAGGAAGAGACACAGGAATTACCTAAGAGAGGAGCCTGGAAAGAAGCTTACAAAAACAGAAATATAGATAGAAATAATAACTAAAGACTGGCGGGATTATTGGAAGGGGAGAGGGCAGGGAGGGAAGGAGATTGTTTCGGTAAACAATCTTTTTATTACAGAGGCATCTATAAATTCACACACAGACCAAGTCCCCTCATCATCAGCCCTGTCTGAAAACACAGTAGAAGAGAGTCCCTATCCCCAGGGACTGCCCAGGGAACAGAGGCAGAACAAGGAGGAACGACTTGCTCAAGGTCACATCCTGCCTACTCTTCCAACAGCTGAGCTCCCCAAATGCTTTGCTAAGGCTTGAATTTGTTGTTAATTCTTTTTGAAGAGAAAACACTAGTTTTAGCAGAATATTGTGAAATAGATCTCTCAGTATTTGAAGACAGTGGCTCATTTTAGGCTGTATTACATATGCATTGTTTCTTAACTTATGCTGATCTTTTCTGGCCTCTAGAGAAATATCATCAGTATATCTCTGGCATTTGCATACATCACTCCATAAGATGGGAACATATGCAGCCTCTGCCTTTTTTGCTTGACTGATTGCATTTGATTTTATTTCGTTCTGTGCTGCTTCTGCTTCTATTTCTTATAGAACACACTCTAACTAGAAAGTAGGATTTGCACCAGATTTTAAATATGATTTATATTTCCAGTAGCTAGTAAACACTTTACCCCTTAGTCCAATCATAACTTTTACCATTCTTGATAGATTTCTATCAGTTAGATCTGTTTGTGTCCTGCAGGTTTTTCTTGTATTTACACTGCACTCCCTTGGCCAAACACAATTTTTCTGGTAACTCAATATTAATAATAAACAATTAAAATAGTTTATGCCAACTTATGTGAGATAATGAAGCAGTATATTTTATTAACACAGAGGAGTGCATTTTCAGAGTGTTGAATAAACCTTGTTAACAGCAAAAGGAATTGCAATGGGGTCACAGCTTCAGATTATGCTTCTAAACTTGCAGCAGGTCCTGCAAATGCCAGAGGTGTGTTTAGTGTTTCAGCTGCAGCGATTTGTGCATAACCTGCTTCTTGTTGACCAAGAACTTTACTGGGAATAAAACTTGTGAGAAAAATGTGTGCGCTAGTGGTGGTATGTCTTCCAAACATACAGCCCCCCTGAGTCATTCTCCTGACTGCCTCCATCACTATATTGCAGGGTAGGAAGAATTACTTATTACTGACACTTTCTTTCCTACCTAACATAGCTTAAGTGCTTGTGGTTTGAACTGTGCAGAAGGAAGACAATAACAGACATGGCTGACTTTGGGATCAAATATCATATACTCAAACTCTAGGGTCAGGTTAAATGAACCCAACTCTGTGTAGTGCAATGTCTCATAGCCTCAGTTCTCAGCACCCTGGAAAGTCCTTAATTTGCAAGATACGGTACTGCAGCCCTGGGACATCCTTCAGCTTGGATGCATGCTGCAGGGCAGAATTCACACAAATCCTTTCTTTTCAGTCTTCAAAAGCCTGAAATACAGTTTTAGACTTGAAAAGGCTCTGTTTTATTCCAAACTATTTTTTTTCCTATGGAGAGAAATATGTTAACACTGCAGTTTGTCTAATCACTTCAGAATTTACTGTTAAATATGGTATGAGATTATTATCAAATCACTTCTGAATAATCTTGCAGAAGAAAGCACACCATATTTTGTTTTTCAGTACATTATTTCTGAGCTCACGTAGAATCAGCATTATATGCAGTGATTTGTTTATATTCCACCATTTGTTATTTATGAAAGCTAACTACCTGGTTTGCTATTTTCCTCTCCTGAAAAATGTGACAGATTCAATCTGCAGCTGAAATCAGATCCATGTCAAAGATCAATATATGCATTGCAAAGAGTCAGCACTAAAATTCTGAGAAAGACAATTGAATTGGGTTTTCTGCTTAAAAAGGCTCATCATATACACATGGACTTTGAAATGGCAGTTGCATAAAAGAAAAGAAATTCCTCGATGTAAACAAACCAGCTAAAGAATTTTTTAGATTACTCCCCTAGCAGGCTGGAGTGCCCTGTCATGCTGATGACAGGAATCAGAAGAACATGCAGGCCATCTCCTGCTGACTTCAATCAGTTCATGTTGTTTACAACAGACCTGAATTTTGTTCATTACTTAAATTAAATGGAAGCACCAGTACTTATATGCAACATGTTGTTCTCTTTCCCAGCTCTTAATTAACAGATATCTAAGATATCTATAACTGCACCCTTTATGACAGTGATAGCTTGTGAGCAATGGTAGCTCTGCCCTTGAAGATTAGGACTTGGCTATAAGTGGGTAAAGAGAAAGAAGGATGATTCAACTGCGATATAGTCAGGAACACGCGAATGTCCCTAATGAGGTCCTGCACTTTCTGTTAGCGCAGAACTAATCATCATGCATGCATGTTTTTTTCAAATGAGGCTCCCAAGCTGCAAAGTTGGGATTTGAATCTGGCTTTTCCTAACAGAGTTTTACTGCAAGATTTTGTCTAGGCCAATTAATTTTTCCTGCAGAGCACCTTTTTGGAAATTAGTAGAAAAGATTTTTTTTGTAATATATGTTCTTCATGGGTTTGAGTACCTCTATTTTTTGAAGTTTTTTGTTTTGAAAGAAATAATGTAGAGAAAAGACTAGAAGGGGATATTCAGTCTGTAGACCTGCTCCAGTGGATGTATGAAGCCTTCTCAATGAAGGTAAGATGAGTACCATCCCATGATTTGATACATTTATTGGAGTAGGATATTTGATGGCAGTTTCATAAGCATTGTGCTTTAAGTGGCATTAAAGCACAAGAGTGCGCACCAAGAGCTGGGGTCCTCCTCTCAGGTATTTTGAGGACTAACTATTCAACTAGAGGTAAGTGAATTGGTCTCCCTTTCCTCATTATTTTGTTTTCCACCTCATGCAGTTTTCGAGAGCCTTAATTTATCATTTGGAAAATGCTTTAAGAACCTTTCACAGAGCCAACTATAAAAATGCAAAGTATTAGGAAACAAAATCCCATGCACAATTAAAAATTAATCACCTTCAAGCTAGCACTTTCAGAGAAAAATTCAGTGGAAATAGAAGGATGAGCCAGGCTTCCAGGGAAAAAGCTCTATTCATAGGAAAACTACAGAAAAACAACTGCTGCCTACTGAGGGATGTTGTTTTCTCACCTGTCCTGCTGCCTGCTTGTCCTTCTCCCCAGTTCCCTGAAGGTTCATGCTATCCTTGTGAAGCAGAGGGAAGGATGGAGGACATAGCCTAAAGTACAACACAAGGATCATCCCGCAGACAACACAGTAGCTGTGGAGCAGCTGCCTGCTGGCGACCTTTTCTCCAGGCCAGGCTCTCTCTGCAAGTGTTGTCTTTTTTCAGCCTTTCTGCAGGGAGGAGCTGATCTGGCTCAAAATATGGGCTGGTTCTCCCCAGTTGGGAGCCTTGGGGGCTGAGGAAGAGGGAAGTGAAGCTGAAAGAAAGAGCTGTAAGGAGCTGTCAGAGTGACACAGGCTGGGGTGCCTTGGAGAGGGTGTGGACGAAACGTGGTCAATTTGAAGAGAGGGAGGAACGGGAAGGAGCAGATATTTGGGGCTAGAAGGTTTATCTGGAGGCCGATTGTTGTGGGGGCTTAAGAGGAAGTTTTTACCCTTGGGGCAGAAGGAGCAAAGTCATGTGAGACCCATGCCTTTCTTAAACTTCACTCCTTCACTCTCAGCTCAGCACTCTCCTGCAGTCCAAACCCAAGCTAGATTTGCCATAGGAAATCACTGAACAGGAAGAACGAAAGAAGCGCCAGGTCATTGCGGGGATCTACTATCCTGAGAGATGCTTTTTGACCTGTTCCTGAAAATCTCCAACACCTGAGCCTCCACAGCCTTCTCAGAGAGTCTGCTCCAGTGCTTTGCTGTCTTTGTCTTTATAATGCTTTCCCTAATACCCAGTGTGAATCTGCTTCCATTTAAACCCCTACTTCTTGTCCTACATGGCATGTTGCAGTCATGCTCCTAGATGATAAATTGACAGAAATATAACAATGTTGGCCATTGAAAGGTAGAAGAAGATTATACAATGTTGTTGAATGATGGTATGAAACAGAAGAAAGATTGTATATGTCTCATTGGATAGCAATGCAGTATACACAGGATAGAAAGAAGTGTTTTAGAATAATTTATTTTAAAAATATCTTCTTTTTTGATAATTGGGTTTACAGGCATAGCAGTAAAATAAATTACTTAATATCTGGAGTCAAAGACTAAGCATGGCTATTAAACTAATATTCAGTGCCATACATTAGTAAAGAATAATAAAAATTCCAAGGAAAACAGTGATTTGGAATACAGATTCTGACTATCATTGCTCCAAACTAAAAGTGTTTGTGCATGTTACCTGGTCATCTAGCAGAACTGTGGGACATTCATCACAAACTCTCAAAAGCTTTATATTAAAAACTTTCCTTTGGCTATTGTCATGCTGTGCCCTTCTTGGCCTTTTTCTACATAACCAAAAAACCTGTAATTTTATCTGTTCAGATTTTTTCCCAGCTTCAATTATTTTTAATGGCTGCTTCAAGCTCTCCTTTTACAGAATGTGCTGAGAGCTGCTCTCACACTTGAAAAAGAAATTATTTTTCAGCAAGCAAGCTATAAATACCACAATTCTTTAATGGTAAAAAAGACCAGCTCTCTGAATCTTAGGATCAGTAGTTTTGCAAACCACTTCATGGACTGCCTTGCTTTTTACAGAAGTCAAACAGTCCACAGGCTGCCAGCCCAAGAGTATAAGCAAATCTGTTTTTCTGGGTTCTCTATTTGTCAAATCAGCCTCCAGCCAAAATACAGGCAGATATATCTCAGATGAAATGTCAGGCCCATAAGAATCAAGAGCCGCTCTTAGATCAGAGTCAGCATTAGTGGGTCAAATAGTGGGCCAAAAATACACACAAATTTTGACTGGGAGCTGGAAACATGTTTTCTTGATAAAGTCAAAGACAAAATGGCAGTGAGCCCAAGTTTAGGGAATATCAGATATGTTAGAGGATGTTAGGAAGAACACAGTAATCAACAAGTTGCAGAAATAACTCTCTAGATCTGGAGAGAGAGTTTTCTGGCTGCAAGTTCTGTGATGTGTTGTTCTTCACCTTAGTACTTCAGGTCATCCTGCACAACCCACTTTCTTGGGGTTCAAATGTGGATCTACATAGACAGGGAGAGGCTTTCTCAATGTGCCTGTGACTGAACCAACCTCCCAAAGGATGCTGAGATGCTTTGACAGATTTTCATATTTTGCAGTAAGATTAACCTCTTTGCAATAACTTTTTCCCAAAGGACCTTAGTAGAGGAAAATCTAGCATAGGCTTGTATTGAATAAAATCTCTTGATAAAATCCAGAGCAGAAGTTACTCCAAACCAAACTATGATTGTTTGAGGGTGGCAACATGAATATCAAAGAATTTGCTGTCTTTCTGAGCAGTTTCTAATGTGCCTTTAGGATAGGGTTGAGAATCTTTGAAAGGTGTCTCATGCAGCCTGGTTGCACTGAGTGACACAAATTTCCCACTTAAGTGAAGAAGTTGCTTAAAAAGGTCCTCACCTTGACAGAAGGTCAGGTTTTGGAATAATAAGGCAAAGCTGTTTAATAGGAATTGATCACCTCTTAAGAGCCACTGGTGTAGCTATAGCCTATTACAAAAGGCAACACAGTGACTGACAGACTACACCTTATAATTGAAATCCTTCTGGAGAGTCTCCAGTCAGAGAGGATCCCTGTCAGTCTAATAGTGATGCCAGATCAGCTGTCCAGGAAAAACACAGAGGCCCAGCAAAATAACCCGACTAGTGTAGCCTGGAACATAATTCAAAATTCTGGAATTGCATAATTCAGAAAGAAATCCAAGCAAGTAACCTGATGCAACCAAAGGCTGCAGAAGTAATGAAATAATTCAGTGTACTTGTGAAATAAAGCTGTTCCCACCAACGGAAAAGGAAACCACAGAGTACAAACAAGATCACACACAATGGCATTTCCTTACGAATTTGTCCTGACCAGTTATTTGGGGACAACAAATGACAATAAAGTATGTACTTTTTGCAGAAAACACCATCACGAAACCAAATGAAAACTAGTGAAGGAAGATAGTGTGTTTGTTGGAAGGGCACAATTTTAAAATGGATCTTAAGATTTAGCACCCTCCACAGGCTATTTTAACACAGTTAGAAATTATACTTCTTGTTTAGATTATCCCTTTGCTAAACTAAGTTTTAACCTACCCTGAGAGACTGAGAAAAATAGGACAAAAGCAACAGAAAGGAGGAGGCATGTCCACATTTACCTCTAGATCCTTTTGGGTTACTTTTTAGGTTACATGCAGGCTTTGATTCCAGTGTTGAAGACAGTTTTAGTCTGAATATTTATTAAGATATTATTTAGATATTATTTAGAACATCTCTTATTGAGTTTTCTACTGTTTGTTCTTTGGGTAAAAATAACAGGGAACAAAAGACCAGACAAAAACTCAAGCCCATATTCGTTTGTTTAAAAGTCCTACATTTCCATCAGTAAACAGGGATTGTTTTGAATTCATCTGAAATTAGCAGAAGAGTTTTCAAATTTTCAACAGCTTCATTTTTCTTCAGCATCAATGTGCCACAGCATAACTAACTGATGTCAATACAGTGCCACATTTAACTCTTGCCATAGAATCAGAGAGGAAAAGGTGTGGACCCACTAGAAATTGCTTTTTAGTCATCCTTTTCTCATAAAATGACTGCTCTACTAATCTACAGTGTGCAATGACAATTTTTAAGACCCTTGAAAGATTGTTTTTCAATCTGTAGTCTGCAGTAGGTGCTTCCTGTCAAGTGAAAATTAATTCTCCTTTCTTTCTTTGTTTTGAAGATTGGCTGCAAAGTTGGTTTTGCTGTGCTCTCAGTGGCTGACTCCTGCAGCAGGACAAGGCAGCCGTGGTCAAGCAGCAGGTCTGAAGGCTTTTTCCCAGCAGAACCCACCACGCCACGGTTTGGTGTTAGCCCTTCATGACAAATGCAAGCAACAAGCAGCAGGGAAGTGTCAGCGTGAACCAATCTTCCTACTCTAGCTGCATGCCCATGCAAAGTAATTTTAAATACTTTTCTGCTTTTGATTACAGTTTGGCCTCTTCTTCCTCATTCTTTTCCACATTTTTGATTATATAATTTTGGTGTGAAGAGTTGAGGTGGGACTGGGTTTGTGTTGGTTCACTGTTTTTTGTGAGACTATTATTTGCTTATAATTTAGACATGAGAAAATGTTTCATACAAAGGGAAGGATCTGGATTAGAATTGCTACTTAAATCATGAAGTCAAAAACTTATTCTAAGAAGCAAATTGAGTTGTCTCACCATCTAAAGCATTCTCAGTTAAAGGGGAAAAAAACAGCTGATGTCCTTTAGGCAAAAGATTTTTGCTGTTCTCTGCAAAAGAAACTGTCACAGTTGGACATGCAATAACATTCCTCTCAGCTGGAAGATTAATATCACTTCACCTCCCTTATACATTATTCTCAACTGCTATGCCAAACTTAAATTTGTTCCCATGTGCTCTCTAAGGCAAACAAACATTTTTGCCTTTTGAACAAGCCAATTCTCAAATTAACCATTTTCCTGAGTCCATATTCAGTATTTCCTAAGCTTCTGACTTGGAGATATTTGGTTTTTACTTAATATATTTCCATTTTTCTTTTTATTTTCTGCAGTGCCAGATTTTTGTGGAATTCTGCAGCATCACCAAAAAATGGCCACTTTCTCTAGGAACAACAAGTCTGTGTTTGAAATCTTCTAATTAAAAAAGTCTTCAAACTTAAAGGCTATGTATTTGAGCACTCAGAAGATCCCTAATTTCAGTGGGAGCTGAGAGTGTAGCAGAACAGGACTTAGGCATAGGGTCATGTACTGAAAAGTTCAAATAATTTCTAAATATTGTAACTTTGCAAAATAAACTTTGCAAAATAAAAAGCTGATGGAAAAATAGCTTATGCTGAAAGGGAGGAGATGCCTCAGTTCCAAACGATAAAATGGGGAATATTGCTTCTATCTTGTAGTTTAGGGTGTGGATTAGTCTATGATCCATATCAAAGCAAACAGGATCAAAATATGAGTGAAGTTATATAGGGCCATAAGTTTTTATACATTTGAAGCTGAAGTCTGTAATAAGGGAATTGTTGCTGAATATTTACAAGAGGTTTTGGACAGAGAGAATTTTAAAATTAGTTTGCTAAATATACAGGTTTGATTTTCACTACTATATCTATAAACTGCTAGATATAGTTGTCACTAGAGAACTGGCCAGGAGATATAAGGTGGCATATTCTCTTAAATCTGAGTTACTGTACAAAATTCTAAAAAAAGAATCAAGACAAAAAATGGTCCAAGTATTTTAGCACAATATCCTCTGCAGGGAGAACGACAGGATGGAGTATTTGGCTCGATTTGACAGTTCATATTCAAGTTTGCATTTAGATATAATGATATGAAGTCTCTGTATTTCCAATGGCATTTTTCATCCTGAGTGATGGGTTTGTTATGTTTAACTGGAAACCCTTTTTTTCTGCCTATTGTCACTACACTCCAGCTAAAAGTTACTTGTGGTATTAGTTAATTTTTGTCCTGAAACTTACCTGAAACAGTTATCTTTTGTCTGTCAGAACAGTAAAGACAGATGTGTTCTTTTGACTTACATCCGTACATCTGGCTAGATGAGTTTGCATGTAGGCATCTCAGATTAATGCACCTTTCTTTTCAGAAATGAAGAATACCGCCAAAAATTCATTTGATGGGAATGAGAAACTTTCAACTCCTTCAAATGGATCAGCAAGTTTGAAAATTCTGTTCTTCATCAGTAATTAAAATCATAGAAGATGGCCAAGCCATGATTTTGTTAACATTTATTAGAGATTTTGCCTTTCTGTCAAAGATATTGCCTTTCTTCTTCACTTATCACCAAATAATTAGCGTTTTCAAAACAATACATTCCCATGGGGGTACTGCCTCCAGGCAGAAACTTAAACTGGCTGTGTTTGGATGCAAGGTCTGCTTTTTATTTCTTTAGTTAAGCCAGCTAACAAACTTCATTGTTATTATTTGTGATGGGGAGAGGATGCTGGATAGATTTGTTGTTACTTTTGTTTTCTATTAACCTAATTAAGGAGTAGGGAGTTTGTGAGTTCTTTGCAGCATGTATTTCTATCTAATTAAAGAAGCACAATAACAGTTTGTATAAAATCATTTCCTGAGCATACTAATATGCTGAATAATTTAAATTCTTCAATTAATTCTTCAGTTAATATGTAGAAGAACTTAAAGATAGATTTTTTTTGCTTGGATCCAAAACTGTAGAGGTTTTTATATAACTGGCCCAAGAGTTGGTAAGTATTTATGTATAATTATTTTTTCCTCCAGCTGATGGCAAAAATAATTTATTTGACAAAAGACTGTAACATATCAAATCAATAAATAACCTTTAAGTTGAATTGACACACACCCAATTCCCCACACATCCAGCAAGAGTAATTCGTATCAATTCGACCTGTGAAATGTGTTTATATTTTTGGCCTATGGTTAGTTAGCCAGACTATGTATGTTCAGTTGTCCCTAAAACAGTCAGTCAGTGTTAACTCCTTGTTCCAGTTAATTTTTATGCTCAGAAAGCAAAATAGTGTCAGTAGAAGAGATGCAGAAGCCTCCCTCCAAATTCTTCCTATTCTTCATTAGCACACTCTGGCAGATATTTTAGTTTGTGCTTTTTTTTTTTTTGCCAAAGGTTAGTCCGTGCTTTTGTCTTCGATTTGTTTTCATTTTATTTGGATAAAGAATATTTATTTTGGTTGGCCTGAAACAATGGTGTTTTATTTTTGGTCAGTCAAACCACTGCTTGCTGGTTACTTGAAAATAGGTGAGATTAAGAAGGGTTTTTTGAACATTGCAGTGAATACATAACATGCTGCAGAAAATCCACTATGGCTAAAACTTTATGAGGAATAAATACTCAATTGTCATTTTAATTTCCTCTTATTATATCAAAATTATTAGTTTCATATTACCTTTATTTAATACCTAATTGAGAACATCAGATTTTTTTCTTCTTAGCAAAAATTCACAACTTCCATGTATGAAATGTTTTATATTGGATAGCTCAATTGTAATGTCACAGTAGCATATCAGACCCTCGTTGATTGTTCAGGAACATTGGAAATAGGTCTTCTTTTGCTGTTTCTTTTGGAGCACAGGAATAACTGTTCCAGCTGACTTCAGCATGAGCGGCTCAGGGCTTGTTGGACTTGACCATGACAAGGAACTGAATTCTTCAGGATCTGCTGTATTAACGCACTTGGCTCCACGAGCAGCCGCAGGCCCAGTTGCGCCCGTAAGTTAACTCACACGTTTGAATTAGGCACTGCTTAGGCACCTTGCAAGACTGGGCTCATGACTTTGTCACAGGCCAGAACTAAGAGACAGCGGGGATCATTCTCTATTCCTCTCCATCTGTTTTTCCCTACTTTTCTGCATCTTCTGCAGATGATGGCTCCGAGGAAATGCTAGGTGACACCTAACAACACCTGTCAATTACTTGACACCTGTCAATTAATAAGTGTCAGGAGGCCTGTTCAGTGGTGTATGCTACTCCTGCTAAAGAAGGCCCTAAAGCCCCTAAACTTTACAAGTACTTCCAGTGCCAAGCAGGAGCCTCAAGACTGGCGCTGGGGATGTTTTCTGGAGAGGTCCTGTTTGGTTTGGGACTGAGCAGAAGAAGATTCCTGATACTGGTCCAGCTCTAATAGCCATATAGTTCTTATCCAAATTATCTTAACAGTTGAGGACATTATTTTCCAAGCTTGGCAAGGAGAAAATAAAAAAGTTTTACCTGTTTTTTATTCCCTGGGGGATGGCAGTTAACGAAGCCATGTCCACAGGAGTGTCACTGCAGCAGGCAAGGAGAATTGACCCTCTTCTCTGTGTTGCCCGAGTGGCCGCGGGGGAGCTCCAACCAGGCGAGGGCAGAGCTGAGGGCTGCGCGGTGGCTCAGTGCTGCAGCTCCGGAGGCCGCCCGCCCTCCTGCCTGCAGCCTCCCCTTGCCCCATACCTCTCCCCACCTGGGCAGCGGCACGGTGCCACAGCCTTGTGGGATACTATCAAAACTTTTTTACCACACAAGCATTACACTAGCAGAGGAGACTGAAATAGTATTAATTTTTCAACTGGCTGCTTTTTTTTTTTTTTTGAAAGGCTTACAGGAAACTACATTAGAGCCCCAAAGTAATGGAACATTAAAAAACCACCTGGAGATCTAAAACAATTTTAATATAAAGAGTTACAGTAGCTCTGATGCATGACCACAAAGACAGATATGATCCATTGTAAGTGTGGCAGAAAAATCGCAGTAGTGCTCAGGATAAAATTCTGATATTTCAGAAGGGAATCTTCCTGGGATAGGTAAATAATTACGGAATGAAAATGATGATAGAAACTAATCTTTGGCTGCATAAGTAGAATAAGACTTAATATATTGTAAGACTTTATTTATCAAATACTAGTCTTGTTCTGGGAAGGTTACACACACACAAACACACATGCATGTGCTAAATAAATGGAATTGATCTGATGGAAGAGGTGTGAGTATATGTGCATGTGTGCATGCATGTGTGTGCATATATATATATAATATAAATGTTTGCATACAAATAAATGTGTGTGTGTGTGTATAAATATGTTTACATACAAAACCATAAATAGTTTCTACCTGTTCTTTTAATTTTAGCAATCAATTCTAAGGCTTATTTTTGGCTTTTGTTACTTCCAGGTAAAATGCTACCCTAAAGATATAAAACATGAGCTATAAAGACATAAAACATTACCTCTCAAAAAGAAAGCACAGAAGCACACTGGAGTCATACAGACTTTTTTCATTTCAGTTTCTTCACAGAAGAGCAATAGTCTGTTTAAAAGGAGTTAGAAAATCTTCAGTACTTCTTTTCATGCCTGATGATTTTCCCGACTCTGTATTGCTGGTACATAGAGAGAACTGTGTGTCAGTCACACAGGCTGGGTGTGCCATGCACCCTGCAGCTTTCCTCCATCAGTCACTGAGAAGAGGGGACCTTTTGGAAGAGACGGCCTCGTTCCCGTAGGCAGCCAGGCTGCGAACCTGAGAGACAGGACTGCACACAGTTGGTATGATTGGATTGTGCCACAAATGCAGCCACCCCACAGTGTGCACACAGCCAAGGTGCCTGCCAAGGTGCCTGCTGCTCAGCTGGCCTTATCCCACATGTTACAACAAGCAGACTAAAATCAATGAGAAATGGTCTCCAATGCAGCTCTTGAGAGCCTATGACCTGGGGTAATACGACAGTAGTTCAGCATCCTTCAGGATCAAGCTCTGTATCAGGAAGATTCCTGCCAAAATCAGTGGAGTTGAATCAGTTCTGCAATCTCCCACACGACACCCATACAACATCTCCTTTCATTACACTGGCAACAGCTGATACAAACTACTATGAGCGAATCTCAGTTTCCCCTAATCACTGTATATGAGCACTCCTTGGCATCTCAATAAAAGGTCCATATAAGGTCCATATGGTCCTATAAGACCATAGGAAAGACTATAGGAAAATTACTGCTTTTTCATATCAAAAATTTATATTTTTACTTGAATGATTTGGCTTTTTATGGAAAAGGCATGTAGGCCATACATAAACCTATGCATTTAGTTGGCATCAACAGCTCTTAACAGTACACCATGCTGTTGTGGTTGTGAAATGAATTTGAATAATTCATCAATAATTCCGAGATCAGTTGATGTGGCAGTATTACCCTGCTTGGCAGTATAGCAGATTTTTACTTTTGCCCAGCGTATTTGGTTTGACATGGCGTGGTACTCACCTCGAGCTGCTATTCCAATCAGTAAGCAAGATCAAGGACCCTCTGGTGCATTCAAGAGATATAAAAGTCACAACACTATTCTTTGTAGTTATGTGACTGTAGCATAGTTTGATTTTCTTTCTGGCCAGGCTGCTGATTATTGGACACAAAGATATTTATTGGATATAAAGTCAATGAAAATAAGGTGGATTTATTCAATTATCTACCATACTACTGCCACATTCAGTACTACCTGAATTATTGACAAACAGTTCAAATGGCTTTTATCACATCTGCAAAGAATAAAAATTACTTTTTCACATTCAAACTGATCTAATTTATAATGTTGGTAATGTTTACTACACAAGCTTTGTTTTCGCTAAACAGGCATTTAAGTCCTCTTAATATCTAATATCCTTCTGAACTACCTATTATAAAAGGAAGAACTTTTCTAAAAAGACCACACAACTCTGTTAGTCAAAGAACTATTTGACTAGTCCTATATGCCACAATACAACCTTTCTCAAACAGAAGTTTTTGTATAAAAAAAGACTAAAATTTGGCCCAAGTTTTGTTTGCTTGCTTTATCTCACTGCAAACCCAAGCAGTCGTTAGTATTTGTGTTGTTTTTTTTTTTCTTTTATGTCTGTTCCTCTTCTTTGTTTCCTTTTCCAATAAGGTGGGGGAAACAAACTCAGGATCTCTAATACTTTCCAAAAAAAAAAAAAAAAAAAAAAAGAGGCTTTTTGAAAATGAGGAAAAAAGCCAACAGTCCAAAGTGTCCTGCAACAGGCATCTTGGAAATTCTTGCAATTTACTTTTACTTTTTCCAGTTTGATTATGTTTCACAGGGAGAACAGGCATCTGAATTTACTTAATGTATTTGGAAGTGAGGAATAGTTATATTCCCAAACTATTAGGTGGGAGGAAAGTGAGTGCAGTGGTTTGCCACTGTAATATAAAGACTTCTGGGGAGTAGTGTTTTAACGACTGCTAAAATGCCTCTGGGAACTTTGTTTCTCACTTTCTACTAGGAGACCTTCTGAAATGTTTAGAATTATTTTATAGATATTTATGGGAATTCAATGTGTATTTGATTTCCAGCTCTGCAGATTGCAGTCCACAAAAGACTGCTGCTCAGACGAATTTCCCTGTACAATTCCACTACCATATTTCTTTCGTGTCTGAAAGAAGTGTGCCTTGGTTGGTAGGTGAGGTCTTCACTGTAATGTTTCCTCTTTGCTGGAGCTACCAATGAATGCGCCAACTGCTGTCGTGGTTGCTTGTGGAGTAAACATATGGTCCCTCAGAAACTGGAACAAGAACATCCTTTTTGCTTCATATACATTCCTGAACATGCGTCACATGTTAGCAACGTTCAGGCCTTTATCAAGAAGTGATATTTGTCAAATACTATACTGCTGGCAAACATCGCAGCTGACCTTAGCCCACGCAAAATATTCCCATGGGAAATCTTGTGGTAAAAGATGTCCTACTTCTTTTTTTCTCAGCAGAAATCCAGAGCAGGAAATTTATCAACATGGAGGTAACGAAGTAGCACCTTTGCTTTTTTTGAGTTGGATTCATTAAGTGCATTCCCTCAGAAGTCGGCTCAAGAGAAAACCAGGCGAATGTGTCCCATTCTAAATGCATATCAAATGGCTTCACAGAGATGGCAAGAACTACAAAATTAGGCTGTCTGTGGCTATCTTTTGGATTAAAGCACTCAACTATGCAGGGACCAAAGCACGAAACTCACAGTTAAGGCTGCAATTCTGTCCTTAGTTCACCCTGCACTGCTCTGCACAGAGTATGTTTTGTGAAATCACTTGCTGTCTGGAGACCTTTCAGTTCCTCACACATTACGGTGAGCTAAGGATTTTTTAGCTTGAACTCTGAATTTTTCATGATGCAGTTGGCATAAAGTTCGTAACTAAATGCAAGGTGATTCCTTTTATTCTAGTATTTATAAATAAAAATAAATGCATATGGGGAAGAGAAAGGAAATGTGGAAGGAAGTGCAACACTTGATGGATTTGAAGTACTCTTCGAGTCAGTCATTATAAATCAGCGAGATTTGGTGAGGTGACCCATTTCTGAAGGAGACAGGCTTGAGATAATGTGGCCTGAGATCAGAAGAGAGCTTGGAGAACATCACCATGAGAAATGGTTAGTAGTTCTGCCGCCAGGGATTATTGCAGAGCTGTTGCCAGAGAGCTTGGATCCGAAAAGATGGTAGTCAGCTCTGAAGGGAAGGACAGCCTGGTAGGGGTCTGGTGAGGAAGACGCCTGGCTGCAGAAAGCCCCTCAGAAGCTCACAGGTCGTGGGAATGTGGGAGAATAATAACGGAGGACATGACTGAGGCATAAAATATGTTAAACGGTTTAAATAAATAAAACCTAAGCCCCAAATAAAAGAATCTGAAATAGAATGGCTGGGAGGTATTGTTTGGTGTCTAGGTCAGCAGTTTGGCAGAGACACACAAGAAGTGTCTGTCCAACAGTTTACTAAAGTTTTAAACGCTTTAAGTTTCTAGAAAAGCAAAATAAAACAGATGATAAAAATAACTCTGTATCCTCAAACTTGATAAAGCATGTATGGGGATCTAGAAAAACAATATTTTACTACTTTGCACTGTGAAATTAACCCAAAGATTTTGTAGTCAGTCAATGTCACATCAGCAAGGTGCCACTTTAAACACATCAAACCTTCCAATGGTTTTAAACATGATGGGGAGATAGACCTGCTGAGGAAAAGGAAAGAGTCTGGAAGAAAAATTTATGAAGAAGATAAGAAATATCTCCTTGTTTTTTACCTTCTTTTTTTTTTCAAAGAGAGAAAGAGAAGTCTTCAAGGCTAAGACTGAGAAAAGAAAGGGTAAAATTAGGGGCAGCAAGATTAAAATATTACTTAAGGTTACTCAAGATTAGCTGTATGATGAATGGTCCACAGAACACCGCATAAATCAAGATAACTAAGATAAATGAAAGTCTAATTTAAGGAGTTTGCTGTCTCTGGATCAGAACTGGATGGAACCAGACGCATGACTGCCAGTTTATGAGGTACAAGAGCAGTAAATACAGGAATCAGAGGCGGATCTGTACAAAAAACTCTGGTTTGGGATACTTGGACTTATGTGCTACTCCCTAATGTCTTTACCAAAGAGGGTGGAAAAGAATTGGCTAGGAACTGAAGTTGGCCAGTAGTAGTTATTTTTAGTGAGTGTCCCTACTTACAAAAAGGAACTTTTGGCTTTTTTGGATGGGAATTTCTCTCCCTTGTGCGGCTGACCTGGCTGTTGACTGCAACCCCCCTTTCCCACTCCTGCCACACTTTAGCTGCCATACTTCCTTCACATGGCATGCTCAAACCTCTTTTCATCTTTCCTTCCCTTTCTCTCCTAATTATCTGTTTGAAGAACCAGGGGATAAGATAAGAGAGGCCAGGACTCTTTTGCCTGTATGTTTTGTAATATTTGGGGAGTTTTTGTTTAAAAAAGCCAACAAAAGCTATGGCAAAAACACATTTTAAAGCTGAAGTGACTGTAACACTTTCATTCATTTTTAAAAATGCATTGGCCAGAGAACTATGTTCACTGTGCAGGTGGAAAGAAACACCCAGACCACCAGTGAGAGGGTGCAGAAGACACGAGCCTCATGGGAACAAGGAAAGAAAAGAGCATCTTCTGTGGGTAAAATCTCAGTGAAAATTCTCAGTGAAGGAAATGAGCAATGCTGACTTTGTTCAACAGACCCAAAATGCTGCTGGAGCTGCTGAAAGTCATGGTGCAACAAGAAATGGGAGAAAGAAGTGTCGACAGCTTTTTACAGATGACCAAGACAACTCTTTGGGCTGGGGTCACCAACTGCACCAGCCTTGAGAAGACACTAGAGCTGTGGTCCCAGGACAGGTGGGATAATAAACTGTACATCCCTTGGGAATGATAAATTTAGCTGCCTAAAAACTGGGCTTCCTGAGCGTGGACAACAAATTGTGGTTAGACGATAGCTGCTGGAAGATGGCGGTGGCTTACTACCACCTGAGCTGCTCTCAAATGGAGGAAGACTGAGTTGGGAATACAGCCAGTGCACTCTGGGCCAGGGAAAGGAAGTTGCCATCGCCTATCCAGGTTTTCCAAATCAACGTTTTACTTTTTTTCCCCATTCTCCACTGCCTCCCCCTTCCTTATCCTGAAAAGTTCTGTTTAAAATCACTGTGTATGGGGGTGGGGAAGTACCACTCCCTAAGCCCTCTGCAGTCTAATTTAGTTTCTGAGATTTCTTGTTCAGTGCTTGAATCAGCATCACTTAACTTTTTCATACTTTTTAAACACAAATCGATTGAGACAGAACCCATCCCTTTTCCCTGCCCAGAAATGCCCTGCAGTAAGCTGTTAATTTAAGGAGGTTAATTTTATTGTTTTATAGGTCTAAGTATGGCTGCGCAGTGAAATCCAAGTAATTATTCCCATTTGCTGATTGTTCACCAGAGTGTAGACTAGCCCCTTCCCTCTCATTTAGTAATCTGTAAGCAAGTAATGGGAAGGTGAGCATTGCTTTATGCAAGATAAATATGAAGGGGTAAAAGACATCCAGGAACAATTGTCATTGCCTTGAATAACAAGCAGAAGCTATCAGCCTTCACCAAATAACTGATAATTAACTAGACAGCATAATTTCCCTGAGGCTGCTCATCTTGTCCACAAGAGCCTTAGGCAACTGAGAATTCCCGAAGAGCAGTATTTCAGGCCACACCTGTCTCCTCCAAGACATATTCCCTTTCTCCTCCTCACCACATCCACAGTCATGTCTCTCTTTTTTTAACTGATGTTAATTAAAAAATCAAGAAGCATTCTGACATCATCAGAGCCAGCATGATTAGGCAGATGAATAATTTAGTTTCATGAGAACTTTAATCAGAAATTAAGCTTCTTTGCAGGGGTTTTAGGGCATCACGCCATGATATGTTTTCTTCAGTTTAAGAAGTACCTTCCCTTTGTGTTCCTTCCTATTTACTACTCCCTCTCCCACAGCTTCCAGCCAGTCATTCCAGTTCCTTTTGCTGTCCAATGCCAGAGTCTGTGGAACAGCATGGTGAGCTGAACTGCAGAAATGACTGAATTAAAAAAAAAAGGTAAACAATATTTTTAATTTTTTTTTAAATCTTGATACGTGCAGGGATCTAGCTGGCAGAGCAGGCATAAACAGCTTCAGTTTAACAGAGTGGTTACGTGGCAAAAGCCATGGCACAAAATAGTGGAGTGGAGCAGGAAATGAGGGGATCTTTACTAGCTAGCCTGTGAGGAAGCATATTATGTTTCTCTATCCTTAAACATCCAGCCCAGCTAAAGCACACTAGAAAGACCAATTTGAAAACAACAACTCAGGGCATTTTTATGTGCCTGGTAAGCACTGAAGAAAGAATCCCATGTGTACTACTTCTGAACAGTTCACTAAAAAAATATCTACTTGTTGTGTAGGGTCAAATTCAGATACATTGCCAGAACTTGCTTCAAAGGAATAAAGAATAATGATAAAACTATTGTAAAGATATATCATATTAATGGTAGTCTCTTGTCACAAGTTTTTCATTCATTTTCATTTATATGTCTCAAAGAAACTATATTAGAAATAGATACTGATCCAAAGATGAGCGATGAAAACTATCACAGGCATAGAAGACTTTGGCTATTTAGTTTACAGGGCAGTTATTTCAGATATAAACTAACTAAAGTCTGCTGGGAGAAAAGATTTCCCTCACCCCACTCCTCAACATTATGTTAT
Source organism: Apteryx mantelli (assembly GCF_036417845.1). Classification (NCBI taxonomy): domain Eukaryota; kingdom Metazoa; phylum Chordata; class Aves; order Apterygiformes; family Apterygidae; genus Apteryx; species Apteryx mantelli. The sequence continues at coordinate 120,777,488 of NC_089978.1, forward strand.
TGGCCAATTTGTCCTTTATGAAAGGTTAATACCTGCCTCTGTAGCATCTGAAACCACCCAAATGTTGGGAGCATTGAAGTAATTCAATTGCTCTGACCTGGTATAACAATTGCTATGTGCCTGCATGTTAGCAATCTGGGGATCGATTTTTATTTTGAGCTTCAAACAGAAGAGACAAGGTGGGGGTATATGTATATGTATGTACACATTTATACACACACACATTTGTAAATATTTTTGGTGGTTAATGCATTTTAATGGAACCATTTATATTTGTTGGCTATAGAATGTTGCACGCTACATTATATTACATTAAAAAATCCTGCACCATTCATAAATCATACCTGTATTCTGTACTCAATTTAGCCAAAAATATGCACATATGTACAGATATATTTTCTTACACAAAGGCAATACTGAATATAAATAGAGTATTTGTCAAACTTCAGACGAACATAAATACAGCATTGTGCAAACACCTGATTCTGCCAACCGCCTAGCACATCCTCCACATTTTTAAGTGTTTTGCCTAAAGTAGCATAGCTAAAGACTACATTAGCGAGAAGAAATAGGTGAAGATGCAGCATAGATTACACAAGCAGAAGTAGAAGAGACAGCAAATGTCACTAAGATGAGAAAACCTTGCTGACACTCCAGGGAACCCGCTAAGAAAATGATATTTAAAAATTAATAGTCAAGCGCTAACTAAGGTTAGAACCACCTTCTCAGAAGGGAGGCAATGTTGTAGGTACATGATTTCTGCCATAAACAGGAAAATTATTGCCATTTTCCTGAGTGAATTCATGCTTTAAAATAAAGGACATAGCACATTTTTAAATGTACATCTCTGCTTAATGTATTTTGCATAAGCAACTGAAGGCAATTGCTAACACATGGGACTAATGTTCCAATACTTTCCAAAACCTTTACAAGCTGTATCAACCTAACGAGAAGGCAGCTGTGGAGTATACAAAATACAGTGGGTGTTGCCTGGTTCTCCTGGGCATATACCAAGATCTGAATTCTAGTGAATTCAAGGTTTAAATCCTTACTTTTGTAAAATGGAATGGTTTTAAGTGAAGACTAACAGCATCTGTATTTTCATATTAACTCCTTAGGAAAGGAGCTTGCATGGTAATTAGGTTGGTACCTGTCTGCAACATAGAACCAGTTCCTGGGAGGGTAGAATATAGATACAGAGATTCCTCATTCCTTATGAAGGAGTAGAGAACCGAAGTAGTTTGCACCTAAACTGCAGCTTACAACCTACAACCAGTTTTCTTCTTAAATGTGGTGATAGAGGAGTAACTTTACTAATTTTCTAAATAACTTGAGTCTTAATGAAGACCATGAATTGTGTGAAAGGACACACAACTTCTTTATGGCAGAAAATGATAGAAATGGAATCTAAAAGCTTTTTCAAAAAATGCTGAGGATTTAAACTCACAAGGCAAATGTTTAAGCACTGAGAGGACATTCAGCCTGTCCCTGCTCCACTACAAGCATGCCTAGTTTCTATGCATTGTAGTGTCATCTTCTACATTTATGCAAGGTGAATCAGAAGCAAGAAGAATGCAACTGAATATATTTGCTGTTATTAACTGGTTACGTTTTGTGGACATTATTCCAGGAAAAGAACTTGAGGTGGATAGATTGAGGAGGGACAGAACAGTTGGAGATAAGTGGACGCTTTCTGTATACAGGACAGCAGTAACCATAGTATGAAGAATTTTATGATGGGGCAGCAAAGAGCAAAATTTGCAGAGCAGAGTAGTAGGTCAGTTTATGCATTTTTATGTGTTTATAATGGTGCTCAGCACTCACATGAAAACTGCTTCATGAGAAAGGCCTGTGGGATCAGCTTGAAAAGGCAGAGAAGGAGCAGTGAAGAGGGGGGAGGACCCCACAAAGTAGTAACATCTCTTAATTTCTGGTGAGAGCATTTGTCCATCATGGCCCATCATGCAGGCAGATCAAGGCTTGTCTTCGATCAGTAGTCCACATCGGTATTTAGAGGAGAGATCAGGTATAACAATGGAAGCTGCTGTGCAAAATTCCACAGGCCAAAAAATAGCTAATTTGACTGAGCTTTATGCAAGAAAATTTTCTTTTCTTCTTCTCCCCTAAAAAATTGTTGCACTCCTCAGCTGCTTGCCAGGTGCCATCAGATCTACAGCAAGTTCATAACTACTTTTAACAGATTTTATGCTGTTGTGTCAGTAAACAGTTAAGAGAGAACAGCTGTGTGAAAGGAGACCATTTTTAAAGATCTCTAGTGCAAATAATGGCAAGAAAAAAGTTATGAAATCATACGATTCTAGTAAAAATGTCAAATTGCCAGTTTGCTTTATACATTGGTTGGTATCAGTGCAGGAATATCTATGAAGAATGGAAAGGAATAAATTTTGCTGCCTTTGTCTGAAATATATGAGCCCCCACTGATAGTGCTTTGTTTATAGGTCCTGGTGTACTAAGACCACATCTCAGTCCTGCGAAACACAGTTCTGTCAAAGCATCTTATGATTAGTTGACTAGAGAATCGAGAGTACTTCAAAAACACTGAGGCTGGAGTCAATTCTTCATTAGAACAACGCTCATAATTTTAGCAAGTACATCTACTGTCAGAATTCAGCCTTAAAATACAATGAATATCATGTCCAAATGCTAATCAGCAAAATAAATCTAACATGAAAATTCTATCATCTCAAGTCTGAGTCACGGATCATTTGGATGGGAGTAGTACGTGATAGGAACTGAAACTGTTATACTAATAGGGTTTTGCTCTTTTTATTTGAGCTCTCAAAGCACTTAAAAAAATAATAACTACAACTTCATAATCTAATCTCACAGTTAAGAAAGGTCTTGCTAACTGACAATGAAAACAATGTTGTCTTATCACCATCACACAAAAAAGGTAAGTTTATATATTATACAGAGAAATTCAAATCAAAGTTCAGAGTTTTAAATCACTTTAAAATATTAGACAAAGGGAGTCTGGAGTAGAATTTACAAATGCAGAAGCCAGTGGCCAAGACAGCAGTTTATTCATGTCCCACTGGTTGTAGGTTATGTGCTCTTTTTCTATAAAGCTTGACTAGACATCTGCAGGACTATCAACTCTGTTTTGCTATTGCGGTAAGAGCTCAGCTAGTGTTAGAGCAGGTTCTATCAGTTAGAAAATCTGGGTTCAGCTCCTGATTCTGGAACAGTTTTGGTATGCAGCCTTGGATGAGATAATGTGATTACAGATGAGGAGGCAATCTGGAGATAATATTTTATTTTCTATCTTGCAGAAGTAATGCAAGAATTAATTAAAGTTTGCAAAACACTGGGAGCTCCTGAGACTGAATATTCTATAGAAGTACTAATGATTTATCACCTCTCTTTTTGACCATATGCACACAGTCAGCTAGACGTTTTTGCAGAAAAGACTAATCTTGTCAGGATAACATACTTGAGCTCTTCTGCATCTCTCCATCTCATGGCTTTCAGTATAGAACAAAACTAGCTGTAGTTGATACAAATTTCCTGCAATCATTTCTTTGATTCTTCCACCAGTTGTAAAATAGGACACGTAAATTTATATGCAACATTTATGAAAAAATTATTTGTTCAGGACTCTTCCTATTTCTGTTGTTGAATTTTATTTCTTAATTTAGAATTAATTGGATAGAGAATTGAGACATGTATTTGCTCTCCCACACCGAAGCATTTCCAATATGACAGAAGGTATGTCCACAGAAACTGTCTGGAAGCTAATCTATTCAAGTTTCAGTTTACTGAAATAAAAAAACGTACTTACTTAACAATGACAGCAAACCAGAATAAACAAGGAATTATATGGTGATGTGTCATTTTCATGAGCTATAAGCAAGCAAGTTGAAAATTTTGGATCTGGAAGATTGCTCTAGTTTGGTGTAGCTACTATTACACTACTGAGATATCTAGAGCTACAGAGGGCTACTGGGATAAACTGGATAAAGTGAAAATGGATGTATAAATTATGGCTGCTATTTAAGGTACTGGATTTGCCACTGGACTGCACTAAATGCCACTTGAACAGATCAGATTTGATGCCAGTACCACATGCTCTCTGCTCTTCAAAGATTGTCTTCTTAAAGAAGTGTAAACCTAATCATACGTCTTACATGTTAGCTTTACTAACATCACCACCCCTTCCTTCAGAAAGAGACTTCATCATTTAGAGAAAACAAATATCTAAATCCACATCCCTGTGGATGGCCATTGTCTCGCTCTGTTTTGGTCTTTTTGAAGCTTGCTGAAGACAAAGGGAAGAAGCTATCTCAGCAGAGGATCCAGAAAACTGGATCATAATCTTTCTTTAGAGGACTGGTAGAGAGAGAATACTCTTTTGAGGAATGCATCTTAATCTCGCAAGGTCTATTTTGCATACTAATCTAATCTTTGGAAGACAATATGGTTTTTAGTTACATATTACTTTCATTCCATACTTCAAATGCATCTCTGGAACCCCAGGAACATCGACTTAGTTGCAGAAGACAAAACTAAAAAAAAAAAAAAAAAAAAAGGGAAAAAAAAGAGAAGGGAACAGTTTCATTTATCAAAACTGGGTTCTGCAGACACTGGGAGAAAAAATACATTATTTTGGAACTGATCTGTGTGAATAATGAGGTCTGAGGAGCACAGCTCCATGGCTGTTAGACAGAAGAGTCATACTGATGACAAACAATAGATCAATTTACATGCTGAAGGAATTCACAAAGGACCATGTCCTTTCTAGATGCAATTCTCTTCACAAGCAGCAACCACCCTCAACTTCATGCATCAGCCTCCATTCTATGACAGCTGTAGTACCATCCTCCTCCTCAGTTTTTAGGGTATATTATCCACTTACAATGTCTTGATATTTAGCAGAAAAATATCAATTATTTTACTTTAATTAATGATTCCAATGTAGCAAGGACAACCTTGGAAAAAGGACCAATCGTCGATTCACAACTGCAAGAGGTTGTGTATGTGATAATGTAATAAAATTTGACCTTGACAGAAGGACAGTAAAGCATGCAGCACCCCAAATGAGTAATTTTTGCAGTGAACAGTTATCAGTCAGTTTTTGTTCAGATCTCAGGAGCCAAAGCTTCTGCTTTTGTATCTTGGATAGTGAGAGTCCTAACTCAATTTTGTACTTGATGTTTAAAAGGATAACAAATCTTTATGGACTTCTCTGATAAAAGAAAATAATAATTTGGGGCATGTGTGGATAGAAGAATAATGCAGTAGAGCTGACAGAATTTTTTTCACACAAAATTGTCATGAGTAAAAAGTTCTTGATTTTATTGACAAACCACAATTTTTCACAAAAAGTACTTTTATTTTCCTTGTTCCGCTCTGACAAACTGAAAGCCCAGAGTCGTCCAGTCAAAAGCCACCAGATGTTAATTTCGGAAAGGCTGTGGAGTTGTACTAAGGACGCTTCTGTTCTTCATGCTAAGCACTCCAGGTACAATTCACTTCCTGCTATGCACTGCTGCATTTTGTCACCGGAGAGTAGTCCAATGTGACTTCCATTTTCCCCTCTGCATGCGATTACTGTCATCTGAAGCCTGGCTCCCCTTAAACACCACAACAGTACTTCTAAATCAAAACAGTTATCTCTGATTTTTTACTGAATTTTGCAACAGAGCAAGTTTGTGGGTTTACTGTTTCTTCTACACATGATAACACAGAAAAACCCATTAATTCCCCCTCCCCCAATTTAACAGCTCTTATTCCATGGATTGTTTCTGCTTTATTCTTGTAAATACAAAGGTACAAAAGAATACATGGTGGGGCTTCAGGTGGGTTTTGTACTGGCTGTCATAACTCTCAATTTAAAGTGATACGGCCTTCATGCAGTTTTTTTCTTGCAGTACCTCAAAATGGTGACAATACATTTTAAAGCTATGTACCATTAGGTATTTGAAGAGCTCAAGTTTACCGAGTCAGTATTTACTTTAAAAGACAACAAAAGTGTCAGAAAGTATAGAGATTTGCAAAAGCCCTCAAGCTCTTCTGTAAGTTTGATTTTTACCCCTAAGCACAGTAAAAGATTTTCTTTAAGCACCTGCCCACTGCTGCGGTGGAGTGTAAAGCCAGCTATCCCTCTGCGGTCTGACTGGAAACTTCAGGATGAAAAGGGGCTTTGGCACAGCCGCACGGGAACGGGAAGGCTTTCAGTCCAAAGAATGGAGCTTGGGCTCTCAGGCAACGAGTATCTGAAACGCAGCAAACCAGTCTCAGACCTACGATTACATACACGGAGCCTGGTTGTGGATTAGCCCCTAGTGAACCGCTGTCAGCCCGCAGCCAGCTAATGATGCGTGGGGACTCACCCTGCCCTCCCGGCCCGGAGGGGCACAGGCCGGCAGCCACAGCAGCCCCAGCACTGCGCGGGGGCGTCCCTACCTCCCTGCCCCCGGCACCTCCTACGCCGGGCCCCTGCCGCTCCGCCGGCGCCGGGCTGCGGAGGCTGAGGGCGAGGGCGGCCGCAGGGCGCAGCCACCGCCCTCGGGCGGCGGGAGAGGGCGCGCGGCGCATGCGCCGGGGAAGCGGCGGGAAGGCGGGAAGGCGGGCGCACGGCGCATGCGCCGGGGAAGCGTCTGGGAGGCGGGCGGAGCCGCCATGCTGCCGCGCTTCGGGCTGGGCGATGTGTGGGGTTGTGAAGCGCCGCGGGAGGCTGCTGGGTGGAGAGGAGGGCTGCGGCTCCTCTCACGCCGTGGCGCACAGGGTTAAGGAGGGGGTTTGCGTCTTTCGCTGGGAGGAGGGTGGGCGCCGGGTGTCAGTCTGCCGTCCGTATGCCTGGCCCAGCCCGGCCCCCCGTGAGCTGCTTGCAAGGTGGCGGTTGGGGGCGCCTCACTCATGTTGGCAGCCGTCCCTTCAGGCCTCGGTGCGGAGGGGTCGTAGTGCTGCTGTTTTCCTCTGAGTGCTAGTTTTTTTCCCCCCCCGAAATGTTTTGGGGGTGTTCTACTTCAGCAGTCCTATATGTTTTAAGTTAAAGTGTACTTTTTGTGTATTTGAAGGGTTGTGCGTGTGCACCACATAATTCCCAGCCAAGTCCCAATTTTTTGAGCGTTTATGTGAGCTGTGACCCTACAAAGTCAGCATACAGTATTTCTTTCTCTGGAGGTAAGACATCAGTGTAGCAGGGCAGATTGCAGTGCTGGCTGCACTGGCACACAGTGCAGAGGAGGGACTATGCCGGTGCGCCCTGCTGTGAGACGGACCCCCGGGTGGGACAGTAATGTCTGCCGGGGGTGTCTGCAGCTTCTCATCATGTTTAATCTTTAAGAGGTGTAGCAGTATCTGTGTTTTTTGTGTAGACAATACTTTACAATGCAACGATATTAATTTATAATCTAATTTCTAACTTAGACATGAATATAGAAAAGACAAGAGTTTTCCGAAGAGGTGAGGTTAGGCCCTTGGGTGTATCGGAACACCATTGTGTCATAGTTTTTTTTAAAATGGGAGTAACAGGTGTTCTTAAAGGCTTTAATGCCTGATCTATTTTTTTTGCTTCCTTTTTTGATCAACAGCTGAATGTATTTGGTAAATGTAAATGACAAATCTTTAAAAAAAAAAAAGTAGTTTTGCAATCTAAAGCAGATAAAGTAACACTATTTACAGAGTGCATCTTGCCAAAACTCTTGGAACTCTTACTGAGCTGACTTTAACATGAGGCATTCATAGCCATAGCAAAACCTCATTTATATTTTATTTCTGTCATCTGACCTATTTGGATGGATGTACTTCTGGAGGGGGGTGAGGGGAAGGATCTGGTGCTTCTAACTTGATTTAATATAAAGGTGAAGTGGGAAGCAATGATAGCAGCTGCCACCAGCTTTGCCATGTCAAAGGGGAGCGACACTTCTTGTGTGATGAAGGAGTTCTTGCTAATGCCTAGAATGTTTTCTGAAATTCTGGATATGTTCAGGTTGGGTTTTAAAAGTCTGTTACATTACAGATAGACTGAGAAATGCTAAACAGCTTGTAGGCCTTTTCTTCACTCAACTAAGTTCAAGGAGGCAGGGAGTCTAGTTACTCATTTCATGTATGTGCTGTACTCTAGACAGTTGTGGTAGGACAGCCATCTCAAAGATGCACGTTAGACAAAAGGAAAAATAAATACCAACAGAGAATTAAGAAGTAAATAGTGTTCCTGTTAATCTAAGATGACAGTGTTTTACAAAAGAATCTGGCATCAAAGAAAGAAGCAAGTGCTACTGGGAGCTCACAGTTTTTAGAACTTGCAGATAAAGCACAGAACTGCACGCTAGAAACTTGTGAGTAATACCCATTGTATGCTTACTGACATCTGGATGACTGCCAACATCTTCATTTGAATAATTGCATGCTTCTGGTGATTGCCTACTGTACAAGAAACAGATCCTGGGGACAGGGAGAGGGGAGCACGGTTTTCTTCATATTTTGTTTTTAGTTAGATGGGAATGTCAGAGGTCTGTAAGTGTTGAAGCAAGAAAGGTAATACAACTTACTACTTAATCCCAAGAATGCTTGTGGGATCTTGATTAATATCAGACTTTGAAATTTAGCTGTAAATGGAAACAATACTTAACTCTTTATTCAGATGTTTAAATTTGCTTGCTTAAACTCTTTCTACTTGTTTTTGGTTTCTTTGAACAGCCAGGAAATGGGAATTTTACTGGAAAAATTTGCCTTCAGAATATGGTCATGTGTGGAGTTAAGTATTTATAGTAAACTCCTTGTCGGTTAAACTGTTGGTGTGCAAAGCAGCCCTATTCATGTTTATTGTATGCTTTTATTTCCTCACTGAATATGTATTTTATGTTACATAGCCATTTACTCATGGAAATCAATTTTTAAATACTTGTGTGTCTGTTCTCAGAAGTAGGTTATGTTCATTCATCCAGTCAAGAAATGAAAAAATACTGAATTATCCCTTTTTTGAACACTATTCAGCAAACCTCTGCATATTTGCTGCTGAGCCCTGTGCAGGGAAATGCTGGAAGGAGTTTCAGATGCATTTGAATAATGCAATTCCATTCACAATATTCTAGGAACATGATAAAATGAGAGAGGCTGAGTTTGTCAGACATACTATTTGCGGCAAATTATTCATTCAACTCTAACAAGCATACAACAGGTTCAGTGCTTTGCATGCTGCTAAACCTGTTCTTGGTGAATTCTTCTAAAAAGTAACAGGTATTGGGAGGCTCTATCCTTGCTCTTCTTGGAAGCTAGGTCATCAGGAGCATATTCCCTTAGCTGCAGGCCACGTCATCATTCCCTATGTTATACTCAGTTCAATTAAGACAGTATGTTTCTTCCTCCTCACTGCTCTCTTTTTATCTCCTCTTCTTATGTTTCTGTGGTATTGTTTTTCTTCCCCATACAACAGAGTTGGTCCTGAATACTGGTAAGGCTAAACTTCCAATAAATTACTGGAGAAGCAGACTAGCCCTGTGGTGTCTGGTGTCTTGCAAGCATCAAACCTTTTGGGTTCAGGGGGTTCCAAGAATGAATCTAAGTTTTCAAACTTTTTTTCACATACTTTAAACCCAAAGGCTTTTTTCTTCTTTATTGCTTTACTATTTCTCCATTCACAAAGTTTCCTTGTGAAGACTCAATACAAAATACAGTAAAATTATATTAGCTGTTGAAAGGTATATATTAATTATTAAGGATAAAAAAAAAAAAAAACCTCAGAAGGTAGGCTGGCTCAACAGAGAGGTTCCTGGCTGGAGTTGGTTAGTTGGTTTGATTTCTGTCTCTCCCTCCCCTGTTTTTTCTTCATCTTTCATTTTCAAGTCTTTCAGCTCTTGTGGTGACATTTCTACTCAGCTTCTTCACTGTCACCTTGCCTTCTGTTCTTCTTTATGTTTTTAATTGAAATGGAGTGAATTTGAAAGATTAACTTCTGAGTTTACTATGTTTGAGATGTTTCAACATTAGAAAGGAATAATGTAGTTCACTTCCACTGTCAACAAGAACATGTCTTTAAGAAATTAATTTAAGATATCAAGCCAGCTGTTGAAGCCTGACAGGCCAGATTAAATGACTGAATCAGTTTGCACGCTGTTAGCTGCAGTTGTTCAATATGCATTCTTCCTTTTTCAAAAGTCTCCATGTGCTTTTTCTGACTCAGTAGTTGCCAGCCTTGAAGATAGCCAAAAAATGAAGATACAGTATAGGTTTGTGCCCGAATTACTGTAGAACTTGGGTAAAAAACAAAATCTTTGAGAAGCTTGCTGAGGCTAATTTGTTCAGAGTAAATGTATTTTCCCTTCTTACTTTTAAGCGTTATTTTAATACACTACTATTAAATATTTGTTTGCTAATGGGGACCCATAGTTGTTTTGTTAGAAATTATTTTAATGTGTGCATAGTCTACAGAGTAACCTTCCTGACTGAGCTGTGTTGCTTGTTATTAGAGACATACTACACAGAGTACTTAAACGCCCTAGGAAGAAAAATTTAGCTTTGATAGACTACAGGCAAAATGACCTTCTCTGCCTCAGATCTTTGAGGGTTGTTGTTCACCAGCCAGTGCTGGTGAAAAAACTTTTGTTTCTGTAGTTGCATTACAGGGCTAACAATACTATTTTAAAAGACATAGTTTAAAATATTTAAATCTAAAGTTCTTTAAAATTCCATTTAAAAATCTCTTAATGTCACTATCTTAAAAGTGGTCTAAGATAGCAACTTAATAAAAGAGTTTTCATTTATTATTAATGTTTATAGTAGAAAGCTCACAGGCAAAGATACGATTATCCCTTTTTTAAAAAATTTTCTGGGATGCTGAGAGTAGAGACAAACTTGCATGTGTTTGCATTTCAAAGCAAATTTTCCAGTTCATGTTTTCTGAATGGCTCCTATCAATAGTGGACCAAGCCTCCAACCTTAGACTGAAATGTTTTTGCATCTAGTTTTAATTCAAGGACATTTTATGTCTGGAGAGAGAGGAGAACTTATATTATGATTGCTTTGTACTTCAGGGACAAGAAAAGTACTCAGTATGCCTGCTAGTTTGATTATAAACCTGTTTACTTAATTCAGTTTGGATTTTTGACTCAAGAAAAACAAAACAGCAACAGTTAACAGAAGCAAATCTACCAAAATCAGGACTGTATTAAAACAGATCTTTCCCAGCTATAGCTTTTCTTTCTTTCTTTTATTTTTTTAAATACTTCAGCACCTGGATATTGCTTTCCAGAAAATGCTCTTTTGTTTGTTGTGACTCTTAAAGCTTTTGGAGCTGTGCAGCTGCCCTGACAGAAGGGGGGAAAAAAATCCCTGAATGAACTTGCTGGTGTATTGGGGTTTACCTTTCAGTAATCCAAATACTTAGTCCATTCAGTGTATTAAAAAAGAAAAAAAATAAAGTAAATGTGCTGAAGTTTAGGTAAGTTTGGGACACATTTATTTAGTAGAATTTTGCTATTAGAATGTTGCATTTTGATTAAATAATTGTTCATGATCAGATACCATCAATATAAGTAATAAGTTCAGCCTATCAATCAGAAATTAATTTTCAGGGCAACAAAAGGTAAATCTAGGAATAGCAATGAGAAGGTTATGAGATATCTCTGTAGGTCTTTTATCCTACCTAACCAAGATACAAAACTAATGAAATGTTTGGCAGAAAGTGGTGTTTGCAAAAACTTACAAAATACCAGTGCAAAAAATTATCAAACTATCAATGAACTTCACATTATCCTTGAAAGATTTGTATGTTTGGGAGCATGAAATCTTTGGGAAGCTTGTACTGAGTGATTCACACAGTTCACTTGCACTTCCTGCTTCATTCTGCCAGACAGTACTTGTCCTCCGGTGGCATGAACTTCTCCTATTTGCTCCATTCCCTACTCTTCTTTGGACATTCAAACAGTATTTTGAAAATCGGATTGCAGGTTTTTAGGTATCTCCATCTCTGCACATAGCGTTTTAGACACAGTTCAATAGGCCCTGCTTATCAGAGAAGGGACATTTGGTAATTTTTGTAAAATTGGCACCTCTTAGAATTTTCAGGCTGGCCATTCATCATCATTAGTGATTTCTGAAATTGTTGATGTCAATTAGATAGCAGTTTTTACAAAGAAGGCAAACTTTGCTCTTTCGCTTTTTGAGGAGAAGCTCCTTTTGTGCGTAGTGATGTGTCTTGTAAGTGTTCTCTATTCTATAAATTTGTTTAGAATAGCTACGAATAGTATCTGTTTGTAGATATTCTGATATCCCTGCACTAGTGTTATCAAGGGAAGAGAACAATAGAATGGTTGCACAAAGTTATCTGAAAAATGCCACAAATTACAGGAGCTAGTTAAGAAAACAGTGGGTATTATATGCCTATGTTTAATCCTAGCAGAAATATTTTAGTCAGGATACTGTTTTAAAAACTCCTCATCTAAATAAATAAAATAGAGCTATCGCTGTAGTAGCCCTTCAGACTATGTTTTGGATAATTAAGGATCCAGATTCTGTTCTAGCATAGAAGGTTTCATGATATTTCCCTGAACTTTACCCCTAAGGCCAACAAATTTCAATCCTTGTAATGAAGAGAGCATAGATTTGGCCAAGTTTCCATTCTTTTGAAGGTTTGGAAGGGCTGAACAATGGCTCCTGGTGCTATTTCCAGACAGAAAGAACTGTCTGGAAATAGAAGGAGAAGTGAATGACACTTTGTTTATGGACTGTAATAAAATTTGTGTGTGGCTGAGAGCCTGTGAAGGTACCTTTGTTCCTTCTTTCTGTGATCTGTGGCCAGAAGGCATAATAGAAATCTCATCAGTTACCTGTATGTAGGTGACCTTACTATTTGCATAGCAGTAAGTCCACCCTGTAGTAGTGGAAGTTAGGAAAGTATAAGAAATAGTTTATTTATCTTAGAGTTGATCATAGTATGTCACTGTAAATATTAAATGATGTGTGTACTTGTGGTATTTTAAAATGCTTTTAAGCATAGCACTTCATGCCTACGATCATTGATCTCATAGCTGTAGCCTTGTGTCCTTCTAATTTCCAAGTTTCTATTGCCAGTGTAACGTAGGAAAAAAAAAAATAGTTGCAGTGCAGGTGCAGTACTTCTCATGGGTGCAGCTTGCGGTATCCTGTCCTGTGCATTTAAAGGAGAAGTACATCTAAAACTGGAAGCATGGAACTTCAAAATAAGGTCTGTTTAGTAGCATAATGGGGTTCTTTCTGCCCTACCATTTGTTCTTCTGCTTGTTGCTTTTGTAGCAGCATGTTGAAGAACTTGCCCGTGGAATAGCAAGTGTTACAAACTTAAAACCAACTTTTTGTTGTTTTAAAACCCCTTTGGAATGGCTTGATGTAGTTTGAGACATACAGTTTCCAACACTTTTCAGTTGGAAGATAGATGGTCTTCAGATATGGGTATCCATGTTCTCCATTTAGTTTTTCTTGTACGGGCCACACAAAGGAAGTGGAGAACAGAAGTTTATTGAATACTGTGACTTTTTGCACTCCCTGACAAATACAGAAACGTCTTCTGCTAAATAACTGCTGTTGTTCCACTGTGAAAATTCAATGTTCAGTATCCCTCAAAATTGCTCATTTTTGTGCCTGTGGCAAAGGCAATGTAGAGACTGTACCTTTGGCTCCAGTACTCCTAATAAAGACTTAGATACCTAGATTTTATTATGGACAGAGATTCTTCTCTGAACACATAAAGGATTTTTTTTTTTTTTTAACGTACTAGCTTTTTAAAAGGTAGCCAACGTATGCTCATAAAGGTATCTTGATGTGCATGTAATATGAGAACGTGGCTGCAGAGTATTGAAGAAATATGAAAGAAATCTTCTCTGGAAAAGTAATAGAAGGGTAAGATTTGAGAATTAGAGAATTGTTGCCTTGATGTCTGCTAAATACACTGAAAAAACCTTTTGTCTGCCCTGTTTTGAGCAAGCAAATGTGTGAGGATGATGCACATCAAGTCTGTGTTTTCTCTTTTTCTAACTAGTGGACATAGAAGCCAGATAAAATAATTTTGATCACTTGAGCACAGGCAGGAGAGATTTACAATTTGGATGTCTGACTAGAAGATGTAGTTGTCCTAATTTTCAGGTGGTGATGATGTTTTGTGGCTGTGTTCTTACTTTCTGTGTTACAGGTCTGTGCCCCTCATATTTCCAAAGGGGACAAATTATGCTGGTCTTGCCTTATCATGTCTTTTTCTTTTTTTTTCTTTTTTTTTTTCTGAGAGGGATTGAGGAAGTCAAAGAGGATGTCTAGGCCTCAATGTAAAGGGCAGAGTGAGCATGAGGAAGAAAGGGAATGGGGTGGAAGAAGGGAAACTCTTTGGATGTCAAACAGAGAGGGATGTGAAGTTTCAGGGGAGCTGCTGAAGGGATATGGAGGCAATTGAAAATTAAACATTAGATGAGAGACAGGTTCTGGAGCTTAGCTGGGAGGAGATGAGTTTGAAAGCAGGGGTCAGGAGGAAATGGAATAAAATGGGAAAGGGTTGGAAGTGTGGAGTTCCTTCTGATGGTCAGGAAGAGGGCAAGAAGGATTGAAGCTTGCCTTGCCAACTTGAAATAACTTTGCTCACACTCCCTTTCTCTCATATATACAGCGTCAGCTTTCCTAAAATATTGAAAACAAGAAGGAAAAGAATTCAAGAGATCAGTAGACTGAGATCAAAGTTTCTTATATTGTAGGTTGTGTAAATAGATTCAACTTCTTTGAGTTTGCTGGTATTTCTTGGTTTGTTGGTATTTGCAGGTATTCTGTGAAATAGCACACTTCTGTGTCCTTGTCCCATGTGCAGTATGCTGATAAACACCTCAGCTTAGGAGGTCAGTGTTTAACTGCATTAGTTTTGAGGTTTTTATGTTACGACAAAGTGCTTGCTACCAAGCTTCAAATCTTTCCAAAAAGCAGTTTATCCAAACCAGAGATGATGTATCTAAACCAAGGTTTGTAAAGGGAGATGATAATACACCAGCTGATCAGATGGGCAAACAATGATAGCTTTCAGGTATACGAGCCCTTTTCTGTCTATTCCAGGTACGTCCCTTGATCCATTAAACTGCCTTCTCCTGCAAAAATCTGCTTGCTTTCATTAAACTCATATCCAAAACCTCAGTGTTACAGTACAGAAGTAATCTGAGAATGTTACTGTGGTGGAAGAGTTTAAATTGCTGATGTTATAACTATGCCACCAAAATCACATTATCATTACTGCAAATTCCCAATTGCTTGCATAGTGATGGTATATACTTAGATAGGACAAGAAGTTTTAAAAATGATACATTTGTTCATTCAACGTAAATAAGAAACTTTAGGGTGGACACTAGGAGATGATCCGTATGCTTAGTAAGGAAATAAGCCTTTCTGTGTAACATTTACAGGTCTTTATGAATAAAGAATTAATATTTCCTTTGCACGTTAAGAAATTTCTTGAGTTAAGCTTGTATTTCTTCTAATTAAGTCCTACTAGCGTGGTAATTTGATTTCTGCGTTTATATTTAAGTTTAAAGAGTTCTACATACTAATGTCTTTTTAAATTAAGATTTAGGCTTTAGTATTTTCTTTTAAAGAAGAAATCTCTGAATTGCTAAAGATAGCCTGCAAAATAAGCCTTGTAACATGCTCAAAGACTGTTCTTCTCCCGCCTCCTGTCTTCCGTGACTGCTGCATCGAGCCTGGGCTGACGCTAATCTAGGAGGACAGTCACACCTCATGAAAGAATCATCACTGCTAATCAAATCAGAGTGAAAACCCACCACTCTGCATCACTGGAGACATTTCATGTGCTGAATATTTCATGGACTGGGGGCTGTGGCCATAGACAAACCCTCTGAACAGCTCTTGTTGCATGCAAATATTTACTCAAACACTCTGGCATGATCAGGCTGGTGTGCAGCAACACCAGGAAGCCCTGAGTGAATCTTATAAGTAATGGTAATTACATGTGACTCCACACATGCTAGGTCACAGCCACTTACAGACAGCCCCCTTGCTTTGTCAGAGCTTTTCTTGCCTGCATGATTAAGTGGGCAGTGTGCCACAGGAACTTGATGCATACAGGATGACAAATGTCTGTTTTGGCTGCTAAGAATTGAACTCAATCGTAGATCTGCAGAAACATCAAAACACAATCAAGGGCTGACATCAAACCTGTGAGCCAGGAGAATTCCTCAGGCAAAAATGGTTGAACTTGGAAGCACAAGTAGAGAGTGCTTTAGTTCTTCTAATGCTGGTACACTGGTTTGTTTCTGCTGACTTGTTACAAGATGGGGTGGAGGAAGTAACCCAGAAAAATGTATCTCTGCCTTTTCAGTTATTCTTTACATTAGAGTTGTAGTATTTGAGTAGCATAAGAGCAAAACAGTACAGAACAGTAAGTTTTCTTTGAACACTTTTATATTTTTGCTTTTATTTTTTTTCCTTAAAGTATACAATAGTAGATCTTGCAAATCTATAGTGGGGAAAAATAAGTGTTTTGTGCTTTCTTGTTTACCCTGATAGTAGTATCTGGCTGTGACACCAGGGAAAACTTCCGTTAAAAATAGTAGCCCAAATGCTATCCTCACTTGCTTTTGTGATTGATCTGTGTGACTGTTACTATAAAACACTATTCTGTTTTGCTGCTTACATGTTGCTCGTACTTTGTATCCTGGTAAGTGATGATGCAAGGGTAAGGCTGTGTGGAATCAGGCTGTCTCCCAGTAGAAGTAAGGGCAGAATTTGTTGTTTTCATTCCCAGGGAGCAAGCCTGCACAACCAGACTAGTCCATAGGTTGATGCATATGATGAAGCCTGCTCAGAACTTGTAAGCAGGCCATAAGTTTGCAACAAAAACGCTATGTCCCTATATGTCCTGTGTGAGTGATGACAGAGGTTGTTTTTGGCCCATGGATGCTACATCAAGCTTATTCTGTTACTAGAGCACTTCTGCATCAGTATTTCTGGTGCTAATTTACAGCATTACAAGGTTATAGCACTTCTGAATACACAACAAATGAAGGTGTCCTGCAGAGCTACAGTGCTGTCTCCTCTTCCCAACCACTATAGTGCTCTGTTTTGCAGAGAGGACTTTTTTGATCTTGACTTCTGGACCTGATCCTTCTGGGACCATTAATGCTCTGGGAGTTCTTGTACAGCAGCTTAGATTACTGCCTATGACAAAGGCTTGTGGTTACTTCTTTGATAATGCAGATAAATTGTCCATTCAATAAAACGTAACAAAGGGTCAAGTTTGGGAAGCTTCTGATTATGGCAGCATTGTCTTTCTAATGCTGAGGTGACCATGGAGAAATTGCTTTTATTTCAGAAAAAAATGTTTTCCATGTGAAGTGACAGACGCACTGAGGGGAGTATTGAGAAGATTGTAGTTGTTTTTGGACTAAAGTAGTATAAGAACCAAGGTTCTACAGTGTTAGGTGCCTGTAAAGCACGGGCATCCCTCTAACCCCAAAGAGCTCTGCTAGAGTACTGCTCTTGCAGTACTACTACATCAAAGACGGGGACAAAATACTTGCTCAGTAGTAGTGCTTGTCAAATAATAAAAATTATTCTTAAACGGAATGGTTCACGAGTTATGAAAAGAATGTGTGGAAAGAGTTGTTTGCAGTCTGTGGAGCTGGTCGAATAATGAACCACTGAAAGTAATTTGAAGCAAATGTCAATGTTTGCCAGATAAATTGCTTTCAATAAATAATTTTTCCAGTCATCCGTCGGGGGACTCAGTGATGCTTCTAAAGCAAAGACCTTCATAAGGAGCACAGAGGCACTATGCTTAGGGACACTTTCAGAAAGAGTCTGCATAGTTTATAATTCATAATTCCTCACAAGGCAAACAAAGACTTCACCTTCTGTCTCATTTGTGTGTTCTGTTATATAGTTCTGCTCTAATGAAGTAAGGAAAACCAGAGCTGCTTCCTCCCCAGTACTTTCGAGTATCCATAGACTCTTCTGGGTGTTGGGGCTGTGTCCATGTTAAGTACGGAGGATTAAAAGCAAAGTAATTTTACACTGTGTAAGCCTTACTTCACCTGCAGTGGCCAGATAAGTAATAAACAGAAAGATCTGTAGCTGATAATAGTGGCTATAACTGTCTCAGTTTAGGCTAGGGACAAATGGTTAAGTCTTTGCACGGCAAACTGTTACAGCTTGAAAAAGAAGACCAAACTATAAGCAAACAAAACCTGAAGAATATCCCTGCAAATACAGAATGCAAGCAGTGAAAACAATTTAGCTTTCTTCCAAGAATGACAGATTTACTTTCTGGATGAAAAAGGCTAAATTTGTCACAGTCCCAAGTGCTGCCTTTCAATGTGCAAACTGCTTTTGTATGCATCAGCCCAAATGCTGCTTGCCCCAGGCTTATGCTCTGCATTTTGCCTGTCAGTGCCTGGATCTGTAGTAGTAGAGTGAAATTGTGTTGGTATCAGGTATGTCCTTCCTTAGGTCTTAGAGTTTCTCATTTCACATGAGTGTATAGCTGCTCTAGAAATCTAAATTGTACATTACAAGCTGGAGATTCAGATACCATCTTTTAGAAATAATTGATTTTTGAGTTACAGCCCAATATGTTCATTTGTCTTTTTCATAAATGTTTTCTGTGCTAAGCAAAAGACTTTTAAGATGTGAGCATGATTGTTTCCAATTGTAAACAAAAGGGAAATTGTAAACAAAAAGAATTTTCTGGAGGTATGATGTAAACGTATACTCATGTAAAACATTTTATCACAAGATCACAGTGTTACTTGACGTGACTTGACTGTTTCTTCTCCTGGGTGCATTTACATGATGTCAGCCTCTTCAAAATAGATGGAGTCTGAGAGAACTGGTGATTGTACTCTCTTTACAGAGGTAGGCTACGTTATCTGTTCTCTTGTTTTCATTTGGTTAACATTTCTGAAACACATTTCCAGGGTTGCATATTTTGTTCTTTTGAGGAAGTATGTGAACTGCTGCTGGGTGAACAATCTGAGTTGCTCTTCGTCTTTCTGGAGAATTTCTTACATCAAGACATTTCTTAGGAATCCTTTTGCCCTTTCTGGACTACATTGGGGTGACACTAATCCATTCTGTTCCTATCAAAAAACATTGCAACAGATGTGATGTGTGTTGTGTCAAGTTTCTGTGGAAGGAAACTTTACTATTTCAGATTTAATAAAAAATCCTCTTGGTACTGATTGCAGGCATTCACAGCTTGACATTTAAGAAACTAATGTGTTGCTACTGCGAATGCTGAGTGGCTCTATGGAGTCACTAAATGCTATCTTTAGAACTGGGCCTTTTGCCAGTTGCTTACTATCTGGGAAGCAGTGGTTCAAATACGAAAATGACTCTACAGACAGTATCACTTAGAACTATTTTATTTCCTTGATCTTCCTTCCAGGTTTTGCTGCTTCATTATGGGTCAGAAAAGTATCTTAGTCTGCAGACTTTCAGCTGAGCTCATCAGGACTTTTGCCTGAGTAAGATACCAGGGATGCGAGTAAGAATTGAAGAATACTCTTAGATACAGGGAGAAAAGTCAAACTTTTTAATAAAGGGTTTTTAAGTATGAGGAGAGTTCTGTAGTTGCTCTTGCACTGAAGTGTTGTTGAGTGAAAATGTATGACATGCAAGGAACTTAAGTCCATTGTTTTCCAGCTATTTTCTGGTTGGCTAAAACAGCGTATCTAAATGGAGTTTTCTGAAATAGTGGAGTTACAGTTTCTTAGGGAATTGTGCGCTGAGGAAATCCAGCTCATGCCTAAAGTCTTCTAAATCAGAGGAAAAAAAAATCCTGATGTGTAGGTGTTTTCCCTGGTCTTCAAAGCCAGCTCGCTGAGGTTCAAATCAGCGGTTACGGTAGGCACTCTGCATCTTTAATAATAAGCTTGTGTACATGCCGTATCTAGACTGCTTTACATACTATACTTAATTTTGAGAATTGGGAATTACGATGATGGTTGAATTCATTCAGAAGGAAATGGAGCAAAAGCCAGAAACCCTTGTATTTTTCTTCTTGATTAATTTGCCTAAAAGTAACTTCACCTGTTCTGATCTTATAAGTACAGAGTGATGAGTAGTGGTTTTCTGCTGAAAATCCAGGAAATAGTGGTTTGTCAGTCCTGATGGCATCTGCTTGCTCTTACATGCTTTAAAAATTGGATTAAAAAATATTAATATGCTGTCCTGCTTTTACTTTTTAATGGGAAAATCTCAGAAAATAAATCACTTCCTCCACCCTTTTTCTATGAATGACATGAGGATATTTCAGGCAGAATCAGAGTAGAAGTTACAAGTGTTTGAAGTTTGACTTTATCTGTTTCTGATTCCCTAATGGGCCTTCATCCCCAAAAGACTGAGATGAGGTGAGTATGTTCTGATTAATGTGGACTATTTACCATTTCTGCTGATAAGCAGGGAGGATGCATTAAATCTGCCTCAGCAAGTGGCAGCGAAGTTTCAAATTGTAACGAGGACAGCTGCTTCTTTCATTGACCACTGAAGGTCAAGTGCTTCTAAATCCTGTCCCAGCTTATAAATAAGACTGCTGATGTGGTTCAGTTAGTTACAGAAACTGTAACCTCAAGGATCTTTTTCAGCCCTTTTGTGTTGGGAGAAATACTACTAGCTATATTTATAATGATATTCCAGAGAGTACTTCCGAGTGTTTTCGGACAGTAGGTTGTGTGAATCTACAGAAATATTTTGAATGAGTAGTGAGACTGTCCAGACTTCTAACTAGAAGTTAGTGTTGTAGTGCTAGACTCAAAGTTGACAATTACATGAGGAAATGGTGGGCAAAGCACCCAACTTCCTTCGGCCTGTACATTTCACGCTCTGTGGTTCAGTGCTGCTTCTGCTTGGTGACTGAGAAACAGTAGTGATCACTTGAAAGATTGTGAGCCCTTGACATCCCTGTCAGGGTGAAGATTTTAGCTTGATAGAGGAGGTTTGTTTGTTTGTTTGTTTGTTTTTTCAGCTGAGGAACTGCATAAAATTTGGGTATGGTTTTTCAAATGGACCCAGTAATCCCCACTTGAGAAGAGAGGGGATGGAAATGGCTGCTGTGTCCATTGCTGCATAAAAAGAGGGAAGAGTAAGAACAGCGTCAGAGTTGCATATAAACCTTGTAGGCAGCAGCAGTGGGTGGTGGCTGAGCAGTATTGTCTTTGCCAGCATCACAGCCCAGTCAGCCAGTCTCTTCTGCTGCCATCCCTCTGCTGCTGCTGGAGGACTCGGTGTGTGGAGCAGCAGCCACTCTTCCCTTACTTTTTTCTTCACCTTGAGCAGCAGTGTGTGTTCTGCAGATCTTGTCTAAGCTTTTGTTCTCTGCCCTACACCCTTTCTACTCTGGCCCCAGCTACATTCATCTTCCTAGTGATCACTGAACCTTGCCAACCTCCTTTGATTTCTCCCCTGTTTCTCCTTGGGCAAAACTTGTTCTTCTGCTGGTGCCAAGATGAATTTTTCCTCCTTAATGATGAGAGCAATTTACCTGGGAAGACTTCATTATTTCCAAAGTGTTGAGAAGCTTTGAGTTGGTCCTGAGTAACAGTTTATTTATTCAACCCACAGGTGATGGCCCTGCTTATATTTTAGAGATTTGTGGTATAATTAGTGTTGCAGCTTCAATGGTACAAAATATCTTATTTCTAAAATATTGTTGTATTTTCACTGTTATAAAGTAGTCTTACGCTAAGATTAAGGGAACTTAATCTGATCAGTAAAACTTTTTACTTCACTGCAGATATCTTTTAGAGTTTGCCCTTGTGCCATGTTCCTCTCATGAAGGCATTTTGCTAGCATTTCAGGCCTTAAACAAAATATAAAGTACATTCCTGTGCAAAGGTGGCCAGTGCTACTGACATAGCTGCCAGGCTTTTCCTGCACAAGTTCATTTTTTTGTGAGCTACTTTTCTGATATGATTTGCATATTGCAGGTACTTTGAATATGTCCCTGAACTTTGGATCATAATAATTTACATACAGGACTAAAGCTGTTTCGTCCATTTAATTCAGTGTTTTGTCTGTGGTAGTGGTTAGTACTACTTTTTATGAAGAAAGATACAAAATCACAAAGATGTAGGGTAAACCTGCGCCCCCTGTGATATACCTCACTCAGATCTCTAATAGCTGGGCATTGATTTGTCATGGCATGTGGTAAGAATTTACTGTTCCATCCACAAAACATGTTTAGTGTCAGTTGTAATTCTGGATTATTTATTTTTTTCATTTGTGTTTCATTCCCTTTTTTAATAGTGGTAAGCTCTTGATTTTGGATGAGGGAGTTCTAATTACATATTGAGTGAAAGTGAATTTTATCACTTACAGAATGTCAGTTTGTAAACTTGCAAACTCTCTTCTGTGTAGAGAAATGGGAAGTGGTGTAAAAATACAGCAAATTCATCAGACTAAGGTATGGATAGACAGTTGTGTAATTGAAATTGTCTGGATTTGGAGTGGAAATTTGGTTTGCTCCTGGGATCTTTTTATTGCAAAACAAACATGGACAGGGAATGCTGTGGCTCTTTTTAATAGAAACTTATGCTACCATTATAAAGCTATGCAGAAACACAGCAAGACTCTTCTTAAATGTCAAGCCCAGGTAATTTCTCTCTATCCATAGTAGTCTCAGGCAAATGCTCCAAACCCTTAATTTGGGTGGGAGATGATGGTATTTTACAAGTCACGTGGCACAAAAAGAATTAGACTTTTTGCTAATGTAGTGCTACAAGTAGAGAATGACCAGCCTTTTGAATTTCTTGAACTGTCACTGAAGGAGAGTTGGTTTCTGTAGTTTTGCATGTTGCATGCTACTGAAAGCTTTCATGGGCTTAAATAGAACCTTGATATCAGGAATTTAGAAAGATTTCAGTAAACTTCAAGAGGTGCACAGACATGCTGTGGGTCCTCTTCATAGCAGAGTTTTGCCCTGAGCTCTTTAGCAGACTTGACAAAACTATATGTCAGAAGAGCATGAGAGCAGTACATGTGAATAGCTTGATTCTCTGAAAGCTATTCGTACAACTGAGTAACTTATGGCTGGTTTTCAGAGGCACAGTGACAGCTATCAGTGAAGAGTTGACTGATGTTCCAGCACTCCTCTAGTTCTTCACTTGTGGAACAGGAAGGAAAAGGGGGGGAGGGTGGCGAGGAAAGCCCCAAACCAAACTGGATTTTATTCATCTCGTCAGGATGGACTCTGATGAGCAAATCCAGTTATCTTTTATTTAGTAACTTGTTAATTTCTTAAAGGTCTCCTGAGAAAATAATTAAAATTTGAGACATGGGAAACATTACTTATGTGAGTGCTTTCATCTTGCAGCAAAAAATAGTGACATACTGATGTGTGACCAAACTGATGTGCATCCGGCTACTGTGAATCACAGAGTTTTATGGAAAGCCATTCAGAGCACCCTAAGAAGACACCTGCTGATCAGTGCTCAGGTTTAATCAATTGGCCCAGTCATTGTTGCTACATTCCTGCTGCGTGGACATTCTGTAAACTGTCCCAGCCAAAACTGGGATTGTCTTTGCTCAGGAGGCATTTTACCAGCAGACCTGAATGGCAGGTATTCCCTCAAGTGAGCCGGTAGATGTCCTAGTAGATGTTGGTGGCATTTAAATGTATGAATACTGTTAATTAATAATTTGGTG
This sequence comes from Apteryx mantelli, assembly GCF_036417845.1. Classification (NCBI taxonomy): domain Eukaryota; kingdom Metazoa; phylum Chordata; class Aves; order Apterygiformes; family Apterygidae; genus Apteryx; species Apteryx mantelli. Next base: position 120,801,113 of record NC_089978.1, read on the forward strand.
CACAATAGACTGCGTTATTAAAAATGTGTTTTTGTAATGCTGGCTATATGCTTGTGTATATATTACGTAGATTGATGTCTGTGCCCGGTAGAGAACGTGTGCATTCATACAAAGCCTTTCTTTTGGTCCAGGGAGTTCAGGCATTGAGAAATTAAATTCAGTGCCTGTGCTACAAAGATTGCCCTCCTTCCCTTGCTTACAGAGGATCGGGCAGGTGTTGGACACAGAACCCCTGTTGGCATTCCATGTTATTCCATGGAAGAAAGTGTTTGCAGAGGATTGAGGATGGCTGATGATTGCTAGAGAGCTGAGGAGTCTAAAGTCCATACAAATCATTGGCTCTGAATTGTATGTAAAGAAACCAGTGCACTAGGTCCATGTGTTTATAGGGAAGGCAGCTCAATTTTGAGATGGAGATCTTTTCTTTTAAAGGACTAGGATTTTTGCAACAAAATGTGCAAGATGCCAAAAAACCCTCAAGCTCATAGCACTGGGGGAGGAAAGCATAGTCAGCTCCCTTAATTTTGCTGGTAAAGCTCTCTCCTTGTGGTTTTTTGTTGTTGTTGTTTAACATTATAATTGACTGTTCTAGGTTGTCAGGGTTGGGTTACAGTCCTATGAGATACCTGGCATAGCATTTGTGTGAAGCAAATAGGCACTTAAACTGTGGTATTTATGCTTGTATTTAGCCTTATGTATGTATCTGATAACCTTGCTTCAACTTGGACTTTATAATGACCCTGTTTCTTAAGTAGACAGGAAAAAAATTGTATGGGCACATTTATACTGAGATGCAGAGTGGATGTCTTCATGCTAAGATCCTAAGCTTGTTCCTTACAGTAGTGATCTTCGTGGCTGGATTACTTCAAGTAGTTGAGGCAGGGGAGGGGAGGAGCATTTTTTTTCTTTCTTTCACCCTGGTGTATATCATATCTCCTTTATATTCTTACCAGGGAGCAGGAATGTGGGTGTAGTATTCATGTGCTCTGGATAGTCCCGTCTACCAGATTGTCTGCTTGTGGTCACAGGAAGGCAAACTGACAAAAAGCAAACACCACCCTGAGGTTGTAGTGAACTGCTTGGTCCTTGGGCCACTCCTGAGCAGTGAAGTTGCAGAGATCGTGCTGAACTACCTTTGCTTTTTGTTTCCTGTGTTCTACGCAGAGCTCTTCTGACTCTGTGGTGAATTTTATCCCCACTGCTTCCAATTACCAGTTCAGCCTTCTCACTGCATTTCTTACTGTATCCTAAGGCCAGTTGTCTCATTCCAGACTCTCCTTGTTCTAAGAACACAGAGTAGTGATGCAACTCAAGAACAGATGTGAGCTGATATGTTTTTGTTACTTTGTTAGTTATATGCTATTTTTAGTTTACTGTGGAACAGAACAAGGCACATGTTTGCCTATGGTTTGTGTGCATTTTGCTATCATTAAATGTTGAGAGTGCTGAAAAAGAGCTGTTCGTCATTTATGTGGATGCACGTAAAAATGTCATTGGGTGTTCATGTGGATTGATCTTCTGTTTAATCCACTAAAATGAAGCCTGTAGTACTTTGCTTGCGACCTTTGTAAATTCTTGGAGGCAGGGCTACTACAGAACTTTTGTGTAAAACACTTAAGGATGGTGCAGCAGATTTTTTTTTTTTCTCCTCCCAGTTGTCAAGGAGGAACACTTAAGTGACCTGCTGGTATAACGTGCCAAAAGAATCAGAAACCAAGATGAAGGAAAGCTCTCTAATGTAAATCGTGTGCATACCATAGTTGTAAGAGACAGAACAGCTATTCTTTATGAAGACTAAGGATAGCTAAACCTATTGGGCTAATATACCTTGGTATAGAGCAGTGGATTCATGTAAGTGTGAATGTAGTAAGCATCAGGTTTGAGAGCTTTGTTTTCATTATGCATGATGTCTGGTGCTAAAACATATTTCTTCGGCTGTCAAGTGAATTCCTCATTTTGTAACTGGAGTTAGCTCCTATCAGAACTATCATCCAATTACATTTTATGTCTGTGACAAAGATAGACTGGTTAAAGTTGAGATATATAATAATCTTCTGCCTTTTAGCTTTCCCTTTTCCATCTTCCAATGATCTAAGCTCCGTAAATTTTGGCCATTAAGTGCTATATTCAGTAAAGCTAGGCAGTACAAAAAATCAGTTGCCATATTTCTCTCTCTCTCTCTCTCTCTCTCTCTCTCTCTCTCTCTCTCATAACCTTTAAAAATACACGTGCAAATTAATATTTTCATACAAGCTGGAGGCTTCACATACATTGCTGATCTGATGCACATTCCAAATTCAAGTAAAGGCTTTAGGGACCACATGACATCTTCCCGCCAGTTCCAAGATACCATATCACTCTTTTTCCCAGATTGAATTTGTAATCACGGGTAAATGCAGGGTAAATGTCAACTGGGTTTGTGAAACTTTATATCGCTGAAACCAGTAATTCGACTATTCAGATTGTCTTCTAGAATTTAAATTGTGCAGTGAAGAGATGACATCAGTGCTGCATTCAGAAACCTTCATAATGACAGATGGAAAGAATAGTATCTATTCCTTCAACTGTGAATTTCCTGATGGCAGTAATACAAGCTGAACAATAATATTAACCATTTTTCTTCTTTATTTTTGATGTGTAACATCTTTGGATTTGGTACTCTATTTATAGCTTTAGCACAAGGTTGAACACACTTATCACACCTCATTGCTTGCACATTTTACCCTTAGAAAGAGTATTAAGAGTCTTTTTCGTATTGATTCCCAAGCTGAGCAATTTCATTTTTTGTTTTCATACTTTGACCTCTAACCCTGGGATCCATTAGGACACTGAGCTGGCAAGGTGTAGACGCATCAACTACAGAGGGAAAGAACTAAAATGACACCATCTCCGGCAAGGGATGCATTAATCTGAATTCAAACAGAAAAGGCAATTTTTTTCCTGCTGGGAAGCAAAGTCCTCAAGAGAGTCATCTCAGACTGAAGAACATGATATGAAAATCAATAAAGGCCCTATTGTGCTGGTGATGTGTCCGGGAAGTGCCATTTTATATCTTGTTAGTGGATATCTAAAGGAAGTTAAAGCTACTTTGCTCATAATAATTGGATAAATCCTCTTTCATCAGTGGTCTATTTTGCTGTTCAAAGTAAAAGTGAAAAACAGTGGAGAGTCCAGTTTGAAACTGGTAATGATGAAACTGAATGAAGATAGTTGCTGTTAAGGGTAGGGTTTTTTTTATTAAACTAATACTCTTTCCAGAACTGATTTCCAGCTCTGTTTTTCAATCAGAGATATAAAAGAGTAATTAAAAATAGAAGCCCTTTTTTTTGGTGTTTAATTGGAAGAAAACTGTGGTCTTGACACATTTACTATATCACTTAATCCCCCAGACAAAGACACTGTAAATGCATTACTTGCTTTATAGCAGTGGATAAAGGGATTAATGGCTCTAGGTTACATCCATCTGAATTATTAATACTATATACTGGATGAACTCAAATAGTAGAAATGACAGCTATACACACAACTCTGGATATAGTTGTGGCATTACACAGCAACAAATATGGTAATGTTATTCTAAAAGTTTCAAATAAGTTCAAATAAGTTACTGCTTGAAAAAAACAGATACGGTTGTTATCACTGTATATGAAGAAGTGTATGAAGTAGGGAAGAAAAAGGAAGAGAATGTGTATCTTCAGTTTCTTTTTGAAACTGAAAGTTTCCCAGTCAGTTTGTTTTATGGACCCTCTTCTCCTTAAAAGATTTGTTAACTTTTTTTCTCTGATACATCCTAATGCCCTGTATTACTATTCTAGATAATGCTTCCCTCCACTGAGATTGCCATTGTTCTGTTCCATTCAGAAAATATGAAGGAAGATGCAAACCCAGAAGCTATTTTTTTCTAGCTAAGAACTGTAGCAAGGTAGAAGGAAGGACTGTGTTCTACATGCTGGGCTGTTGAGTGAATCAGTGGTGCAAGAGGGGAGGCAGAAAAGCCGACCTTTCCCCTTACAGTGTCAGCTTTGATTTTTCTAAATGGTGTGATGTATAGTTTGTGTGAGTACAACAGGAAGCAAAGTCAATATTAAGAAACAGTGGGGTTTCCTCATTTACCCCCTCAGCCCCCCAACACAGATATGCTTGCTTGAAATGAAGATGTTATACTCATCAATAGTCATCTGTGGGATAATCTTACCTTCCCTTTCCCAGCACCCCCACATATTCTTTATCTCCTCTTTTTTAATAAAGTCTCTTATTAATTTGAATTGCAGTCCTACTGAAGACAAGGAAGTTGTTTGTTTTCACACAAAATGAAAGACCTAGTTTTGGCAGAATTTTTGGCTTGACTAGCATTTGATCTGAAGTTGTTGATTTGGGTGAAGTACAGTGATAGTTAGGACCACCTCCTTTCCAGGTTTTTGTAGAAGCAAACAGGACCATGAGGCTTGATAGTGAATGCAAGGTCTGACTAACAGAAATTGATGCAGTCTATATGAATACTGCAGTTAAAAAGATAAACCTTCAATAAACTTTAAATGAGTTTTCTCAGCCTCCAACAGTAATATAATCAGTGCAGCATGGATGGCTTTCCCTTCTTACCTGAGATCTGCCTAGACTATATTTGAGCAACTAGCAAGACACGACTGCCAGCGGTAGTGTAAAACTACTTTAACCTTTAGTTGTAACCCCCCCAAAATGTGTATTTACCAACTACAACAACTCTGGCTTTTCTTGCTATCCCTGTAAATATCCTCTTCCAGAAACTTGTTAGGTTCTTGACCTTATTTAGGAAGATATTTTCTTGTGTGTTCCTGTTCATTACAGTCTGTGTGTGTGTGAATATAGGTAGTTCTTTCACTCATATCTGTGTATGTGCAAAGTTTCCGGGTTCTCATTGCAGCTGCATGGAATAGGTTGGATTCTTCCTGTGCCACAAAATGCTGCTCCTGCTTTACCATTGAGTTCTCTTGTATGTCTCATCTCTCTTTCACATAAATTCAGTTGAACAATAGGACTCAGTTAACATCTGCTATTAATTTCTGTTCCTGAATTTAAATGACTGTCTTAAATGGACATTCTCATTAATTTGAATAATGTATTTTATTAAAATCGGACTCTAAATTCAGAACTATCCATGCCACATTAGCTTCCTTGTTTCTCACTTCACCTTGCTTATTGGAGGAAGATAGCTAGAATAGTACTTAGGGAAGATGTTCTATAAAACAGTATCCTAACAGTCTATACCATTACAAAATTGTAGATTCTGACTTTCTGAACTTATCTTCTTGTTTCTTTAGTGCACCAAAAAATGAAAGGGAATAATGACTTTGTGATACAGTTTAGCTGTCTTTTTCATGTAGGCACTGAAAATAATTTGTTTGTAAGTTCAGGTAGATTTATGTCAATAGACGGATGTGGCTGTCTTTATCTCCTGCGCTCCATCATCTGGGCCTGTGAAGGGTAGAACCTCTTTAAAATTCTTCTTTGATCCCAAGTTTTGTTCAGTGTCTGCAGACAAAAGAGGGTTTCAATGAGTGTTCAGTCAGGACTAGTGTTTCATTCCTCCCTGACTTCTCACAAGCAAATAGCTCCCAGTGCTGTGCAGTGAATGGACAGTGGAGGTTAAACTGGCTGGCTGAGAAGAGCTGCGTGTTTTATTTTCTCTGTGGCTCTGTCATCCCACTGATGCTGCCAAAAATGCTTCTTTACATTCATGTTCACCATGATGAATCCCCCTTGCATGAGATAACCATTGCAAGGAAACTAACCAGCAATTCAGCATAACAATTTCATGAAAAAACAGGATTGGAGGTTTTGCAGGGCATGCAATAACTTTTCGTTAGGATCCTATTGTACACAGATCTGTGCTGGTCAAAATAGATTTGTATGGTGTTCTTAAGGGAAAGATACTTTGGGGGTGGGGTGCAAGAAACCCAAACAAGCCTGTGCATCTTGCTTCAGGCCACAAAAGGAGAGAGGGAGAGAGGGGAGAGAGAGAGAGAGGGAGAGGGGAGAGAGAGAGAGAGGGAGAGGGGAGAGAGAGAGAGAGGGAGAGGGGAGGGAGAGAGAGGAGAGAGGGGAGGGGGGGAGAGAGGGGAGGGGGGGGAGAGGGGGGAAGAGAGGGGAGGGGGGAGTGGGAGAGAGGGGAGGGGGGAGAGAGAGGGGAGGGGGGAGTGGGAGAGAGGGGGAGAGAGAGGGGAGGGGGGAGCGGGAGGGAGGGGAGGGGGGGGAGAGGGGGAGGAGGGAGAGGGGGGAGAGAAGGGAGAGGGGGGAGAGAAGGGAGAGGGGGGAGAGAAGGGAGAGGGGGGAGAGAAGGGAGAGGGGGGAGAGAAGGGAGAGGGGGGAGAGAAGGGAGAGGGGGGAGAGAAGGGAGAGGGGGGAGAGAGGGAGAGGGGGGAGAGGGGAGAGGGGAGGGGGAGAGGGAGGGGGGAGAGAGGGGAGGGGGGAGAGAGGGGGAGGGGGGAGAGAGGGGAGGGGGGAGAGAGGGGAGGGGGGAGAGAGGAGAGGGGAGAGAGAGGGGAGAGGGGAGAGAGAGGGGAGAGGGGGGGGAGAGGGGGAGAGGAGAGGGGAGAGAGGGGAGGGAGAGGGGAGAGAGGGGAGAGGGGAGGGAGAGGGGAGAGGGGAGGGAGAGGGGAGAGGGGGAAAGAGAGGAGAGAGGGGAGGGGGGGAGAGGGGGGAGAGAGAGGGGAGGGGAGGAGAGAGAGGGGAGGGGGGAGAGGGGGGAGAGAGGGGGGAGGGGGGGAGAGGGGGGAGAGAGAGGGGAGGGGAGGAGAGAGAGGGGAGGGGGGAGAGGGGGAGAGAGGGGAGAGGGGGAGAGAGGAGAAGAGAGAGAAGAGGAGAGGAGAGAGGAGAGGAGAGAGAGGAGAGGAGAGAGAGGGGAGAGAGGAGAGAAGAGAGAGAAGAAGAGAGAGGAGAGAGGAGAGAGGAGAGAAGGGAGAGAAGGGAGAGGGGAGAGGGGGAGAGGGGGGAGAGGGGAGGGAGAGGGGAGAGGGGGAGAGAGAGGGGAGAGGGGGAGAGAGAGGAGAGAGGGGAGGGGGGGAGAGGGGGAGCGGGAGAGGGGGAGGAGGAGAGGGGGAGAGAGGGGAGAGGGGGGAGAGAGGGGAGGGGGGAGGGGGAGAGGGGAGGGAGGGAGAGGGGAGGGGGGAGGGAGGGAGAGGGGAGGGGGGAGGGAGGGAGAGGGGAGGGAGGGAGAGGGGAGGGGGGAGGGAGGGAGAGGGGAGAGGGGAGGGAGAGGGGAGGGAGAGGGGAGAGGGGAGGGGGGAGAGAGGGGAGGGGGGGAGAGAGGGGAGGGGGGAGAGAGGGGAGGGGGGAGGGGGAGAGGGGAGGGAGGAGGGGGAGAGGGGAGGGAGGGAGAGGGGAGGGAGAGGGGAGAGGGGAGGGAGAGGGAGAGGGGAGGGAGGAGGGGAGGGGAGGGGGAGGGAGGGGGAGAGGGGAGGGGGGAGAGAGGGGAGGGGGGAGGGAGAGGGGGGAGGGGGGAGGGAGAGGGGAGGGGGGAGGGAGAGGGGAGGGGGGAGGGAGAGAGGGGAGGGGGGAGAGAGAGGGGAGAGGGGGGGAGGGAGGGAGAGGGGAGGGGAGAGGGAGAGAGGGAGGGGAGAGAGAGGAGGGGGAGGGGGAGAGGGGAGGGAGGTGAGGGGAGAGGGGAGGGAGAGAGGGGAGGGAGGGAGAGGGGAGAGGGGGAGGGAGAGAGGGGAGGGGAGGGAGAGAGGGGAGGGGGGAGAGAGGGGAGGGGGAGAGAGGGGGGAGGGAGAGGGGAGGGGGAAGGGAGAGAGGGGAGGGGGAGAGAGAGGGGAGAGGGGAGAGAGGAGAGAGACAGGAGAGGAGGGAGAGGGGAGGGGAGAGGAGAGGGAGGGGAGAGGAGGGGGAGGGAGAGAGGGGAGGGGGAGAGAGAGGGGAGAGGGGGAGAGAGGAGAGAGACAGGAGAGGAGGGAGAGGGGGGAGAGAGAGGGGAGGGGGGAGAGAGAGGGGAGGGGGGAGAGAGGGGAGGGGGGAGAGAGGGGAGGGGGGGAGAGAGGGGAGGGGGGAGAGAGGAGAGAGAACAGGAGAGGAGGGGAGGGGAGAGGGAGGGGAGAGGAGAGAGGGAGGGGAGAGGAGAGAGGGAGGGGAGAGGAGGAGGGAGGGGAGAGGGAGGAGAGGGGGGAGAGAGGGGAGGGGGAGGGAGAGAGAGGGGGAGAGAGGGGAGAGAGGAGAGAGAGGAGAGAGAGACAGAGAGGAGAGGGGAGAGAGAGGGAGGGAGAGAGAGAGGAGAGAGAGAGAGATATCTTTGCAGATCTTCAGCTCCTTTATAAATTCATGCCTATCAAAAAACCCAACAACCCAAAAGCCTGAACCCAAAGACTACTCCATACTCTTCACTGTATTCATTAACAGAACACTAGTCCTTCTGAAGTAAGTGTCTTGGAGCCATATCTTCACTTGAGATCTTAGAAAAGGAGCACTTCTTGATAAGATCAAGCTGCACAGGGCCGGTCTGATGCTCTGATGCCTTGGTATAATGGAAATGCTGATAGACCATTCAGTGCTGCCAGGGGCTTGCGATTTGTATCTTAAAATAAATTGGTGCGAAAAACGGTACTAATTAGATGGCTATTTAAGTCATATGCTCCTTTATGGGAGGGAAGTAACTGCTTTGTGTATACTTTAGCTGACTCATTAATTTACGGAATAGGCTGGTTCTGTTGTAGGATATTTCCTGTAATAAGAAACAGTAAAATGCTGTCTTGAAATAGACACTAGAGACAAAGGAATTCTCTATACTGGTATTAACAATAGATGGAAGCATTCTGGAATCAAGTATTGTGTTCTCTGTACATCTTCATTTGTAATTGTTTTGATGTTTTTCCTGGTCGTTATGAGTGAAAATGAATATTTAATTGCATTTTCATAGTTTATATAGAATGTCACCTTTTAGGAATCATTTAAACATTGCTTCAGTACAATGAAAAGGGTGAAATGGAGTAATAATTCTTTTTCAAGCCTTGTCTCTAAACTGTGGTATTGCAGTTATCTTGTATGGCAAAGGAGTTCTATAATAATGTAAAGTGTAAATAGAAACTAGAACAAGAAAAATTGAACTCAGCCATTACTGAAAATAGGGGAAGCATAGCCTGATACATACAGAAGAAAATTGAGAATCACAAAGTCTCTTTGCTCTCTGCCCCTGAGAAAGCCATTTTACTTCTTCATGTATCAGTTTATCTACGAAAGAAAAGCGTCGGGTGACTTTGACTAGGCCTTTAAGTACCCGAATCTTGTGCTCTCTGGCTTTCTAGAGCCTGTCCCACAGCTGTAACAAGATAAGAGAGCAGTCCTTGTCGATTTTGGTCTTGTCTCTCCTCACAGATTGAGGTCTAGTTAGAGGTACTTAAGGCAGGACACAAGACACGCCAAGGAACAGGGGCAGAGCTTTCTGGATTACTGTGGTAGGCTCCTAGTCTGTCAGTCCCCTAGTCTGATGGGCATTGAAGGACCCCAGGTGAGTTCCATAGAAATAAACAGGGCTGTCAGTCTTGCCCTTCCTCAACTGCAGGCATTTTGGGGAGTTCTGCTCCTGCCCCAGAGGTGCCTTGAGGGTGTCCAGCTGAGAGGCTGATTTTGTAGATGGTCAACAGGTCTGACCTTCGTAGTGCTCAATACAATATTATTGGTAGTGTATGTGTGGCTCCACTTGTCTCTGATTATTCATGGATCCATGACTCTGCTGTCACTTGGTTTTCAGTATTTCTTTTGGATAAAAGTAAGCTGCTTTTTGGTTCAGAGCATTAGTTCTCATAAAATTTGATGTTAAAGCATTCTAATGTGAATTGTTGGGTACTTCATGGTGATGCTTTTAGGTTGTGAGAATGAGTCTGGGCTTTAACTTGAATGCAATCATTGGTAGTTATGTCTTGCTCTGAGCAACAAATGGGAATAGTAAGTAAATGAGCTTTCTGCAATAGGCTTTACAAGCTGGGGGAAAGAGTTTGGCTTTGGTTCAAGTATTTGCACCAGCTGAACCAACCTTTTCATAACTTTGCTCATCACTTAAGTTTCATTGGAGGCACTTGACAACTTGACAGATTTGTCCTTTGACTTTCCATGGCCAATTTACTGTCTTTAAAGAAAAAAAAAAAGTCTACATTATAATGTAAAGTTTGTCCAGCGTTTGGAGACTGCCTTGCTCTTTGTAACTTAGGTTGCTGTTTCTGCAACTTTCCAACTTTTGAAGAAGGGCACAACTTAAAGGCAGAGAAATACAGAACCCTGAATATATCTGTGTAGAAGTGTTTCTAAAGGCCTTCTAGACTTAAGTATATTATTCTTACCTAACAATATCAAACCAAATCATATTGTGCACTACATGTGAAGTAGTAGGGAGGCATTCTCAAATTAAAGGCTCGACATGAAGAGGAGATAGTGACAAGTAATAAACTGTACAAACAGGAAAAGGTAGTCTTGCCTCTCTGAATGTGTAATGGATATGTTAGGATTTATGGAGGCTTTCTACTCCTCCCTTTTCCTACCCTCATTATTTCATTTATTTATTTTTGGGAGGTGGAGCAGCAACAACATTCATACTGGGTTTTCATCAAATAACACTTTTATGAAAAAGCAATAATTATCTGGTTTGACTATTTAAAGTTATCAGAGTGCATTACCTGTTTGTGAAACAAAGGTACTCTGCAAGAAGTAGAAATGAGGTCATGGTGGAAGAGATGAAACTGGCCTGCGAACTTAGACTATAAAAGTTTTATGTGACTATAAGCTACAGTTCCTTAGACATAAGGATCAGGCCTATTACAGTTTGTTTTGCATTTTTGGCTGGTTAAGATAGAGTTAGGGTGTGGCATGCCATTCCTCCCCCCCTGTTCTGTTTTAGTACGTGCCCTTGGTAGTGCTGTGCTGTCACCTTCAGGGCATCTCTCTTCCATGCTGATTGTCCAGGATTTCAGGTGAAATCCTGTTCCAAGGTCATGTTTTCTTGTTATTACTCTTACTTTTACTGGAAAGAAACAATATGGAGCTACACCAAAAGCATTTTATCTGGGCCTGTGTTTTTAGCTAATTCACTAATAGATGCTTCAGGTAAGCTATACTGTGCATTCTTCACTAGCAGGATATGTTAAAGTATAAAAAAAAGGTATACTGGCTTTATTGCAAAGACTAGAGGTACTGATGAACTTGGAAGTTCGTCTCGTTTTATTGACATTGAACAGTTTTGCTACATGGCAGGTGAATAGGCATGAAATAAGACTTGTAACATTTTTTTTTTTCTTTCTACTTCTTCCCCATTGTAATTGAAGATGATTGGTTCTAGTTAATCTCTTCCCAGCTGGTTTAATGGTTAGTTCAATGAACTTGGGATGCTTACTGTGTAACATTACCTTTATTTATTTCCTCTACATGGTGTTAGCCATCTATTGGTTTTGTGGTCTTTTCATATAGACAGTGTTTTTTCCCTGCAGTGCACAAATTATAGCAGTGACAGTGTGTTCTTTTTAGAAGTTGTCTGCTAACTGTTCATTTAATTAAAGCAATGAAGCACTGCTTACCCACAAACAAGTAAGTATCCCCAGAATAATACATAATACCATTGGTGCAGCTGCTAGTATACACTAACTGTTTGGAAGTGATCCAGCAAAACAATATTTTTCTAAACAGTGGCTATTAGCATAACTCTGGCCAGAATACCTAGTTATATGAAGGAATGCTAAGGAATATATTCAACAGTCCTAATTTATTACTTTTTCTCTGTAAAAGTGATTGGTTCTTTTGTGGTGGGAGATTCATCAGTATTCACCCTGCAATGGTGTTTCAAAACACATATTCCTAATTTTGTAGGGGGGTTCACTTCACCAATTAAATTGTGTAGAGTGAAGAATCTGCATTTGAAAGAGGAGTGAGGAGAATAAACCAATAGAGCAGATCTAATAGCATGGAAAATGCCTCCTGTTTTAACTATTCTTTGAGTAGGAAGTGGATGGAATATTTCACTGCATACTAACTAGTGATTTTGATTCCAAATTACATCAGTTCATTCCACTGGGGAGTGGAGGGGAAGCTTAGAGAAATCCCAGACGTGCGCAGTATTAAAAATGCTGCCTACAGTGCATTCTCCTGCTTCATGACACTGCAGTCTCCAAATCTTCTGTCTGCCCTCAAAGCAGAGACCTCCAATCATATTTTCTGTTAAAGAACTTCTGTTTTTGTCTTGAGCTCCTTCTTGACCTTCTGGTCTGCCTTAAGGAAGATGGGATTTGCAGGCAGCCTCTGTTGAACTCTGACTCTAGGCTCCCTATGTAATTAATGAAGAAATAGGATTCCCTGGAACAGCAATTCAGAGCAGAAGCTTAATTACAGGGCTCCACACTGGCCGTTCCATTTGGCATCCTAAAATTTTACAGTGTGGTTAACTCCTCTGTCCCCAAGGTCTGTTTTCTTTGTCAGTGAATTATGTTTTTGACTTGGCTGTTAGGGTGGGAAATACTGTTGCGTGTTTTCAGTAACTTGGAAATCTGGAAGGAAGATTCCATGTTACTTTATGTGCAAACGATCGTTTTGATGGTCAAACAACAAAATGTTCCATTTTGTCTGAGAAGTCTACAAAAGCTAAATTCATCTTTTTTTGAAAGAAAACATACTGTCATGTGAACACAGGATGCTTAAACTACTGTGACACTGAAGTGTTAACCTCTCTGGTAATTTCATTCTTTCAAATAATTGGTTAGGGGGTATTCAGTTTCAAATAGGATTCACCTACCTTATTAACTAGTAATGAGCTATCTGTGTATTTCTTCATGAAGTCAGGTGCAGTCTTGTTGCCTGTGGGAAGTTACTTGCCCAGTCACTTTAAGACTGTAAACTTAGTTAAAGTCCGCTTAATAAATTAGTGTCTTCCAGGAGCTGAGATGTCAACAAGCAGAATGAAACTAGGGTAATAAGTGTGAAAGTACAAGCAAAACAGAAACAGGCATAATACGTCCTTGACTGGGTTTGAGGGTTCTGACTAAGTCAGAATGGTATCACTGAGTTCTTGTTTTGGTGTGTTACTGCCATTCCACAGCCACTAAAACTCATCATCAGTTTCACTGTAGTTTTGATGTAAACAGACCTTGCATTAGTTTTAACATCTTGTCTTGAGTACATACAGTATTCTAAAATGAATAAGTGGCTAAAAATTCTAATTTGATTTAATTCTAATTAGATTTAATTCTGATTTCTAGTTCATTCTAAAATGATGAAATGGCTTTGTTTTTAAAAGCCTTAGAATCTATACAACTGTTTGCTTCATTCATTCCTGAAACTTACTGCTCAGCACACAAGACATTGATCTAATCTCAGTTGGCTAGCAAAACTCACTGAAAAAGGAGCTAAGGTTCTGCATCAGTAAAGTTGCTCCAGTGTTCTGTATGTCAGTAGATAGGAGATCTGTAGAGTTTTAAAGGACAGTAAAATACTTGGAAGCTTGCAAAGTTATACTTGGGAAAGAGGTTACCCTAGATATTTTGGTCTTTTTTATTTTGAATTATTCTAGGGGAGTAAGGGAGGTGGAGGGAGATCATTCTGTGAACCATTTTAGAGATGGTAAAATATTTCACAAAGATCTGGAATCTCACTTACATTAGTAGTTTGCAGTTCCATTTTTCATTATTCTTCAAATTCTGCCAAGGATCTTACCTTTAAGCTCTAGAGAAATATACTCAGACATATTTTTGTTATTCTAGATGACTTTTTTTAAAAGCTTGTATGTGGTTTGACTCACAAATACCGTGACAATCTGCTCTTTTTTTTTTTTTTTTTGAGGAGGAAGATTGATAATTCTTCCTATTTTTGAGTATTGTCCGATGGTTAGTTTTCAAGATGAGAAGGCTTGTCAACCTCTTCAGTTGTCAAGGGGTATCATTTGTTTCCAGATTCTTTAGTGAAAGTAGATTTAAGTATTGTAATGGTGCACATTCTGGCTAACAAGAGACATCCAGGAAGCCTGAAGGACTGCAGGAATAATGGAAGAATGTGTGAGAGAAGTCATGTCATGACATTAAAATAGAGCAGTAGAAATCTTGTACGAGAGGATTATATATATTGTGTATTGTTATATAGATAAGATAGAATGTGTAGGAGTCCTGGCTCAATTTTTGTTTCAGCCACATTATACTGTATCTAGAAGATCCCAAGTAAATATCTGAACACATTTCTGTATTTCTAGCAAGTTCTAAAATTTCTAACACTAACCTTGTATTTAAAACTTACTAAAATTCTGCGAGCAGCCTGAGATTTGTACTGTATTCTTACCAAGTCTCAACATATAGATGCAGAAGAGCCCTTGAATTTACCTGTCATGAGTTTTGGATATACTTAGTGTGAAACACAAACTTAGCACGGTGACAGATTGTTAGCTGGCTTCAAAAAAAAAAAAAAAAAAAAAAATCCATTAGCCCTTGCCTCCTGCTCTTTTCTCATAGTATTGGCACTTGCAGATTCAGATCTAACACACAATGTTAGTTTCCATCTTTTTCAAGCCAGGGAGGAGTTACCAATGCGGGGCTGCTGGGAGCGGGTATGCATGTGTTTTGAAGCTCCATGGCAGAGGGCATGCCCTGTTTCAGAATATGGTATAGATTCATGATTCAGTATGAGTTAAAGAGGCAGCCCAGTGTGCTGACTTCGCTCTGTAGTTCATCCCTTTTACACCAAAGATGTATTAATCCCCAGCACTATTTGGGTATCTAAACATTATTCTCCAGTTCACTTGGCCGGTATTTTATCCTGTCCTCTTAGGATAGAGCCCATTACTCATTTTAAGTAGTGACATATGCTTTCAATGGTCCAGATGCACAGTTTCTGATTTTTCAAGATGAACAAGAATGTATGTTCTGTCCAATTTACCAAACAACTGCTATCTTTCTGGTGTTATATAGCATTTTCTCTAGAAGAACTGACACCGAAAAGAATGGGACACTTTGTAAAGAAAAATGCTCTTGAAATACTTGGCATCTCATATCCAGTAAGTATAGATGTCTCCCATCAGGAAGGGAGGAAAGATTCTTCTTAAAAAAAAACAAAAAAACCAACAAAACAAAACAAAAAACTTACCCGTAACACTTAGGAGGTTCATGAAGTGGGGGAAGGATGGTTAACTTCCATGCAAACTTTATGACTCCTTCTATTTAATAACTTGTAAATAATTAAGAGATCAGAATTTTGGGATAATACTTGATCTTGATGCTACTTATAAGTACAAGCATACCAATATATCTACTGTATACCCTGGGATGTAGGGTAATCTTGCATCTGTTTTACAGGTTGAGATTTTGTCAGACAGCTCCAGTTACATTAAAAGGCCAGAAAGCCTTAAGAAGAAGGACCATGTTGCAGAAACCACTCTTGATGTTACCTAGTAAGCTTTAGGTTGTAGATTTGTCTCAAAGCTAAAATTCTTTGGATTCTTGGAAATAATGGCATACCTGTGGTATTTAGAGCTCATGCCTGTCATTCTCTATTCTACACTGCTATATTGCTGCGAAGGTAACAGCACAATCATGACATCCAGGCACTGGATTTGAGCAGAGCTCATTAGCAAGCTGCTAATTCAGGAGATTGCTGCATGATCTAAGTGTTAATTATACCAGTTAATACTTGGACATCAACAGAGCCTTAAAGGACGTCAGAGATAGCGAGAGAGGGCTATTGGTACAAGTGGATGTTTGAAACACTGCTGTGCTAAAGCATTGAGAGGTTGAGAAAACAGCTTCACGTGTTTTATATGAAAACCTCTGGAAGTCTGAGGACTGTATTTTGTGTGTCTGGGTTAAAACAGGAAAAGTGTAAGTCGTGGATACATTTTACACCTGCTAGGCCAGGTACCCTTGCCTAATGCCCTAAGATAAGAGGCAGAAATATAATGTAAAAAGAAAGCCAGTGCCTTTTAAGTAAACCATCCTCCTAGTACACAACCCGTATTTTTTCGCTACTTCACAACAAAAAGACGTGAAAAGTTTGTTCAGACTCGCTTCCCCTTAGTTCTGCTGTGAAACCTATGTAACATTGGCTCTCATGAGAGAGAGTCGGTCAGAATTAAGGAAGACAAACTGTTTAACCTGAGAATTAGTTCCAGTCTGTGGCAGA
The DNA here is from genome assembly GCF_036417845.1 of Apteryx mantelli. Classification (NCBI taxonomy): domain Eukaryota; kingdom Metazoa; phylum Chordata; class Aves; order Apterygiformes; family Apterygidae; genus Apteryx; species Apteryx mantelli. The sequence goes on from NC_089978.1 coordinate 120,817,214, forward strand.
GACAAAGAAGCCTAAGTGCATCTTTAGGTCCTCTAGCCAGGCGTGATTTAGGAGTCTTCCTGCTGTTACAGGCTTTCAGTAATAGGAAGATGAGGACTTCTGTTAAGAATAAATCAGGCTTTTCAGGCTCAGATTGTTGCAGTAACAACAATGTGGCTTCCTGTGATTTAGTCACATTGTGTTATGGTTTTTCATGAGGCTCCAGGTTCTGTAGTTAAGGGTGTAAGAATCACTACTGTCACCTGAAAAAAATCCCTTTCTCTTGCTTGTAGATAAAACCTTGTAAAGCATACTGTAAGGGAAAAGAAGGAAAAATATATTTTTGGGGTTTTTTTTGCCTATAATGAAGATACACAGTTAATAAGTTGTCAGGGCAGCTAATAGGTAGTGGATGTTATGTATTTTGGTGTACATAGTGCAGCTATTTAGGGGAAGTGTTAGCCTCTGAAGAACCAGTATGCAAAGCAGAGTTCAGGTTGCTGGTGGCATACGGTCTGTAATTTCCTCACAATGAGAGATTGACTTTGTTTTGGTTCTTCAGTGCTGTTACTTTTCTAATATTAATGCTTTGAATTAATAGGTTTAGTTTGTTACAGCTTACGTTTGCTTTGTGAACAGAATAATACACAGGGATGCTCTGTCTTGTGCCAGTGTGCAATTACTTCCATGAACATGCAGAACAACCAGAAGAAAGGCATATGGTCTTTCTAATAGGAATGATTCCTCAAAGAGGTAGTTAACAGAAGAAAAGATCTAGGCTTTGCTGTATTGAGTAGGCTAATTGGGAAAGTATTACAGGCATAAAAGAAGTAGGAAGGAAAGTTAGCAATGAAACAAAAACAGCTTTAGTGCTGGAAAGATAATAGGGTTTGAAACTTTGTGGGAAGTGATAGAAATTGAAGACAGGTAGAATTGTGGCAAAGGCAAGAGGACAGATTAAAAAAAAGTACTTTTTAGTAAGTTGCTTGATCTGAAATGTTTCATGAACAAAATTAGCAATAAGCATCTGTAATAGATTAGGGAAAAAATACTTCAGTTGTAGCATTGGTATAGATCTGTTGCCTCTGGAAAACCTCTTTTTCTTTCTGTAGAGGTGTAGAAGGGTGAAAACTAGCCTTATAACAGATACTAGCTTCACTGGAGTCACTAGCATTATTGTTCAGGTATTTTGGTCTGTGGAATGACTTTGGGAGCAGCTGTCCATTGGCATGAGACAGAGACTCCCTGTAGCCCCCAGGGAGCCAGATGAGCTGTTGTGATATATGGTCATGTAAGCCTCTCCTGACAGTAACAGCCAGAACTTTTCTGGAGACAGAAAAAACATTTTCTGTTCCAAAATAACTATGCTATGCTATCCTCTCATTGTCTTGCCGTAGCACATCTGGATCATCTGTATCCTTTACAGGAGAGAAAATAAAGATCATCTTACCTTACAACTGGCTTTATTAATAGTACAAAACAGAACAGGTAAACAAAGAGTACTTAGTCAGGAAGAATGTTCCTGTTTTATACGATCTGCAGATTAAGGTAGTTTTGGGGATCTGTATATCTTAACTCTCATGCTGCTTGAAATTGTACACTTAAGGGCATGCTTAACAGAAAAGCTGCTTTTTAAAATTACAGCTGCAAAATGGAAAGGAGTGCAACTCCAATACTGCTCTCACGTTTTGTTCTCTTTTGTCTTAAATGAATGTGGAGTTATTTTTGAGAATGCTTCAAAAGTATTTTCAAAGCAAACAAATGTAATACCTAAAAAAGCAAGCACAATGCTCAGATGTGAAATGAAAGCAGAAGCAGATGAGTATGAATTGAAGGAAGTCATGCTGAGATTACAGACTGTGCCAGCATTACCACATTTGGAGGACTCTGTTCACATCTGGTTACAGCACTTAAAAAAAAAAAAAGAAAAGAAAAAATGAAGAAAAGAAAAAATTACAGCACTTAAACATATAGCAGTACAGAAGAGGTCAGCATCCTGATCCTGCTATTAAAGGAGAGAGGCTATGATGGTAGGACAGAGAACTTTATCCTCCATACAATTGAAGAAGAAAAAGCTTTAAGAACTTAATTGTTGTGACTTGCCTTGTGTACCAAATACCAACTAGCAAGCATAATTCAGTAGGCATAGTTCACCCTTTGCTGAATTCTTACCAGTTATGGCAAGAAGTAACAGCAATAAGTTAGTGAAAGAGAGGCTTTTGTGCACACAAAAGTCCACAACAGTCTCTCTTCTTTTTTTGCTCCCTTGCATGATTGCAAGAAGCATGTCTGTAAACATCTCGGGAAGAAAAAAAAGAAATTGAAAGGGAGAAAAAGCATTCTTTTGCTCTGAAGAAAGCAGCACTAAATGATTCAAAAATGACCCTGTCTCAAATGGACAGAATAAACTCATCTGCCTTTCAGTATTGTATGTTTATGATCCTGCTTAAACCCCCCTCCCCCACCAACCTACAAAAAAACAACATGCTCCCCTCACTCCCCCCCACCTCTGGGGAAGTGTTGATTTTCGAGGAATTGTTGAGCTGTCTGTTTCCTGTGTGTTTGTGTCCCTCTTCCCTGCACCAGCCCAGTAATTCAGACAATTTCACCATAGGTTTGTAAAGAAGTAGGGGTCTCAAAGTTAGGCTCCTGGTAGCTATGTAGAGGATCACTGACAGCTGATGAAGAGCTGCAGAATCCAAGACTTGCTTGATGCCAGAGGATCTGCATGAGGTTAAAGCTGTTATGAATGCCCCACTTAAGAGTTTCAGTTGGATGTCTGTATGTTACTAAGCTCCAGAAAACCTACCTGTGGGACCCATTCAGAAAATGGAAGGGGGAGGGGAGAAAATAGAAACCATGAACTGCCCAGAACTCAAACTGATTCTGAAATTCATCTTTTTGGACAATAAAAGGCCTTATGGATACCTCATTTTTATACTTATAAAATATTCAATGACAATATAAGAAGGAAAAATGAAAACAGATTGTACCTGTGTTTGTCTGGCCTGGCAGTTCAGCTAGGGTTTAAGCATGCTTGTGAAATCTTGGGTATTTAGCTGAAACAAAGCACAAAGCCATTATTTCTTTTTAACCTTAAGAAAATTGGAAGATGGTATCTGCCTGTAGAGCTTCACCGTACATTTTTTTAGGAAGAGTAGGTCTACAAGTTTGAGATGCCAAAATGCAGTTCATTATGCTTCAGCTGAACAAATTGCTATACTAATCCCTCCTCTAATGTGAGCTGAAGTACTTTACCTTGATTCCCAGTTGTATTAAAAGCAATTTGAACATCCTTGTCAGAACAAAAACTGCAGCAGCACGCAAAAAGGCTGACTGTGAAGAAGAAACTAATAAGAAAGGATGCCTTGCTAAATATAGTAGCAGGTAATTTTGTAGTGTCAAATACATGTTCTGATAACTTCAGAGGGTTACAAGATATGGCATTGCTGGAGTTATTTATGAGAAATCAAAAATTTTTTTTTTCTTTGCAGTAAACAAGAGTGTCTTCTAACTAAAGTGGTTAATAAGGAATTTAGCTTGTTTTTAATCCACAGATCTTATAATGCTTTATTTTTCAAAGGACGTTCATCTGTACTGTGAATGTAAGAGTGGTAGTAGCTAGACAGTTGTTCCATTAAACAAAATTTCAGAAGGATTCAAACAACCTTCTCTGAGGGTAAGAGCATGGTAAGATGAATACTCTTAAGTGTGCCTCTGTGCTATTTGCACATTTGTGATATGAGACATTTGGAAATATCTCTATTGCATAATAAAACTTAATGGGGCTCTCATGGCCTTAGGTGCCAAGCATTAGTCCAGCAGATTTTCCTAACACTGAAACAGTGCGAAGTATATCATGTATGCTACATCTTAAAATATTAAAAATAGTGATTAATAGAAGACTGTCTTTGTGGACTGCACAAGTCAGTGATTTTGCATTAGCTCTGTTTACCACAGTCCTCTTAAATCTAGTATTTCATGCAGTCCTAAGTTGGTTTGGAAAGATGTATACTGTAAGAGCAGATATCTTTCTCATGTCATAGTGTGCCTAAAAGCTGTACGGCTTTCCTTCCTCGCTGTCAAATTTTGGTAGAGGTCAGAATGTGTCAAGGGACTAGTGGTGGGACAGAGAACCTTTCACTTTTTACCTCTAGGATTCAAATCCAGCCAAATCATTAGTAGCTGCAAGTTGTTACCACCTGGTGGTTAAGCACTCTATGTAAAATTAATTTGGTAGTCTCAGCCCAGTTCTGAGTAAACACATTTTTACTTTACAAATATGATGAAAACTGGCACTAATTGGCACCCTTGCTAGCAGCCTCATCAGAGATGCTAAAATAACTGAAATGTTTCTCTGCTTCTAGTGGTGGTCTCTCCAGGTCAGCAGTGAAATACACTGATGGGGCGGTATGGAGAAGATGGTGCAGCTGTTGCCCTTGCTGTTTTGTGGACTAAGTCTGAAAAGTTGTCTGTCTGGCACATTTCTCATGCCAGACTATGTAGTTATTAGGTTTTTTCCAGTGCTATGTTGGTGCACTTTCAGCAGTCTGTTGGCAGTCAACTTAGAAATCCTTTTTGCCATCTGTGTGGTTGATGCAGTGATAGTCTAATAGCTAAGTGGTTCAAATGTGGGTATGTATGGTATATTTAGGAACTCAGAATTACAGCCAGTGTAGGCAGAGCAAATTGCTGACAGGTAGCTATTAATCACTTTTAGCCATTTTTTTCACTGCCAGCTGCTTTGTAAATGAGGATTGGCATGCAGTAGAGGAATACCTCCTGATTGTCCGAAATGAAAAGAATTTGTGCTTTATTTTGAGTGGTAGTAACCATGTAAATGTCAGCAGCCCCGAATAGTGATCATAGATTTCAAAGTGAGACAGTGTTTTAATATATGTAATGCTTGGAGAGATACAGGTTGGGGGAACAGGTATAAAGAAGCAGAAAGAAAATTCTTCCGTGTTGTCTATTTTGGGAAGTAACTCATCTGTTTCTTTCATAACTGACTTCACAAACTGACTTTCACATTCAATTGAATAAAGTGCAGTCACTGACAATCTCCACCACAAAAGTTGGGGGATTTCACTGCATTTACAAAGCAAGCATGTCAGTCTTGCTTTCAGTGGAAGTTGCAATAATTTGACTGTATTATGGTTGCGTTATAATACCTCATTGAAATCTTAGACTAGATATTACTCCAAAAAGTGATGTTGGTAGTTGGAAGAGATGGCTTCCTCTAGAGACTTCTTTGCTCCCTTCAGAGGGAGCGCTCTGCAGTGCTTTAGTAATGTAACATTGCGTCCAGGAAAAGCGTGTAAAATGAAGCTATGTAAAATGAAGCTTCTGGCTACTTTTGGTCATCAAAGATTCCATTTACCTCTGCCTCCAGATGTGAGTTTCTCAACTCAGGCATGCACATAGTACCAGGTAACATTCAAAAGTTTTCACTTTAGGTGTGAATTGCACACATTTGGGTTGAAGGTGAATACAGTACAGGCACGAGAGTCACAGTAGTGAGAGTCATTGCTTTTGCTTTTCCTAGGCTGAAATTGCCTTATATAGGGCTGCGTTAGCAGGGACTTGAGTAAGATATTTTCCTGATCCAGGTCTTCAGTTTTATCATCCAGTTTCTTTGAAATAAAATTGATGAAAATCTGTTCAAGCTTCCCCACCAGAAGCTTTAGAATCTGCAACAGAACTGTGCACCTCTATTGCTTTCTCATTACATTCTTCCTAAGCTGAATATACTTCATCAAAACTCTGACCTCTGGCATGAAGCCAAGAAGCTTTATAGCTAAACAAGTATCTCTCTGCCTATATATAGATAATATATTTGTTCTGCAGGGAGTGAAAAAAATAGTATATCCTTTGTATTCGGGTTTGACAAACAGTGGTCTGCATGCTTGTCCTTTGTGAATCAGTGTAGTTCCATGGTTCTGGTAGTTTTGCCTAGTCAGTTTGTGCTAGGTAATCAGCTAGCTCATACCCACTCTCTCCGCTCTGATTTACTTCATTAGTGCAATAAATGTGCTTATATCTGTGCTGGGGTGCAGTGCGTCCGTCAACTTCTTGGGCTTTTCTGATGGCGATTGTAAAAGTGTATGGATGTTAGATCAATAAAGTTCATCCAGAAACTACTCACACCTAAGAGAGACTGCCAGAGATGCAATTAATTCACTTCTTGGGAGAAATTACTCCAGGGATCAAAACCAGTCTGTGCGAAGTAGTAAACTCTTGAACCCAAAGAAATGGAATCTAGCAGCAGTATTACTGTTGAGATCATGATTTATGAACATACACGCAATAGTATCTAAATGCCAGTAATGTGCATGCATGATTAAAAATTTCCTTTCCTTCATTCTTATTTAACTGAATATCTTCTTGCCCTTTTATTATAAAAAAGTGAACATAAATCGCCTTTTCTGTCAACCACTTTGCCCACTATTTTTGTATGCATTTACTGTGCTGATGTGCATTGGTTTCTTCTTGAAAATAAATAAAGATGATCTTGTCAATATGATTTCACAGGTCACCTGTGCTGTACCTTTCAAGCATTCTTGTATAGACTGTTTTTAAACCGCCTTTATATCTGCTCTATCTACCTAAGATGAGATGTACTGGCACTGTTGTACTACTGCTGGCTGTAGGATGATAAGTGGACTGGCAGGATTTTTTAAGTGCCGTAAAACACCCTCTCCCTTAGTTCCAGAAAAAGATACGATAATAGCAGGCGTGTATATGTTGACACAGGCAGTATCTGAACTGCATTAAAATAATTACTTCATAACCAACTAGATTTGTGCTTTTATTTATTTGTATGTTTTTAATCCCTTTTTTTTTTTGCAAGAAAAGTTGTTACTGAGTTTCAGAGGTTTAGTGATTAAACCCACATTTTGCTAAGGGTGTTGTACAGATTCTTAATTTTAAATTCCTTTTTTAGTGCCTTTTTTATTTTAAATCTGGTAAAGTAGTCAGCCTGAATGAGACATTCAAGAAAGGCAGAGCCCAAAATAAAATTATCTTTCTTGTGGACCACCTTCTTGACCAGCCTCTTACATTAAAATGACTTTGCAAAAGAACATTAATCCAAACTGGAAACTTAATATGGTCTAGAAATAGCATTCATATCGAAAAAGATGCGCTGTCTATCACTTAACATTTTCAGCACACGTGTTCCACTTAGTTTTTGTCATGTCAGGGTTTTTTGTTTGCTCAGTGCCTTCCTCTGCCTGTGTAATTCCAGATAGTCTTCCCTCATTTAGTTTCAAAAACTTTGGCAGTCCACCACTGTTAGCTCTGTCTTAACTTGTCTAATGCACAGGCAAAATCAAACCTGGACTGATGCGTTTTATACCTTTTTAGAGGCAGAAAAGTTGGAATATGGGAGCTGGAGCAAAGAACATTCTTCTCCAAGTTGTGTGTTGATTCTTGCTTTCATGTGTGGTTCGTTTGGCCCCATTGTTTAAGTTACAGTAGAGGAGGTTCTAGTAAGCATTAAAAATGGAATTACTTACTTAATTTCCTTAAGTAAAAGGATGTATAGCTAGCGGTTCAAGCTGGTTGGTGTTTGAGGAGGATTAGGTGTTACTTTTAACTGTAATATTAAATTCTGCATTAATATAAACTCTGCTATGAATTTGCCTTACACATTTACAGAACACATTTCAAAATGTAACTCATGCCATGACAAGGACAATACTAAAGAGTTGAAATGCAGATACAAAGTCTTTTCTCTCCAGGCATTGTTTAAATAGTTTTAATGCATTCATATTTTCTTTATGGATGGTACACTGGAAATAGTTAATGGGATGACTGCTATTTTCTGCAGACATTAACTTCAATGATAGGCTAACAGAACAGATGAATATGGCATTTGGGGCATCTGTGATAATGCATTTTTTGTGCCATTATTTTTTAGATAAGCTACTCAGCATTCAGTTTGATCAATGAAATGAGAACATTTGAAACCTATTAAACATTTAATTGAATTATGTATTGCAAATTAATTTAAATGCTTAGTTATGTGGCATCTGAGTGATGTGGTAAACACCAAAACATGTTTGAGAGTTCAGACATGTCTAGATACAGTCAGAATTTGGAATGAACTTTGAGTTGTTTTGGTATGGAACTATGAAAATATTTCATGTTTTAATTTAAGAATCTACTCCAAAGCATTGTCTTGCTATTATTTGAGTCAGCTGCTCATTCCAAGTCTCATGGTTTATATGTTCCCTTGGGAATGCATGTAAGCAATCTAAAAGAACAGTAGGAAAATTGTATAACTGTGTATATGGAATATGTAACATCAATTAACTGCAGGAGGTGACTAAAAAAACCACACAAGTTCAGTACATGACGGAAAGCAAAATACTGAAACTGCTGGAAATGAAAACAGTTTAACCACTCTGTGTAGTTACTCATTGTAATTCATTTAACCACTTAAAAATTTATTCATCATAAGCCATTTACTCAGTATAATTCATTTATCCAATAATATAATTCATTTGCTACTTTATTCATTTACTGAGCCTAATTAAGTCTCCTGAAATGAATATATTTGTAAAGATTCACTATTCTTTTATCAGGGCATTAGGATGTCTCTGTTAAGTTGAAAGAAAAATAAAAGACTTCTGTCATAAAGATTAGCTTCTTGACAAAAAGCTTTTTTTGTTTGTAGCTCATCTTTTGTCTGAATTGACAGATACTAGTTGAAAGGCTCCCACCCCCAATGTCAGTACAACTGAAGTATTAGTGGGTTGTGTAAGAACTATACCTGTGTTTAAAATAGCCATAAAGCATCAGTATGCTTGTATGTCCTGTCGAGACATTGTAAAGCAAAGCATATCCTTGAATGATCATAAATCATGATTACATGGAGTGATCATAAAATGATTATATGGAGGCTCCAAAACTGCTTACTGAAATATGTAGAGATGACTTGTTAGCCAGTCTCTGTATGAATGGTGCTGGCTGTGTTGAACACACTTAAGTCAGTCATTGGGTGTGGTCAGTTAAACCAGAGAGCAGAGCAAGAAGCTGCTGAGGACAGAGAAATGTTTACTTTTATTTTTGGTGGTGGTGGTGGTTGTTGTTGTCCCCTCTGCCCCCCTCCCCACCCCAGCTTCTGACCTGCAGGTATTTTTTTTCCTCCATGGATGGAAGTATGGGCTTAATCTCCTGAACATTAACTGTTTAAAATACAACTGCCGTGTCCAGGCTAGTTGTCTAGAGTCCTGTGAGTAATGAGAAACATGTCCCTCAGGTGTTTTGGAGGGGCTGGGATAAAATGCCCTTTGGCGATGCAGAGGGGATATCCAGCGACAAAGAGGCAGCCAACGTACCTACTTTAGATTGGCCATCTTAATGAAAGTTCCCTGAAGTTACGCAATTCCATTCCCTTCACAAAGATGTAACCAAGGAGTGATACTGTCATTAAGCTTGGAGGTGGCCGTTTGGTTGGATATGAAGAACTGAAGTTGGCAGACTAATAATATACTTACCTGTCTGTCTGTCTGTTCTTTGCTTTACCTGAAAGGCCAACATAGTAAAGCAATTTCTGGTTATTCTGTACCTGCCCTCTTCCCCACCTCTCCCCCAGTTTGCAGGTTTATTGTTTACAGAGGCTAATAAGCTCCTCATGGATATAGAGAGATCTGCAGTCAAGCTCAGTATTTGCAAGAGTTGATTGTTCTGCTTGCGTCAGGGTCTTTGTTCAGAGTTCCACCCTGCTTTTTAATTTAAAATCTTTAAGGCAAGTAAAACCTGTAAAGTAAAGTGGCAATCAGTGGATCTCTGGCTTGATCACACAGGTTTAGTGTAGACTTCAACCAGTTTTCAAGTCACTGGACTGCTTTCCCTTCTGACACAATACTTCTTGAAACACTTCAGTTGTCAGCTGCTCTTTTCAATGCTTTTGGCCTTTTCAGTTTTCCTAGCCACTTACCAACTTGCCTTTTTTTGTTTTCAGTGCTCTTTATTTCACACAGTATGATTCAAAGGGCAGTTCAGGTACTAATGAAAGAAGGCAGAGGAGGCTGGGTGAAAGACCGGCATAGATTACAGAAGCTTCACTCTCCAGCCTCCCGCTAAGGCAATACAGGTATGTTCCTGTCCCTTCCTATGGGTGGGGTAAATCCCTAATAGACCTCTATACACAGAAAACATTTTTCTTAAAAATGACGATGAAAATGCATGATCTTGTGGTGTAACTTCGTGAATAATATAAAAGCACTGCAATGTGATAAAATGATCAAAAATCATATAAGTTCATATAAAAGTAAAGTCTGTCTTCACTTTTAAATTGCATACACAAAAATCAAGATTAATGGCATTTGCACTATTTTTATAAAATGGAATTAAAGGGAAAATTAACTTTCATAATGATAACTTTGTAACACCTTTAATTTATGTTTTTGTGACCCTGTGCTATTAAAATTCTCAGCATTATTTGGTCAATAAAAAAAAAAAGTACATACAGTTATTTTAATAGCTCTGTAATCATCTTACATTGTAATTCTCTTGAAATGATGGATACAATGTAAAGCAAAGGTAGAATGTACAGTACTAAAATTGTGTTCCTGTTAGACATTGATAGGCTGTAAGTTTTATTGTAAGATTCAGTGCTGCTAAATGCATTTGGTTATAATGATACTTCTCTATGAAAAGCTGGGAGGCAGAGAAATTAAGTAGTCTGCTTGACTACAAAGTGAAGTCACAGTGGATGGAGTGATCAGCACATTTCAAAGTTGTGGGTTTCAGAGATCCACAGATGAGTGAAGATAGTGAGATACTTTACTTATTAATAATATTATAATTTTATATATTTATATAATTATAATATTATATTGCTATTGTTATTATATTATTGAGTCATTTTGCTTATAATGTAAACCCAACAATCAGAAATGTTCTGAAAACGGTAATGAGAGAAGATGTGGCACTGGAACAGACAAAATGCTAGAGAAGGAATGGGGATGTGTCTGACTCTTACTGCAACATTCTTGGAAAAAAAAAACCCAAACCCACAAATGGGCAAGAACAAAGGGAGGGCTCAGCAGCTTTGGTTAATTAGTAGCTTTGCTAGGTTGGATGGGTTCAGATGCAAGATCATACAACAGCACTGATCCAAGAGCTAATTTAGAGAGGAGGATTACTCCTGTCGCCAAATGTGCCAGATAGGGCATTGTACTGAGATGTCCTCATAGGGGCATAGGCTAGCATACAGTGAGAGGTAGGCAGATGAAAATCAGAAGAGTTTAGTAAGAACAGAGCTTGGAGTTGTCTGGTAGCAGGAAGACAGGTGGACACAAAGAGTGAAAGAGTAGAAAGGAAACAAAAAACTTTGAATCAGAAAATGATGAATAGTCCTGGAAGCAAGGGAAAATACAGATGAATTGTCTGGAATTCATTAGCTCTCATAAGGTATATGACTTCTGTTCAAATGCAGCTACCTCTCTTTTTTCTGTCGGTGAACCCTTAAGTCTAATACAAAAAACTTAGTGAAAGTAATTTGGCTTTATGGCAAAGCTATGAAAAAGGAGTGTTACTTTCCCCCTTCCATCCTGCTGATTTCATGAAAATGGGGTCTTTTTCTGGAACTGAGGGAAGAGAGAGAAATTTTTATGAAACTTGGCTTCAGGAAAGATGTGTAGACTGTAGTTGCTCTTGGATTTGTAATGAAACCCAAGTTCTGAACAAGCTTAAAGAGAATGATGACTGCCTTCCTTACTAGGTAGGATTTTAAAAGTGGAAATGAATACCATTCTGAGATACCTGTAGCCCTTCTGGTTGTTCGGATTGAAAGTGATGAGGCTGAATAATTATTTTTCCTTATACTCCCTGCCAAAGCCAAACATTCAGTAGAAATTTTAGTAGAACATTCTTCTTTTCCAATTTCTTATTTCCTGTTCAAATTTATCTGATTTTACTGATGCAATAAATGAAACACTTTTTCCTTTTGATATTTGTACCTTTTCTGAATTGCCTCAGTTTGGAAAAACTGTAAGACAGAAAAGATGACTGTTAGAGCCATGTGCCAACAGAGGCTGTGGCTAGAGCATTTTTAAATTTTATTTATTTTAGTATTTCACATCTGCAGAAATGTTTTATATTTTGTTCTGTACCTTATCCATGTGAATGTCCAAGTAGATGTTAGTTGATCAGCATGCCCGTGTCTGGGTCCTTGTAATTATGAATACTAGAGCGTGGGAATGAGGAGATAGGAAGGTGAAGTCAAAATATATAATACTTCTTAGGTCATTCTGCCTTAGTGTCTATGTTCAGTTTTGTAGTATGCTGTGTGATACTTATGGAGCACAGTGATGTAGCTTTGCCTTAAAATTGAGTTACATTCTGAAAGGCATCTTGCAGAATTACAAAATGTCCTCATTTATCTTCCTGTGTATTTGCTTTTCGTACTATCTTTTGTGTTAAAGTGGCTTGATGCAATTTAAAAAAAAAAATTGCAGTGCAGAATGAAAAGCAAATCCAATTTTGGGTATGAATTTTGAATTCTGATTTCTAATCACATTCACCATTGGAAAGGTTCTTGCACTCAGGACTCACTTTGATTTTTATGGTTGTTTTCATGGTTTTATGACCCTGCAGGTAAAAATCTACTTCATTTTACAGATGAAGGGAAAAAAAAAATCTTTATTTAGTATATGCATCCCGTGGCTAGAAAAAGTCAACAACAACAACGTATGTTGCTGGTTTCCCTTACTGTTCCTCTCCCCTCCTCTCCTTTCTCCCCAAATAGCCCCCCCAACCAACAACTTTGGAGTTTGAAAATAAAATGTCTTAGATTATTCTGCTTTTAGGTAGTTGCTGTTTTGGCCAGTGCTGCACATTCATTTAATAATTTTCAAACAGAAAAATAATGTATTTTTTGAGATGTTATTGATTTCATAGTTGTATAATTTGGGGGTTGCTGAGTTCACATTAAATGGAACTTTCAGATATATACAGCTCTGGGAATTTAAAATAATGCTAGGTATAAATAGAAATATAATGTCCTGGGTTTTGTTTTGCATTTCAGTCATTCTTTTGATATGAAAAGCTGTTACAATTCATTGTCTTGGCAGAAAGCTTACAGTAAGGGATGAAACAACTTGTGATTTGAGGTGTGCTAAATCAGAATGGAGATATTTTACTACAGGAAAGCCTGCAAGGAGGAAAAAAAAGACTAATTCTGCTATTAAAAAGTTATTGCCAGAAACAATATCCTTTATGGAGTCATCATGCCTTTGATCTAGCAAAGCACAAAACTGAGGTTTTGAGTCTGAAACATGGCTGCAGTATTTAACAAAGATAAATGATACTTTGGATGAGAAGAGGAGTTTCTTCTTACTTCACACTTCAGCAGCCTACACTTCTTCCACTTAGTTTATTAATTTTAAACATGATGACACTTAAGGGGCACAGTTCTCACACTCTAGGTATGTTTGTTGAATTCTGTAGACCTGGGGGATTTCAAATGAAAGGAGAATTCTTAGGCTTGTATGAAAAAATCCCAAAGTGTTTTGAGAATGGCAAATGAATAGTGCCAATGCTTTGCCCTTATGCTTTTAGTATAAAATGCAAACATAATCTTTGAAATATTCATAATACATACAGAAAAATGAATTAGCATTACAGTGCTAGATTATTTTTTCTTGAATACAGGAAAAGGTCAGAATTATTCTTCTTATTGTACTACTTGGTCTTTAATGAATAGGTATTTTGTTCCTTTGAGGATCTAGCCCAAGGCTTTGACAAGAATGGAAACATGATGTGCCATTTACAGTCTGAGATAAATATGAAATACTTAACATTTAATTTGTATTAATTGATACTATGCCAATGGTAAGGAAAAAAAAATGACACTCTTCCTTGAGAGAATCAAGAATGCTTAATGTGCTCTGAATTGGACCTCTATCTTCATAATTAGAAAATGCTTATAACGGTGGCAACCAAATACAGTTTTCTGGCAACTCTGATGTACTGTTGACTTTCCACTGCTTTCTGTGTATTACACAAAGTTAGTTAACAAGATGTTTAACTACTTTCTCTATTATTGTATTCCTGTTCCACTGCACTCCTTTTTACTTTTATCTATCTTTGGTGGTGGATCCAGTCTTGGATGAGGGAACTTTCTTTTGCATGCTGGACAGGTATAATCTGAAGTTTCTTAATCAAGCTCATAAAAGCCACAGTTGTTTGGGATGCTGGTAATTCAGCAGATACTGGGCAGATTGCCAGAGGAGCAGCAAGAAAAGGAGAGACTTGTGATGGAATAAGCACTGCTTCTGTGACAGGTGTTTGCTTCAAAACGTGAGGGCTGTTAGAGCATCAAAAAAGAAAATTTACCTGAGTTTATTTGTTTATTTATTTTAGTATTTAAAACTACTATCTCCTTCTTTTATCCTCATTCTGAAGAGTGATAAACCATTTTGCTGAAGTTTTTTTGGGGGGGAAAAAAATCCAGTCCTGTTTTGACCTAGAAAGACATTAGCCCGAGTAATTAGTTTGACAAAGATAGGAGTGACTGAAGACACTGTCTTATCAAGAGATGCTAGGGGCTCTCCCATTGATAAACATAATGGGAACTTTATGGACGGATAAGTAGTAGAGCAGGTCTCTAATGATCGCTGTCTAGAGTTTGAGGGAGTTACTAAACAAAATTAACATTTTCCTAGAATGATGACTAAATCATAATTCAGAACTCCTGCAATTAGTTACAAATCTGTAATGACAGAAGTTTTAGTACCATTTACCTCTAGACAAAACGGTTGCTGCCACTGGGTAGCAGTTCTTCAGAACAGCCTGTGTAATAAATGGAAGCCACCAAGCATGAAGGAAACAAAACAAGAATTTCCTTTCTTCTTTTGCTGTTTTTTTTCCTGTGAGAATTGAAAAGCAGTTCTTACTTGTCAGTCCTTTTCATACACTAGCAGAGGGCTCATGGTTTTCCCCCACCTTTTCTTTGCTGTGTATCATCAAGGCTGTGTACTAGAGGATTTTGCTAGTTACTCAGTTAATTGAAAAATAACAGGGAACATATTCAGAAAAAATTTCCCCTAAACAGGGGATGCTCGTGTGTCACCCTTACTCAAGGTAGTCGGCATATTATAGCTTAAATACCCCTGTTGCTTCTGACAGACCCCTTGCAGAACAGTGTCTTGCTCACTGTGAGAACAGACACTTGGCCCCGAGGATTATATACACACCTTGCCATCATCACTGTCTACCAGTGCTTTTGCATATATTTTTCTCTGTACCACCATGGAGGTGACTGATGGAAAAAAATGGCTTGTCAAAACAGAGCTGGTTTAGAACACTGTGATTTAAAAAAAATAATAAAATTGCTGGAACTTTGTGGTCTGTCAAAATAGAAATGTCCTTCTAGAAACTGGACAGGATTTTGCTTGGACTTCACGTGCTAGATTGGATTTTAAACCTTACCTGTGTGTTCTCCTGACGGTTGATTTTCCTAGATCCATGTTACTGGCTCCCACAGTGTCCAGTTTTCTTGGCTCTGGGTTAAAGCAGATTATGTACAAGCTGGGACTTAGATTTTTCTCAGAGATAGTTAACATTTTTTTATTCTTTTAAATGAGAATGAAAAGTTTTGAAATGGTGAAAATCTTTAAAGTGGAATGATCTTTACTCTGCGTAGCTCTGTGAGTAGCTTCTGGGAGCCTGATGTTTTTCCTTCTCTGGTTCTTTATGCATCTTCACTGAGATTACCAGTTGAACCTTCTCACAGTGTTCTTTCTGTGGGTGCTAGCAAAATCACATCTGGCACCTCGTCCTTCAGCATGAGTATGCTCTGGTCATACCCAATGATAACATCATTGTGGTTGGTTGGAGGCGGTTTGGAAGTGCTTGACCCAGTGGGGAAACCAGAGGACTGTGTTTCAGAGACTTCAGTTCTCTGCTGAAGTTGCCTTATTGGAATACATATGCAGTCAACACAGTGTACTGATTGAAGCAAACTTGTCTTCCTTCCCAGGCACGAAGGAGGGTGGGAGGAAAACTGCACCTTGTGGCAGTCAGTTCCTGAGGGTCCCAAGGGAGAGAAATGGGGTAGGCCATCTCACCAGCTGCTGTAAGCTTTGTAAGCACTACTAAATAGCTATCCAAGATAGGGAATCTTATAAAATGTGTTCTTTCCTTGCATGGCTATGAAAAGACTATTTATAATCTGGCACTAGGTCAAGAATACATTTGAGGCAGAGTCAGTTATAAGGCTCCTGTCACATTTTGAATGGAATGTTTGTGACTGAAAGACTCTTTGGAGGAGAGAGCACTTTACCAGTTCAGGCCCTGACTGTGTTGCCTGTACTCTTAATGAAATCAATAGGACCTAATGAAATCAATTGGTCCTTATTGTATTCTTAAAATTTATGGCATATTGTGATTCTTGCACTTAGTGAAAAGGGGTGAAGAAACCCTTTCAGTAGTTACTTAGTGGTAGGTGTGCAGTTCCCTTTGGATCCTGTATGTTGATACTTGGAGCTGCTTCTTGATGACTGTGTGTGGTGGTGAAAAGTTGTTGAACATGAGTTGCTTAACAATATGTGAATGAGTTCAGTCTGTTGGCCAGATTCTCAAATGTTTCTGATCTGGGTTTAGTAAAGTCCTTAGGATATAGAGAGCTTTACGCCAACAGATCCTGTTTATTAAAGAAACTGAATATGCTATGGCCATACTTAGGTATTGCAGTGTTAGTAGAAATCTGATGGCCTTTATTGACTGGTGAAACTGTGAATTAGTATGTAACTGAAGCAAAATAAAGTTGTATCTGGAAGCAACTGGAAAATCTGTGATTTGGGGTTTGAGCAGAATGGGTCCCTAACAGAGAATAACAGAGCCATTCGATGACATTGCATAGCAGCTTGGGGTTATTGCAAAGACATTTCTGTATTCCTTCCTGGTGATGGATGAACCTAGTGATGATGGTACCTCTGCTATTCAAGTCTCTGAGGAATAAAAACAGTATTGTAAGTACACAAAGAGCTGTGATACTCATTCAAAACCAAAGATTCCTTTGTTTTCTGGGTATCTGTTTTTATAGGTGTGATCTTTAGCTTTGACTTGTCTAAACTTTCAAATGCTATAACTTAAATCAGGTTTTGACTGAAGAATTTCACTGTTTAAAAATTCAACTGTGCAAGTATTATGTGAATTTTGCAAAACCATTTATTGCAGAAATATATAGAACATTTGAAAGCTTTGAAATAAAATGTTTTTCTGAGTCAAAACAATTTTTCTTTAGATTTTTTTTTTAATTTTATTTAAAAAGTAACCCTTACAAGGACTCAAGAAGAAATAGTGTTTTCCATTCAGTGAAAAATCTCAGAAAAACTAATTTGGACAATATAACAAAGTATTTTCATAGCAGGAGTTTTGAAATTGCCAGCAAATTGAAAAATATATTCTCTTAATAACCATAATCTTTAATAAATAGGGTTTTTTTTGGAACGAATAGTGGCGTAGTATCATACTTTTATTTGCTGCCTTGGTGCTCATGAATTATAAATAAAGCTTGGTTCTGATACAACATACACTAAAAAAAAGTAAAGATTTAGGCATGTAATGTCATGTTACAGCTGTCACCTCTGAAATAAATTCTACCTGATGACAAAGACTCAATTGCCACCAGTATTTTAGTTGTCATTATGAAAACCAAAGCTGAATGCATTGAGCAGGGCTGCTCATCTCAGGTATGAGGACTACAGAGCTATTTTTGACCGCACCTGAAGAAGCGAAAGGCAGTGTTCAGCTAGAACTGACAGAATTACTATATTCTGATCAAAGTATCAGGTATCCACTGTTTTGAATTTCTGTAATGGCCTATTGAATGTGAATCAAGAATTTTATAAGAGGCTTGCTGTTTGAACAGCCCCCTGGGTAGTACTTCTTCATTAACAACCTTTTTTTATTTGATGCTAGAGCAAATCAAATTGCTGCATGCAATTCATTTGGTATACAAGCAGGGATTTACCCCAGGGAAACTAATAGGGCTTCAGCCTTTCATACCTCCCCGTATCACTGCCTGATATGCCTTGTGCACTCTGTCATTGTGCAGTTTGGCCTCTGCTCCAACTGCTGTTGTCAACAATGTGGTGGCTCAGTCATTCTTCATAGTGTAGCCTACTTGGTGGAAAAGACAGCACTTAGCAGCTATCCAGCATCTAGTATTTCAGCCTGCTTTTCAGACAACTTAAGCTTAGGCAGTTTGGCTATGACTCAGTGTAGCCAAAACAGAGCGCGCTCTGTTTTTTCTCAGCTTCCTTATCATTGTGGACAGTCCTCTC
Organism: Apteryx mantelli; assembly: GCF_036417845.1. Taxonomy (NCBI): domain Eukaryota; kingdom Metazoa; phylum Chordata; class Aves; order Apterygiformes; family Apterygidae; genus Apteryx; species Apteryx mantelli. The sequence continues at coordinate 120,835,495 of NC_089978.1, forward strand.
TTCTTCTGCCACTTATATTTGTAGTTTTAGCATACACTCTTTACACAGACTGAATGCCCTGAACACAAACTGTCAGGCCATTACAGTATCATTAGAAATTCTGTATACGCAAAAGTCTCCAGATCAGCATGGGTTTTTTTTTTTCCTTCTTTCTCCACACATCGAAAATACTTGTCTAAACTATCATGACTTTGTTCCCTCCTTACCTTATGTAAGGAAGCAGTCTTGAACTTTTAGGAACGTTGCTGTTAAAATCATCTTTTTTGTTCACCAGCCTGGACATCTCCACTCTCTCTGTTTCCTTCTGAGGTGATCTGTAAACCAAAAATGTTAGTTCATTGCAATTCAGAAAGCAGCAAAATACTTGAAATCCTGTTTGTGAAATACAGTGTATTTGTAAATACAAACAGGATTTCACATATTTTGCTTCTTTCTGAACTGTGGCTTTGTTCCAGTTTTCTGCTATACTTGTTTTTTGTATCTGCTTATCTTCTGTGGCTTTAAAATGTAAACACTTTTGGAAAAGATGTCTGCTTTAGCATGTCAGGCCAATATGTATTGAATTGTTGAATCCTATGACCCCTGTCTCCTCCAGAGTCTTTTTTTTTTTTTTTTTTTTTTTTTTTTGTAGGTAGTGGTACCTAATTTGTACCTAAATTTTTCCTCTTGTTTTTCTTTTTTTCTTACTGTATGATGTATCAATACCAAAAAAATGTCCAGAAGTTTCTATGTTGTACATATTTATTATGCTAGCTAACCAAAAAGCCCCACAGCTGGCATTCAGCAAAGGTTCTGTAGCAACTATTTTGGTTAACTGCATGTTGGCAAATTGGTCACTGTGAACATTATTTGAAATATTTACTGTTGTCTGCTATGTCTCACAGGCTTGCTTCTGATTCTTGGAATAGATAATCTAAGATGTAGGTAGTATTTCCAGCTAACTTTAGTTTGGTCATGCATTTCCTATTTAAACAGATGGTACTGGTTTGCCCTGGCTTCACTTTACATGAATTTTCAAGGAAGTGAAACTCAACTCTTACCAATTTTCATGAAGGGTTAAAAGCATGGATGCAACTGGACTTTAAAATACTACTACAATGTTCAGATTTGATTTTCACAACTAACTGGGTTCATACCTGTAACAAATGGAGAGTGTATTTGATTAAATTGTGTTTAACTTTGAGTTAGGTAACAAACTAGAATTCTGGTACAAATTTGACAGTATGTAAGTGTATGCAATGTGTTGAATCTAGTGAAATTGATAATTGTTTAAAATGTGGCTGTCTAGAAATAAAATACTTAGTCTAGTATTCTGTACAGAATATATACAACCAGTCTGAAATATGAAGACTGATCTGTGAACGTATTTCACCCAAAGTACTCCAGACTACACTAGAACTGTTTCCTGGAAAATTTCCCAAGGTATTAAAAATGAGCTATATTTTACAAGCTGCAAAATCCTGTAAAAGCACCCTCTTCAACAGCCTGAAGCTAACGATATGCATTCTCAAAACTACTGGGAGTTTGTAAACAGATAAGGTAAAAGAAGCTGGACCAGTGTAGAACAGCCCTAGCTTAACCCAGAATTTTATAAAATGTTTTGGTTTTACTGTGTTTACTGCTGCATAAAAAAATTCTTGCATGCAGTTGCAGTACATTAGCCAATGCATGTAAGGTCTTGCTGTAGTTTATCTAGTTTGATGTTTATCCAGTTGCTAGCTAAGAGAGGTCCCTATTCCAAGAGCACGTGCATGCTAACTGAAGAATTTAGGAAAAAAGAGCCCCAAATCCATGTATTGGGCTTCAGTAGCAATGGTATGGCATTCAGAACTTAAAAAAACCTGTATAAAATATGGTAGCTAAAATTTAGGTGTATGTCTTGCTTCATCATTCAGTAACTTCCAATTAATAATTTTGTAACACTTTGAAGTACCACTTTTGGCTACAAAGTAATCCATTCTGCAATATGAGGAACTCTATCACAAGTTTCAGCTTCCTAAAATACTGGGTTTTTTTTGTCCATTTCTCAAATTTGTGTTATTTTATTTTTTAGAAGCATAAGTAATTTACTTAGAACTGCTTGCTTTATTCTTTCCTGAACACAGCCAAGACTGCCTTGCAGACTTAGTCTGTTTCAAGCAGGTAACAAAGATGATTTCATCTAGCAAAGCATTTATAAACCCGATTCATCTTTCATGCCTACAGAGTATTGCTGAGATGATGCATTTTGCTTGTCAAAGCTGTCGAAGGGCATCTGCCTCTCTGATGGCTAAATGGCTTTTCCATCAACTTATCTGAACAATCTCTAGATAATCTCCCTGTAAAAAATGCTCTAATCTTTGTTCTCTTGGGGGCTCTGAGATTTCCTATAATAGCATCAAATTCAGAGTAAATTATTTGAGATAATCTCAAAGAAGGAATCCAGACTTTGAGATATAGTTGTAGACCCATGAGAGTGATTGGTAAATATATACAAGGACACTGTCTTGTCTTGATTTGAAACAGAAGTCACAGTGGAATTGAAAACAGTTGCTTATGATTTTTCCTTTCAATTGGTGTCAAGTTTGCATGGAGTCAAAAGGCTGTTGTAATGCAAATCTCTTATGTTAAAAATTGTTTGAGAAGCCATTTCTCCTAATTTGTAATGCATAATCTCTAACAGATAACTTCTTTGGAGATCACGAACATCTACTAAGTTTATTTTATTTAAATACGGTAAGATTTACTTCAGTAACTTGAAGTTAACTTAAGTCTTACAGAGAACAGAGCTACCTGACCTGATCTATCAAAGTACTAGTATAAACATAAATTAGCATGGCAGATTATGAGCTTATCTAAAAAGTGTTAGTGCTATTCACTTGAATCTTAGTTGAGAATCTCTCCCTGTTGTGTGTGTGGTGGTTGTGGGTTTTTTTTTTTAATTTTAGTTTTTAGCTCTTTAATGATACTTATAAAATAGAATTACAATCATAGTCAAATATGTCTGTCTATATGTACATTCAGTAATACGCAAAGTGTTTATATTGCTTCTGTCTTTAAGGTGAAAGCCATGATCAGTAAAGAATCCATATTCAGAAAGACCTTTCATCTGGGCATGTGCTGAATTTTAAGCACATGTTCAAATGCTTTTCTGAGTCAGGGCTAAGATGCTTTCAAATACACAAGAATGATTATAGCTGTATTGCCGGAACTGATTATTGTTTTTATAATTTATTTCCATAACAGTTTAGTAATGAATACTGATCTGTATAGTTACGCTAAAATAACCAAACAGCTGGAAACCTCACCAGTCAGTAATCCTGTTCATTTACAATGGTTATTTCAAACTCATTTCTTTATGTATCTTTTCTAAAAATACTTAGTTTTATGAATTTTTTTACAGTTTAGACTTTTTTTGTGTAATAATATAGAAATGCAGTTTTCTCAGGTATTATGATTCCAGTTGAACAGGACCTGGAGGTAGAAAAAAGCTAAAAATTGTTGTTAAGAAACTTGTGAAAACTATGTAAATTAGGGGAAGAAATTATACAAGGTCATAGTTCAGCAGTTCAAGACCTTACTGACCTCGAATTCTATGGACTGTTAATATCCTAGAAGTGAAGATGAATGTATTTCTTTTGCACAGATCACTTAAAATTGTCTGGGTGCTTTGTATTCATCCTTTTGCAAAATACGAAGGCATACGGAAAGTAACTAGTAAAGAAATACTAGTAAAGAAACATAGAATAAGCTAGGTTAGTAGATGCATCTGTTTCAATTGTAAAAATGATACTAGCTCTTATGTCTTTACAGTGTTGTCTGGAAAGTAAGTAAATGCCATCATTCATACCTAAATGCAGTGTAACTTAAGAGTCCTCTGGCAGCACAGTTTCTTTGTCACCTAGGCTGTTTAGAGAAGAGTTTATTTTCTGCAACTGAATCTGTCTGGGACAGCCATAGTGGGACATCAGTTTAACATCATGGGAAGCTGCATGCTAGTGAGCCAGTCTGATCTGAATTCATGAATTTCAGTTACTGTCATCTTTGAGGTCTCTTTCCCATTCATGAGGCGTATTTCCCCCACATCATTAAATGGGCAGTTGAGCCTGTGGTGGTGTTTTTCACTGTCTTTTCAGTTCTTTGAGGATTAACAGTGGTAATGAACCACAGGTTAAATAACTGGGATTGCATTAATCTCTTGAGTCTGAGGCAAGCCTAAATTTAATTAATCCATTACTGGTAAATTGGGAATTTGGGATTGAATCCACTGGGATTCATGGAAACCTATGAAGGAGATTCCATATCCTCCAAAATTCTCCTATTTCAATATGTGAAGTATCTTTACAGTTAGATCCCTCCTCATCTATGAAAATGCTCTTTGCTTCAGATTATAGCAGTTTTTCTTTTCCACTCCCAGTGCTAGCACACAAAGAGAAATTGACTCCCCCCCCCTTTTTTTTTTTTTTTTTTTTTTTTAGAATTATACTTGATCTTGGGAAAACTATTGTTACTAATCTTCTATTAGAGAAAACAAACCTGTTTTTGTACATACCACATTCTCAAATTTGCTGTTATTCTCTCCTCTCTCTGTCTGGCTTGGTTTCATGCTTAATGAATTGCCATACACAGAACTGGATGCAGTACTCATGGCCTTGTTAGTTCCAGGAATGGTAATTCCTGTCTCTACTATTATTGTTCTGTGAATACCGGATATCTAACTGAAGTGCTCTGAACTGCCACCTGCAGGTATTTTGCTATTGACTATGTCAACAGTTAGGCTCTTAACCTAAGATAGCTCCTTGGGGAAATCTAAAATGAAGAATGTGAAATACTCTTCATTGTATATCATCTCTAAGGGGATATATTGTATATGTGTCATAAGCATTTGTGACTTTTTTTTAAAAATAATGATACTGACCTTTTTTAATAAGCAATAACTGTTTGCGCAAATAGACTCTTCTAGTCAAATCTTATTTCTACTTCAAGTGGAGAAAGCTATAGAACCAAGTTAGTGCTGAACCATATATGACAGATAGCCCAGCTATTCCTCTGTAGGCAGTTTTTAATTCCCTCCTTTTAGAAAGTTTCACAGCTAATTATAATATTATAAAGATGATCATTTTCAGAGCATGCCTGATGATGTCTGCCTGCCTACAGTAATTATGACCATCATGCAATACTTCAGAAAATAGTGTAGCTAGGAGAATGGTAATCTAAATGAATGTTTATGGAAAAAACTAATAATTATCTGATATTCCTGCATTCCTAGGCTGGAAAATATTTGGTATGTAGATCAGTGGCCAGATATAAGGAGAATATATCACTTGTTTCCCCACCAGTAGATGTTCCTACTGGAAGCTTACACTGGGCTGTGAGCATATGTGAATACAACTGCAGGCATATTCCTCTCAGAGATGACTTGGATTTTGACATGTTGTTCCACAAAAACAGTACTAGTGATGGGACTGGAGTTTCCAAAATGGATGCCTGAGGTCTGGAATGTACACGTGTTTTTGGTTTAAGATTCAGTGGAGGCTCTTGGGGTTCAGTTGTACTGTTAAACAAATCAGGTTGATTTTCCTTAGTTGATGAGTTGTTGTTTGAAGAATTTAATCTTAGGCTCTGACAGCAGCATAGAAGATTTGGCTCAGTGTCGTCAGTTGAAGGTCTCAGATTATTTTGGGGCTCTGCTTGTTAACTTGAAGTTTTACAGTTGAAGTTGATCTGGGTTTATCAGGCCAAACAGTAGACTTGTAAAAACTGAAGTGTTGAAATTAGAATTGCCGAAACACTTGCAAATCAAAGAAAAGATATAAATGAGAACACTTTCACTAAATATGTACAAGTTATTTTATACAGTGGATAACACTTGATTCTAATAATTTCATCAGTCTAAAAATAATTCTCCACTTCCCCAGTTTTATTACTACTATTCTTATCATCTGTGAAAACCAGCAGCAGAGCATTTTAAACTAACCAACTTGCTTTGCTGTTTTTCCCTGTTCCTGTGTGGTAAAATTTTCAAAATAGTAACACTTCTCCAATATTCTTTACATAGAGGCTTGCAGATGTTATTCTTCAAGCTTCTTTTTATTGTCAGTGAAGTCTATTAGAATTTTGTCACCAGAAGTGTGTTGGGCATAATGGTGAGTATGGTGTGTAGATCATGATCTCTGATAACCTCATCTTTCCTCCTGTAAAAAGGTTTGAAAGTGGTGGCTGCAAGAGAGATTAGTGAGAGTCAATGTTGCTACTGAATTAAGTGTGTGATACTGAACTAAGTGTGTGACCACAGGCCAGTAATATTTACCTTTCTTAATCTTCTTCTGTTAGAATGAGATTAGCATCACCTCTGCAGGTCTTGTAGACTTGCAGATTAGAAACCTCAATGGCAATATAGATTCACTAATTATTTTTATGCTATCTAAGTGTTACCGTGAATTCTCAGAAAAACTGAACCTGAAATCTGAGTTGACTCTTTTTGCCCTTTTGCAGGTTCTGAAAAAGTTAAGTGCTGCTACTGGCAGTCAATTATTTCTGTGTGGTTTTATTCAAGAAGAAATAATACGCTTTTCCTTTGCCTTAATTAGGCATAATACTAATGTCTTTTATCTGATGCATTGAAAACAAGCACTTAGAAAAGAGTCCTTGGATTCCTAGATTCACTAAATATCTAAAATCAAAATTGGTTAAAGTTGAATGTTTTAAAATAATTTCACTGTATCTTGTAGTTGGAGTCTCCTTTCATCAGTGATGTTTCAAGTGACAGTATGTTACTGGATTGTGTTGATGCTGTTGAAAACATATGGGGTATGCCATTAATGTTTTTACTGTTCGCAATTTGTTTTTGACAGCACAGTTTATCATTAAGTACCTGGTAATGAACCATTGCAAACACTCTGCAGTGAAAGGAGTAAATGCAAATATCTCTGTGAGGAAAACAGAATGTGTTTTTAGCTTCTGTGCAATCTCTATAGTCTGTGCAGGGTCCTCTTTCAATCATTCTAAATGTACCATTAAGTAGCACTCAAGGCAAACCTGGAAGAGGTGGTACTGCAAGTGTTCCTGAATGTGAAAATGGCTGTAATATTTCATCACCTGCCATACTGTCATAATAGCTGCGTCTCTCCTCAGATAGGTCACTTACCTTTTCATAAGTGCAGACCGCAGTATTTTAAAGAATAAAATTATTCTCCTTGCGAGCCAAAGATGTCACTTCCTGTGAGCTTGGAAAATGCAGTATAATTATGTGGAAAATGCAGATTAAGTGATCCAGTGGTCATCCACCTTCATCTCATTAAGACCTGGTTCCTAAGAATGAAATGATTTACTCGAAGCAGTGTTTTAATAAATTTTCAGCTAACAGTTCATTGCAGTAATTTTTCAGCAGTGAGTTCTTGTTTCCAGTGTTGCAGTACGCACCACCTGATGCATCTGTGAGGCAAAAAGATGTACAAAAAATTCTGCTGGGTAAGAGAATGATGCAAAATATTGGCAATAGCAACAGTTCAATTTTTAGGAGTACCCAGGTATTTCTGACCCTGTTGCCAGTTGTCAGCATTTGTTGATACCCAGTCACGTAAGCACTTTGTGGCTTGCTTCAGGGAAATACCCAGCAGGATTCCTTTTGTCTAATGCAGAGATGTTTGACAGAATCTGTTGGTGTGCTTTCCAAGCATTTTATACCAAAGTTAGTTCTTGGCTTCATTAGAGGGAAAAAAGATGCAATAAATTAAGTAGTGTGGGTGGGTAAATTGCTAAAAGAGAGGTGTTGTGTGCCTGTACCAAATATGTGACCCACGGTATCTGGAGAAGAGCTGTACAGCTCTTCTGCTTCTTTTCTGCTGAAAGGCAAGTTGAGATAAATGTTGTCTGTATCCTTATCCTTCCTGATATAATTAAGTGGTGAATAGTAAAAATATAGTCACAAAATGAAATAATGCTAGGCCCCAGATTTCAAATGGAATGACAAGTACTTCATACAGTACACCTTTGGGGGCACTAAGTAAAAAATGCTAAAGAAATACTCATAAAAGATTTTTTTTTTCCTAATAGCACCATTAGTGGGATCATTCTTCTACTAGAGGAAAGAGGCATAAGATCAGTTCTGAACACTAATATGGCTGAAAACCCAAGAAAAAGGATACTGTTACTGGGAGAGGGTCTAGAGGGCAAGTAACCAGTCCTGTTCCATATTGGCTAAGTTTATGATCTTTAGCCACTGTGGAAAATTGGGTCTTCATACACTTCTACTGACACCTGTCAGTTTCATCTAACCACTTCCAGTTGTCACCATTTTCCCCTGTGTTACTGAATTGAATTTGACCTTGGCATATAAATGGTGTATAATTCAATGAACCAGCAGAGGACTGGTAGATTGCAACTTAGTACTGATGGAATAAAAATGTCTGCTAAACTCTTTCTCTGTCAGAGAAAAAGAGAAGTTACTGCCTCCAAATAGTTCTAAACCAGTGGCAGGCTGTTGAAACCATGCTAATGGGATGACTAGCAAAGACATACAAATTAGATGAGCCAAAATAAACAGTGCTATAATAAAAACCTGAATTCCTTATCTGTGAGGAATCACTCTCACACCTCATGCCTTCAGACAGTTTTCAGTGTTACATGCTATCGGGCAAGTGCTAAAGTTCTTCCATCTACAAAAATAGTTAGAAATAGTTTTTATCAGTTCCTTGATTCCATTTAAAGTTTTGTAGCAAAAGGCAATCATTCTATATAATTTCAAGACCACTCTGTAGGATTACAAACAAAAATATATGTATCTCTGAAAGTCTAAATGCTTGAACAACATTTTATAAAATCTTTTTTTCCCCCCTCTTATTCAGGTTTTATAAGACTTTCTTGGTGACTGATTAGACTGTTTGAACACAAAGATTGCCATGTATCTTCAGAAACCCTCAAAAAAAATTAGGGACTGCTTGAATGTTCCGATTGCTATATCGTATGACCAACTATCTAGATCAGCTCTGAAGATCTCATTTACTCGGCATACTGTCAGCTTAATACCTGCATAACTCACCTGATTTTAGTAGAATTTCACCAACTGGAGGAATCAATGGATTGATTGGATCATGATCAGGATGACAGCAGTGCATGCCAGCACCTATGGCGCTTAGATTTCTGAAAGTGCTCAGAAGCTGCAGCTCCCATTGTTAGCTCTGTGGTGAGTTTGGCTCTAAGGACCTGATCCAAAGCCTGTTGGAGGTGGAGACTTTACATTAACTTCAGGAGATTTTGGATTAGAATGCAAAGTGCCCTTTTCAGCAAAGCACATACAGTTCTATTAAGCAAATGAGCAGGCCTGCTGAAGGTGGTTTAGGTGTCTTCCTGTTTTCCTTCCATGATTCTGTCTGTGAATGGACTTTGATAAATGCTTTTTGATTAGTGTTACTGAGGCAGTTCAGGAAGTTACTACCTCTTCTCTTCTGCTGGAGCTTGCCAATGTGGTAGATGCTATAGATACTTAGCAAGGTGTAGCTTTGGTCTGACTTAATATGGCTGTTACATTTGTCTTGATAGCTTTGCTTGATACCCTCTTAGGCCCAATTCCTGCATTTCTTGCCTCTCTCAGTACTTGAAGAAGCAAAATAAGTCTTAGTCCACAAATACATTCTACTTTCAGATATAAAACAATGTTTTGGTCTTCTCTGGTTAAAATACAAAGCCCCATTTAATAAAATGAGCCATTTGAAGAGTCATATGTGTTTTCATCTTCAGTTCCCAACAGTGGTGAAATACAGTGGGTCTTCAGTGTCCCCCAAACACCCATGTGAATACACTTGGACTTGATTTCTTACTGATTTGCAGGGCAGATGCAACTAAAGGAGGTGATACACAGGTTCTTGTGTTCTGTTCCAAAACTGTCTCCAAAGATCAGAATTACATGTAAATATTAAGAATTGTGATATTCCTTGATGCCAGAGTAAGTTAAAGATTTAGATAATTCTTGCAAGGGTAACTGCTCATTGTATTTAGCAGCTTGGTTCTGTGACAGTGGAGACTTCTTCGGGTTGGCCATGCCTGTTGTTGTTTTTTTCTTTCTTTTTCTTTTCTTTTCCTTTGCTGCTTCAGATTGCTTCTTAGGACACTTTATAAAAGAGTTTTGCCTACACAGTCTTAATTATCACCATCTTTCACTGTATTTCTTGTTCAGTTGTGCTGTGTATGAAATGCTCCTTGCTGTAGATGGAAAGTACTGAGTGGTCAATTGCTATTTTCATTTAAAAATATGGGCAGACTTTGGTTTGGCTATTGTAGGCATTATTTTCTGTTCTTTGTAAAACAATGAGTGTGAGGAATATGTGATTGGGGGAAAAACATTAGAATGAAATCTGTCATCTTTAGGAAATGGGTTAAGAACCCTCAGAGTATTTTGCAGAAATTGAAGAGAGAAACAGAGAAAATCTTTGTTCTCGTTTAGTCTGTTTCTGGCATGTGATTAAAACACCAAGCAAGGGAAGTAATTGCCAAATCCCTAGACCATATCATGATTCCTTCATAACGAAACAATCAGGATTAGCAAATGGCTTGAAATGAATCATACTCAATGGATGCTGGTTTAATTAGATAAATAAAGATCCAATAAACTATTTTTCATATATGTCTAGACAAATTTGTACATTTTTCCACATACTATCCATCTATTCAACCCAGCCAGCAAATACAGGAATCTAAATTATTGAAGGCAACAATTCTTTGGTGATAGTTTCTGATTAAAATTCCATGGAATTTAAACGGATGTACCTTAAATTACAAATGAAAAGCATACCCTTACCACAGTTGGTCAATAGTCCCAGAGCCTGAGCATTTAATTAGCATCAAAAGCTAGGCAATGCCTTACTCTTAATACAAGTCTTCTATTTTAATTGCATTTTTTAAAGTCAAAACAGGAAATTTTCATTGATCCAGTGGGATTTAATGAATTAGGGAAAATATACCTTTAGATTATGTCAAAAATTACAGCACTTTGGACATATAATTCGCAGAAGTTGCTTTCTTTGGTGGAAAGTTTGTATCACTTACTTTGAAATGCTTCTTTCTAATAAGCACATTTTTATTCTGTGTTGCAATTAAATAATGAAGTCTAATGAGTTGTCATGAAGTATGCTTCAGCTATAATGTGTCTGCTACTTTCTGAAGCAAGACGTTCCACAAACATGTTAATCAAGGAAAGAAGTTTGAAACAAGATAGAGAAACAATGAGAAAGTGAAGCTGGAGTAGTAGACATTAATGGGAATGAATATCTTGATGTAAATTATAGTATTATTCTGTTCTCAATATAAAACTAAAGTCAATTTTGTTAAAATCATTTTTGAATCTTGATATTTTTAGGTGGGAACCAGAACACTGTAAGGCCTTGAAGCTGCATCTGTAAACAGCTCCTAGGCCCCAGATAAATAGTTGTCTGTGTTGGTTAATTGTTGGTATGGGTTTTTTTTGTTTTTGTTTTTTTTTCCTACTTTTAGTCCAGGCCAACTACCACTCTTTGGAACAGTGCTCAGGCATGTTGCCAAAAATAATGTATTCCAGGGATTATTGCCATAAGGAGTTTAAACCTTGCTCTCTTGTTTTGGGGGTGGGGGGGGGGGAAGAGATTAGCTATGCAAATGTGAGCCATGTTGTGTCATTTTGCTGCAATTCTAGAGAACAGTCATTGTCCTGTTTTATTTAATAGCGTAAGGGTCATCTTAGATAGCCATTGCATGTTCGTAAGCTCCAGTAATTCCAGTATGAGCTGTACTGACTGTGCAAGTGCTGCTCTATATGTATGTCCCCACTTCTATTCTGTCTTCTTAAAGTGAAAATATGTTTATGTTCATGTAGAAAAGGACAGACCTGAATTCTGGGGTTTGCCCTCAGAATTGTTTCTGTACTTCATTCAAAGCAGTAGTTAACCAAAAAGCACAACTCTGATGTCTGAGAAAGTTGACAGTAAAAAGAACAATAATAATAGTAATAAAAAAGTGGTCATAGCTGAAATTTTGGTGCATAGTGGCTTACATCATAGATGAGTAGATCAGAGCTTGACCTTAAGGAGATTTAGATACCTGAGGCTCACTGAAGATGTATACATCTTCCTTTTGAGTACTTGTATGTGTGAATTGGATTTTTAAATATCCTTTGTAGTTCTTCTAGGAAAGAAAATAGTGAGCAGTGCTTGTGCTAAGACTCATTAAATGAAACTAGTTAGGCCAGTCTTGGTCATTAGCTAATACGAGGATGTACCTGGTAAAAACAGGGAGATATAAGAGGAGGGAAGAAAAAATAAATTTGAATGTAAGAAAGCTTTATTGGTATTGTAAACTCTGTGGAAAATTATTTTTTAATTAGGAAAAGTCATGTGTTGTCTTTTTAATGTCCACCTATAAATTTTAATGCTATTTTTGAGCCGGCACACATTTTGTTTTCATTTTGTGTATCATAATTTCTCAGAAGTATTAATTTGTTAGTGCACTGTGAAAATGTGCCATTTTTCAAAGTAGTAAGTGTTCAGCAAACTGAAGAGCATAGGGAAGTTGTGACTCCAGCCATTTTCTTTTATAGGAAGAAGGGAACACTTTTGCATTGTCACTCTAAAAGCAGCACTGGAGAAGTCTTATATTTCTTTGGGGTGAAAAGTAATCATTTTCTGAATCATTTACTGAATTATATTCACCTTCGTGCCTCAGTTGCATCTAATTTTTGTATCTCCTTCCGCATACTTGCCTCTGGAAGGAAATACACCATGATAATTCATGCTTTGGAAGTTGTATTGAGAGAGGCATGTTGTATTTTGCGGACAGGCCCAAGCCATCACTTGTGTCTGAACTTGCCTGGCGTCCCAAGTATTTGGACATGCATATGTACTCGGACACCAGTTTTAACCAAATATCCGAGCATTGTTGGGGGAAAATTTTAAGTCTGTACTACTCTTGAGTACTGGCCAAAGCATATTCCAACCTTCAGTAAAGACAGTCAGTGCTGCCTTTGCCTGAGCCTGCAACTACATATCCAAGAATGCCTTATGGATTTAGACTGTGAAGAACAGAAAAGTCAAAACCTGGCTTGTTATTCAAGAGCCAGTGTTAGATATTAGGTACTGCGGGGTGTATAGGTGGAATGGCACAAGAAATGTGGGAAGTGAATGGAGGTACCATATGAGAGAAAGGCATCCTAAGGCTGGTGATGTGGATGTGTAACAGGTTGTTGGACCTATGGTTTATTGAGTAATACTGGCAAAACTATGTGCCTGTAGTAACACTTACCCACTTTTTAGTCTGCTTCCTCTCATAGCCCTGTGCAGGGCTGGTTATAGGGTTCATTGTCATCTGGTTTTAACAGTAGATGATGACTGAATTCCTAATTGAAGTGCCTCTTTGAGCCTTACAGCCTTATTTTGAGCCTTACTCATGTGATCTGTATACTGCCTCCCCCCCGCCCTCCCAACCTTGAAGGAGGGGTTGAGGTTGGGTGAATTCAGAGTCTGAATTGAACACAGGCTAGCCAACAAAACTCTTTGTCAGAACTGACATCATTGCATGACAACAGAATAAAAAATCTCTGGTATCCAGTGATTTTTTTTAATATTCCTTGGATGATGTCCACTGTAGCAGCACTCTTACTCTGTTCCTCCTACACTGGCAGTTGTAAATGCAAGAGACTGAGTCATCTATTCTCCTCCCCTCAGGTGCTGAGCTTCAATTTGCATTCTTGAGCCTCTTGTTAGAGAAAGCAAGAACTATCTTCTGGGAAAACGAGGACACTTCTACAGTATTTTTCCTGACTTTTTTTAAATATCTGCTGCTGAAGAATACAGTTTTGAAAAAAATAGTGATTTCATCTATTAGACCTGTTTTGCTGTATGGGGTTGATGGTAATCAATTGAAGCAGATAAGAGTTTTTAAATAGCATCTAGGAAATTAGTAAACAATGCCATTTCCTTCCCTACCCCCCAAATTAAGTGCTTTATGCTTGCTAAAGGTCTTGCCTGTAAATTTATTCCATACTTTCCAAATTGTTGACATGTTTTTCTATGATACAACCAACCTGGGTGTTCTGCTTGATGACAAATTAAGGCTTTCTCTGTGCTGTGTGTGAATGGGTCTGCTTTTGTGTATCGTTGATCAGTCTTTCTTTTCCTAATGGTTCTCTAAAGAGCTTACATTTTTAAATTATCTGTTAATGTATCTTTGCTAAGTATCAGGTGGGAGCTCTTAAATAATAATATTATGATGACACATTTATTGCCCCCCTTTCAGGTGACAATATGGCCACCCTTAATGTGCACTATTGTGAGTCAGTGTGGCATTACAGTAAGACTTGCATCAAAAATTGTGTGCAATTTTAATGAAGTGCTTAATAAGCCTTTTTGGCAATGACTTTCTGCACTTAATGCTGCTGGGAGTTCAGTTGTTTGCCCAGGACATATGTAAAGATATCTCTTCACACTATAACAATTAAAACTTTAAAGTCCAAACAAACTCTATATGTGTTGCTGTTTTCTTTCAAATGGCTTTTCCCCCCACAATAAGGCTTTCTTTATGCAATAATCTTCTGGATATCTGTGTGTGGTTTCCAAACTGAATTCTAAAAACATTCTAAACACAGTGCTGTTGTCACCAACAGAAAAATGTTTTTTGTGTGATGTTTGTTTCAGCATGCTTATTCATTTTGAATATTTCAGTTTCTTTTCAGGAGTTGAAGGAGTTGCCTTATGTGACTATGTCATACTGGAATATCCTGAAAAATACAGCAGGTCGGTATTCCGATAATGAAGCTGTGGAGTCTTAGGGACAGGTTCACTTATTAGCTGGTGAAGCCCAGGATTTAAGTCCTTGAGAAGACTTATATTGGTGAAATTTATTCTTGAACAGACACCTTAACTGATACATAGGCTTTGTACCGGTTGCATTCACCTATCATAACCGAGCTTTTCATTTCCACTCAGGTAATCTTTTTAGTGTTCCTGACTTAGAAAGCTACATGTAAAGTGAAAAGTAGGTCAGCGACAGTTTTATAAGCTCTGGGCTACTGCTGAGCCCTACAGTATTATCTGGTGCTTCTGCAGTGCTTGGGTCTTCTTCAGTAAAAAGGAGGTTCTTTTGAAAGAGTGAAAATGCAGGTCACATTCATCCTAGAGGGGAACCTGACATAGTAAAAACATTCAGCATTTTCAAGATTACTTCAAGATAAAGCATTGGGCCTTCATTCCACACTTAGGGAACTTTGAAGGGAAAAAACGCAGTGAAAAGTTATATGTAGTTAATATTCTTCAAAATGTTGATATAAATTATGTGCTGGCAGGGTTGGAGCTTGAAGAGCTGATCAAACAGAACACTTGAGTGCCTACTATTTTTTTTCCCCTAAATTAACAGCCTCAAATTACTGGGAATCTCTCCCCTCTCCCCCCCCCCCCCCATTTTTGTTTTTTATAGTAATAAACTAATGATCTGGAAGATAAGAGTCAAATATTAGGGTACAGTCAGTAAGGCAAAAAGTTGGAGGTTAAGGGGGAAAAGGTCATTCTCAATGGGAAAGTGGGACTCTTAAAGCAATGATGCTTCTCTTTGTCTTGCATTTCAGCTAAAATCTGTAAATATGATTTCATGGGATGGCCTGAACCAAATGAACATCCTCTTCCATACTCCTCTATTCCTGCTCACAGCTGTATGTTTTTTCTTTAACTTGAGCCATCTATCGCTAATGTTATTTTGATTGTTATAATAAACTGATTCAGCACACTAAAAAGCTCACTAAAATGTGAGTGTTCTCCTGCCAGTATAGCATGCTTGGTCCATTTACCTTGTGAGTGGAGGTGAACTGAAGCGGGTTAAAGAAGAGAAGAGTAAGAGAAGAGGACAAAAAAATAATCACATGCCTTGGAGTTGGGGGAAAGTGAAAGGAGAGAGAGCATCTGGGGGCAGAGAGGTGGTGGGAAGGAGGGTGAGAGCAAGAACATTTTTCCTTTGGTAGTGGTAAGTTATTAATTTGTCTCAGTTCCTTATAGTGTTTACTCAAAGACCGCAGTTTTGCTTTTGATGATTAAACTTTGAGACATTTGCACATTAGACTACTGGCGACTGTTAATGGCTGTCCATGAATGTTTTTAAAGCAAAACACCATTTTGTGTCATAGTAGAATAAACATTTAATACACATAAAATATGCAATATGTAGTAAAAAAATTTGGAATATTATTTAGAAAAATGACAGTAAATACTGCCTACAGAGTTGGTCACTAGTGTATATATTTCTGTATGAAGATTCAACATCATATTGCAGTTTCCATACATGATTTTTTAAATAGCTTTATTCCCACTCTGGTTGTTCAAAGTTGGCATTTCAGGCTTCCTGTGAGGGCTGTGTGTGTGATGTCATTTAGACATTTCAGAGTTTGAGATGTACAAACCCATTATTCGTGGAGTTCTGCCTCTCTTCTTTTTCCTCTCACGTGCAGCTCAGAGGTAATGTTTACATTATATAACAATCCAAACTGAACTCTGGATTTGATTCTTAATTAATGTTCTGTGCAGGTTATAAAACTCTTAATCCTAAAATATAGCATCCTCTAGCTTTTGAGTAGTGAGTTTGACAGGATAGGCCTCTCTTGTACCATGTGAAACTGTTCTAGGGTGCTGCTTTTAGTCACTTTTGAGTGTTGAGCAGTGCTTGAGCTAACTCAGCTGATTCTCAAGCCCATAGCAAAGTGTTTCTAGTGGCGGCAGTACTGGAATTAAACTGCTGTTGTCATCTGCTTCTCTTCTATTACCTGGCTAAAATGCCACCCCTGGGCTCTGCTGTACTTGAAACTGAGAAAAAGAGAAGAGGTAAAAGAGTTCTTGTCTCCTCTCTCTTCCTTGTCTGTGGTATCAAGCTGGGGAGGAGGAGGAATTCTCAACATTTTACTTCCTGTTTTTAAATGCTGATGTCAGGCCCTACTCAAGGGAATCTGGTGTGAAGGAAGAAAGGTGGGGAGGACAACTCTGTGGCTGGGCGTAGGGTCCTAGCTGGATAGTTGGTGTCTGTCGTCACTAGAATGGTAATTCGCTGTTCTTTTGTGATAAAGCCTGGGACTGAAGCCTGGGCTTAAATACATAATCTTAACATAATCACATAAAGAGCCTGACTCTATTCTGAATGACCTGGCTCGGAGAAAGGGAAGCTACATAACCAGAATAATTCCAGGTTCACTTAAGCTAACTTGCTCTGCTGAGCAGTGTGTATTTACAATTGTATAAAAAAAAAAGTGTCTGTGTGTGTATTCATGCAGATAGCTTCAATTCAAAGATTTACAGCCTTTTTCTGTCTCCTCCTTCCATTTTGTTTGGCACATATTTTAGGAAATGACTTACCTGCTGGTTGTAATTCCTGCAAGTTAAGCTTTCTTAAATGGACAAAGAAACAGTGGGAACATCTTGTAATTCCATACCCTATTTCTGGATGCCTGAAGTTTCACTCTTTACTTATGCAAACCATGCTGTCTTGGAACTACTTCTCACCATTTCTGTCACCCTTTTGATAGCTTACCTGAGTTTCTTTTGTGGACAGAGAGATTTGAAGCATTATGTGTGCATTAGAGTTTTAGCTCTTTCTGAAATCACTGCTCCTCTTCTTCCCATCTGTCCCAGGAAGAGCAGGATGAGTTTATGTGCAGAATAAATTTAAATTCTCCATTCAGTGTACAATACTTTTTTTTTTTCCCTCCCCTCCTTCTAGTCATGCATCTAGCTCTGAAGAGAAACCTGTGAAAGGAGAGCTTGAGGGTAAGGTGCTGCTCAGTATTTCCTGGTATTTTCTGGGGAAGAGAGCGAACAGTGGAACTAAAACATAATTTACAGATGGGAGATGCAAAGTAGCTTTGGCTGTGAGATCTTTGTCTTCCTTCTGCCCATACGAATCCTCAATACTTTTCTTTCTAATCCTGGAAATTTCCCTGTTAGGTACTAGCAGTTCTTCCCTTTCCCTTTCAACTCCCTTCTCATCAGGAAGACTGTGGAGGTTCAGAGGGGAGAATGGCAAACCAGCTGCTTCACTACACAAAACCAACAGAAGCCCAGCTTTATAGGGAGATGTTGAACATGAGATTCACCACAGACTGTATCCCTCCTGTGTTGGCATATGCAAGACGTAATAAAAGTGCCCATTCTTCCATTTGCTCACTTTAAATGGCAAGTGGCACTGGGGAGTACAAAAGTGGTCCTGGTATTGTCACACCTGAGAGTATATTAAGAGTGATTCCACCAAATAAAGTTCTGCAGGTGTTGCCTAGCACAGCTCCTCCCTCATCACTGAATTAGATATTTCAGGTGCAGCCCCTGTCACAGGGCTCAATCTGCTGCCTCTTTTATATGTGTTGTAGAAGAAACTTGAGAGATCTTTCTTGCTTGAGCAAGGTGCACTGAAAGCTTGAAAGAGGAAATTATTAAGGGGAGTAGGGTATGAGGAATTAATGCTTTATTTAATGTGTAGAAAGATTCCTGAATTGAAAATAGGGACTGGCAAGAGTTGAATAGGGAAGCAAACTGAACAGCAGTCATCTTCATGTGCTCATAGTTCCTTCTCTGTGGGAGGCTGAGCAGGGATATCTCCAAACCAGGATTGCCAGTGAAAGGTGCGAAAAAGTTACTTAATTGCATGTTACATTTCAAATAGCAGGTTTTTATATTTTTCTTATGTTTTGAGAATGTTCTGTACAAATGGGACTCAAATAAGACAGTTGAGAAATATGCAGTAGCTTTGCCCACATAACTAACTTTTTTGTCAACTGTAAGGCTGTTTCATCTGGCTCACATAGTACAAGAAATGGAAAAGCCTTAAAAGACTGTGAGTGTAAAAGCTGTAATCTAATTACAGTGTGGCATGGAGCAGTACAGCTTGCTACATGTATTTAACGTATAGCTCAGAAGGCATATCTTTAAGGGGTCAATCCTTTCTGCCATTTGCCCTTGAGATCCTTGCTAAGATGAGAGGAATATCTAGGTTGTAGTGGTATGGCATTACTGTGGTAGAAATTACATGGAGGGGAAAATTGGGGGGATAAAGTGGATGGGGTCATCCTTTAACTTAGAGCACCTTCTTCACTGAACAGTTGTATTACCTGCTGGGTGCTGCTTCTAAAAATTTAAGTGCCTTTGGCACTCAGCTAGCCTATAGAGTTAATACTGACCCTAATAATGAATTCAGAGTAAGCATCGGTTTGTTTAATAGCTTACTTTTTTGAGACTTCTCAGAAGGATAGAATACTTGGGCTGTAACTTTTGGCAAGCCCATTCTTTTACCAGATACTTACCTGAGTAGATTCTGTTGTATTTTATCATGCACAAAGCTGCAGAGAAGGTTAAGATAAAATTTGGATAATGACCACAGCTTCCATTTGTTGAAAACTTTAACTGTAATGGGGGGAAGGGGTTAGAGAGGGGAGAGGAAAGTGGTTTAGTGAAGACTTTGTCTGCTATAGTGGTACAGATCTTTTGAACACAGATGTATTTTCCACCGATAAATTACAGGACATAGTAAAAGATAGACATGAAATACTATATAAGAAAGTCTCTGCACTTCAGCTGTACCTGTGATGCCATCTCCAGATGTGCTTCTCCTATCATGCAGTAATAGATGTGTTGCTTGAAAAAGGTAAAATGTTCTTCCATTTTAGTTTATTTGAATATGATATGTAAAGCACAGATATGCTAGAGAGGACTTTTGAGAGCCTCTTATCTCTATTGGAATTCCTTCCTTCCAGGAGTGCTATTAAATCATCCACAGAGGTGTCTGGATTTCATAAAATGATGTCTGAAAAACAGATCATGCCAGGTGGCACGTATTTTCAGAAAACATGATGGGTAAGGATGTGCCCTGACATTTCTGTAAGTTCCTCACACATCTACTCCAAAAGAGTGAAAAAGAAAATCTGCAAATTGAGACTGTGTTTTACATAGCTAGCATGCTGAGGAAGAAGGTACAGCCCCTCTGGATCAACTTCCTTAATGATCAGTTTCATTGTCCTCACCGTATTTCCTTAGCAGGTTTGCTCTGGGTTGAAAGAGCTCTTTCTGAGTTCTTTCCCCATTCCTCCTGCTATTTCCCTGTGGAGTCTCCCATGATCACTTACATGTATCTGAGTATTGCATCTAATACTGTATTTTGGAATGATGTAGTACCTTACTGCTTTCTGGACACTGGTGCGCTTACAAATTTTCTACCTAGCCAGGGAGACACTTGGTGCAAGGGAATAATGCATCTTCTCCATTACCTTGAGTTGCGGTACAACTGGGCTTCTGAGAGACAGA
Organism: Apteryx mantelli; assembly: GCF_036417845.1. Classification (NCBI taxonomy): domain Eukaryota; kingdom Metazoa; phylum Chordata; class Aves; order Apterygiformes; family Apterygidae; genus Apteryx; species Apteryx mantelli. The sequence goes on from NC_089978.1 coordinate 120,855,759, forward strand.
GATGCCAGCGCCTTTTGGGAAAGTGTGGGGGTGAGTCTGCTTGCTAATGCAGCCAGATAGGTTTCTATGCCAAAGCTACTTCTGAAGAGCTTGCTTGGGATCCTGCCTGGCAGTGCATTGCGCAAACAAATACCACAGAAGAAAATGAAATAGGGGGAAAAAAAGTTTTAGTTTGTCTGCGGATGTATTGTTGATACATTGATTGACATACAGATACTGATCAAGGAAAGCAGGCCCTAAAGGTTGTATTAACGCTCTGTGGTTTGAAAGATTGTGAGGTTTGCCTTTTAAACACTACGACATTCATTAAATACAACTTTTACTACTAAGAGTTCATACCTAATTTTATTCTGCTCTACTGGAATACCTCATTCGCACATAAATCACATAACCTGTTCACCCCATTTTGGTTTCTTCTCTTTGTTTATTTTGCAATAGACAGTCTTCCACAGATGACCACTGAAAACCATAAAGCTATCTCAGCAATGTTCTTGACCTGGTAAATTACTAATTGTTGTAATACTGGCTTCAATCAACTTGAGTGTAATTAAGTAGCCTGTTTCTGTAAGAAGGCAAGCCATTAAGTTAATGCGTGTTCATTTCAGCTGAAAATGTTAAGTCACAGTACATCAGAGATCAGTAAGACCTTCTTCCAGTTTTTGTTAGTAATTTGTTGTAATAGTAGGTGACATTTTGTGCATTGTACTTAGTCCAGCCTACTGTAGTAACCTTTGTTTTGCAGGATGAGATAAAAGCATTGCAGCGACCCTTTATGGATGGTATGAGGTAAGGGTAATGTTCAGGAATAGTAAGGCTACATTAGGTGTGTATTTCTTACAATGCTTTTTTTTTTTTTTTCCCCCTCATGTATTGAGGTAAAAAGGCTTCTCTTCTTGCACATGGAAGAAAAGTGGCTAAGGGAAATGCAAAAATGTGATGCCTTATGCACAGGCAAAATACCATGAAGAATACAACTCTTTATTTGTTCCCGTGATAAGCAAAAATACATTAAAAATGCCCATAGAATAAGGAATTTAAAAATTAACATATGTGTTATTTCTGTGACTATCTGATTATGATTTTTATTTATAGATTTTTATTTAGATTTGATTTCCAAGTCAGGTTTTTTTTATTACAAATTGCTGCATCTAACAGGTTAAGGTGCCTTTTCCTAGTACACTGAGTTACTTAGATATATAATGAAATTATGCCAATAAATAATTTGAAATTTGATACTAAACATCTTAGGCTGTAATGTTAAAGTATATGTTATAAATAACCCATTATGATAAAATCAGTATTCTGTAGTGTAAGTCTTTATTACAAACAATTGTCCTTAAAAAATGAGTTTTACATGTAAAGGGTGTTAATAGCAAATATAATGTTCTGCCGTTCAGTCACTTGGATGATGGCTGATACTTGAACAGAGCTCTTATATCCCACCATTTTTACTGCTGTTTTATAGGAGTAAACCCGAATGTTTACCTGTTTGTTTGTAAAACCTTAATACGTCTTCAGGATTATTGTAGGCGGCATTACAATCATTGACTCTATAGTCAAAGCTATTCAGCAATTCCCTTGATAAGAGTTTGCTTTGAGTTACTTGGATCTTTGCCAGGGCCTAGCTATTTGCAGTTCAATCTTCCCTGCCAGGCATAAGTCTCAGGAAGTTTTTATGACAGAAAAAAAAGACAGAAAAAAAAAATCCAGTTCAGGCAGGAAAACTGTAATGAGCTCTTCTGCTGCTTCTTTGTTGGATTTAGAAAAGGAATGTTGTGCTAAATGAAACTATCTGTCTATCTATCTTTTTGTTGCTGTTTGGTGGAAACCTGCTGCAAATGCTCAAATATATATGATTATGCAAATCTGCATAATTAGTAGCTCTTCTTGGAGCTTGGCAGTGAGGGTCTCTAACAATGTTATCATTATCAACGTACATTACCTATGGGAGTTGCGTATCTCTGCTCTTAACATTTCCCTGGTCTCTCCTGCAGGGAGAGGTTAGAAACAAATCAGCAGAGCTCTACTGGAAGGCCTTGAGTGCAAGACCTAATTTGCTATAGCAAGTCACCGATATTTTAGACAACCAGTGGTGGTGTTCTAGTCAAAGGATTTATGCATTCTAACATATTGCTAAGAGTAAGGTTAGGTAAGCATCTAAGGATTTGAAACTTCTATATGTATCAAATATAATGCTGAAATAGACTGAGAATTGCAGCGTGTGTGGAAGAAACTGAAAAAGGCTTTAAGTTAGGTAACGTTATATAGTCTAGGAACTGTTAGCTATTTATGTTAGTTTTCATTGTTTTCCTTGTAGTAGCCTATAAACTTTTCAAGTCTTCATTGAGGTTTGTCAGTGAGTGAAAATACATGTGTAGACTTTAAAAGTCTTAGAGCTGTCCATCACCAAGAAATCCTTGAAGGACAAGAAGATAAGGAGAGAAATAAATGAGACTTCTAGATATTTCCAATTAGAGAAAGTATATTCTAATCTGGAAAGTGTGATCAATACCAAAAGATCAAGTAAAGTTAAAGCAGTTGCTAACAATCAAGATAGGACTACACAAGTATTGAAGTTCTCAACAGATGTTGAATATGAACATAAGCTATCATCACAGCTGAAGCGGATTTCACTGCTGATTTTTGGCTAGCTAGTTTGTTACTATCAGTAACTACTGTTACAGATCATAAAAAGAAGCTGCTTACTCTCTTAACCTGTATTTTGACAGTGGAGAGAGAATTTCATGGGAACAGTAGCAAGACGACAAGCAGAAGAGCACAAACTAATGGCTTAGCTGCTAAGAACATGGAAGGGAGTAAGGTAAGGAGGAGCAGTTCTGGGCAGTGAGGATCAGGGAACCTAGAAAGGAGAAAGGCACTACCATGAGAAACTGGCAGCATAGTTGAAGGCTAGAGCAATTTGTGTGGAAAGGAAGGAAGAAACAACCCAAGGGACTTTCTTGAGGTGAAGAGGCTTAATTGGTTACCACCACTAAATCACCTCCTACTGGAACCCACCATTTCTGAATTCTGCTGTTCCTGCATTGTCACCAGACATCTGTGAAGGAAATACTGGTGTGGAATGTGTATTATTCCTTAACTAATGCTGACCTAGAAAGGAGAACAGCCTATTTGTGATGGTATGTCTCAGACTAGTAGAATAACTGGGTGCCTGTGCCTAGAATCTAAAGATTTGAAACTTCTGCATGTATCAAATGTAATGCTGAAGTAGTGAGAACTGCAGCCTGTCTGGGGGAAAAAAAGTTGAAAAAAAAGTTGTTAAAATAGAATTTTATACTGTATTTTTATAAGATGCTTTATTTACTCTGTTCCTCTCTGTCTTACAAGGAATAGATTATTGTTTTATTATTTTAAATGAATGGGTTTGACAAAGGAAAGCCCTACTGTACATTCAGTTTTTTAGGAACTCTTATTAGAGATGACTATCTAATTAATTTCCTACTCTATGCTTGGATATTATGTCTCTTTAGTTCTTGGTGTTCTGTTGTCTAAAAAGACATTATTTTTCTGAAGTACAGCGTTCCTCCAAGATGTTACTTTCAGTCCCATTTATGTGCTTTTTATTTAGTGTTACTTTGGAGACTTAGGTGCAGTAAGGTACAGATACCAGATGTATTTTGTGGCAACTTACACAACTATTGTTCCAAGTTATTCTAATCCTGATTAGGGATGCACAACCTCTGTGACAGTGTATATTCACAAGTCGGATTTTTAAAACTTCAAGTGGTTCTCAGGCAAGTTGTTTTTTTTTTAATGTTTGTTATGTTTCCTTGAGGAAGAGTAATTGAATAACTGCTCTTGTTGAGGGCTGTTGTTCATAATAGCTGTTGTCTTTGTCAGCATCACTTAAGACTGGAATTTTATTGCCTCTCTGTCTCTTGAATCTCAGAAGCATTGAGCTTGCTTTCTTGTTTTGGACCCTGAATTCAAAATTGGACAAAAAGCACTCATCTGTTCTTATTTCTGTTGTATTATCGTAGCTACAAGCTTTGAGATCAGTTTTTGCTAAGTAAGTGTGTACTGCCCCAATAGTTACACATTCACATCCAAGGAAGAATTGATCTACAGCTGCTAACTTGCAGATTTAATTGGATCATATTACATTTCTCTTCATTCACTTTTATATATATTCTGGTTCCTAAACATTAGGTTCCTTCTGAATACTCTTACAAGTATGTATGCAGTTGGGCTTAATGGCCTTGCTTAAGGGCTTCAACTATTCTGCATACTGACCATACGTACAATGTGAGCATAAAGCTCTAATAGTATTGTACAGGTGGGAAGGTTATTATTGTTTTAACTGTACCATGTGCATTTCTGTGGTCATAACATTATCATGTTGTAACATAACGTATTTTAAAGAATTTAATTTTTATCCCTTGTTTACATACACTTACTATTTTATTTTTTCTCATTCTTAAATTATTTGCTAGGTATTCTATTTCAGGCCACTGCTGGCAAAATTATATGTGACTGAATATCGTGTATTCATCAATGCTGAATTCTTTTCGGCCGTTATTAGCCCTGCTTTGGATGTTTGGATGAAGCAGCTGTTCTAGAGCCAAGCAGTGTGCAGCTAGATCTCATCAGTGTCATGTGTTTTATACTAATCATGGTCACTCATGTTTGTATTAATTGGTGTTTTTAAATGGTAATATTATTTTCTATACTAAGCATTACAATCCTTTACACAGGTATGAAAATTACAGAGACCTTTTTTTCTTCCTACCATATGCTCAGCACCCATGTCTTCTGATTCAAGCCTTGCTGCTTGGTAAATGCATGAAAATTCTCATAATTTACCAGCAAGCAGATCACTTTAACCTTTTTGTAGTAACTCAGGTGTGTTACAGAGGCTGTCTTCATGTTTTTACTGCCTTTGCCTTTGTTAACCACCTCTCTGTAGTAGATAGAATCTAAGAACAACTGCTATCTTGGTTTCCTTTTTTGTTGATTAAATCTTCAACCCTCTTGTAAGTCACCTGTTTTGTTAAAAAGTAGTGGCACTGAGTCTTCGAGCTCCATTAAAATCTGTTGAGGAACCTTCCTTTATGTACTTTGTATAGAAACAAAGTTGTTCTCCACCGCCCCCACCCAAGGACATAAGTAACTTGGCAACAAAAATTGTTCCATAGGAACATCATTTTCTTGGGAATTGGATCTAGGAGACTGTTATGCAGAATAAATGGAAGAGATGTAGACTGTAACATCTGAGTATTGAATAAGAGCTTAGTTTGTAATGAACTTTCATTGTATATAACCAGATTGGTATGAAGTAATGAGAGAAATAGTTGAGATGTCTAAAAGATCTGAAGATCCACTACAGTATTGCTGCTCCTCTGCAGCATTCATCATCTTTTTCTTTCTTCAGGTCTACCTGGCAGTTTCTGGGAATTTGATGCTTCGATGCTACAGTGAGTTTGGCCAGGCATGCTCTACCATGCTCCTCTAGAAAGAGAGGTTTAGTTATGACATCTTTGACAGTCACACATAAAGAAACAACCAGTTAAGATGCAGATGGGTATTAAAAACACAGTAGTTATTCAGGTATTGGTGGGGGGTGGGGGGGGTGGGGAGGGAGTATAGGGAGGGAGGGGGAATCCAATACCTGTTTAAGTTCTACCACGAAGATTGAATGAATTTCCCATTAAAAAATGAATCTATAATACTTTGTTTCACTGTCCAGATAACTTTTTCTCTACTTGCCATCATTAACACTGATTAAATCTCATGATTTTTAAACACAAGAATAGTTTTGTGTTGAAGAAACAAAAATACTAATGTCATAATTTAGATTAACAAAAAGTAGTTTATTAGCTTAAACATTAACATATTAACATAACATTAAACATATTGTTAGCACTTTTATAGTGCTTCAGATGTCTTCAATATTGCAAGTATCAGCTAGCACAGGTATTCATCTCATCTGCCAAAATACCTTATAAAATACTAAGAAATTGTTTTAATTTAGAACTCTCTTAAATCTTTACCAGCATCCCAAATTTATAACCTGTAATCACCACGACATTTCTTCTCAGTAGGTGAAAGGAGAATGTCTCTCTAAACTCCTTGAATCATAAATATGATGCTTTCTCTGTCATTTCTTAAATTTTTTTAACATCAGCTAAAATGATGCTACAATGCTATCCTTAACAAAGAGAAACAAAAAACAAGTTGTCTTTCTCTTCGTTCTTCTCCTTGCTCAGTTGCTGTCACTTTTTAATTTGGAAGCTCAGGGAACTATGGGATAAAGTAATGAAGAGGCACACAGTGATACCTGGGCGTTACTTTCTTTAGCACTGTAACATCTCACAGTTTGGTCAGAGTTTCTTCCCAGTGCACAAAGTTTTCCATACTCACATTGCCAAAGTTTTTCCTGCTCAGATTGTATGCACACAGACACTTGCAACCAAATGGAAATAACTTGCTTGCTAAATTACTTGCATGATTGTTTTGCACAGGAAATTGTGTGTGCAAATACCTTGATTAAATTCAGATTTCTCGTGCTAAGTTCTGAAAATCTGTCGCTGGAAAAAGTAAATTTACATTTAAATGTACTCCTGCTAGAAGTTAAGTCCCAATTTAGCCCTGTCAACAAAAATTAAGCTTATATACAAAGGAGTAGTCTGATAGATTTACGATCAGGTATGATGCATGTGACTTTGAATGTGATGTTAGTTAATGCTGTCTGAATAGGCGGATAATTATAAGTTATAGAGTGAAGCCTTAGGAACCTGAATGCTGTTATTTAAAAGTTACTGGATTGAGTTTCCCAAGTTGGAGATGAAAAAGCTGCCTTTGATTAGCGAGCAGATAAGGTTATAGGAGAAAAAAGAGAGACATGCAAGATGTGAACCAAAGAATCAGAGCCCAAGAACTTATGATAGTAATTCTAGAAAGCAAGCTAATAGATTAGAGACCATTACAAATTGTTTTAAAAATGTTTTCACATTCCTGATTAATTTGAGCATCATCTGGCTTTGTTGCATTTTTTGCTGAATTGGCATGCTTGAATCTGAGCAACATTATTACTGCAAAAAGTAGGTACAGAAATCCATTTCTTCTGCAGTTTTTTTCCAGTAGCTTTTAGAATTGACGGTCAGGTTGGGCAGATTGAAAAGGGAGAAAAGAGAAGGGAGAAAATAATTTGTTTCCTAAGCGTAGGTCAGAAAATCAAGCTGTGCTCTCAAGTCATAATGAGATACCAAACTCAAATTGTAAAGATCATAATTTTACCGTTATCTCTTCACTTTGCTCTGTGCATTATCAGTAAAATAACAAATACAGTTGATATAATTAAGTCCACTGTTTAGAAAGTGTAAAGTATAAGTACTTCTGTTTTGTTTTTGGATCAGAAGAGAAAGTAGGTTGCTGAAGTATAATCAAATTAATGACTTAATATGGATAAGATTGTGGGTGTATAGACACTTAGTACAAGAAGATGCATAGAAATTATTTCCTTAAACATTTGAGAACTAATGAAGTTGATCATCTGATCACTGCGTGTGCTATCTGTGCTGTCTGGTTTCAGACACCCAGCTTGGGAGCCTAATCTTCACATGCTTCTATAAGTGAATGGAGCAGAAACATGTTCTTTTATAGGACAACTCAGATCGCCTGGTTAGGCTTTTGATCTGAGTACCTTTTTGCCAGTCCCCAACTGCCACTTCTTCTGAAGAGATCTGTTGGGTCCTATCCCCTCAGTGATAAGGAAGTGCCAGAAAAGAATTGCCCCTTTGATCAGTTATTCAGAGAAACTCTCCTGAAGGAGTAGCCATCTATCATCAGGTATGCACAGTTAAGCTTTTGCTTATAAACATCTGTTCATGGGAATGTTTTTCTGTTTTTCACATGGTTACTCATCTCTTACTTTTGGATCGTGTTGATGGCCAAAGGGACAAACAAGATGCATTTTCTGTCTCTTCATGCAAAATTACCCACTTTCAAACCACCAGCACTGGGAAGAGGTAGAGGTCTTGTTGGTTTTGTCAGACCCTTCAGTAACTTCCAGTAATACTCAGGAGAAAGAACTGAGATATCTAAGAGATCATGGAGAGGAGCTAGCAGACCCATTGCCTTGGGGCTGATCCTAAGGGCTTGTATCAAAAGAGATTCGACAGGGTCCTATTAGAGAGTTACTCTTTAATTTCTAAACATCTGTCAGTTGTCAGGATGGTCTGTAATTTCAGGATTCTGCTAAATGGATGCCAGTTTCTGGTGGTCTTCATAGCAATAGTAGTTGTAAAAGCTGTTCTCTGCTTTCATGTGGCACTTGGATGACATTATGGTAGGTGCGTTTGAAATGCCTGATTTGTGGTAGTTGTACTTTTGTACTTTTGTGATGGCTTAAATATGTAACCAAGGCAAGATTAATTCGGGAGCTAATACCTATTACTAGACCAACTGACACAGTCCAAAAAACAGGCATGAAAGAAGTCCTTCTTCATACCTGAAATGGAAGAAGCAATTTTGAGATCACTCTGAATTTAATTAGATTAGTTTAACCAATTTGACCATATGGATAGAAAGAGGTGGTTTTAGTAGGAAAGGTAGTAACCCAAGAAATGCAGGCTGCAGAACAGGATATTTTTTAGCATTTGAAGAAAATCCCAGGAGACAGGTGGTTTGGGAAGGACAATTAAGCATATGGGGTTGTCAGTCTCTATTTGGTAACTGTAGTGAGTGGGGTTTAGGCCCTGCAGAAGATGACCAGAATATAATGTTCTTGACTCAATTTATGATGAATCTGTAAGGGGAATAACTGCTTGGTAGATTTTTAACAGTGGATGCTGGTAAGTCAGGGGTTTCAGTATTGTGGGGGTTTTTTATGGTTTTGTTTTGCTTGTGTGTGTTTTTTGTTTTTTTTTCCAAGATACCCGGTTTGGATTTTCTTCTTTCTTGTTTGACTTCCAGTTAGTAACCAAATATGTATCTTCAGAAACAAACTGGTGGCTGATGGAAAATGTCAGTTCCCCAAATGAGTTGGTTCCCAAATTCCAGTAGTGCTTTCAATTATTCTGCATTATAGGAAAAAAAAAATCTCTAAGACTTGTGCTCCTGAGCATTGGTTTGGCCTCGGGTACTGATCTCAGGTCACAAACAGAACAGGCATAACAGTGGGCACTCGAGGCTTTCCTGCACCGTTTGGCAGTGTGCCTTGATCCTCTTCCTGGTGACTGCTACTGGGGTGAGAAATTTATCACAAAAGCCAGCCTAACTCAGGACAATTTAAGGCTGCAAGCAGAGGTATAGCTGAGATTATGCTTTTTTGTGTGGCATATATCAAAAAGGGATTTTAACTGAGATCCCTGAATTAGTTACTTGGGTACCAAACTGTTACTACATGGTAATAACTGTTGGTAAGTAATGACTTGGACTGAGTTTAGATGTGCTGTAGTTCATGTGAAAGAGTCTTTTCATTCTTCTAAAAGGTCAAGCAGGCAAACTTTAATTCATTTCTTAGTTCTCTGTGGTTTGGTTATCAGCCAAAATGTATTTCTCTTTGAGAACATGGAAGGGAACAAATATATTATGATTCATTTCTGTACAGTGCTATTAAAAGTGTAAAGATTGGTCCATATTTACACATAGGTAAAACATTTTCTCCAGTGTTTGATTTATTTTGTGTACTGCATTTTGTTTTTGCTTGCACTTGCATTAGGACCATTTGTGGCAGGTCTTATGTTTTGCTTTACAAATTTACTTGATACTTCATTTTGAAACAAACTATTCTACACATTTTCTTGGTAGACAAGTAGCAGCTTATATGTTGTTGTCTCACTTGTTTTGGGCTGATCAAAACCATTAAAATTGTAGTTACATTAATCATTTTATTGACATGTTTATTTTAAAATAAGAAAATACTGTTATTTGCCAATTTACATTAAATTCCTCAAAAGCAATAAATGCTAAAGATGAGATGATTCTGATGAATGAGAAGATTACTCAGTTGTAAATAGCATTTGAGATTTGCTGATGTATTTTCTTTGCAAATTAATACACACTTCCATTTACATATTAAAAAAAGCAACTATTAACATGGACAGAGATTCTCAAGATATAATAATACTAAATTTTGTTTCATCTTTGTAGGACTTGGCCACAAACCAAATGCGGAAATGTTAATGCAGTATTTTTAGTTAGCAATTGTGTTTCTGCATTTTGTAAACTGTGAATATTCATGTGCTTTAATTTGAAATTAACTCTTACTACAGGCACAAACCATGTGGTATTGTTTCTCTTCTCCACTTGAAAAACTGAGTGGCACAGCATACTCTGACTAGCAAATGTATTGGTTAAATATCTTTGAAGCGTCACAAAAGTACTCTGAAATGTCCTTTCTGGGAAAAGGATCACCACAGATTTAGCTATAGCCTTACTAGGCTGTCAGTGTTACTTGTCAGTTCATAGGCTGCACTGCCATTTATGTTGAATGACTTGTGTCATGTATGAATATTCTTGTGTTGATGCCTGGACGCAAGGTAGTGGATTGTACTGCTTTATGTATTTCTTCCTGTATTCTTTTTGTATACAGAAGGGGGGGGGGTTGAATTAAACTGCTGATTTATCACAGGAGGCGAAGAAGAGTTGCTGCAAGATAAGGCTAATGAAAACACTAAGGAAAAGAGGGTTGATTGTAGGGGGTGTGTATGGTTATCTTGTGACTGTGTGTTACTATTTGAGCAATAGGGATTTTTAACCTGCCTAAACTCAAGGAAAAAAATTACTACTTTAATTTAATTTTATTTATTTATCTTTCTAAAGAATAGTGACAAGATACTGCACTTGCTGTTTGGCAGCAGCAAAGACTGATGTAGTAAGATTCTAAAAAAGTTTCTAAGGTAGTATTTTACAGCAACCATTTTTCTTGGGTATCTTGCTGAAGATTAAGTGTCCTTATTTTTGATCTGAGTTAAAGGGTAGATTTGAAGCCCACTAGTGGACTGTATTTTTATTCCTCCTGTTTTGGGTGTGGCATTTTGTTCATCATGCTGCTTATTTGTAATGCATCATTACAGCCCCATCAGACAAAGGATATTGTTGTCAGAAGGTTGTGGAGCAAATGGGAACCAGGCAGTGGGGGATGATATTTGGGGAAGTTGCAATTGTGATGATAACACAGGAGAAATTGAATTATTAAGGAGGAGGGAATGTGTTAAATGAGAGTAACAGGCTATTAATCAGAAAGTTAACATAGGCAAATCTTCTTGGGTGGGAGTGGGAATGTGTCCACAAGAAGAAGGACTTGGGTTACTTTGTTATTTTAAATAATTGAATCAAAGCGAGTCTGTGATTTCTAAAGCAGGATCCTGTCTGCATTAGAAAAGAAAGGATCAGTGTATGAAACCAGAAACTTCCAAGTTTTTGAAGAAATACGCTTCTTCAAATTACTGTGGGATAGACAAATGATGCCCTGTGTCCTTTGGTCTTGTGTTCCTTGGGGGTTGGTTTATGACACGACTGGCAGTAGATACACACTGCAGAGCTGGTTGGGGGGTGCTTCCAGTGTACTTTTAGAGTCTGTTTTTCTCCAATATAAATCTTTAGCTAGGCAGAGTTGCAATTGGAAAGACTTGTTGATGAAAGATAAAAAATACGTTTTCATATGTGCATTATAATTTTCAAATTAATACTAAAAAGACTACAAATAAAAATATACGTACTTAAGAGATTCTTAGCACATTTTTCTCATTTCTTGAATTTGCTTTGCATTATCAAATAGCTGTGTATTATCTAGCTCCTTTTGATGAATTTTGTTGAAACAAAATTAATATAAAGAAGTCCTTTGAACTGAAAAGGATCTGACAGTGGCTTAGCCTTTCTAATGCTGAATTTTTAATCTACTAATGCTAACACAAAAAGAACTCAATGAAGACTTCCAGTATAAACCCAGAAGTTCGTTTTGGCTCTTCTTTCCTTTCTGGTATAATACCAGCAAACACTTCTGCCCCCTGACCCCTCTTCCCCCCCCCCCCAAAAAAAAAAAAAAAGTTTTCTAAGATAATGTTATTTGTAACACCCTGCTGCCAATTCTGGCCCTTATGTTTTTATAGGAGAAAGAAGAGATAAGGATATTTTATAGCAAGCAACTTCAGCTGTGGCGATTAATTCTAACTCTGAATCTGCTTCATGACAAGTGTTTATAAAGCTGTCATTGCAGCCCAGTCTTGGTGTACTCCCTCAGTATTTCTTTTTCCCTTTTTTTGTTAGGAGATGACTTACAATATGATGACATTATCATTCAGTCTCAAAATTCACCATAGTTTGGATGTTGCAGTAATTTGGATGTGGAATCCAAACTGCACAAATATATGAGATATTGCTGAATTTGCAGGTATATAGCAACTTTGAAACATGATGTTAGCCTTGATGTTGGCCCTGGAGTTTGAAAGCTTTGGTTTTAAGATTTAAAATTGTGAGAAGCCATGTCTCCTATTCCATACACTATAACTATGACAAAGCCTTGAAATGAGATAAAAGTAAGTAAATAACCTAATGTCTTTCAGTTTCCTAGAACCTATTTGGCCATAGGATCATGGTCAGGTTGGAAGAAGGTTACTTTGTGAAGTTTGTTGGTCAGCCTCCTGCTCAGAGCCAGGGCAGCTGTGGGATCAGACCAGGTTGCTCAGGGCTTCTTTCATTTCAGTCTTGAAACTCCCCAAGGCTGGAGACTGCACAAGCTCTCTGGGTAACTGCTCCACTGCTTGACTGTCCTCATGAGGAAAAGGTTTCTCCTTCTCTCCAGCTGGAACCTCTCTTGCTTCAATTTATGCCATTGCCTCTTATCCTCCCACCACAAATGGCTGTGAGGAACCTGTCTGTCTCTTGACCTCCCGTAGGTACGGGAAGACTGCTGTTAGGTCCCTCTGAAGCCACCTCTTCTGCAAACTGAACAAGTCCAGTTCCCTCAACTTCTCATCATAGGGCAAGTGCTCCAGCTCCCTGACTCTCCTGGTGGCCGTCCACTGAAGTCGCTCCGGTTTACTGATCTTGAAGTTCTTGTTGCTGCTTTGGACTTAAATTCTGCAGCTCTCTTTTTAATAGCAATGGAAAAAGCAAGTATGTAGAGGTGTAACTAATTTAGCATTTGTGTTGCCCCTGTTCACTTGTAACCCCTGAATTTTAGACATGCTTGAGTTCTTACAAGCTTTCCTTGACCTTGAGAAAAGTATCTGATAATTTTATTACTCGAATGCAGCCATGAATGTGTTTGAAGTAATACAGACAAGTAGCAATTTTATTTTAGCATTCATTAAGATAGGAAAATCTGCACTGAAATTTAAACTAAGTGTTTATTTTTATTTTTTTCCTTTGAACACAACTGGGACATAATAGAGTTTTCAATATAAAGTATTTGATTTGCCATAAGAAATAACAGGCAAGTTAAAACAAAAAAACCCCAAACTTCTGTGGTGGGTTTCACTTGTTCATCCTCTGTTTCTGCTTAAAGTTCTCTGACATTTTTAGAAGAAAATTCTCCATGTGTTTTACTGCACATAGTATGGTCCTGACCACATTGCTTTCAGGTGAGGATATTTTGTTTGATGGCAAGAAGAGGAGGTCTGTTAAGAGATACTTCCTTAGGAAGGAGATTAATGGTTCTGGAATTCATAAAATGTCTCCTCTCAGTTGAGGCAGCAGTGGCTGTCAAAATTCGTGGATCTCAGAGGCTTTTTAATACTATTTCCCTGAGTTGCTCTGTCAGCGAGTTACACTTAGACACACGTGTGTCTTGGGCTTAGCCCTGTTGCATTCTGGATGTGCAGAAAACACCATAACTTAGATACAGGATCAGTGAGATTCAGACAATTATGGATTTCATCTCCTGACTCCTTGGAAGCTATGATATTGTCCGTAGTCCTGCCAAGGATGGCTAATTCTCAAAAGCAGGCTGAGGTGTTACACTGCTTGAGCTATGACACAGGCTGGGTAGAAGGGTGCAAAGAATGATATATGTGTGTATCCAAGCAGATTCTTAGCACTAGAACAAAATACCTTCGATCAAGAGGAAAGGCGTAAAAAAGGTTTTTCCTTCCTTGTGCACAAGTCTGGTCTTATTTTAAGTTGTTGGCAATGAAGCTATTAGGAACAGAGGTAGTAGGTAGGTGGCTAGTAATGGATCCCAAGATTAACCAGCATTAAAAACCAGAACAAAACCTGGTTATTGCTCCACTTCCGCAAGGAATTTACGCAGCCAGAGTCATTGGGATGGTAATTCTGTTGGGACGTGTAGATAGAGGGGAGGATGCCAGGTGACAGAAAAGGATTTCCTTGGTTGCAGATATTGCAGAGAATGTGGGGACAGCATAGTTTGAGTAAGCCCTGTTTGTAAAACTATGTTTACAGTGTGGAAATAAGAATGTTTTACAGCTCTGACAAGTATTTCATGGATTAGGTGAACACCAGTGAAACATGAAAAGGAATGAAAAACAATGTGCAATTACATTCCTGAATGTGCATCTCTGAATTTCTCTGTAAGTGCTTGCTTATGGTTTACATATTGCTGGATGCCTGGCTCCAAAAAAGAAACAGATATGGGAATGACAGAGGCGGTCGCATGGATTTATGTGTTCGAGTTATGCATTATTCATAAAAGAACAAGGTTTGAAAAAGGAACATGGATGATTAACTGCAAACAGAACAGCAGCATCTTGCAAGCTGATAATTTAGACTAGTTTTATAGTTATTTAGTATGCACCTAGTACTGTTATTTACTAAATAAGGGTTTTTTACGGTGCACCTAGCAACTGTCACATTAGGTGGTACTTATGATGTCTTTAGCTATGTGACGTGATTCTGGGACATAAAAATGAACAATTCTTTCTTTACCCAAATTAAGTGTCAGTTAGTGCTCATCTTCTTGGAAAGTGACTAAATGTATAAAACAAGTCATTTTATAGAGCCTTCTCAGTTGTATCCACAATTCAATCATTCTGCATATAAAATTAACAGGGTGTTTTCTTTTTAACTACAAAAATACTTCACTGGAATATTGCATTTAACATCAGATTGTTAAACTGGTACCTGAATATTATGGATTACATCGGCTCTCCAGCAGAAGGTTGTTGCAAAGGCCATGCACCTCTTAAAGTTTATTTTGAGGGCTTCAGCAACACTCAGCTAATGTCTCTGAGGGGTATTCAGCTACAGTACATGATTAAAAGAAGGATTGAAAGCATGCAAGTTTTTTTTTTTTTAGGAAAGTATTCTTCCAAATTATTCTTTTTTAAAAGTATTTTGAGGCTCATTTCTAATATTTAGGCAACTATAGGAGTCTCAGGCTGTTGAATTTATTTACATGTTCATTGTTCTTTCTGTGATGGATTTAGCCTTTCACAGCTTTATCAGCTGTGATGATTTTGAATTTTATCAAATAAATTTCTATGGTCTTAAAGAAACACATAGTGTTTTTCCCAAGGTTTAAACTCAGCATTGACCTCCCCCAGCCTAGATTTACTAAAAGAGTTTTGAAAATAAATATACCTTGCATAGATAATCTTCATGTCAGTGTCTTTATAAACTTTAAGAAAGAGTTTAAAATCTTTGCAACTACCTCTTGAAAAATTTTATTTTATTTTTTAAATCTCAGGCATGATTTATTTTCCTTTGTACCAGAGTTATAAATGAAAAAACAAATTGGGGAAAGGCAACCAGAGCAGTAAATGAACACACCTCTAAAAATCTAGGGCCCAAATCTTCAGAATTTTTGGAGCGCTAACAATATGAAGCTGAGTTCTTTTAGCACTATGGTTAGTAACACTGAAATGAAAGGAAACTGATCGATGTGCTGTTACGTTTTTTGCTAACCAGATTTGCTCTGCATTTTGACTACCCTAGCATGTGTCAAAACACTTCAGATATTAACTGCCATTTATGGTACAATTAGGGTATCATGGAATTTCTCAAACCAGGTGATGCCTCTTTCCACGAGGGGAAGAATGTTTATTTTTTGGAAGAAAAGTTAAAATGTAGTTTAGATTAAATGGCCTAAACTGCTGTCTCTGTGAAAGTACAAGATAACATGTTGTACCTAGGTTGGGGAACAACTTCATGTCTGTTCAGCTGTTATTTACTCAGTTTCTGGCTCTTCAGATGTCTAATATTTCCTGGTAATAAAACAAAACCAAAAAGTGAGTTGAAGTGTTATTACTGAAAGTCCTGTAGAATCCACATTAGCCTTTTTCCCTGCCTGGGTAGTAGTACTCACTGTATTGAGCTGTACCTAGCTCAGTTTTAGTTTTAACCCTGCAGATAAGGTTTTCAAACTAACTTATTTCACTTTCAGTTCTGCATGTTGTAGTGACTAATTATTTTGTTTTAATACCATAATTTTTATTGACATTTCAAAGTGCTTCATAATTTGGAAGGCACTGCAAAGGACAGTTCCCCCAGAGGCAATGTTAATACTGCAGCATTAGAATGGAGACAGGAATTTTAAAACTTTTAAGATCTCTGTTAAGATCTTGTCCAAAGCTGGTCAGAATCAATAGCAGTCTTCTGTTGGATTCACTGGGTTTTGTCCTAATCCCTGAATGACTTATGTGGCTCTCATGAAACAGCAGCATCTTTACAAACGTACAAACTTGTATATTAAGTTGAAAATGATCATATTCATCTTACTTGTGAATGTCTGTCAGTGAATTAAATAATTCTCTGTAAAACAAGAAACAGACTAAAAAGTAGATGATCAGGAAAAGAAAAAATAGAAGCTAAACCCATCTTCTACATAAAAGATTATAAAAATCTCACCAAAAACATTGGAAAAAAGTGTATTTGAGAGATCTGAGGCAGATTTCCATCTGGCAATGGATAATTATTTCCTCTTTATGCCAGTGGGATGTATACATACTTTATTTGGCTTGGCATGCTGAAACATTTGGTTGTCTGGTCAGTAAGCTATCTAACAAACATAAAATTCAATATTCAAGAATTTTAAAATTGTTTCCCTTAAATATCTTATTCCTAAACTGGGCTGTGGATCATTTCCAGGATTCAAACAAGGGATGGTACAACATTAGTATCCTCGTCCAAATATCATCGTTCTTTTGGTGTGTGGTAAGTAAATTAATGTAGAAACTTAATCGATTTTGAATCTGGCACCTGTCACCTACTGGAATAGAGGTAAAGGGGAATATTACACCACTAACATAAAGGGCACATATTGGTGAAAATGCTGCAGAGAATAATATGTCTACTGAACCCCAGTGTCACGGGGAAAACTTCAGTGCCTTTCAGCATCAGCCAGAGTGTCCTGTACAGATGCTATCCATTTGCACTCCTTTCTGTGTTTTTCAAAAGTCCGAAGCAGTTGTATTAGAATGACTGGATTCATATAACTGATCTGGGTTTACAATGAATGGTAATTTCCAAACTAAAACCCAGATTTTGAACTTTATTCTTGGAATGTTCCTCAAACTATATCTGATGGGCCATCTCAGATGGCGAAAGAACTGTTTTTTCTTCATACACGTTCTTCAGTCATTAACGAGTGACAGTTGGTGATCATAGCAGGAGAACTTGTTCATGCACTTTGCCCTGTGAGTCTGAGGGGGAATGGCAATTGATTTTACAGACAGGTAACTGTTGTTACCTAGGTAAGGGATTTAATCAATATACACAAAAGGATAAATGGTATTTGTTAGCAGGCAGTGACTTGTTCAGTAGTTCTGAGACCAACACATGTAGTGCTCCTGGTTAATTCCCAGCACAAAACTGAGGAGTATATTTCAGTCCCTCCATAAATATATTGCCTTCCACTGAAGTTTCCAGTTGACTTCAGATTTTACATTTAATCTTCAGGATCTTTCATGACCTCAGCCCTGCTGAGCTAAACTTTCATTTCCTCCACACACCATCCTGTGCCATGTATTTAATAGATTGTGATTTATTAATCATTTCCAAATGCAAATTGAAGATGCCAGGTGCTGGAACCCTTGTCATCTGTTCCCTAGGGCTTGAAATTCTCTGCCCAGTGATATTAGATCAGCAGTTCTGTAGCTGCGTTGAAAACCTAGGTGAGTACACAACTGATATCTCAAGCATTTCAGGCAGCTTGACTGAGTTCTGTGAAGTCTCTGTTGTTGGGGGTTTTTTTGTTTTTTTTTTCTCTTTTGTACAATGCCTTGGGATTCTCATCATGAAAGGTATCTTATAAATGTATGTTGAATTGTTAAATACTGAGCCAATTTGTAAAACATCTTGATAATATTTAAAACCTGAATTAGGTTATTACCTTGATTGCATTTGACTAATGTGCCAGCTCATTAGGAAGCTGGCATACATAAAGCAAGGAAAAGAAAGAATGAAATTTTACATCATATTGTGTAGAAAGATACCAATTTGTCCATGTGCAGAAAGAAGTAAGCTGGAATCAAGGCATGAAGTTATTGTAAAATTGTTCTCTTCTGTAGCTGCATTTCTGAAATAAAGAATTTATAGCTTCCAAAAAAATCTTTCATTTTCAATAAAATATCTCCGAACCCTTTTTTTATCTCTTCTTCTCATACATTCCACCTCTCAAAAATAGAAACAAAAGGGGTATGTGATATGTGATCACATATCCCTTTTAAGGAATATGTGATCTCCCTGGGGAATTCCATCAATGCAGCACTTAAGTAGCAAAGTTTAAAAACAAAAAACCCTTCCAGTCAGTTTTTCTTCAGACTTCTTTAAAGGCATCTCTTTTGTGGATGACATTCCCACAAGATCCAGAAGAAGCCTAGTAGGCATAAAAATGAAAAGAAGTAGAAGAGTGGTTGACTAGCAGAGAGACAATGGGTGTTCCTAAATATGTTCTTAAGTCTGTATGTCTTGTGGTCTTTAATCCTCTAGTGTCCTCTTGGCTCTAGAGGAGATCTCCTACTGTTACTGGGGTGTTCTAGCATGACCCTGTTTCACAGAACAGAAAGAACTTCAGTTCTCCAGGTAACTTCACTAAGAAACCCTTGATTATAGCTCTCGATTCTTCACAGGTAGGACTGTTAGTATCAGAACTGGGCAAGTAAATGGGGAAGAGCTGCTGTGTGCTTCACCTACCTCATTTTTGGGGTGTCTGTGAGAGAGGGAGAGATTGAGATGTGTTATAGTTGCTTAGATGCTGTGGCAGAGACTGGTATGTTTTACCCTTTGTGGCTTTTAGTAAATAGTACTTCCTAGCGTAACAGAAAGCACTGGAAGAATCTGTAAAAGTGTATTGGGGGAATAGCATGTGGTGGTGGTGTTCCCTGGTAGTAACGCACATCTGCTAAATCTTTCCCTAGTCCATTAGCATTCCTGTTATGCCTTCCTTATGGGAAGGTCTGATCTTTGTACTAGAGAATTCAGATAAAGATCTCCATGTGGCTTTTTTTTATGAATGTATCTTGATGTTGGAATGCAGATCTATATTGTCTTACATCCATATCTTCAACTAATGTTAAGTGACATTGCTCCATTGATGTTGAAGACATGGGTTAAGACTCAGGTCTGAAGAATATGTAAATTTCAGTCAAGTTTGTTCTTGCAGAGGGTGGTATTAGCAGTATAATCTAATGAGTTTAATACTGCACTGCTAGTTTTTAATCATGTCATGTTCTGCTGTTCATCGTTAGTTAATATATGTCGCAGACTAATGAAAGTGTCAAGGTTAAAAATATATCGGTGGTACATTCTACAGAATGGTTTTGGTTCTGGAATAAGTTTATTTTCCTTTATATATAATAATAATTGTGTGTGTGTATGTGTATATTTTTTTCCTTTTTTTTAATTTCATGCAAAATGCTGGTAACTCCCCCTCCCCCCTGCCCTGTATGTAATATTTGGCAATTCTTTTCTTTAATTTGACAAAAGACAATTAGAATTGTCTGTAAAGAAATCTTTTACCGGGCTGCTCCGGTGTGACCTTGTTTGGTGTACAGGAAAAGTCCATAACTGTTTTCCAGATAACTTCATTAAGAAATCCTTGATTATAACTGTAGACATTGCATAGGAAGTAAGGGTTGTATCAGAGTAGAGCAAGTAAATAGGGAAGAGCTGCTGCTGCACTTACCTCATCTTCCTTGGTGTGTGAGAGAAGGAGAGAGAAAGGAGACAGACAAAAGGGGGGCTAAAACCTGTGAGCTTTTTAAAGCATCATCTGCTAGTGATCTGTACCACTGTACCACCAAATAATATCTTCGGGGGGGGGGGGGGAGGGGGCAATAGGCAGCTCATTAGATCACAGAATCCCAGAATGGTTGAGGTTGGAAGGGACCTCTGGAGATCACCTACTCCAGACCCCCTGCTCAAGCAGAGTTACACAGAGCAGGCTGCCCCAGGACCAAGTCCAGACAGCTTTTGAATATCTCCAAGGATGGAGACTCCGCAACCTCTCTGGGCAACCTGTTCCCAGTGCTCTGTTACTCTCACAATAGAGAAGGTTTTTCTTATGTTCAGAGAGCTTCCTGTGTTTGTTTGTGCCTGTTGCCTCTCGCCCTCTCTCTGGGCACCACTGAGAAGAGTCTGGCCCCATCTTCTTTACACCCTCCCCTGAGATATTTAAACACATTGATAAGATCCCCCCCTCAGTTGTCTTTTCTCCTGATAGGCCAAGAAGCTTTCATTTGCATAGTTCCAGATGAGTATATATAGTTAATGATTTGCTAGTATTTGTTATTTCACAAAGATACTCCAGAATTGCCCTGCTGTCTGATGTAACATTGCATGGTTAGTAGCTAAATTAATTCTGTTTGGGGAGATGGTGTATTGACTGCTGTGAAGTCACCTGGATGATTCGGCCCAGGTGGTGGCCTTGTACCTTAAAGAATTGTAAGTTCTGCTATTCTCTAAAGGTACCTCTGGGAATGAGGAAGCTACTGTTGAGTGCTGTGTTGCAGAGTGCACAGCTGTGTTTTAAGTGAAACTGACACCCCAATTACTGCTCCTATTTACAGACATTTTAACAATTATGCAACTAAGTAAACTTAACTTGCTGTTCTGCAGAACATCACTAGGCAAACTGATGCAAAGAAGTGATTGATGTTTGCTTTCCTGCTGGAGATTGATTGCATGCAACAAAATAAGGATCAGATCCTAAAAGACAGATATTTTCAATTGCTTCAGGCTTCCAAAAGAGTTGACAAATTTCAGTACCCTCGCCAGACTTGGCAGGACCTGGATAATCCAAGGGTCAGCTTGGTATGAGAAAGGTGGATTAAAAGGAGGTTGAAAATCTGTTCTGCTTAAATTTGATTTTTTTTAAAAAAGGTTATTTCTACTTTTTTGGGTTGATATGCCAGTCTTGAATTGCTGTTATTTGGATATTTAGTTCTTTTGAAGGCTTAAATTCTTCAGTATTTTTGATGCAATTGATAAAGTAGTTATTTAAGATGCTTTTCTTCTGTTCTTCTTGTTGGTAATGTTTCACTGTTTATTCTGTACATTGAGCTTTTTAGCAACCAGTTAATGCAAGTGTTACATCAAGAATATTATGAAATATGGAAAGCCTTGAAGCTGCCAGTATCCTTATCAAGTCTATAAATTATCTGATCTGTTGGACCCTTTATGACTTCAGTTTTTTCACTTTTGGATTAAATGAAGGAAAAACAATTACTGTCAGTGTACAAGTACTCCCTATCCTGTGTCACATCGAAGAGCTCTCCTGATTAAATAAAATTATCTCCTCCTTAGTTCCGATACCACAGTTTCTGCCTGACAACTACCTGTTCATTAATCATTTTTCTTTTCTTTCCCCCATTATTTTTCTTGCAGATGACTTAAAGTTATAGTTGGTAAATGTTTCAACCCTAAGCCAGGGAATTCAGCACTTGGGTCTTGGTATGTAGAGTCAAACTGCTGTGACTTCCTCAGTATACAGATTGAACTATTTAAGAGACTTCACACATTTTGAGGCTTTCCATGTTCCTGCCAAAGTTAGGCCTTCCTTGCAGGATCAGACATAGCAAAGTCATGTCTGACTGACAGTTTTGGAATGTGAAGAGCTTTGCAAATTCCTTTTACTGTACAGTGCTTCCTCACTGTGGAATCATTTGAAATGTTGTAGGTTGACTGCTTTGGTGCACAAGAAAGCTGGGAAGCTGTTGCATGAAATTTCTGTTCTCTTGCTGACATCTGATATGATCCTTCTAGCTTGAAGAGATGCCGGATTACAGGTCATCTTTCAAGTCATAAATGTGAGATCTGGGGAAGGATTATCATAATTACTCAGGCGATTGCCCTGTTGAGGATCTAGAGGTGATTGTCATGTCAGATGATCAATCCATCTGATATTAGTGATTGGAGATTGCAGGATTCCTTATAATCCTTACTATGAATGTGCTGATTCTCCTTGTTTTTGAAGGTCTGTTAATATTCTTCTGTAGTTGGTTAAATATGTGACTACTCATGAACTACAGTAGGCTACTCACAAAATACAGCACAAGAAAACAATACATTTAATACATAATTTCATCTTCTAAGAGACAAAAGCATCTTTACCACTTCATTTCACATTTGTGTAATTTTTTGCAGATTTTTTTCTGTATCAGAGATACACTGGCTAAGGTGGACATGGCAGTAAGACAGCAGTTTGGTCCTGCAGTTCTCCATCCTCATCACCTTTATATTCTTGGTTTTCAGCATGCCCTTTTCTCATTTCTGTGATCTGAACTCAGGCAGAAGAATTTCTTACTGATTACAGATCACTCCAAAGTAGCTGGCTGGAAGCCTAGCCGTTTCAGTATACTAGCTGATAGAATCTCTAGCCTAGAGTATCAAGATACTTTTCTTTATAGCTTTTTATAATCTTGATATTGCTATTAGATTTGTTATTAGAAAAGTGGCTATGAGCAGTTGCTACCCCCCCCCCCCACCCCCCCCCCCCCACCCACCCCACCCACCCCCCCCCTATATCTTGAAGGACTGTATCCTTCAAGATACAGGGAATGCAGTTGCTGGAGTTTGTAGGATACAAGAGCAGAATAATAAAGGAGGTCTTTCTTATTTGCACAAATAATAACAAAATTGTGCCAGAAGTATTATATTCATGAAAGAAAAAAATGAGCCAGCGTTCAGTAGATCAGCATCACGTGCAAAACCCCCCCCCCCCCCCCCCCCCCCCCCCCCCCCCCCCCCCCCCCCCCCCCCTGTGATCCACCCCTGCTCAGAGGATTACCACCACACCCCTGTTGTTAGAACGGAGTTTATATGCCTGTATTACCCTACCGCCTGCTAGTACAGCTTTGATCCCTGTAAAACATGAGCGTGCAATCACCTTTCTGTCAAATTACAGAAACTTCCCTCACAGGAGTTTTGTGCTCTTTGCATTTTGCCCAATTTTGGCCAACTGTGGGAGAACAGATGATAGCACAGAGCCTGCTAGTACCTACATAATCTGCTGATATTTTTTGAGCGAGTATGAAACAACAGTGGAGCTGATAGCAGAGCCATGATTTGTTGTATGACGTTTTTTGTTCAGTACTTGGAGCTCCAAAGCTGCTTTGAATTTGTTGTTAAACAACAGTCTGTGACAGACAAACAGTACTGCTGAACAAAAGTTAATCATGTGTAAATGTTTTGAATACCGGGAAAGATAACTAGGTGCATATGTTTCTCATTTCAGTCTGGAACGATTTCCCCCCTGTACAATTAGTTGAACCAAAGAAAGAATAAGTTTATAATGGAAGTGCCAGCTCACTGTTATATAAGCTATGCTCTTAGTTTCTGTAAACAGCAAGTGAAGTGTGAAGGATTAGTTTGAACCCCAACAGGCACTTGTTATGAAGAGATGACAGAAATGAAGTGCTGGATAAAAAGGTTGAGAAGCATGGATCTAAAGCATTGCTGTTGCCCCACCGTAATTTTAGAACAACTTAGCAGATATGGTTGTTTTCTTCTGGATTTTGCTTCCCAGTCTCTCAGAATGTGTTAATTTTATACATATTCTTTTCTCACCTTCTTCCTATTCTGCAAGCAGAATAGCCTTTGGGAGAGGGTTGTCGTGCAGGCATTGTGGTTATGGAATTTGTAGCTGACAAATTCCAATTACGCCTCAGCTGGTAGAATGAACAGAGAGCTGTGGGCTTCCAGCCTGCTAGTAAGAGTTCTGGTCAGATCCCCTGTCTTCTATTTGACCGATTGTATACAAGGTCGCCATATAAGCTGATGTAGGCATTGCATCAGAGTAGATGCACACAGAAAAATTAAAGTTCTTTGAGACAGTTTGCTTTCATTTAAAAAAGATAAATATCCTTCATCTTTTCCTGCTCTTTTCAGGGAATAAAAACTCTGTAGAAACTGTAAGTGTGATGTGAGAAAGCAGTAAGTGTGTGTGTGTGTATATATGTGTATGTATATGTAAAGTCTGGTCTGCATAGGTAGTAGACTGAATATTGCTAAAACACTGCTATTCTAAATACTGAAAGAATTGCATAGAGTAATATAGCTTTAAAAAACTGAGTAGTTATATTTGGTAGCCCTGCATTAAGATATTCTTTTCATCTTTAAGTGCTATAAATATGTGAGGTTTGTCTTCTCTAGTGCAAGAAAGCAGAGCTACTGTTGATTTCTGCCTCTTCAGATTACGATGAGCAGCATTATTCTGGATGGCAGGAGTGATAAACCATTCCAGATTTCTGTTCTTTTTGTGTTTTTTGTCTGTCATCTCCAGTACTAGCATCATCAAACTGTTCTCTATCAAAGAGAAAGACACACCATAACACCACAAAAAGATCGCTCTTTTTTATATATGAAGTTTCCAAATGAATTACTTATTTCTTAAAGAAAATTTTATAATGCATAAGTGCCTGTTATGAAGGTTCTTTAAGGTTCATTGGGCTAGAAGTTGCTCATGTTTCACCAGCTTTCTACTTGGCCAGTCATTTTTTGTACCTGAAAAGTAGTTATTTTCTTCCTTCATTAAGAAGTAAGGGTAATACATGTAAGCTGTAAGTAACTTGTCATTGCATGCTTTTGAGGTGCCGATCTTAGAGGCCTAGCAGATATTCTGCACACAAAGGAGTATCCCCCTCTTTTGTAAAGTCAAAACTACAGCATTTAGCCTGGCTTTGTTGTATCTGCGGTCAGATACCTAACCAGTGATCGCTTCAGTTATTTATTTGACACAAGTGGTCAGAGGAGCTAACAGTTCTTGCTGAGTGCAAACCAGTCTGATTACTGCGAATGTAGAGCAGCCGGCACTCGGAGGGGAATGCTGAGGTGTTTTATCTCGATTCCATTCTATCCTCTAAGATCTACATCTGCTACTACAGAGCAGATGTCACTTCTGAACATGACAGAGGTGACAGGCGTATTTCTTGACAGTTACGATGAGAGGAAGAATAGGAAGAGGAGCCTGCTGGATTTGTTCAGCTGCCTTTGACAGCGTATTATCTGACATCAAAGCTGGCTGGAATTAAAGGTCAGATGAACTTCAGAAGGGTTAGCTAGAGCCTGTCCATTACATGCACCTATTCACCTGTTTAGAGCTAAATCCTGAGCTCTGAGTTATTTAATTTCCTGAATAACGTGTGTGAAATTGACATGTATTGGCAAAAAGGTTTAGTAAATGTCCTGTGTGTTGAGGAATCAAACCAGTGCTGAAGGCAGTATTATTGGATGGCTTTTTATTTTGTGGTAGTGGTAGGAATAAATGTGAAAAGCTCAGGAACAACTGTGCAACCATCTTTTATTTCCTGGATTCCATCATTAATTTGCCAACTTCTGATTGGCAGCAAGTGACTGAAGAGTTACGTAGGAGAACCATGTGTCTTGCACAGTGCCAGATGATCTGCAGAGCAGGTGCATCCTAGTCACTGAATGGTAAAGGGCATCTAAGGAAAAAATGTGATTATATGATTAGAGTGTGCATGTGTGCGTACATGTATACCAGAGGACCACATTAGAGGAAACAACCTTAATGTTGGTGTTTCTTAACTCTTGAACATTTGGCTTTGCAATGTTGACATGTCTTTTCTTTTATTATGCAGTACTGTATGTCCTATCGCCAGCAGATTTTAATGCTAGCACTTGACTTCTGAAATACATTGGAGTTCTGCTTATATTGCCATTGCATTGTCTCTTGCCTCAGAAATACTAAATAGACATTTGGCAGCTTTTTTGTCACACTCGAGCCTCTAAAGCTCAGAAACAGCACTTTGTTTACCATGGTCATCTGTTCACTTCTGAAGAACAGAAGTCTTGCTGTCTCATAGTTGGAAACTTACTGTCTGTGTAAGGTAGGTTGTTAAGTCCCAGATGACTGCAGTCTGGGAAGAGTTAGGTAAGGGCTTGTCTAGTGCCCCCATCTGTGGCTAACAAGGTGGTTAGAAGTAGCTGTTAGTTTTTTTTGTTTGTTTTTCAGCTCCCTTCCCTGTTACTACCATATCTCCGTAGTCTTCCAGCAGAGTGGACGAGTGGGTAGAGAAGTTGCTTTGAAGTAATGAGAAACTTAGAGAAACTGTAGGCATTCTGGCATGAGCAAGGAGACTAATAAAGAGGGAAATCAAGGGATAAAATACAGAGAAATAGTAAGGGACAAGAGAGAGCAGTCTTCTGTGACTGTAGCTGTTGGTTGGGTTCTAGAGGGACTGGGTGGGTGTGGGCCTGTGTTCCCTGCTGGAGATGAAGAACTGGCCCTAGGATCTACACTTTCCAGCTTGGAGGGCAGCCTGTCTGCAGACTTTGGAAGAGGAGGAACCATTGCTGTCTGTATGTTTTAAAACTGCTAAAAAAAAGTCACCCCTGTTAATGATGGCTTCTGTGAGGAGAATAGGTCTTCTCCAGACTTTAGCCTGTTAGTTACATTTCTCCTACTGGGAAAGAACATGAAAAACACAAAAGATAAACACAAAAAAGAGCAGATGTAATTCTATGTGAATGAAAATTACTACACAATTTACAAATCTGTTCTCACAAGGTGTACTTCTTGCTTAATCCAAGGTTTTGGTTAATCCAAATCTGCAGAGATGTTATGGGACCATAATCTAGGTCTGAAAGTGTAAGAAAGCAGAAGTGGTATTGTAAATCAGTGGAAAACAGCTTTTTTTTTTTAATTTTAAGTGTGTATTTTAGA
Source organism: Apteryx mantelli (assembly GCF_036417845.1). Lineage (NCBI taxonomy): Eukaryota > Metazoa > Chordata > Aves > Apterygiformes > Apterygidae > Apteryx > Apteryx mantelli. The sequence continues at coordinate 120,882,805 of NC_089978.1, forward strand.
AGATCATTTACTATATTCAGCTATAAAATGATTAGTATAGTGAGAAATATTTAAAAAGGAAATAGAGATGAGCATACCTATGATTAATTGCAAAACATCCGGCAGTTCTGTTGAATCAAAATGAATCTGCCAAGAATTAATTATAGACCTGTCTATTTCTGTGGCAGCTACTGTACTACTCTCTGTGTTGGATGATGACTACAGTATATCAAGTTGACTGTGGGTTTTTTTGTTGTTTTTTTTTTGTGCTTGCTTTCATCTTTGCTGTGTTTGCTGCCCAGCTCAACTTGGGTTTTGCCGTAGCTGAATAGAAGGACTACAGAGCACTTTCTTAAAATCTGAAAATTGCTGAACAGTTTTTGGTAGAGCAGGGTGAAAGCTTTTCAATAATCCCCAGTCTGGCCATTAGAAAAATAGGCATTGGGAGAAATCACATGGTACCAAGTTCCATTTCAGAGGCTTACTCTGGTATCTTGAGCTTTGTGTCACAGCCCTTATCTTTAGGTGAATACTTCACCTGTTTTCCCTTTCTGTGTGTTAAATGTGTAGACTCTTTAAGGTGAAAGCTGTCTTGTGCTGTGTGTGCATATGGTGCCTAGCATAGTGGTGTTTCTCCCTGCAATGGCCTGCAATTACTGATAGAGATAAAAGTGTATCGCATGCTTTATGATCTCCTATAGACTGTTTCAGAACTGCCTGGAAACCAGTGGGACCGCAAAAAAGCTTTTATTAAAAAAAAAAACAAAAAATTTCAAAGTAGTTGAGCTCAACCTTTAAACTTCTAAACAGTTTGACTTCGAGTCTTTGATGTGCTTTTGTGAACTAATAAATATATTTAAGTCACATTCCATCTTGCTTTGCTAAAACCCTTGCTGAGTCTCTTTGCATTTCTGAGTAAGCCATACAAGCAGTAGATGCTACTTTCTCACTGTGCCTTAAGACTGCATTGTGTATTTAAAGTAGAAGTGTGACAGATGGTTGAAATTGAAAGTTCCTCTGAAAAGGAATTGCTTTTTAACTTTTCTTTTTGTAGGCTTAGGAGGTCTCCAGTTCAAGCAGGTGCTCTCTTACCATAACAGTAGATGTTCACTTATATCTGTAAATGGCAACAGCTATATTTTCCTATTACATCCATGTGAAACTGTGAACTGGCGACTGTAAAATTGTGTCACCAGTAAGGTTGTTGATGTTTAAGAAAATGTCAGCTATAGAAAATAGCAAAAGTTTGTGAAATATTTAACCAGTCTTTTTGGAGAGAACAAGAAAATGATGTTTGCTAGTTTCTAAAATGAAAAAGTCAGCAGGCAGAACTCAAAAGTTATTACATTTTTTAATCACCCCAAAGTTGCTTATTTTAGTGAATTTTAATTTCTTCTTGTAGAGATTGGTGTAAGTGTTCTGTAAGACCAACTCTCAAAGGGCTGGTACTATGTTTTGCTTTCAGCTAAGGAGAAAATACTGACCAAATTGATATCTCACTATGAGTTTTGCCCTGTTTCAAAATTTTGAAATGACCATTTATTCTGTGTGTGCCTTGCTGAACTTCTGGTCTCAGGTAAGTACAGGAAATTTTAAATCATATGAAATTACCAAGATACTAAACAAAAGCCCAACAACATTTTTATTACCACTCCCCCGCCCCCAAAGTTCCTGTTTCCTTTTGAGCAACAGGTGAGAATATTGCTTTGTTGATTAAACAAAGGTCAGTTAAAATCTCTTTAGTCGTCAATTAATTAATGGATATAATGGCTTAATATTTTCCCTTAAAGATTCTATTAGAAAATGCATGGTTTATTAATCCACCGACTTCATCACTGGTGGAGTACCAACCATGATAGTATTTTGAGTTACCACGCAATGTCTGACTTCATGGAATCACATGAATACAAGAATGAGTTTGTCCTTTTCTTATAGTATGGTTATTAGAGTAAGAGACTTATGTTGGCTGTAGCTTAAAATTACTTGCGGTTCTTTGTCCGTACCTTCAGAGATTCATGAAGAGAGGTAGCTATTGCTTGGATGTTTGTAAAATACGGACAATAGTTAAACAATTTAAGCTGAGTTGCAGCAATAGAGTATTGATCTGATTTGTTGATACCCACATCCTCTTCCCACACTTCATTTTGGTTGTGTAGCAGCATGTGCTGTTGACTCCATTTTGGGGAAGTACCATTATTGTTCACTGTCTGTTCTACACAGGGCTCCTTCTCGTCTTTTTTCTTTTCTGGAAAGCTGTGCAACTGTTGTAAGTAGGATTTCCCCATGTATGCATTACTGATGAAGTACAATACTACTTTTTATAGTACATTAATCTTCAAATACCTTGAGAAAATGATTGGTTCTTCTACAGTTCCCTAGCTTTTAATATGAATGTATTATGTATTTTCTTTCTCCCTTAGAACACAGTGTTTTAGCTTTTCGGATTGGAAATCTCATGCTTTGTGCAAATTTTTAAGTGTTCTCCCATCTCTAATCTTATAATATATTCAAGCTCCCATACAGAGAGTTGCATAAATGTTTTTTTATATATATAAAAGTCTTTAGTGCCTGAAAAGGGGGTAACACTGACTTAGAGACAGTGTAATTAGTCAGCTGTCTTTACTCTCCATGCCAGCTCAAACAGGTGGCAATGCAGACACATGTTTACGCATCACTGTAATTTTCCAAACTTGCATTTCCTTTTTCACACCTGAGCAATTGCATAAACATGCATATAACTGCTACTCTGAATTAACTGTAATGTGGGACTTGGTTGTTAATACCAGTAAAAATGTGTGTTTAGATATTCTCCATACAACATTCTGTACGAACAGATCATGATTCTTCGCAGGTCTGCATATTAATAATTTGATTTTCTCCATTAAACCCATAAAAATGAAAAATATGTTGAGCAATAGTTTATATATCAGTCTTTGCTGTTCAGTAATTTAATGGATGTAATGGCTTAATATTTGTGTGTATCTTTTGCACCAAAAAAATCTGTATCATTTTTAAACAGTAGATATTTCTTCTCTAACCCCAACAATAATATGTAATTATAAAGGGGGGGGGGAACTGTAACACTTCCTCTTTTTTTGTTTTGTTTTGTTATTATGTGCTACTTTAATGGTTGGTATAGTCAGAAAAATAATTTCATTGCTTCCGAAGTTTGCATCAATCAAGTTGCTGTTTAAGCAATCAACTCTGCTGTCTACTTAAGACTTCTTGCTGTCAATTGCTATAATATAACTTGGGAACACGAGCTAAATATTGATAGGGCAGCAGTTATCAGAGTGTTTTTTAGGTCTGTAGATGATGGAATTAACGTTATGACTTGAATAAATTCAATTATGAAGTAACATAATAGATGCTATACAGCAAGATGACAGAAATGTGATATGTAATGAATCCTGTTAGTCTTGCCCTGCAGTGGTTCACTGAAACATCCTGTCATCTGTGGGCCAGAATTTCTGTTAATGTTGTTTAGTACTTAGGGCTTCTCTCTGCAATATATGGCTTATAAGTGTTTATTATATGAAACACAATTCTTAAAGCAGAATCTGGAGCAACTACTTCTCAGAGTATGGTAGAATGTGTACATGCTCTGTATGGCTCTGTATGGGAAGATACATAACAGATGTAATCAGTCTCTTATATTAGCAGAATTGCTGAACTCACATATTCAGAGAAGTTGAATCAGGACTTGGGGGTGAGGGAAGATTGTTAGAAAGGAAATGAAGAGGAGGAGGGCTCAAAAAGCTGAAAATAAATAAATGTGGGTTAGTTCCTCGTTTGAATTTGTATAGTGCCTTCATCTTTCAAGTGTGATTAAAACAATAAATACTGAAATTTTCAACTTCTTTTAGTAGAGAGTTACCAATAAGCATAAAACACGCGTATGTTTGTACACTGGTATCCAAGCTTCCCACTTTAGAATGCTTTAGACATGTAATTTTCCCTTTGCCTCTGCCAGGTAGATATGTTTTTCCTTCCAGTACCTAAGGAGCTTTAGCTTCTCTTATTAGTTGTGATTCAAAGGATTAAAGGTAGGAGCTGACATTGCTTGTGTATTTAATAGAAAGAAGTAGGTGCCCTTGGTGAAGAGTTGTGTGTGGGGGAGGACAGGGGGGAAGGAAGTTCCAGATACCTCAGATAACTAAAATAGACTCACCATATATTCCTAATATAAAACACAGGTGCTATAGCTATAATGAAATTACGTGTCATTATATGATCTTGAATTTCCAATACTTATTTCAGTAATATACCAAGAAATATTTGCTATGTGGTAAATGTTATAAATGGTGTATTTCTTATTTCTTAGAGTAAATACAATTTGCTTTTAGAGAAGCAAGCAGCTATTTAAAGTTTCATATTTTCTGGAGTCCCCCCTTTCCCCCCCCCCCCCCCAGTGCAGTTACATTTTGGAAATTCTGCCTTTCTGGGAGAAAGGAACAAGAAAAGTTATGCTACAGTATGCATGGAAGAGAAAATGAAACAAGCTGAAGCAGAATTTTCACCAGCAAATATGCTCTGGTGATTTAGCAGTTCTTGGGAACTAGTTCATTAGCCTCCTATGTACAAAAGATTTGTTTGTGTAATCTCTATTTTATCTGCTTGTCTTCTGGTGTGACACACTACAAAGAAGTGCTGTAGAATTATAGTATGACTGCTGGAGTTGTATACTTTTGGACACCATGGCAAGACATAATGGAACTGGACTGAGTTACAGTCATAGAGATAATACTAACTTTGGGGCTTCCAGGCTTGGTGCTCTCAAGTCTCTCTCTATCATGTGTGTTTTGCTTTTTGGTTTAAAGTTTTCCACTGCTTACCTAGCAACCCAAACTTAGTCATCATGAGCAGGAGACTGTGTCATTTACATCTAAAGAATATTTCTCTTTTATTGCATGAAAGAAAAAAATAACCAGTAGTAGTAAAAAGTTGGGATGCTCTATAGGGATTAGTTGTAGAGGTACCACGGTCTTCTAAGTAGGAGACAATAGTGAGGAAATACAATTTCAAGTTCTGTTCCTGATTCTGAAAAGGAGTAGTGCCGCTTATGATGGAGAGAACAGTGAAATGTAGTTTTGGCACATTCACACTAAAGGCAATACAGCTAAATGAGTGTAGCTCCTTGTAGTGTGGATGTAAATTATGTTCTCTTGACTATGCTTGAAAATGTTGTGTGAACTCAGCTCACATTGTTTGCCTAGGTTAAGAGCATAAGGACTTGCTTAGAAATGTATGCAAAGGGCAGAGAAGTAAGAGCAACTTGAGGAAGACCAGGTCCTTTATTCCTAATTCTGTTGATTCCCCCTGCCCCCATTAGGTCAAAACTGAAGGGAAAAGAAGCAACTGCACCTGCACCTTCCTGTCCTCCTCTACTGCTTGCATCTCTAGATCTCAGTGTAGATGAGTCACTAGAGGTTCAGATATGAGCTAGCTGAATTTCACATTCATAGATAACTTTGGCCTGTTCTTAGTTTAACTCAGCACAAGTTTGGTTTTTTTTATTTCCTTCAAAATAGAGATTAGAGAAAAAAGATTTTCAGAAACACTGACTCTTGATACTCCTTACTTAGTTTACCTGCAGCAAAACTGAAATTTTAAATTGTTGTGCAAAGAGTTCTTCAAAGTGCTGTTAAGTCAGAGTCTTTTGCCGTAATGAACAGACTAAGCACGAGTCAGGGGAGGGAAGACCGCTCTGACAGTTCAGCCACTGCAATTCAAAAATGCCATTTAAAGATATCAGATAATAAATCAGTTTTCATTACTTCTGTTTTTCCATTTTATCTGTTTGTTTTATCATAACCTGTACTGAATTAACTGTATACTGCAGACTTCTAGCAGCTTACAAAGGCCAGAAAATTTGCCTTTGAAGACCACTTTTGTGTCATGAAGTTTACTTTAGCTCTTTTGAAACTTTGGAGAGTGCCTGCATCTCAGGGTGACCTGCAAAGTGAAGTGCTGTGATGCATTTTGTGCTGGTAGCACATCTTGTCTGCCTCCTTGACCTTGGGACTGTTTTTTTAACTTTGCTTTTGCAGTTTATGGCCATCTGTGCAGCTTACTGTTTATATTTTGTGATACAAAGGCAAGGGTACAGGATGCTGCTTATGCTCTTAATCTTTCCCATGTTATTTTGTGGTGTTTGATTTTGTTTTTTGAAGTGCATACCTTAATTTTTAAGCATACTGTGAAGTGTCTTGAGGCTTATGGGGCATCAGCAATGTGTTTGGTGTTGATGCTCTGGACTAAATATCTACAAGGACCTGAACTCAGTGATCCAGATGGTGAATTCTAGACCTATGTACCTGAGCAGGCTGCCAGAATCCCAAATCTGAAGTTCTTAACTTTGCCAACTTTTAGGCTAGAGAAGCTGACTTTTTTTTTAATAGCAAAATACTTCATTTCCTAGCACTAAACTTTGTATATGTAGATGGGTGTAAAGGACAGAGATGCACTGATAATCTATGCAAATTGCTTTCCCTTTTTCCTCTATGTTTTGTAGCTCAGAAACATCACAGAATCACAGAATGGTTGAGGTAGGAAGGGACCTATGGAGACTATCTAAGTCCAACACCACTGCTCAAGCAGGGTCACCTAGAGCACATTGCACAGGATTGCATCCAGGCACGTTTTGAATATCTCCAGAGAAGGAGACTTCACCACCTCTCTGGGCAACCTGTTCCAGTGCTCTGTCACCCTCACAGTGAAAAAGTTTTTCCTCATGTTCAGATGGAAGTGTCTGTGTTTCAGTTTGTGCCCGTTGCCTCACATCCTGTTGCTGGGCACCACTGAAAAGAGTCTGGCCCCATCCTCTTGACACCCTCCCTTTAGATACTTGTACACATTGATAAGATCTCCTCTCAGCCTTCTCTTCTCCAGGCTAAACAGGCCCAGCTCTCTCAGCCTTTCCTCATAAGAGAGGTGCTCCAGTCCCCTAATCATCTTTGTAGCCCTTCGCTGGACTTGCTCCAGTAGTGCCACATCCCTCTTGTACTGGGGAGCCCAGAACTGGACACAGGACTCCAGATGTGGCCTCAGCAGGGCTGAGTAGAGGGGGAGAATCACCTCCCTCCACCTGCCGGCAACACTCTTCCTGATGCACCCCAGCATACCATTGGCCTTCTTGGCCACAAGGGCACATTGCTGCCTCATGCTTAACTTGGTGTCCACCAACACTCCCAGGTCCTTCTCCGCAGAGCTGCTTTCCAGCAGGTCAACCCCCAGCCTGTCCTGGTGCATGAGGTTATTCCTCCCCAGGTGCAGGACCCTGCACTTGCCTTTGTTGAACTTCATGAGGTTCCTCTCTGCCCACCTCTCCAGCCTGTCCAAGTCTCTCTGAATGGCAGCACAGCCCTCTGGCGTATCAGCCACTCCTCCCAGTTTTGTATCGTCAGCAAACTTGCTGAGGGTGCACTCTGTCCCTTCATCCAGGTCATTGATGAAGAAGTTGAACAAGACTGGACCCAGGACTGACCCCTGGGGGACATCGCTAGCTACAGGCCTCCAACTAGACTCTGTGCCACTGATCACAACTCTCTGAGCTCTGCCATTCAGCCAGTTCTCAGTCCACCTCACTGTCCACTCATCTAACCCACACTTCCTGAGCTTGTCTGTGAGGACGTTATGGGAGACAGTGTCAAAAACCTTGCTGAAGTCAAGGTAGACAACATCCACTGCTCTCCCCTCATCTACGCAGCCAGTCATTCCAGCATAGAAGGCTATCAGATTGGTTAAGCATGATTTCCCCTTGGTGAAGCCATGCTGACTACTCCTGATCACTTTCTTGTCCTCCACATGCTTGCAGATGGCCTCCAGGATGAGCTGCTCCATCACCTTTCCAGGGATGCAGGTGAGGCTGACTGGCCTGTAGTTCCCTGGGGCCGCCTCCTTGCCCTTTTTGAAGACTGGAGTGACACTGGCTTTTTTTCCAGTCCTCAGGCACCTCTCCTGTTCTCCATGACCTCTCAAAGATGATGGAGAGCGGCCTAGCAATAACTTCTACCAGCTCCCTCAGCACTCGTGGGTGCATCCCATCAGGGCCCATGGATTTGTGGATGTCAAGTTTTCTTAAATGATCTCTGACCTGATCCTCCTCGACCAAGGGAAAGTCTTCCTTTCTCCAGACTTTCTCTCTTGTCTCCAGGGTCTGGGATTCCTGAGGGCTGGCCTGAGCAGTAAAGACTGAAGCAAAGAAGGCATTCAGTAACTCTGCCTTCTCTGCATCCTTCGTCACCAGGGTACCCACCCCATTCAGCAAAGGGCCCACATTTTCCCTAGTCTTCCTCTTGCTACTGATGTATTTGAAGAAGCCCTTCTTGTTGTCCTTGACATCTCTCACCAGATTTAATTCCAAACGGGCCTCAGCCTTCCTCGTTGCATCCCTGCATACTCTGACAACGTTCCTATATTCCTCCCAAGTGGCCTGTCCCCCTTTCCACTTTCTGTATACTTCCTTCTTCTGGTTGAGTTTTGCCAAGAGCTCCTTGCTCATCCATGCAGGTCTCCTGCCTCCTTTGCTTGACTTCCTACTCATAGGGATGCACCGCTCTTGAGCCTGGAGGAAGTGATGTTTGAATATTAACCAGCTCTCTTGAACACTCCTTCCTTCTAGGGCCCTCACCCATGGGATTCCTCCAAGTAGGTCCCTGAAGAGGCCAAAGTTTGCTCTCCTGACATCCAGGGTTGCGATCCTACTTAGTGCCCTGCTTCCTCCTCGCAGGATCCTGAACTCCACCATCTCATAGTCACTGCAGCCTAGGCTGCCCCGACCTTCACATCTTCCACCAGTCCTTCTTTGTTTGTTAGTACGAGGTTCAGCAGCACACCTCTCCTTGTTGGCTCCTCCACCAGCTGTGTCAAAAAGTTATCATCAATGCTCTGCAGGAACCTCCAGGACTGTTTGTGCCTAGCTGTGTTGTCTTTCCAGCAGACATCAGGGTGGCTGGAGTCCCCTATGAGAACCAGGGCCTGTGATTGTGAGGCTGCTTCCACCTGTTTGTAGAAGGCCTCATCAAATACCTGATCAGGTGGCCTGTAGTAAACACCCACAGTAGTGTCACCCATGTTAGCCTGCCCTTTAATCCTTACCCTTAAGCTCTCAACTTGCTCTTCATCTACCCCTAGGCACAGCTCGATACATTCCAGTTGCTCTCTCATATTAAAAGCAAATCCACCACCTTGCCTTCCTGGCCTGTCTTTCCGAAAAAGCACGTAGCCATCCATGACAGCACTCCAGTCATGTGAGCTATCCCACCATGTCTCTGTAACTGCAATGAGATCATGGCCCTGCGACTGTGCACAGATCTCTAGTTCTTCCTGTTTATTCCCCATGCTGCATGCATTGGTGTACAGGCATTTCAGAGAGGTGATTGAGCATGCAGGTTTCCCAGGAGGGATACAAGAGGATCCTCCACAGCCATGTCCTTTGCATGCTTCCCCAGCTGCAGGCACCCGCTGGAGGCATCCCGACTTGAGCCTTGTTTTGCCGACTACCCTGTCTCTTTAACTCTCCCCTTGTCTCCGCCAGTTGTTAACTTGGAAAGTCCGTCTCCTCCTCCTCTCATCCATCCCCCTCCCTGGCAGGATTGAGGAGAAGATGACCTGGGCTCCCAGACCCTTGACCACCATTCCCCGAGCTCTGAAATCCTGTTTGATGGTTTCCAATTTGCCCTTGGTATCATTAGTGCCCACATGGAAGAGCAGCAGAGGATGATAGTCTGAAGCATGGACAAGCCTTGGCAGTCTTTGTATGACATCTCTTATTCAAACCCCTGGCAGGCAGCAAACCTCTCTAGACAAGAGGTCAGATTGGCAGATAGGTGCCTCCGTCCCCTGCAGCAGGGAATCACCCACAACAATCACTTGCTGCTTCTTCTGGGTGTTCCTGCAAGGCACAGAGTCTGTCAGCCCAGTTGCTTCCCCTGAAGCCATGCTCAGCGCCTCCTCAGCCTGGAGGGCACTAAACCTGTTCCTCAACTGCAAGTCTTCAGGGGGAGTAAGAGCCTTTCTCCTCCTACAAGAAGTGACCAGTTTCCAGCCTTCTTCTACAGTGTTATGATGTACTGTTTCACACAGCACAGAGCCCTCTGGCAACTCCACTGCTGTGTGTGGTTGGGACTCCTGGAGCTGTATGGTGTCCGAGAATATCTTGTCTATCTCTTGCTTACAAACACACCTTGCTCATAAAAACATCTGAATTTAGCTTAGCTAGTTATATAATTTTAAAATCTGGGCTAAATCTAGTTACTGAAAAATTTAACACTCAGTGGAATTTGCTTAAGAAACTGAGTAAGAAAGGTATAATGGAAACTGGAATTCAGTCTGCCTCTTCACCATCTGGTTGCTGTAATGATGTTACTGGGTTTTTTATTCTTTGCCTTGCAGCGAACCAGATGCTTTTGCAAAGATGTAGCTTTTATGGAAGTAAAAGAGGAATTAAAAGCTGTAGTAGATTTCTGTCAGTATAACATACCAGGGAGTGCTGTATGTCATATTTAAGAAGTATAATGAAAATCAATGAAATCTTTGTTTTGCAGCTTGGATTACATGAGTGATTTACAGCCTCTAATTCTTTCATAGTCATCTTGTAACCATACATATTTTTTTTCCCCCAAGATATTTACTAATTTACTTGAAAATAAAGAAACAAAATCTTGGATTGATGAATTAGATCTTATACTGTCTCTTTGAATAATCTTGGTTTTATCCATTCTCTGCCAGATTGAATGAAAGCAAAGAAGATTTAATACAAGAATAGTATCTAGTTTCAGTGCTGGTGAACTGGGAAAATTCAGATGATATGTAAAAGGACTGATCTAATGCAAAACACGAGACCACATCCTGTGAATTCATCTTTAAAATATCACACTTTAATTACAGAACGTTACGTTGCAGCAACAGACATTTTATGTCTACTGTGGGTCAGGAGTTTGACTTGTTCATGCATAGGCTGAGGTATTGCAAAAGGAGAATCTTCCGCTGGATGAGGGAAAGGGTAGGCTAGATCTCTGGTGCTTTTCCTGGGGACAAGCCCCCAACTGTACAGCAGAATGAGAGACTATGGTACTCATATATTCTGTTACTCCTACTTGTTTGGAAGATAAAAAAGCTATACTGGTATAAACCAGTTTTATACTAGTATTGCTAAATAGCCAGTGGTTCTAACAATAAAACTTATATAGGTTTGAAGAAAAGTGAATGTCTAAGCAATATAGTTGCAATCACCAGGTCAAGGCTCCAAGGAAGAAAAAACCTCTTGGACCCGAAGCTTAGAAATGAGACTTGAGTGATATTGCACCTCATAATTGGTAAGAGATTGACAAATCAAGGAGTTCTGTATTATCTGTGCATGTGTTCAATATTAATAAAAGAATACAGTGAACTGGAAATACTCAAGCCAAGGATGAAATCTCTGTGCAGATTTTTTTTTTCTTCAAAGACTCACTCCCAGAATCTCATCTTTGTGCCATTCAGTGGCATTATTTCATCCCTAAGCCTCTGAGTTAGGAAACAAAAAAGCTCTGAAAATATAACTAATGTCCTGAAGTATTGGACAGTGAGAGGTATGGTGCAAACTGTTGGTACTGTAGTACAGATAGTATGTTATCATGTACCTTAAAACCTGAGGTAAGCAGGTTTATTTATGAATAAATAAGGCACTGTCCTGAGTGTTTTTGCTTTCTGTTAGGAATGATAAATCCATCAGTGCAAGCTTTTTTTGCCTATTGTTTCTGCAGTTCACTTTAAAGGCTTTCTTCACACAGCAAATGACGATGGTAGAATAAAGGGTATGTGAACACTTAAGTTGCTTTAGAGAAACTGCAACTCTTGCATCTGCTGTAGGGCAGAAAAAATGAAGAGATTTTGTTGAAAACATGCAGAGGCAAGTTGGATTAAATTGGTGTGAAACTAGAGCAAGTGGGATCAAGATTAGGTCCAATATCTGCAATTATGTACATCCAGCTACATATGCTGATTACAGAGTCATTGACAAGTAGAAATATTTGCTGTACCACTTTCTGTGAAGTACAAAAAACTGAATTTCTGCAACTGTAGGCCTCTGGCTTCATATGTGAAAATCTGTTTAAAAATTGGCCATGCTAGGCTTGGGATGGTATCCAAACTTGCCAGGTGTTAGCCCTGTTAGTGCTCCTTCCCGTTCCATCACTTTTTCTCAAGTCTCTTAATCCTTTTTCTTGTGGTCAGTGAAGAACCAAGAAATGTTAGGCAACTACTCACTGAAAGGTGTTTCCTAGCAGAGGCTGGTATCTGACTTTGTGTCCTTTCTGCTCTGTTCTGCTGCACACCCAAGAAGGTTAACTGAACTCCTAGGTGGAACATAGTGAACTTGGCTTGTCCAAAAATGGGTAGCTGATGAGGTTTGCTGTCTCCATGCCAGAAAGTGCATCTCAGTGTATACAACAGTGAATTTGGTAGACTGCCTGAGCTAAATCCATGGGTCAGAGATACCTTGATGTAGCCCTAGAGATCATTACCATGAAGAAGGAATCCCCAAACATGCCTTCCCGGGAGGAGGAGGAGGGTGTGAAAAAGCTCATCTTGGGTAAATGATGATAATGTGAGAAGGATTACTTGCCTGTGTTACTCTGTTAGGAATCTGATTAATATAATTTGAATAAGGGAATTAGAATTTGAACTGGGAGTTGGTCACAGTTGGACCCTCAAATTTTGAGCAAGTACTCAAATCCTCTTTATAAAAAGAAGTGTATGTAGGCTTGTCCATTGACCTCTTGTTTACTGAACTCTAAATTTGGCCTAAACAAACCCATTATAGTATTGGAACTTAAAAAAAAAAAAAAAAAAGTTAGAATTCAGGAACTCTAAGCCTACGAAGAACAGTTGTAAAAGGAATGTGTTTACTTCTACCATAGGGGCTAAATGTTCATGGTAGTAACAATGCTGCAGTTAGAATCACATGAAATTAAACTTTGCCTCTGGAATCCACAGTGTTTCCACATCTCCAGTTCGTGTCTCCTAGTGGATTGCTAAGAGGGGGTATGCCTTTTCTCTTCTGCAGCTGGTTGTATGACTTGGGAGAGGAGGGGAGTAGACTGTGCACCGTCTGTTCTGCAGCTGCTGGACTGCCCACAAAGCTCTGGGCCATGCTCTCTGACCTGAGGGAAAGTAAGCTTCAACTTCTGTGACAGTACTAGAAATGTGCTTGCAGGAGGTGTCATCTACCCTCCCCCTTTAGGGGCTGCACTTTTCCTTGTACTCCTCAAATAAGACAATTTTGATATATACAGCTGTTTTCTAGAAACAAAAAAGGGTTAATTTTAGTAAGATGATAAACTTATTGTCACACCATATTGTGTAGGTTTTAAAGTGATGATAGCTTGCATTTTAGTTCTTATTTTAATATGTAATAGTTTATATGAATGATACGGAACTTTTTTGCATATATGAATTGCTTTGTATAATCTGTTGCTTTGGATAAGTCAGATGATCAGATGTTAGAGATAGAAATTGCACAGATCAGAGACTGAAAACTACTGAAATTGTAGCACGCCTGTTAAACTGTGACAAAACCTAAATATGCAAAGGGGAAATTGCTCTTCCAAGATGATTGTACAGTCCATTGAAGACTTGGAATCCATATATGATGTTAATCAAAATGCATGCTGTAAAATGGTACATCTATAGTATGACATACATTTTGATAAGTATAAATTATTTCTGTTAAATAATAAAGCAGTGATGGAAAATAATATTGCTTTTTTAGCAAAAGTGGCATTATACAGTCTGCTAAGATAGAAATCTCTCAAAGTAAACGCTATCAAAATATTTGCAGTACCGGTCAATCCTTGTTATTTCTGATGTTTTCCTTTGTATTTTCTATTTGAAATAGGATAGTCCCCCTTCCAGCTGCGGCTTTAAAAGAAAGTATCCTTAACTTTTGCCAAGATATCATACCTTATCATTGGCTATCCTATCATTCACACACACTTCTGGCCATGCTACTTTCATGAGTCAAGGCTGAGTTCCTCCCTCTGTCATTTCCTGCTGTGTAGCGTGCTGCTGTTCCAATTGCGCGATCTTTGACTGTTTTTAAAAACTCTTGGAAAACATCAGGTTAGATACCCCTTACTTATAATGCTTCTCTTTTCTCATCTACATCTCAAATATGCTGTATGAAAACATTTTATCACAGCTTCTTGGGTAGTGTTTTGTAGGGCCTGATTTTCTTTTAATGTGATTAATACTTAGCTGTAAGGACACTTCCTCTTCTATAGTTATCGTATTCAAGATACCTGTCAGCTTGGGAAAGTTGTTTGTCAGAGTTAATTTTGAAATGCAGTACCGAGAATCCCTTAAAGCTCTTGCATTGTGATCTATGACCTTGAAAAAGAGCAAGGAACATAACTAATTTATTTTTTAAAAGGTGGCAATAAAGCAAGATACCATTATACAGAAATATATTACATTAGAGAATATCTGACAACACATTTTCTTGTGGAAAAGACTTTCTTTTTAAAATTCTAGTAGCTGAAACATTAAACTGACGGGAATAAATAGCTTATTTGTCTCAAGTGTCCGAATGAACTATGTAGAAAATCTATTTTGGCTAAACAAAGAACAGATGGTAAATCACGTGATTGCATTAAAATGACTATGATAGTAGTCACCACATAAAAAAGAGCAGACTTGCATTTTTCTGAAGTCTTCGTGTTACAGTCTGGGGAAAAGAAATATCACAAGAGAATGAGAGTAAGTCCCTTACCATTGCTTTTATTACTGTCGCAGAAATGGGCCTTATTGTAAGCATATGCGTAAAAGAGAGATTCCAATAAGTAATAGCAGGCAAGGATCATTTAGAAAAAACATTACCATTGTCATTTTCTTTGAAATCTTTGAATGCAAATGAGCACAAAGGATGCTTAATAAATATTTTAAATGAAAATGTTACTGAGCTACATGAACACAAAAGGTCTATTATTCTAAGGCTTAATTAACTGTGTTTTTAAAAACAATTTTGCACATTGCTGCCTGCACTTGGCACAGTTTTAAATTGTGTGTGATACTCTTCTCTGATTTGATTCTAGTCCTCCACCATTTTGAAAATAAACATTAGAATAATTTCTCAAATGGACTTGGTAGAACAAAAGACAAAACATTTTGACGTAATGCATTAACTATTTTTTCCCCCAATTTTCCTTTTTAAAAAGGGAAGAGAGAGACTTAAAAGGAAGGCAAGTTTATTTTTCTTATTTGTGCTGCCTGTTGAGGGCCTTCAAAGAGAGTAAGATGTTCTCCTGTGAAGTCCTCTACAAGTTACCTAGTCCAAGTTGTAGAGATGAGATAGGAAGAAAGTAGAATTATTCTTTCTGCTCGGTTTACTGAGATGACTGTGGTCCTGGTGAACTTCACTGTTTAAAGTTATGTGTCTTTCTCTCTACCAAGCAGAACCAGATCCTAAGGACCTGCACTACTTCTTACAGCCTGTCAAAGGCTTGATTGAACAAGCACAGAGCAAAAACAGAGACTGACCCCAGGATTTACTGCTGATGTTTCTCAGTGAACTTCTGCTTCTCTCTGTATGTGTCTAGCTGTAGTGATCCGGAACAAAAGTATCTTGTGGGCAGTGCAATGTTCATTTTTCAGGAGCAAGGAGGAGTCAAGTCAGTGGTGTTTGACTGCCTTACTTGACACAGATTTTTAGATGGCACTTAAAATGCATGAAAAGGACACAGGTTCTAAAAAAATACAAGGATAGGAAGACTTTTAATCTGTTTTTCTCTTCATTTAACTTTATACAGTTTCATGTGTCACTATTTTGGGCTATTTCTGGAGTGTGTAGGGGGAGGAAAGGGAGTGAAAGACAATTTCATTATTCTTTTAGGTTTTAAAAGCATTTAGATAATACTTCTTGGAAAGCAGTGTCCTGTGAAGAAGTTTGCATTATGTTTGCACCATTGCACTTTTCTTCTTTTACCTTTCAGTGGCGGGAAAGAGGCTAGAAATATGCCAAGAGAAGTTTTAGTCATTTGATATTGGAAGAAGTGGAAGAAAATTCACTTTATTAAAGTCAGTTTCTTTTTTCTTTTTACTTTTTGTTTTAATATTTGGAAGGTTGCTGACATGGAGCATGAATTACATTTTTTGAGACAAATGGTATGTCTACATGTTTTATGAGAGGCTTCAGAACTGCATTGTAGCCTGACATCGGAAGAAATCTGGGGAGGGGATGTAGAAACAATACTTGGACAATCCTTACAGCCTCTGAAGTTCAAAAAATGCTAGAGGTACAGATACAGCCTCTGAACTTCTCTATCTTGCTTGTATGTAGCTCCTAACCCCCACTGAATACTCCAGCATACTTGGAATTTCCTCTTCCTTTCTTCAGGACCCCTACTGCGTATTGCCCAGCACTCATCCTACCACTGTTTTCTGCAAAACTGTCTCTGTTTGCTTCAGTAAGTTTGGTTGTCCTCATCTTTGGCATGGAAAAATTCAGTGTTGCCTTTATAGCTGAGAAGCCCTTGATCTAGGCATAGAGTAGACTTTTTGTCTTTTTTTCTGTTTAATGATTAAACTGTAACTTTGGGAAATCTGACATCCCACTGTACATTGCAGGTATGATCAGGCACTGAATTGGGTGCTTCCAGCAATCAGCTGACGCGTGTTAGTCCGAATTCGTATTCCATTTTATGTACTTGTGCACTCCACTCTTTTGAAAAGTTCATGGATTTGTGTCAGGTCAGAAGTTTTAAAGAAAACTTCCCCATTTATGAAGTCTGAAAAGCAAATCTAGGCACCTTCTGCTGGAATAAGTCTTTTCTTTAATAATGTAAATAAAAACAAAGCTAACTTAAAGGGGCTGTTGAAAACAGAAAACTCGTTATTAGGCATTAGTCTTGAAACTGATTTTGCCTTTGTATTAGACCAGAGATACCAGATGTAGCATGCAGTTAGCTTGATAGAGGTGCAGTGTACGTTATTCCTTTGAACCAGATGATATTCTGCTGGAATACAGATCTGTATTCCATAAGTTTAACCTGAATAAGAGCTTTCAATTTAAAACATACATAAAACAAAAGAAACAGAAAGGATTTATAAGTGCAAAAATATTGTTGGATTTTGGGCTGCTATATGGAAATAAATCCAGAGTGTACTTTTACTCGAATGTCATTAAATTAGAAAATAGTGTGCTAGACTAAGTCTCAGAATACTTGGGATCTGTATCAATTATATGCTTGGTTTATTTGAGTAACATTTAAGTTGTTTCATTTCTCCTTGTCCCATTTTTTGTGCACGTGAAGAAGATAGTAATATCTTCTAAAGTACTTTGAGATCTACTCAGGAAAAGTGCTGTTAAAAGTTGCACTCTTTTATTTCTTAAATATTTAAAATTATTCTGATTATTTTGACATACAGTGCCAAAAAGAATGACATATGCAGTCAGTGTGTATTATTTGCGATTGATGAAAAAGACAAATACCGTCATAGGTACAGTTGGTACATAATATCATTCACTTGAATAACTTCACAGATTATTCCAAAAGAAATAATCTTAAAAATGAGCTTGTAAGATAGTAGTGTATTTTGTTTTTATTTCAAATCCGTCTCTTTCTTTTTTTCTGTGAAAGGAATACATAGGTATTATAAGCAGCAATACTGCCCCTTTTCCTCTTGCTCACTGTTTAAAGATGTGTCTAACCAGAAACTTGATGTTCAGTTACGGTGCTATTGAGAAATTCAAGGATACTTTATAATGTGTGATAATTAAAGGAATAATTGTCAGAAGACAAATTCGTGCCTCTCAATCTTGAGATGTTCTGTGGCACTACAAATAATTGCAAACCTTCAGGGAAAGGCATCATGATACGTTTTTATGTCAGTAAACACACTTGACTCAGATTCTGCTTTCTCATATACCGCTGTACTTAGGTCTAAATCTTAACCAAAAAAAAAAAAAAAAAGTGTACAAATGCAAAACTGAGGTAAGTGAAATGAGACTCAGAAGACGTGATTCATTTTCAGTCCTTGTATCAGTTGCATGTGCAGCATCATTAAATACTACATTTTGCCTATTTACATCTTTTTGGTTAAGCTTTAGGACTTTGAACAGTGGAAGAAAATAGGCTCCACTGAGAAAATTACTTACTATATAGTTGTTTATTTTAAGATCTTTCCTGTTCTTTTTTTCTTTTCAACTTAGAAAAAATACCCGAATCCTCTCCTCTTGCTTTGTTATTTGAAGTACCATAAAGTATTTAAAGAGAAGCAGACTAAAAGATATTTAATAATTGTATATGTATGGCACTCTTCATGTTAAGTACCGTCTTTGCATAAACACTCCCCAAAAGATAATGAGACTAGCGTAGTTTTATGCTCATTAATTTCAGGATCAATTGTTATCTTCTTCACCCACATTACTTTTCCATGAACACTACAAGAATGAGAATCCTTGGCATTTCAAATTAAATTTTTGTCTTGAAAATTATATAGTCATAATACTGTTTAATTTCCATACGTATTTCACGGCAGGTGCTGTTCTTAGAGGTAATTTGTGTACCTTTGAAGGAGACCCATTATTTTAAATTCACAGTGCTCTTTGAGTAGTCATCTGCCATTAGAAAAATACCATAAAATCTTATTTTTAGCAAGAAAATCTCAGAAAAATGTACAAAGTAGCTGCTACAAAATGCTTGATATTTTACTTTGTTTTTGTTTGCTTTTTTAATTAGAAAAATCAGTAACACTTTGTTTCAAGTAAGGCCTTCAGTCATAGTTAGATACTTAGAGTCAATTAAATTCTATGACAGTTAATTCCTTATCTGAATCACCTAATTTAAAATGTAACTGAAAAACCTTGGGACTTACAGGTAATCAGTGAGAGGAGATGTCTGATGGCAATTAAAATGAAGATAGATATATCACTCTGTAGGTATTGACTTAGAATAAAGCAGCATCAGACACTTTCATATAACAGACTCAGTGGAGTCTCCATGTTGGTAAGTGAGCCAAAGTTAATTTTTGATGTAAACCCAGGGTGACTACAGGGGTGAATGTATTTGAGTGCGCCCAGCAGGTCTCTGACTCTGGTATCAAGTATGTTGTTACCACAGATAACCTTATTGAAACCCTTGAAGTAACCACCAGATTAGATATGAAACAGAATCAAATCATGTGATGCTTTCTGTTTGAATCTGTAAAAGTTGATCCAGTTTCATTTACTTGGCCATAACCTTCCCCTCCCCAAATGAACACAACCTCCCCTTGAGTTTATCTGAAAGCAAAATGAAGTCTGTGGGGCTAGTCCTGAATAGAATATGCAATCGTGAAGCAGAGGATACAATCAAAAGTCAAATGATTTGTTGTGAGTCCTTCTCTTTGTGTCCAGAGGCTTTGGATGAGCTGACTTCACTCTGGAAGGGATGTTTTCCTAATGGACTTGCTGCTGCTCTGTTGGGTATGAGTATATGGCATAGGAGCAGACAGTCTTCATGGAGTACATGGTGATGTGGCTTGAATCACTACTGTTGATTTTGAATCTCTCATCCTCTTCTGCCCATATGGAAAAATAAAAATTAAGAAAAATGTTTGATTCTATATTAAATTAATGTATTGAGGTTTTGGGAATATTTTATTTAGAGGTAAGATGAGGGTGAGTCATGCTATAGGAAAGAAAATGCTGATGCTCTAGGTGACCTTTTGTGTTTTGGTGCAGACTTCTCTTGGGGGGAAAAAAAAAATGGCTTCACAAAACAGCTTTTTCTTTATTACAGAAAGTTTCACTGAGACTGTGGCATAGAGGTGTTAGAACAAGTTCTGATTCCAGTTTTTTTAAAAGGTCCAGTATGTGACTTGTCAGCCAAGAAAGAGACTCTGAATTTGATTTGGTATTTTAAGAGCAATTAGTGTGGAGAACAAGGAAATCATAGCATCAACTATTTGTGATTCTGAGACAGTGCTAACAGTCACACTAACCTCCTATTGATTTTCACTTCTATAGCATTTAATCAGTACTATGTACTATGTCAGATACTTTAACAATAATAGTGTACAGCAGTGCAGACACCTCTTTTAAACATTGTAGTTATTTACAGTATCGCTGAATATCATTTACCCTTTCAGTTTGAGGCTCTGGTGGAGACTCAAACAATTTTCAAAGAGCTGTAAAATTACCTAAACTGCTTTAAAGTTTTAAAAATGAATTTCAGCTGAATGATTCCATCAGTGGTGGGATCAGCTAAGAGTTGCACAATGTCATACTAGAGAATTAATCATGAAGAAGAAAAATGACCCTAACCTTAAATTAGTTTTTTGGGTTTGAGGTGTTTGTGGTAGGGAGGTGGTTAGAGATAGAATGGTTACCTGCAGGGAGGATAGCTGATAGCTGGTGATGATAATCCCCATATGTTTGTTCTCCCCACTCCCTGTCTGGATGCAGTTTATCTCTGATACTCACTGCCTTGTCTACTTTAAATTTTGGTTTATCCATGGCTGCCCTTATCAGCTAAGGTGCAGATGGTCTGTCCTAGTGGCCTCATGTATGCACTTCATCGTGACCATTGCTGTACAGATGGGAGAAAGTCCGAACTCCTGCCCTGAGCCCAACAGTGAGCTCAGCACCTTCTTCTGGCAGTGCAGTCTTGAGATCCCTCTATGAAGGTCCAGAGAGGAAAGATGATTCTTCTAGTAAACATGGGTAGCAAATGATGCTTTGCTTTTACAGTGATAGAATAATTTAGTATGTACAGAAATACTTGAAAGGCTTTGTTGTAACTTCTGATTGGTAAAGTGTCTTGAATTAAAAATGCTGTGTTAAGAACAGTTTTCTAAAATACAACTTCAAGAGGCTTACTCATATTTTTAGCAGTCATCAGGGAGAACCTAAGAACTTTTGAATGCCACAGTTCAAAATCTTTATCTGCTCATGCCAATTATTTGATGATAGTAAGTGAAGATCAGTTTATTTTCTTCTAAAGAATAGATTTTCCCCCCTTTTACGCCCTATTTTTTATTTCCCATATTGACTTTTACTTTTCATTGTTAAGCAAAATCAAACAGCAGTTCTGTAATTAAAAAGTTAGCCAACACATCTAAAATTTTCTTATTCTCTGCAGATAATGTTTAGGCTAAATGAATATGAAAATAATAGAGAATATGAAAATAATAGAGAAATCCTCAAGAAACAGAGGTTTTATCAGATTAAAAGAGAAAGCAGGTACCTGATAACACTGCATGCACCTCTAATTACAGCAGCTTTTAACTTAAAAGGAATTTCAAGGGAAACACACAAATCTGACACACACATGCCTTTCTGCAATGCACAGTCTATAGAATTCAGTGCAGTAAGGTATCATGCAGGCCAAGAGCTTGGTAAGATTAAAGAGAGATTCAATATTTATATGGGTAATTAAAATATGCACAGCAATGTTTGCTGGAATGCATATATAAAATTGTAAGAGGCATATCACTCATTGTAAGAGGCATAAGCGAAGCCCTAGGAGATGAGAACTTCGAAGAGGTGTACCATTTATGCCCGTTATAATATCAACATCCGTTAGGATATTTTTACTTTCCACAGAAAAAAATAGTAGCTTCTATGAAAGTGAAGACTGAGAATGAAAGGTATAGTCCGTTGCTGAAATCTTTGTCCCTGTATTATTGTGGGGCTTAAAAATTTTTTTTTTCTTTTATTTTAGCAAGATTAAGCCATGTACAAGAATGCACATACTTGTCTGCAGTTCAGTGGGTCGTGGGTAGTATAGACTTAGGTGAGCAGATCTTATGTCCTGAGATTAGGCCTAAAATGCTGATTCACACCTCTGTTGTGGATAGTTTGGTGACTGTTATTATCCTGTTGGAAGTAACAGAGCTGAATTTTCCAGTAGTTTGGGATATTGTGTCTTTTTTTTTAAACGTTTAGAATTTGTACATACAGAGGAAAACTTAATATACCATTTCTACCTCATTCATGGGGGAAAAAATCAGAAGGCAGAGATTGATGTTTTATGTTTTTTCTTTTTTTGTTTGACTGTAGCGTGTGGTTCTGTAATGACTAAAAATCTCACAATAAACTTCTTTTTATTATATTTATAAAACTAGTACAGAATGGAAGTAGAGGTGTGTTCAAAAGTAAACACATTTTTCCCTGTGATTAAAATATGTATTATAGCTGTAATTAGTGTGATATCGCGTGTTGTAGCTAGTGTCTTTGAACTGTGCTGCTAGTATGAGTGTAATCCCAAAGATATCAATCAAATCTGTCCCCTTGAGGAGGCTTTCCTCTGCAGGGTGATCCATCACTGGCTTAGAGCTGGCAGCGCAGCTTTACATCGGTGCAAACAGAACCAGAATCTGCTCTCAGAGGGATGTGCTGTGGAATAGTCTCTAAAGAGAAGATACAGAAGTCTGCTTGCCTGGGACTTTAGAAATAAACTGGCCAAAGAAAAGTAGAGAGCTGGCTGGAAGGATGAAGACTCTTCCAGTTACTTTAATGATTTTGTAGAGAAGGTGCTGATTACACATGCATTTCCTCATGCTACTTCTTTCAAAACATGTTTAATCAAATTTTATGAATTAATATCTTCTGACTGTGGAACATTTTCATATATGCTAGATTGAGTGTCAGCATTCCAGGGTTGACTTCAGTCGAAATAATCTGTCAAACCATGGTAATGTATAGTTTGATTTCATTGTGAAATGCTGTTTAGGGGCCAGCAGAACTCACTAATGTATTCTTCCAACCCTGCAAAAGAAATTATCAAGTTAATAATATAATGAATTGCTTTGAACTTAGAGTAGCCCTATTGTAATTTGAGGTTTTATTGGTTATAATGTTTCAGTTATTGAGGTATTAATTTGACTTAGTTTATTTTGGATGGAACACTTTTTTTTTCTTTTTAGTTAAATAGTTTCCATAATAAATCGTGAATGCGATTAATCCTGTTCAATAAAAAGAGGAAAGCGAGTGCAAGTTGCTTGCTTCTTTGGATGGCTACATTTACGATCCTTTTCTGAAAATGAAAAATGGTAGCTATGCTGCAGTAAAGAAAATTCAGGAGCAGCGGTTCTTATGGATTACTTTTTTTGACTCTGGAGACATACATAGAACAGCCAGTGGTAGAACATAAAATCTAAGTCAGGAGAAAGCATCGTAACTCCCCAGGAGCCATTCTACTTCATGCTTATTTCTCCACTCTGGCGCTTGAGAAATAGTATAAGCAAAATTATGGCCAAAAGGAATTCCTATCAGTATAGAGAATCCCAAAGAATATTCAGACCACTATTATACGAAGGCACTTTGTTATAGTAAAAATGATTCCATTCTCTAAATTGATCTCTTGTCTATGTTGTATTTCATCATCAGTAAACTACTTTAGAGCAGTAATTTTTGCTATGTGAGTGAAGCAGGGATTCAGAAATATCACCTGAAGGTTTTTGCAGGGAGATTCCTTAGTTTTGGCTGAAATTAGGTGCAGTGTTAAAAAATGTAGAGTTAATCAAAAGGACGTCAGTATCACTGAGATTATTCGAATCCTAACTAGGCATAGCTGACCCTATGTAGTGAATGAAATGGGAGTCTGAGGGAGGTTTTCATGAGTACTTGTAGTAAATAAAATGAAATAACTCAAGAGTGTTGATTGAAATGATAAACACCTATATACACTGCCAAGCATTCAAGTGGCAAACGGAATGCATTTTCTAAGAACAAAGTATGCAATCACATAATTTAAGACACATGCTTGAAAGAATGAGATGGGTACTGCATGTATAACCTCACATCTGTTGCAATCCGCACTTGTAAGTTTGTCACTTTGCTTTTCACTGCTGTCAGTAGTCTGATTGCTTTATAAACTTAAAGCATGTATGAGCTTGTAGGCCTGAGGCTTTAATTATCTTAAAAGGAAACTTCAAAGCACATTCAGGTGGTTATGAGTTATGGTATGAGATATACACAGTGTGTAACATGTTACAATGAACACCTTCAAGTTTTCTTTTAATACTTTCTGTTGTAATACTTCTGTTATAATATTGTTCCTCTAGTTTTGTTCTTTGTGGAAACAATGGAGGAAGTGGAAAGTAAGATTTTGACCCTGGTGTTTTCCAAGCAGTTGATTGCCTCTTCACAGTACGGTTAAGTTATGACAGCCAAATAAGAAGATTCTGTCTGAACTGAGCATACTCTTCCCCCAGCTGTGTGAGGGTGAGGAGCTGGTTGAAGACAGAGTAGGATAAAGATAACAGGAAAGGAGTGTGACAGAAGGGTCTGTATATGTTGAACTTGCTTTCCTAGTAAACTAAGAATGAAACCTGAGCCTTCACATTTCTGTTATTTCAGGAGGTAGCTGTAAAACTCACCGATAAAGTGACAAGACTTGCATTCTTCCCCTGGTGACTGGTAGACAGTGACTCTGCAAAGGTCTGGAATGGAAAGCTGAATGTTTGAAATCTACAGGTTGGCTGAAGCTGGGGTAAGTTTGGCTCTGTGTGGAGATAGCTTTGTACATGTTAGAGACATTATTAAAAAAAAGAAAAAGTAGTATTAAGGTTTTAGGTTTAAAGTTAGGAAATTCCAGAAGAAGGAATCAGGTGAATGTTTTAATTTCCTGGTGACAAAAATATTTCATCTCTGTCTATGAATGAGACTGAGTCTTCTCTGAGCCTGGAGCAGAGTTCTGTATTAGAAAGGCAATTGCCTATGGCATTCCTGCTGCTACTCATATTTTGCAGATATTGATAAGTATGTAGAAGTTTTGAATTATAAAATGAGATGGGATGACTTCTGGATTAAGAAAGTTGAATGCAACTTTAAAGAATTGAATTCTGTATTGCATTTGTCACTAGATTATATATTAAAACAAAATTTTTGCATTTGGTCACCAAATGTTCTGTACAGTATTAGACAGCTGTGGCTAGATTTGCTTAACGTGATTGCTAACTTCTCTGTTTGAAATTGTCTTTGGCAGCTGCGCTTTGGCATGCAGAATGCTAATTTCTTGTGGCCTGAGTTTGTTTTATGTCTAATGTTTGTGTGTTTTCGTATTTTTGTTCTTCATAGCTCTCTACCTCCCTTTCCTACCTGCACAAAAGGGGGTGACAGTGTTCAAGCTATACTGCCTTTTTGAAGATGAATTTTTACATGAATATTGAGTTTTGAGTGTGTTTGGTAGGTAAGGCCTATTTCCACAGGAAATGGGAACATTAAAATTATTGAATAGATATTTATCAAGTTAAGTTGTGCATGGATTATATCATTGTATGTGTGAAGGAAGCAGTTTTAAGATATAAATAAACTTAGTTCTGGCATTTCCTGTTACAGGGTTTTGCAGTACCACAAATTTGAAATCTCTCATTATAAATTAAATATAATAATGTGCAATTCCATAAGTCAGATTTCTTCCTAGAATTAATTTTCTTTGAAACTGTTGGAGCTTCATTAACTACATGACTGCTTCTTCTACTGTAGCCGTGTTCTCCTTTCATAGGATCTTTTTCCTTCATATCATATTTCTTAGAAATATGACTGTCAAAATGAGCATTAAAAAAACCCTCCTGTCCTTCTAACATAGACACTTATCAAATTGGTCAGTGCCATCTTTTTCTTTTCTACCAGATACATATTGGTGCCTTTAAACCTTCCTGAAGCAAAAGAAATTTTTAAAAGGTTACTCTTTTTTGATGTATAGTAACTGTATACTTTAACAGTATATAATGTATAACAGTAATAAAGCTTTTTTATTGTCCGTTGACAGTAAGCCGTTCTACAAGCAGCTGAAATACTGAAGCCTACTTTCCACAAATTTGGCTGTCTTGTCCCCGTTGCAGTAGCTCTGGCTATTCCCCTTCTGTCCTGAATTTCTTCCTTCTTTTTCCATATCCGCTCCTCCTCCCCATGTCCCATAACAGCTGGCTGGGCGGGAGTGAGCAAGCACGTTGGAAGGGCCCAGCGCTGTTCGAGGCGGTGCGTGCTGGGGTGGCTGGCCAGCGAGGTGCTGGGTGCCAGCTGGCAGGCCAAACAGGGCACAGTGCCTGGTGGGGTGACCCCTACCTTGCTCACTTGAGGAGGGGGTTCTTTTGGGGCCACTGTTTTCTATGTGTTTTGCATTAAAGTTGTAGAACTTTTAATATCTTTGAGATCTACTTAACCAATAAGTTAAAAACTTTGAGAGGGGAAGGGACAATATAGTTAATTTGTTTGTGTTCATTTCCTTAGACTGCCAGACTAAAAATAGATATACGCAAGTGTATGTGAAGCTATCTTTTCTTGGGGAAACTTTTGAATCACTTGAAAATGAAGGATTTTGCAAATCTTTATTTCAGGCACTTTGGAAATACTGTCCTTTTTTACCTGTACTGATTTTGATTGTGTGCTTTAAAGCAAACTTTACAAACCGCACTTACGAGGTTGCTAGTGTAGAGTTTGCTGTGGAAGGTGATTAGAACATTACCTATGGGAAAGTTTCCATTATTTCACAGCAAAGCGGTTCCTTTTAATTCTTATTTGTAGTGAACTATTCTGCAGTTGTTTATTAAAATGCATCACTTCGTTTTGCTATTGGTAAATGTAGTGGGATTTCACAATGTCTCTTCTGAAATTTCTGAATAAAGACTTCTTCAGAAGCAGAGCTCAAAAGTCAGGGGACTTTTCTAGACAGCTGAATGTTTACTGTCTGTGGCAAATAATCAGAGTTCACTAATTAAAGTTAGGGAATTGGAAGAATATCATAATCTTAAATACAGCATCAGTTACGTTGAATCATTTGTGTAATTGAATCCTGGGATGATAGAACTGTGCTGCCACCTTCCCGCTCTGGTCCTGCCAGAGCAGCTCGGCGGGAGAGGAAGCTGTGATACCTTGTCAATGGAAGCTGCACGAAAAGCACGAATTGGAGAGACGCGAGGCACTTTCTAATTGTGCTTCAGAAGCTCTGGCCTCTTGATGTTTTCTTTTTTTTTTTTTTGCATGTTTCATCCCATTACGCTAAAAGGTAACCACATAGCAGGCTTTAACACAAAAACTGGTTGAACTAATGTGGTGAGTTGCTTTAAACAGTCAATAAAGAAGGGTAGTCTAGACCAAATGTATTATGCAGTGATACTAATACTTTTTTTCTCAGCTTTTTGGAGGGATGGAGGGAGGGAGGGAATGGTTTCTGTTCCCCTGAGATGGACAGCTGGTTTTGATTTTTGTTCTCTTCTTGCATCTAGAGCATGAGCTTTTTAAGTCATTTGTGTAAGTGAGGTAGAAAACTGAAAGGTTTGTTTACACAGAATATAGTGCTCTTTTTCTCCAAAACAAAAGAAAATCTCTCCCCAAACCAAAAAAGAAGAAAAATTTATATCTAAAGCAGTCTTCTGTGCTATAAAAAATTTACAAGAATGTTTTACAATTTTGGTAATTGCAGAGCAAATTTTTTTTGAACACTACTCCTATCTGCCCTCCACACCTTTCCAAACTGTTGTTCATCTTGACAAAATGGAGCTGACAACGACAAAATATTTGTGAGTTAACTGCCTATTTCTTTCACCATGCTAAAGCTTTTCAGCTGTGGAAACGGTAGTGACTCCCTTCAACTGTGCAGAATGTAAGTGATAATGCTCAGATCCTCCCAAGGAGGGATCCCGATGAAAAACTGCTGTTCAAATGTTGTAAAGAAATTGCTGCCATATGTTGTGGATATCAAATATCTTTCCCAGCTGTAAATTAGTAAACACCCTATGTTCCCTCACATTAATCACAGGTATTTCTTCCTAAGGATAGAATTTGTTAATATATTTATAGTCCTTTTTTTTTTTTTTTTAATAAACACTAATTTGACTTCAGTGTTTGTCTGAACAGCCAGCTAACTACACTGAAATGGGTTATAAATCTGCTGTGTTCTTCCCTTCTAAATTACACTTTTTAACTGTCAACATTATGTTACAATTGTTTAAGAAAAGAAGAGGTTGTCCTTGTTATTTTTTCTGTTTTAAGAATTCTTTTTTTTTTTTTTTTTAACTAAAATAACTTGAGCTTTTTTAGTGGCGTGTGTGTGTATATATGTATATATAAATATAATGCTGAGTAAGGAACGTTTGCACTTTATTAATTTTATTCTATTTCCACTAGGCAATATTGTCTGCCCTCTTCCAATGTATTCTAATAGATTATTCTAGGAACCCATAAATCTGAGAAAACTAATTTACTGCCTGGGTTTGCTGTATGTCCTGTTATCACTTCTGTGGTGTTGCTTGGTGACGTTTCCCTTTCATTTAATACAGAACAATGGTTTTATTGTTGTTACTGTTATTTCACCATAAATATTACTCTCTTAAAATCTTTTTCTGGTCTGTTCTGCATGAATACTTACCCTTTTTTCTTGTTTCATGTGCCCCTTTTCTAGCAGTTCTCTTCCGTCCTGAAGTAAAATGACGTTCTTGCATTTGTATGTGTTAAATTAAAGAGGTTCACATCAAGGACGAGGCAGTTTAACTGTAGTATGAAAGTAACCTCTCCAGAGAAGACACAAGGCTATCATCAGTGTGGATATTACTGCTCACAGCATGCTACTGTCTTTTTCAAACTGGAAAAATTACTTCCATGTGCAAGATACTTACAGAATTTATGTCTGGATACAGATTTAAGGTTCAAGCAGCCAGACTTATTAAGCTTTACCACTGAAAATAAGGCTTGTCAATATCCTTTCTAGATATTAGATGCACCATGGTTGTGGGTTTTGTTTCCTTGTTTTGTCTTCTTTTGTAAGAGACAAATGCATCCAGAGGTAACAGGAGATCTATTTTAGGCTGTGTTCAGATTTCTGTCATGAGCATGGGTTAGGCACCAGTACTTTTATAGGAAAGCATTTCTGTCTCGTCCTGTGTCGTCGAATCTTTAGCAGGTCTCCGTGCTTAGTTTGTAAGTCCCCTCTGAACCTCTGCATGTATATTCTGGCTCCAGTCACTTTGCCTATAGACTGTTGTGTAGAAGCATAGCTGGCTACGTGGACTAACAATAATCCTGGCTTTTCTGCACCTGTTCTGGAGATTGCCATGAAGTGCCTCTAACACGATCAGTGCTGTTTTGCTGAGTTGTCCCCAAGAGTGTTTGTGCTTAGGATAGGAACTCTGAGGCAAATGTACTCATGTGTTTAGAAGGAGACTTTGTTACTCAGTTTTTTCATTGTTTCTTTGTCCCATTTAAACTGTTTGAATGTTTTGCATATACCCAGAGATACGGTAAATATTTTACGTATTTTCCCTGTTAATGGTTTTTTTTTTTAGATTTAATTTGAAATTGAACATTGAAGAAAGAGAAAAGCTTGGAAGCTATTTTGGGTAGCTAAATTACTAGGAGATCTTTTAAAAGATGTTTTAAAAATAACTTTGCAGCTTCCTTGATTAGATTTTTTAGGCTTGAAAAGTACATACTTTGTTGGAGAACTAAATATTCTGGGTTTTGAAGCCAAGGTTTTCTTCCTGTCATCCTTTCTCAAAATAATTTTTTGGGGGGAGTGGAGTACGGAGAAGATGATATGATATAATTAGGATTAAGGGATATAATTGGTTTATGACCCTAAGAGTGGGTATAAAATTACTACCAGATTGTTGATGCCCTAGCAGTAGGGTTTGGCTAGTGAACCACCTGGGTCTCTCCCATAAATTGCAAAGTTGCAGCAAGATACCATGAAAGATTTTTGTCTTGCATTCAGTGTTAGGAAAAACCAAACCAGTTTATAAGTGTGTGTATGTGCATACATGTACATCCTCCTGTGTGCAGTGTGTGTGTACGTGTATGTATCTTTACCATTCTCTGTTTCACATTTCCATTCTTATTTTCTACAACAGAGGGAAAGGGAGGGTAAGGCTGATGTCAAATCAAAAAAAAAGGAAAAGTGTTCACTAGTTCTGGAATAAATCTACACTGTTATTTAGCAGTAGAATATCAACGTATTACAAGAAATAGCAGTATATCTTCACAGAGATATTAACAAGTTTTCTGTGAGGTTTACTGTTTACAGAAGGAAAATTATCCATGCTACTTCTGATACAATGAAAAACTGAGAAAGCTGGAGGAAATCTGTGCAAGCATATGTTACTTTTTTTACTTCTTAACATTTCCAGAATGCCTGCTGCTCAAATACAACTAAGCTACCAACATTTCACATTAGGTTAATATGTAATTGTAATGGAGGATAAGTAGGCTTTGAGGTAATGAATAAAATGTGGTTGGTGCTGTCTGCCCCACACAGATGAATACCAATATTAGTTTAAACCTGCAAACTCTAGGAGGTACTTTTTTTTTCAGTGTCAGATATTCTTATCTTGGGTCAGTTCATTATTAGCATCTGAGACTTGTTACTAATCTAAATTCATATATCGAAGAACAAATAGCTCAGTAAAAAGAGAACAGTTACTTCTGTATGGAAATTCCTCTTTGGTGAGTGAGGAGGTTTCCCTGGCAGCAGAAATGATGTTCCCAGTTAAGGATGTCAGAAGCATCAGACCTATGCAATAGGAACTCCTGTATGTGCCACTTAATAATTGTTTTCCATGAAAAGCAAGTGATACTGGAAAATACTGCTCTTTTCCTAAGGTAAGATAGGGATGGCATTCACAGAAGTGGCTCTGCAAAGGAAAGGGCTTCTGCCACTTCTTTACTAGGACTACTGACCTTTGAGCTGGTATTACTGGTTGTAAGACCATCTCTGTTGCATGTTGATGAGCAAATGCAGATAAATCATTCACGGTTTAGTTTTGCAGTAAAATGTCATTGAAATAAATATGTAGTGTTTTCATTTGGATAAACCTTCATTGTCTGGTAAAGGAGAAATGGGAATATTTAAATTTAAAACTTTTGGTAAGAGTATTTTCGTACATGAAAATGGTATGTGTGGAAACAAGATTGAAGGCCCAGAGAAATATTTTTTTGGTACCAGAAAGAACTTGAGGATGCTTCAGTTATTTTGCACTTGTTGTATGTTTTCCACACATTTATAGTGAATGCAATGATCCATCAAAATTATTTAGATCAAACAATGGTTATTCTAATAATTTCGTAACTATCATTTATATTGTTATAACCAAGGCCATTTTGTCATCAGCTTTTCAATTCCAGAGCAAGGGCCCATCATTTATCTGCATAACTAAAACTAATGGTAAGCACATTTCTGCCAGCGTGAGACTGATAATGGTTTCTGTTTAAAGTCTTTTTAATGATTCAATTTGGAGCAGTTCTTTCCAGAGAAAGAAAATTCCATTTGTAAGGGGTCTTTCATTTTAGTTCTTTTTATGAAAAACAGAACAGAGAATAAAAATTAATTTCTGCTTTTATAATTTCTCAGTCTTGCAAAATTGCTGCATATAGAATAGGAATGTTTCACTCTCCCTCCCTTCAAAAAAAAAAAAAAAAGGAATGAAATTGTGTAACTTTGCAGATATTACAGTTTCTTTTCTGTTCTAAGAAAATTCTAAGTCTCCAGATACTACATAAATTAACTGACTTTGCTTATATGTTTTTAATCATGTTTGCAGTTCCACATTATCCCAGATTAGAGAACAGTGGCTTTAATGACTTGTTACAGACCTTTACCACCCTGCTACTCCTGTAGTTATACCTGTGTTTGAGCTCTGGGAGTAAGCATCACAAATTTGGGTCTGAAGCCTGTATTGTACATTAACCTCTCATAGGTGACAAATGATTTTTCTGTTGCTAGTAATCCACTCTGCAGTTCTCCTTCTATCTTCATGGTAAACTGTTGGCATTTTTTCCTGCTCTTCTTTTTCTGATACTACTCTTCAGCTGTGTGCATGTATAAACAATGTCTTAAGATAGCAAGGCCTTAAAAACAAACAAACAAACAAACAATGTAATTTACTGTACTTCAGGAAGCAGAATGCAAACAGTTGCCCAACTGTGCTTGTAAACAGAGCATGACCAGAGAATGGTTGGGCCACTGCAGTCAATTCCCAAGTGTTTTTTTCGGTTGCTTTGGACAAATGTGGAAGGCCAAGATTTCCATCTTGAGTGCTGACCTTTATTTAGAGGGTGCAAGCTCAGACACTGCAGTCAGGATTCAAGCGAGCTAGAGGGTTCTCTTAATCTGTGCACCCTAGCTGGTGTAAGTAAACGTTTGTGTTTAGGAAAATATTGAGCTGTCATGTAGGCATTGCCCATTTTAGAAATTATGCTTCTGGTAAATAGTATTATACTGAATATTTGAAATGGGTAGACCATGTCCATTAAATGTATCTCTGTTGCCTTTAAAACCTTTGCAAGGTTGCATAATGTTCATCTCCATTTTTATGCAACACCC
Organism: Apteryx mantelli; assembly: GCF_036417845.1. Lineage (NCBI taxonomy): Eukaryota > Metazoa > Chordata > Aves > Apterygiformes > Apterygidae > Apteryx > Apteryx mantelli. Next base: position 120,915,063 of record NC_089978.1, read on the forward strand.
TTTATTTTTCAGCAGTTGGAAGCCAATGGCATGATCTTGGGGATTAGTGAGGAAACTTCACTCCCATATCCCCCAAGGGCCAGTTGGTTGGCTTTCTGTGGTGGCACAAAACATGCTTGGGAAGGGAACTTCTTGATGGCATGTGCAATTCCTGTGTCCTACATCCAACTGCTTTCCTCTGCAAGACACTGCAGTGGTTTAAGGATTTTTTTGTGGGAATTCAGCTCTTTGTAAAATGAGGCAAATACTTCAATCTTAATTTTAAATCATGTATGTAGGGCAGATAGAGCTAAGTCTTCCCCTTCTTAGGAGAGGATTCTGGTCTCTTAGCAATAACAGGCTGTACACAAGTTGCAATGCGTTGAGGTGACTGATAGTAGCTTTGGATGTTTCATGGGACAATGATATTTGTCTGCAGAATAGTATATGAATAACTTACTGATTTCTGTGACTTACACAGCAGACTGGATGGAAGTAAGCCTAATGGTCTGGTTTTGTCTAAAATGTTATAGCTCGCTCTCAGCTGATGATGATCGGTGAAGTTAAAATCATCTCTCTTTACCAGCCACAGTTTGCCTTGCCCTTCTAGGTTCAAAGCCTTTTAAGCTGGCACCACACAGCAGAGATGGTCACTGATCCTTGTGACTGGTTGCTACTGGAATGCAAATCTTTACTTTCTAGAGCTGCTTGAACATAGGAGAAGGGAGAATGTTCTTGATGAAGAACTACTTTTTACCTGATCTCTCAAACATATGAGGCAATAGACTGTCATCTCCTGTGCCTGACTCTTATTCATCACGTCTTCACGTTTATGGCATCCAAAGAAAAGTCGTAAAAATGTTTCTGTTGCTCTTTCTAAAGCATCCTTAGGATGGTTCCCAGGCTGATTAGCATTTAATACTTCATGACTGGTAATGCAAATTTACTGGTAAATTGTCTTGTTTACGTTTGAGTTTTAAATCTTTTGCTGTAGTCAAGATATGGGCAAAAGCAAGTGAAGGGAAGGAAGTTCTTGGTATTCTACCTAGTTGTGAGCTGGGAAAAGATTGAACTCAAGGGAAAGAGTACAAAAAGGAGAGCAGACTTGTTTCTGCATTGTCCTATTTTAACATTTTATAACTTAAAATTTACAGATTATTTCACTCGGTGCATTGCTTTAAGTGTTTTATGAAGAGAAGTTTTTTGTGGAATCTGCTCAAAATCTGCTTGTCACAAATGTTTGAAAAACAAGCACAAATACAGTGTTTTGCAGCCCCTCATCCTCCAGCATGTTGTTCCAGGTTCAAAATCGTAAGTTGCTACACTTCCTTTCTCTTTGCTGTGTACCTGCTTCCTGGATTGCTTGCTGTTAATGCTGATAACTACTTTGAAGGTGCCATATGCTCTCTTGACAATACGTGGTATATATGGACATATGTAGTATGTATGATTGCAGAGATCTCCCAAGTCAAATTAATAGTTTTGTTGCTTTTAATTTGTGACAGTGTTACTGTGTATTATCACCTCTGATCACTTATTCTGCACTGTGAATATTTCCCGTTGATTCTCTGTCTTACCTAGCCTTTTGCTGGTCATAGTGACTTTTTGCACTTAATTTCCTTTGGGGTTTGTGGTTTTTAATTAATAGTAATTAACAATAGCTGTGCTCTGACCCCTCACCTCTTCTTTCTTGCTGAATCGGGCAATGTTAGGTTTCTCACTACTTGCCTATTCCTCATAAGTGCCTGTTCACAACCAGTGAGACTGGGTGATAAAGTACCACCTCTTTTTTACTTTCCTGTTTTCCCACCTTGTGACATTACCTTTTGGATAGTAGACTATTTTACAGAAGAATCATTACACAACGCAGATGAACCATGAAGCTTTTATTTTTAATAGCACAGTGTAAAGGTTTTGCAGGTGTTACTGGTAAATCACACGAAAAAACAATAGTGAATCAAATTATCTGTGTCTCTGCTTCAATGTATCACACAAGGTCAGCTGCCTTTATTTGGACTGTTTCCCAGTTGAAACACATTTTCTGTTTCTACGTAAGCACTGCACTTTCTTTGGCTCTCCTTTTATCGCTCTCTTTGTGGGTTTGTGTTTTGTTTTCTACTACTTCTCAGGCTCCAAGTTTCTTTTGATTAATGCTGCAAAGCCTTTTACCCTCAATTTGCTAGTTCTCTCATTTGTGTATCAAGAAGGGTCTATGTGTGCAAGAGTATATATATTGTTACAGTTAGTTGAAAATATTTGCAAGCAAATTTGATATGAAAAGACTATTCAGATGTTTCCTAGAAAAAAATACTATTCTTCCACATTTCAACATATTGTCTTACTTTACTGTAGTGTGATAATTTTAAGACATGGCAGGGCATGAATTGTCTTCAGTTAATTTATACCTACTGGGCTAGTATGGGTGAATCTGACATCTAGCTGTTGTCAGCAGAACATGCATGTATTAACATGATTCTTGTGGAAGTCTAATAGTCTAAGATTATAAAACATACATATGTAAGTTTTCACAAGCACACACACACAAATTTATAGTAACTGAATAGTCACTAATGAGTTCTGTGGTCCATTTTTCTCTGCAAGTTCTGTGGGAGGGTTGCAAGAGCTGATCTAGTCAGTACAGTTCTCAGCTCTGTGTAATGAAACGAACAATTTACAATCATAGCTCAGAATTATTACCAGACAGTCATGCCTCTAGATTTTTTCTGCCTGTTTTGTAACAAGAAATACTTTGGTGGCCTCCACTATTGCTGACAGCTTTGTTGTGAGCATTCTAATAATAAAAAAGCCCCTGCAGTACAGCAGCTAATTCAAGATTTATGAACCATATGGAATTCTTCCTGCTCGAAGACTGAGCATACACTTAATCAGCAAGCAGAATCTCTGAATATAGTGAAATTGAGGAGGACAGTGTTCCTCATTCTGTCCAGTAGACCATAAACCACCCGGTGTTATGAGAGCCACCAAAGAAGTCAGAGCTTTTCCAGTCTAGTAAGTCATTTTCATTTATATACATATAAACACTGAAAAGGCATGAAGGATGAAGAATATACATCTTTCCTATCATTTTTACTATGTCAGTGTCTTTCTCCATACTGCTGCAGGTCTTGTACATTTTCTCTTCTGACTCTTCTTGCCGCTACCTCAATCTTTCTAATGCACAAGTAATCTATTTTCTGTAGTGTCTTGCTTACTTTGTATCTTTAAGATTGATTGACCATTCATATTGATTTGTGGATGATTAGGTCTTTCAAAAGCACTCAAACAAGTTAGAATTGCATGTCTCATTTTTAAGATCCCGGCTGTTTCAGTTGGCTTTGGAAATTTCACTTAAAAATCTTTATCAAGGCTGATGTTCGACAAATGGTTTTTGCATGCAGCAAACCTGATGAAATATGACTTCATAAGCATTGGTTCCCTACGTCCCTGACTTTTCCTCCTGTGTTTGCTTGAGCAAGCAGTGGTGCGTGCTATGGCTATGGCTTAGTATGCATTTGATCAACCAGTGCATAAAGACTATTTGACCAGTTGGCTGCTGCCTCTTGGAGTGGCTGAAAGATTGAGCTACATTTACCTGAAGCAAGCACCTGACCTGGGGACACTTTAAAGTTCTACCACTGAAGTTTGTCAAAAGTATAAAGCTAGAAATGTAGTGGAAACAACTTAATAATATAAAAATGACTCACTATTATATTTACTTCATCACAATTTTGATTTCATCCTGCTCTCTCCTAGGCATATATTTACTTCTATGTGGCTTTTTTTGAGGATTTTGGTTGTTTCTTTTTTTTCACTGGTAATCTTAAGTTTCCTGAAGAAAGCTGGAGGAAATCTTTTTTTTGCCTCATGAAGGTAGGAAAAATGGCTAGTCCTGCAGACTGAGGTGGTTATTGCTGCTGCATTTATTGAATTTTGCATCTGTTACAGGTAATCTGGGATTGTGTGGGTAGGACTCAGTGACCTTAAGCAGGTGCAGCCTGTCCTGTCTTGTCATGTTCTAATAATGCCTCTAGGAATGAAAATTTATGCACATTTTCCAGACTGTGTAGACTAAACTACATATTAAGCTTATCCTGTCTTTTATTTTTCTAGGTATTCCATTTTCTTCTGCTTTGCTTCTTATATGTCTTGTTTGCGATCAGTAGTCAGCATGGCTTCACCAAGGGGAAATCATGCTTAACCAATCTGATAGCCTTCTATGCTGGAATGACTGGCTGCGTAGATGAGGGGAGAGCAGTGGATGTTGTCTACCTTGACTTCAGCAAGGTTTTTGACACTGTCTCCCATAACGTCCTCATAGACAAGCTCAGGAAGTGTGGGTTAGATGAGTGGACAGTGAGGTGGATTGAGAACTGGCTGAAAGGCAGAGCTCAGAGGGTTGTGCTCAGTGGCATAGAGTCTAGTTGGAGGCCTGTAGCTAGCGGTGTCCCCCAGGGGTCAGTACTGGGTCCAGACTTGTTCATCAATGACCTGGATGAAGGGACAGAGTGCCTCCTCAGCAAGTTTGCTGATGATACCAAACTGGGAGAAGTGGCTGATACCCCAGAGGGCTGTGCTGCCATTCAGAGAGACCTGGACAGGCTGGAGAGGTGGGTGGAGAGGAACCTCATGAAGTCCAGCAAAGGCAAGTGCAGGGTCCTGCACCTGGGGAGGAATAACCTCATGCACCAGGACAGGCTGGGGGTTGACCTGCTGGAAAGCAGCTCTGCGGAGAAGGACCTGGGAGTGCTGGTGGACACCAAGTTAAGCATGAGGCAGCAATGTGCCCTTGTGGCCAAGAAGGCCAATGGTATGCTGGGGTGCATCAGGAAGAGTGTTGCCGGCAGGTGGAGGGAGGTGATTCTCCCCCTCTACTCAGCCCTGGTGAGGCCACATCTGGAGTAGTGTGTCCAGTTCTGGGCTCCCCAGTACAAGAGGGATGTGGCACTACTGGAGCAAGTCCAGCGAAGGGCTACAAAGATGATTAGGGGACTGGAACATCTCTCTTATGAGGAAAGGCTGAGAGAGCTTGGCCTGTTTAGCCTGGAGAAGAGAAGGCTGAGAGGAGATCTTATCAACGTGTACAAGTATCTGAAGGGAGGGTGTCCAGAGGATGGGGCCAGACTCTTTTCAGTGGTGCCCAGTGACAGGACGAGAGGCAACAGGCACAAACTGAAACATAGGAAACTGTCTGAACATAAGAAAAATCTTTTCAGATCTTCACAGTCTTGGGCAGCCTGGGTGACCCTGCTTGAGCAGGGGGGTTGGACTAGATGATCTCCAGAGGTCCCTTCCAACCTTCTGTGATTTCTGTTTCTCCTTCAGTCTGTTTTTTCTTTTTCTTTCTTTTTTTTTTTTTTAAGTAGCGTTGAATTAAAGGATGCATGACTAGATAGTGAACCACTTATTAAAAGAGCTGTGTCTCTATTACTCAGGCTTATGGTATGAATGGCATTTTTAATATATATAATGCTAGTTATGGTTAAAATAATAAATAAAATTCAGCAACTGATTTTCAGCATTTTCTTACCCTTGCTAGTTCCCAATGTAAATAGTAAAATATTTAATTGAGCTCAGGGGAGACTGGGTCTCTGTGCTTCTCTTCATCTTCTTAGCTACCAGGTTTTTAGTCCACTCCATAAAGAGATGTTTAAAGTCGGGTAGAATTTAGGCCACTGAGTCCAAAACTCAAATTCTGAAAAGCCCTAATAAACTGTTTCAAAACCTTGCAGGCAGCAGAACTAAATGTAGATCTTCAGCTTTTGATATGTAGGTTCCCTGACTACCAAAAGTCTGGGGGCTTTTTGTAAGCCCAAAGTGCCTCAGCCCTGACGAGGACTGAGCAGCATTGCATCTAGCTTACGTCTAAGTGCTCCCCTGTGATGGGCTTAATTAAGTATGTTTTGAAATGTGTGTAGCAGTGAGAGTGCTTCATGCAGTAGTCTTGTTAAAGCATGGCTGAAGGAGCAGGCAACAACACTGTTATTTTTCTTTTATTTTACAGTCTGGTGGTGAGATTTCTTTTCCACAGGAAGGAAAGCTCAAACACTATTGCTTCTTCTGGTCTAAATCCACCTTTCACCTTCTGTAAGAGCAGCTAATTACCTTGAATTACCTCCTGAGGCACTCACTGTCCTTCTTCTTGGAGAAAGTCTGTGTCCAAAAAAAAAAAGAAAAATCCACCAGGCCTTACAGAAAGCTGGGGCGGGAACGACTGTGAATCCTACAAAGCTTAAAGAGCCTTCACCTGAGAGATAGGATGCAATAGTAGCTGCAGTGAGTGGCCTGGATTTGCATTACTTGGTTATGAAATGGATAGAACTTCCTGACTCTAATCATTGAGCTGTTTAATAAAAAAAGGATACAAGCAGCAGTATCAGTCACTGGGTGTGTTTTAGAAGGCAACTATCATTGCCATTAGCATTTCACAGAATTATTTTTGAAAGAATATGTTATCAGTCTTCGGGGCAAGTTCCAGCCTGTTTATCTCAGGGAGTTCTCTAAGGCTGAGTAATTTAAGGCGTAATAGCTGGAGACATCCTTTTTTTTTTTTTTTTTTTTTAAAGCATTTCTCTGCAAGTTAGCTCAGACACCTCTGCCAAGCATAGTGTCTTTCTATGAATCCCATTTTAGTTGTCCAGCTTTTTCTGTGAATTAGAGCATTACTGCATAGTGCTTTCTGCTTCAAAGTCAGGCATTTAAATCAGTGTTCTGTCATTTAAGTTGCTTTGTGGGGTCTGGGTCTCTGTGTGAACAGTTGTGTTGTTGGGATTGATGTATGCTTAGGAGCTAAGAATGCATGTGCCTGGGCACTGGTTTCAGCCCTCACCTTGGGCTGTGTGTGTGGGAAGATGTGGATGAGATATTGGTAGTCACTGGCATGTGAAATGTAGTATGATTCTGTTATTAGACAAAATTCAGAGGGCAAGAACACTTTTTGGTGTATGGATCTGTAGAATAGTAAGGAAGAATAAAGTCTCTTTACATCTCTGGGAAAATTGAGAAGAGTTGCCTCAGTATGGTGTGTACACAATGACTAGATGGTGAAAGGAGGAGGAAGTCTGGGCCTGAACCTGCATCCCCTTTCTTTTGGAGGAGATTTTGATGTAATACTACTCCAATAAGACTGATTCCACTGAGGCCTACATCAATTTTGTAATCGGAAAAGGGCTAACAAAAAGAGTGTCAATTTCCATGGAAAAGCTGTGGCTTAAGGGGTGTGAATATCAGATGGGGGGAAGTGGTAGAGGAGGCATTTTGGTGCTTTTGGGCTGTTGTAAAACCAGAAGAATTCGGTGGCATTTGTAGCCACAGGCGCAGGTATGCACTGTGTTAGTACTGGAACGTGGCCAGTCGCCACAGTGCTGGGGCTGCCTGGGGAGGCTGAACAGCGTAGCTTCTAGAAAGGTGCCATCTGCCTGCTCTACTTTTCTGACTGTGAAATTTTAGCAGGACTGCTACATTCACCATGTTTTCCTGTTTTGCATTGATAGCAAGTAGTAGAGTTGAATGATTACATTGTTACAGCTTTAAGATTAAAAAAAGTCAAAATCAACACCCCCCCCAACCAAATTAATCCAAATTATTTTATCAACCATAAGACAAATGCAGTTACTTGGTAACAATAACATTAAGTATGTCAAATCCTCCTTCCTAGAAAAACAACAGAAAAGGAGTGTGTATATGTGTCTACAAATGTTCATGTATTTATTTTTCTGATATATTCAAAGGTACTTCTAGCTTGCTGATAAATGCATTATATTATTCTTTGGCCACAGAGATTATTTTTTCTTTCTTTCTATATAAACGTGTATTTTATTTTCATTACTAGTGACTTAGCTCATGTCACAAATTATTGATTTTTTTCCCCCTTCAGGTGCTCTTTAGCCCTATGTAGAAGTAAAATTACATTTTTTTTAACACAGAAGTAGGAGTTGTCTTTTTGAATGTGATAAGTTAATCACCACAACAGCACAGGCAACAGTATTATTACATGATTTCTTTGTTGTGAGATTGGCTGAACAGTTCATATCCTATTGCTGAACAAAATTGTCATATCTGCCAAATATAGGCTAAAAACCCCACAAATGATGTGGTGGCTGATTTTTGCCAAGCAATATTATCATTGTTCTAATTTCTATAATGGCTGCAATGTTCAATGGACAGCCCTGTCATCAGTGCAAATTTAGAATTTTCTCCTGTATTAGTTGTATGTAGTTTCACTTTCAGTCTTAAGAATAGAGGATCACAATAAATAACTATAATCCTGATGAGCACATCTTCTTTCATAACGATTTTCTGGTGCAGGGTCAGGATAAGAAGCTGTAGATGTATATATAGCGAATGTAAAATATTTGGATGCCGCTTAAAAGTGTGGCTTAGTGCAATTCAGTTAGAGTTGAGGTGTATTGCTAAAATATTTTATAAGGCATTTAAATCTGGAAAATAAGTAATTTAAACTGTGTTACATTTGTGTTGTAGGCTGTACTTTTGAGTTTTATTTAATAAATACTAAAACATCTCAAAAGATATTAAAATTCTTTTTCATTTATGTTTTGGGAGGATATGTATAAAAAGGCACAGAGAAAGATTTCCGTGCACAGCTGAGCAAGCAACTTAATATTGAAATATGGAAGCAAAAGGGATATTGGCTGTTAAATATCAGGATAATGGATGAGATTTGATGTAATTCTGTAAGCTATGTACATGACTGTGGATAATTCATATTTTAATATTGATGGCAAACACTTTCACACTAAAATATGTATAGAAAAGGAAATTGACTATTAAAGATATATGTAAAGAGAAAAATGTAAATGATACTTGGAAAGTGACATGCCAACTATGATCTGCTCTGACAACTTTTCTTTTTAAATTTGCAAATTAGAATGAATGAAATCGGATTACAAGAAAAACTATTACATACTATAGTAACGTACAAAATATTTTTCAGATCAGTAGAAAAATCCCTTTGTTACTAATACACGCCAAATTAAATAACTAATGAAAGTGCATCACACAGTCATACTGCAAACAGAATGAGAGATTGAAATCTGACTTAAATTTAAAAATAATCCTCCTCACTCCTGCAGAAATTGCTGTGGAGAGACACTTCCAGAAATATATGCAAGTAACTGTTTCACATCTTTCCCATCTATGTTCCTCTCTAGTTGGTTTGGGGTGTGCTAAAGTAACGGTACAGGGAAAAATATTTGTGAAGCATAAAAGATGCTTACTCACCTTATGTTTTAAAATGTCTATTTCATATAAACCTGTGCTGTGACCATGATGCTGAGCAATAAGAGGACTTCAGCACCAGCTAGTGCACAGGCTCACTTGTGTTGCGTGACACTTTGCAGTGCTGCAGCTTCTCTCCATCCCCCTTTTTCCTCTTTACTGTGGGTTGCATCAGTGCCTGTTCCTGTGCTTTACATGTGCAAGATATTTGAGTGGACATACAGGCAACCTCACATATGTGAAATAACTGTGCACGTTTTCTTTAGTGTCTGTGTGAACTTTTCTAGAAAGATGCTTTGCTTTTGCACACCAGTGGTACATGCACAAATTAATAAATAGAAGTGAGAGTGAAGGTAAATTTAAAAAATTGAAATTTATATCAAAGCCTATGCAGTGCAAAGCATAAAACAGTGTTCTTTAAGAATGTTGGTGATAATTTGATACGAAGTTTTTCTGCCAGCTCTCACTTCTTAAGCTTGCATATGCAATCAAAGACCTGAAGAAAGAAATTTAAATGGTACGTGCATGACTAAATCTCCAGGGGAAAAAATTAAATCATAAAAGTGAGTGTGCGTGGCTGTGTGAGAAAATCAGACAACTGAGTCTCCAACTTTCATTTATAAGAAAATTGTAAATCTTATGCAGTCTTAAACTGTTGCTAATTTAAGAAGGATTCATATGGTTGAATATGTTACTGCTAAATTATTTTGTTGTTTTCACTACTTGATCATTTTCCTCCCTTGTTGCTTAAAAATATAGATAAAACATATTCCTTTGTCCTTAGGTTTTGTCTAGCAACAAAGCCAGTTCTGATAAAACAGCAAGGCATTCCATGCTTCTAGGTGTGGGGGTTCTTAACAGAGTATTCAGTGCTCAGTCAGTACCTTGCTTTACAGTACCCATGAGGAAAAGGAGGGCGTAGGCACCAAAACAGCCAGGGCAGGACTTGGTAGTGGAGGTCCTGTGGGTGTGAAGCATCTTCCTGCGGCCACTGTTAACCAGGAGAGCTCCTTGATGTGTAGCAGAAGAGTGGGGAGAGTTCGGAGAGCCTTGAAAGTCGCACAGCTGTTTCAAATATGTGGATAAATTTTGACTCTTTTATTTATAGGCAGAAGTTCAACTCCACTGCTATCCCATATCCAAAATCCTCCCATGTTACGTTGCTTCCTTCATCTGTACTCTACACTGAGAAACTGAGCTTTATATGGTCAACTTCTCTCTCCAGACTCACTCATCTTCTCTGAGGACTTCTTCCTGTGCTTCTTGAGTTCATTTCATTTTTCACTATTCTCAGTCCACCTGTGTAGTATCTTGCTGACAAACTTGAAGGGAATTCTCTACTTAGTGCCTTTTGACTAATTTATTAACTGTTTTATGGCTCTGTCTTCTTCCCTTTTCCACTCTGGGGACCTTACTGGATGTTAAAAAAGAGGTGGAACAGACATTTGTATTCTTGAGCAGCATGTCATTGGAGTTAGGTGGTCCCTGCTTTGAGAAGGTTTAACAATGACTTAAGTACTGAGTCATCACAGGAGAACTTTTTTATAAGTTGCTGAATTTCCTTAAACTTGGTATTCACGATGGGTCATGTTAAGGTGGACATCAGTGTTAACTGAGAGTCGCGTATAAGCTTTCTGCCTAAGGCTCAGATTCGCAAACTTAGTTTTTAATGCCCACTTAGTTTACTTTGGTCTAGTAAAGCATCAGTGTGTCATGCTTGGGGCTCACGGGTCTTATGTTCATACTTATTTGCTTTTCTAAATTAGGATGAGATGCTGTATGATCAATGAACTGAGGAGGCAGATGAAATTTGAAAGCTTTTAGTTACGGGCTGCAGAGAGAGAGCTGAAGTGAGATGTTCTGCCTGCAACTGGATAAATTTAAATGTATCAAGTTGTGTTACAGAAATTTCTGTCAAAATACCAGTCAGGTGAATTTTGCAAGTTCTCTGATCAGTATAAGTAACCTTTACCAATGTCTTTTGATGTCTTCTTCCTTCCACCCCAGGTTAAATAATATCCTTGTTACTAATGCAGAAGTATTTGTTACTACATGCTGTACTCATGTCTATATGACATATTAATTTTGTGTTATACAGCAAAATTAAGTTTGAGCAAACATATTGAATTGCCATGGTCTGCACAGTAAGGTGTTTGTAGTTTAGTGGCACAATGTAATGTGCGCTTAGTAGAAGTGATCGTAGCAGATGTTTTTATTTCTCAAGTATTTGGTACAAACTACCAGCTCAACATAAAAAGCAAAGCATTACCTCACTACTGGCCAGGTAGGAGTCTGTTTTGGGCATCTGGTTATATGATGACTAGGAACAACCCCTGGGCAACTTTTACCATAAGAATTAAGAATGGCTTCTTAGCTGAGATTAATGCTCTGCTTTTTCAGAAGCTGGAGAAAACAGAAGGAAGGCGAGCTAGGAAACTGCAAATACAAAGAAAGTGTTTGTCCAGAAAACGTTATGCCAAAAGGAGGGAGCCAGTGGAGTAGCCTTGTTCTTGGTGCTGATTGAGATAGCATGCAATACATTGAAAATGTAATGCTTGGAGAGCAAAGGGAGATGCATAGTAGAGTGGAGGTTTAATGGTGCATTCAAATATATATAGGTAAGGGGAAAGATGTTTAGGGGACTCCAGTTGTCTCCTCTGGTGTGAAGTTTTGGCCGATTGGCTGCCAATGGAGGGAGAGGATAACAGACATTTGCTCTGTGTTGTGTCTTTTCTGCAGCATATCGTTGTGTTTGAGACATTCAGGTGAAAGAAGGTGAGAAGAAGCTGTGAATTTAATTGGTTAGGACAGATGGAGAAGTGCATAGAGGAAAATTGTCATCAAGGTGGTGAAAGATGTCTAAATCTCATTTTTAGCACAAAAATGGTAACTAATGTGAAGAGTAAGCAAAAGAAGAACAATGACAGTATACTGTTAGTTATAGCCTAAATCTTCTGAGGTAAGGACTTGCTTTCTTTTGTAAAATGCCCAGCGTAATGCCTTGGGACTCTGATGGTAGATTCTGTTTTTAGAAGTCATTTGCAGTTTCGTAGTTTTCAAAATGGTGTTCTAATAAGTTTGAACTACAAGTGGCATCAATCTCTCACTTGCTATGAAAGTTGGTTTACAATATGCAATCTGAAACAGAACAAAAAAAATTGCTGCAATTATAGAGGTATTGTATTTTTTTTCACACTGCAGTAAAAAGAAATCATAATGGCTTTGTTTGCGTATTTTCAGAGTAAAAACAAAATGATTTCAGAATGATGAATTTTGATAGAAAACAATGAACCACATTTATTTGTAAGTAATTGTATCTATTTTGACGGTGTCTTTGATTGTTAGGATTTTGCCTGTGCATTTGTTTTTCTTTTCCTCTTTTTAGCGTCTCTCCAGTTCTGAATTTCCAGGCAAAACTGATATAAATAGGCAAAGTTCTTTGGAAAATGAAGTCATTTGCTCATTTAAAATAGCAAGGAACTGAGTAGCCTCACTTTTAGTTAAATAATAGCTCTTCTTATTATTACAAGCCATAATATTCTGCTTTTTAAATTAAATAAGTATTTCCTAATATTTAAAGAGAATATGACAGCAATTGTTAAAGCAGTGGATTCATGGAGAATTTGCAGTTTTATCTGTCACTAATAGAAGTTATAAGGGCAGAGCAAAAAAAGAATATAGTGATACTGGCAGGAATTTATGAAGAAGTGTATTCTTTTGTTTTTATGCATACTAGTGTGAGGCAGACATAACGATGTTAATAGCACAGTATTTTAGGAGGAAGGATATGTTTGTGTATCTGGGATCATGTTATGTAGGAATGATGGAATCTAAGCTGGGACTGGGAACATGTACATCATCACTTACTACGATTTGAGAAATAGCATGAGGAAAAAGCTTGAGGAAAGGATTGAAAAAATGAATATGCAGTTAGCTTTATATTACTTGAAATTCAGCTAAAGTTTATAAATTTTACTGGTTGCTCATTGGCTTCTTTTTCTTAACCTGAATCTATGAGTATGGATGCACACCTACATAGTGATACCTATCTGTTAAATTTCTTGGTATTTTTCCACATAAGAGGTGCAGTCTGCTATTATTTATAGCTTTGCCATGCTTTAATCAATTGAACTGAAATTTTGGCTCTGAATGTCTAATTTGGATTTGTTTGTGGCTCTGTGTATTTTCCCATTTTCAGCCATTCTAGAGGATACAATGAGGAAAAAAAATACATGGATGTAACCAGGCTAAAGGATAAAGTGCCAATTCCTTTACAAGCTCTGACTTGAAAAGTAGAGGTCATTTAATGAGCCCTGTCCCCTCAGCAAAGGAGTGGGATAGGCTGTGCAGAGACACTTTGACAAAAAAGAATGAGAGATGACTGAGACCAGGTAAAGTGTCTGACTGGGGAGGCAGTGACAGTTAGCGAGTGTTGGGAAAGAAGAAAAGGATTAGACAAGAAGTTAAAAGGTGGTGATCTGGGACAGGCTGGACAAGGAGCTGGAGGTAGGAAAAAGGTGGAAACAAGAAATGGTAAGAAGAAGCTCCATCATGTTCTCTGGTCCACCGCCAGGTGCCAAACCCAAGATGCTGGGAATGGCAGAATGGCAGTATTGCAAATGTCTGAAACACGTGGGCAAAGTTTGCATCTCATTCCCTTGCATGTGGAAGAGCCATGCCAACACTATCATTTAGGTTATTAACCTAAAATAAAGAAAAAGGTGTTGTAGATCCTAATGGGTCCAATCACACTGTGGGAATATGGATTTATTAGCGTTTTCTGTTTGCTTAAAACCCGTTACCACCAATTATATTTACAGACTTTGCAAAAGGAATGTTGTTGGTGTTAAACTATCATAATCCAAGTGAAATAATGAAATAACAGAAGATGTGAGAATAAGGATACAGAGCTTGTGTTTTGGCTAGTGTTTGTATAGTGTATGTACAGGTTTTCTGGTTCTTGTGTACTTGACTTGGGCTTTGATATTCTAATGGAGAATGTATGTTTAGAAAGGATTTAAAGGTTGGAACCTCTTGACTAATTCATAGTCCAAAGATTATAGGATTTAGGCAATCAGTAAGAACAAACCTCAATTCTGGTTTGGTGTTAGCTGAATTGAAGACAGCAAAGTTGTAGCAACTCAGTAATGATGAATTGCTTTGGAAGGTTTTTTTTCTTTTTGGATGGGTAGAGAATTTGCTTGTTAAACAACAAAAATAAATGGAATAAGGTAATGTATTGGAGGAACTGTTCTACAGATGTTCTTGAGATGACAGGATTATGCAAGGATTATTCATACTGCAAAGATCTTGACCAACATAGCAAAATATGAAGATTAGACTTTTCCTCTCTTCTTAATGCATCGGAACTTCTTTTTTGATTTTATACACCTACAGGATAGTTTTTAAGACATGGTCAGCTTAGAGTAGGACTGGCCAAAAAAGCAAAACTTCTGATCTGCAGAAGATTCTGCTCGTTCAAAATGAATTTTGGTCTGAACTGTATTTATCGTGAAGTCAGGGACCAGAAGATATCAGTCTCAGCCTTTATGGTATCCACCAGGAATCCAGGTTGGTTTCTGCTGGAACCCTTCACAAAACTTGGCAGTATATGAACTCCTAGCTCTGTTTAACAGGAAAGAAACACAAAGTGGAGTTCTGAACACTGAAAAGTTGGTGAGAAATGAATGGCATGTTTGTGTTGCTGAAGAGACACCAGGTGAAGTACAGCTGAGTCTGTTCGGATAACTTGAATATCTTTTCGAAAGCCAGCTGTTACAAATAGATGAGGTTGAAAAGTTACACATCAGATGCTTAAGCAATAGGGCACACTAGCAGTCTGAACGGTCCTATAGGTCATGTTTTGCAGTTGCTCCTTAAGATCAGAGCAATGCCTTTTCCTTTATCTGTCTATATACCATGTTCCAGGGCAAAGATGCAATTCTAATAATTTTTACACGTTTTCATATGTTTTGATTGTTTTAATGCCTATTTAGCTGACAAATGTTACCTTTTTTAAGATGCTTTTCCAAAGGTTTGTTTATTTTTTCCCTTGAGGCACCTCAAATCATTTTGCTTCATGCAGTGCAGTGCAGTGAACTGCTGAAACTCCTGAGAGGAGCTGAATGCCTTCTACTCACATTAACTTCATCAGGTTTGAAATTCTGTCACTTTGAAAGAAATGTGGGAAGCTGCTCCTCCCCGCCCTTGGATCTGTCTGACCCTTTAGGTCACACACAGATGTGTGTTAAAAGAGAATAAAAAGAATTGTCTGAGGCAACTCACCTGTGCTAACTCAATGAAGGAACCTCATAGAAAACAAGTTAAATGCAAAGCAGGAATCTAGCATTGTGTAGGCCTGAAACCATCCAAAATCCCCTCCGCCCCTTCATAGCCAGTTTTCAGAGTTGTATGGAAAGCTACTTCTTTGGGGTCCTGATGTAAATTTGTGAAGACCTCTTTATTTTGATGATAAGACATTTCTATCTTGTGTATTTAAAGCTTGATCTATTGGGGTGATACCTGTGGTGTACTGATCATAAAACTCACATTTTGAAAAGAGTACTTAAGTGAGAATTGACTGAATTTGAGAACTATGTAGGGAAAAAAAACCCCAAAGCATATGTTGATAGTGTTTTCAGCACATCTAGAAAATGGATTAATAACCTTGTGGATCAAAATTCTTTGATCAAAGCTATCTTTGTTTAAAAAAAAAAAAAGGCAAATTCAGGCCAACAAATATTATACAAATTTGTTCAACAAACCATTGTTGTAAAAAGAAGATAAAATTTATCTTAACATTATTTTTGCTGTTTCTTCTGATTTTAAGTGATGGAAGATATTCAGATAGGACAAAATACTACAGTTTTTGTCAAGCCCAAAGATCAGTAAAGACTTTCAGATGAACCTCAAGTGAATATTTTTCTTAATGTTTTTTCTGTTTTCTGGTATCATAAATGAGCCGAGTACAGGATTTTTACCTGGTTTTAAACAGACAGCTAGTATTGTTTAAATAAGAGTGCCAGGGATCAGAAGCTCAGTGTGTTGGACGTTACATAAACACTGAAGCAAAAGATGATCTCTTCCCCAGAGAGCTCACCAATTACTGTTTCAGTGAAAGTCTGGAATCGTTCATACTGCAGCAAATTAACCAGCCTTCTACACTCCTAAAAGCTCAGTGGCTCTTTTTTATTAATTTTTTTTTTTGGGGGGGGGGGGAACATTTCTCTGGGTGGAGAAATACATTTTAGCTGAGGGCAGCTTTAATACCGTGAGATCTCTAATGTCCACAGATAGCAGACAGGACCTTGCTTAAAAATACCTGTCAGAAAGAGATCTACCTTTACGTAAGTCTACCTCTGAAGACAAAGTCTTTTGGACCTGTGAAAACAATGGTTGCAAGTCATTACTCCCCCTTATGAGAAGGAGCAACTTTGACACTTTATTGATGGTACTTCAGTAATTTTTCTTGGCAGTGCTTACTTTCCATTGGTTGGAAATGCCAGTTAATTTATATATTTATGCAATTAACTTCATACTTGACGTATCTTATTTTAGAGGCTGACATTCTGTGAAAGTAGCATTTAAAATAATGCTGTCACTGCAATGGTCAGAAGAAAATCCATTAATTATAGATCTCATTTTAGACCTCATTTAATTTATTATTATTTGATGGTAATTCATTTTTAGCTCTGGTTGGAAGAGAATGCATGAAAATTCACTCATTGCACATGTTGTTCTGGCCTTGTAATAACAAACATTTAATATTAGAGCATTTACTTTTGTGTGTGTGTATAAAACTAATTAATTTACTCTTTCCTTTTTGCTGTTGACAAGCAGTTTGTGTTTTTTCTTTGTTGGTATATTTAGTAATTAGCAGCTGCTGAAATACTTCACACATGCAACTTTTTAACTGAGAGCCACAACCCTTAACTTCTGGATGCTAATGATTTCTTTTTGATTTAGCATGAAACCCGTCACATACCCATGCATCTTTTGTGTGTCTGTGTTTGAGATGTTGAAGAATTGTTGAAATAGCCTTTTTTAGACCAGACATTTAATACACTTTCTTTGTACGCATTTTGTGACATCTGAAGTATCATCACTAGCTTTTAAGTTGTTGCTCTTTGAAATGAGCAAGACAGGTGACTGCTCTTTGCTCAGGCAATCTGAGAACTCACGGAAACATTGCTGCATCACTTCCACTTCTATCATGTTTCTCCATCGGTAAGAAAGGCTTTACAAGTGAAGTAAAATCTTAGGTTGTCCATGCATTTTGCTTCCTCTTCTAGTCTTCTCCTTCAGATCTCAACAGGAATGGTTTATGTACCTTTGGAAATGCTGGAAACATTTGGTCCTCTATCCCTGAATATTTGCTGTTTCTTTTGTATTACTCGGTACAAGTTTCATGGTATTGCTTGTGCTTCCTATTTACTGCTTTATTTCTTGTTCTATGATTTCAGCTTTAAGTACTGGAAGAGGTTTAAAGTGAAATTGTGGTAAGAAATGATTGGGCAAGGTGCATAGGAGGTGGCATATGAGCCTCAGGCAATTTAGTATGCTCTAAAACTTTTCTATTTTCTCTTTAAATTAGAGAAGGCATTATATTTGATCAGGTTTTGGGGGCACCTGACTTCAAAATAGTTGCGAATTTGTCTCAGTGCCTTAAGAAAAGGCAAGAGCAAGTAATGTACAAATTCATTGGTGAAGAGAGCTTCTGGGAGTTCAGCTCATCAGGTGCTGTGCTTCAGTTCACCTCATCAGCATCTCAAGTTGCTTTCTTCTCACTCTTCCTTTCCCCCAGTCTCAATTCTTGTTAAGAGTCCTTCCTTTTGCTGCCTAAAAAACTTGGCAGTGGCTAAGTCAGTTTTGTGCTGTCCTGGTGAACTGCACTGGTGTGTCATGTTCTGGTGCTTCCTATGTATCAATCTGCACCTGCCTGTTCTCTTAAATATTGTTGCTTCTTTTGAAAGTATTATTGTAATCTGTCCCATAATAGTATAAAAACTCGTGAGCTGGAACCCTGTTTATGATGTGGACACTTTGAGAATATATTAAAAATATGTTTTCTGGTGCACAATGGTCATTTTCGAGGAGAAATAAGCTTGCGGGGTATAGAGGAAGCGTACTTCGACTCAGAGAAATCCACTGGTATTGATTGCCATCAAAGTAAGGTGAAGAGACCAATGCTTTTAGAGCATGGTTTATATTTAAAAGCCTTTTAATATGTTCAGTATAAAGAAGGCGAAAACTGATCTTAGGTTCATGTATTAGGATTTTCTAAAGTTAAATGCAATTGGTAAAATTGTGGCTTGAAAATCACGTCTTGATATTTTTTTTAAAAATGAATATGTTTCATGGTACCTGAATGAATAAATAAAGATTAATGAGCCCTGGTAAATATGTTAATTTTACTCATAGAATGGAATTACCTCATGATGAAATCTTCAGTGGAATGTGTTTACGAACTGTCAACGATGTGCTCTAATCAATATGATGAATCTTGTCTCTGAGATATACAGCATGTGTTTTTGAGGGAGTAAATATGACAGTTGACAACCATTTAAGGCAACTGGATTCATTTTTAAATCTAGATTGAAATATATGGCTGATGAAAAAGTGACAGTCCTCAATAATCATTTTCACTTTGTAATTAGATAAAGCCTCACAAGGCTAGAGAAACAGGAATTTCAGGCATTTTCTGAATCTTTGAACGTAATAATGGTACATGAAGATAAACAGAAGAGTACCATGTTGACATGAGGAGTTAGACCTCATAAAATTTTTATGTGTTTGCTTTTGAAATATAAGACAAAAGCTAGTGCCAAAATTAAAATAAATACACTAATGGTGAATGCAGGTGGTTACAGCAATGCATGCTCGTGCTTGAATATAAGACGTCAAAATCAAGACTGCACTGCAGAAATGTGACGCAGTGAAAACCTATTAAGTAATCTAATTGCCTGTATGCCTTCATTGTGTGAGTAATTTTTTTAATTGTATTTTGTGCTAAATGTTACTACCCAAATCTCTTGCTCTCAATAAAACACACATTCCTCAACCCCCACCAAAACCAGAAGCAGGAAGAAAAACTGTGTGTGAGAAAAAGAAAGTTGTGCTTTGGGAATGTTTCAAGGTGGCTTTCAGTTGCGGAAGGGGTATACCTCATTCTTCCTGAAACTGCATGGCTTTTCATTGTTTGTTTTTTGTTTTTGTCAACTAGATGCGTTAATGCTTTTCTCCTTATGAAGGTTTTGCAACGTTTAACTAGATTGCTGTCCAGTAAAGGCGATCATACAGTCAATCAGCTTCTCCCCTTGCAGCTCTTTATGTGTTATTTTTAATGTGTTATTTATTGTCTGTGTGTGCGTTAAAGTTGTTCCATGGGATATTAGACCAGTTTATGTGTGTTCTTTCTTACAGCAAACGTCCAGAAGATATAAGCCTTATCACATATAAATGCTGGTGCTGAAGTTTTCTTCCAGTGGATAATTTGACTTTTTTCCAAACTGGCTATCCCTGTGTTCTATCACTGTTATCAGCATTGTGCAGCGTACTTAAGGAATAAAACCCCTTTTTTTTGTGTCTCAGATTTAATGCATGAAATTTTGTGGAGGTTGTTTTTTGCAGTGTCAAGGATTCCTTACTTTGAATGGTTAGCCATTTATCTCTAGATACCAATGGTTCATGCCTTTCTAGAGCTATAGGCGGAATATAATTCTAAAAACCCGTTTCCTCTGTGTTTTGGAAAGCTACTCAGTATTGTCTGTCATGGCTGTGGTTATGTCTGTCACTGGTTATGCCTGTCCTTCTTCCCTATCTTCCCTTTCCAAGTCTAACGGGGTTGCACCATGGGTCTGTACTCAGGCGATGGGGAGAGCCCCAAATAATTCTGAATGGTGTGATTTAAAATAGCTTGCCACTGAAAGCTTCACTAATATAGTGACTAATCATATGGGTAGCATAAAAAACAAAGTATAGAATGAAAATAAGCTGTTAATTCCTCCATCACATAACCTGTCAACTGTGAAATGTTTTAGGTGGTGGTTGAATTTTTTGTTAATTCTTCAACTTTGTTTCCCCCGCCCACCGCAGTGGTGGTGTAATGTAGGGTGGAGAACCGTCCTGTTTTTGTTAGTGCCGGAGCTCCATCTCTCTTGTTGTGTAACTCCTTTGCTGAAAAAGAGCAAATCTTCTGTAAAAAGTTTCTTCTAGATCCACTGTGTTAGTCTTTTTATTGATTATAGGATAGTAACTAGAGAGTGAATAACTTCTCCACAATATTCACCTGCAGAAGTGGTGCCTGGGATTTTACATCATGGAATTTCTGTAGTTTGTTAGATCTCCCGATGCTCTGTTCCTTGCTGTGGTTACTCTTGCAGCTGATCCTCTCTACCTCACAAAGTCATTTCTAGCCCTTTTCAGCCCCTCTTTGCCTTTGTGCAGTTTTTGAATTCAGTATTTGGGCTGTGGCAAGACCAACACTAGGATGCGGTGGACACTGGAAGCTGGTTGCCCCACTGCTCCTTCCCTCAGCTCTCAAAGGTTTGACAGTTCCTGCAGCTGTCTGTCCTGGGAGAGCTGCCACGGCTTTGGGCGTGAGCTATGCCCTTGTGCAGAGAGGTGGTTTACAGCATGTTGGAAGAATACCTTCTGTGCGATAGCCTGAGCCACTGAGCTCGTCGGGATTGCCCAGGCAGCGCCCTCTGACCTGCCTGTTGTTTCTGAGCACTTCCCATGGAGCTTCTGAATGGGTCAGTCATGCCACGTAGCGTGGTGCTGTGGTAATGCTGTGTCTAATATCCCACTGCAAGATAAAATGAATCAGTAGGGCAAGACACTCTGAGACCACCAGCCTGCCCAGCCCTGCCCTCTCTTGCAGTGGAGTACTGGGAGCAGCTGCCATCCTCTCTCAGCTACGGTTTTGTCTCGGAGCATTTCTAACTCACAAGTCTCCCAGATTCATAGTGGGCATCTTGTGATTATTTCACATGAGGGTTTTTTTTTACCTGTGGATAATTGTAGAGACTGGATAATTGGACATCTTGGCTAACCTACTAAATGTTCATTTTCCTGATAAAATATAACACCAACATGGATTAGGAGGTTAAAAAAAATAAATAAATCTAGTTTAATCCCCCCCCAACTACTTATGAAGAGTGGTTTATTGCAACTTTTTTTTTTTTGTAAACAGCTCCTGTTTGCAGTTGTGATTTTTCATTAGCAAATTGCTTTTTTTTCTGATTGAAAGCAGTGTGATTAATTGCTGCTATAATTCTTTATATTGTTCTGGATTTCATTGATGATTCTTAATAACAACATGATGTTTCTAGGAGCAAAAAGTTTTGGGGAAGACTTGTACAAAAATTTTGCGCAGAATGTAATAGACATATCTCTGCAGTCAATTATATTTACTGGTTTTGGTTTGAGTGTTGTTGCCAGAGCAGCTATTGAAAATGTTCTGTAAGATAGAATCCAATACTGCATTTTGGGAACAAATAAAACTATTACTGTTTTGTTAATTAAAGCTATTACTGTTTTGTTAATTCTCAGTAATTTTGGTTTTGTTTTTATTGTAGCCTCGTAAAGCCTATTGTGGCCAAGCAAAGTCATCTTGGCTTCCTCTCAGTCGGGTTCTAAAAGATTCGTTAAGTGCTGCTTGCAGAAATGGCCACTCCAAAGTAGGCAGAAAAATTTGTCTCTTGTGGATTTTTTCTTGGCTTGACTTTAATAAAAGTAAATCCTTTCTAAAAGGAAGAAACCATCTACTATGGGCCACTAAGTGGCACAGTGTAGCACCACTGAAGTTTGAAGCATTTGTTAGATTATCAGAATTAACTGTTTTGTTTCCTTTAAGCAAAGAACTTCATTACATAAAGTGATAAAAATACAGCTATAGTAAAATGTTATTGCAGAAAATACACATTTAAGCTGAAAACACCTTATTTTTTTGTCCCAAAGAGAGCTGATAAATGGTAGATTTTGGGTTTTGTTTGTTGTTGTCAAAGGAAGAATTGGTCAAGGAGTAATTAAAGTGCTTGGGGAGAAAGAAAGAAATGCTATTGCTAAAGAGACTGTACCTTGTGCTGGGGATGTCTTGCTTAGCCTGACAGGCATTTCAGTACTTCCTCAACAAAGAAATACATTACTCTATGCAGGTAAGAGAAGAGTAAGGCCATTTCCTTTATGTATCTCCAAATCAGATTACATTTGAATCTCACATGGGTGTAGGTCTGGTAGTTAGGAACAGTGCCACACTACCTGCTAGAGAGAGAGATCTGTCTCTAAGAGGGATTCCGTGCTTTGTAGTTGGAATAGAAATTTAAGGTTGGTGCTTACTGATGTATATATACATGCTATGACAAGCATTCCATAGCAGACAAGCTATGGAAAAAGAAGATTAATATCAATAGTTTCTTCCATGCTAAGCAAAAAGTTGCCAAGACAGTATGGATGTAAGGGCTTTTAAAGCCATTATAATGGACTTCTGTTAAGTTGTCCATTCTGTCTAACAACTTCCTTATTTCTGGAAGGAGTGTTTTTCCTGTTGAGGATATTTTGGCTATTTTAAAGGTCCTTGTATAGTTTTATAGCTCCAATAAACTCATCTTATTTCAGGTGTGCATGTATACCATTTATGTAATTATTTTGTAGTATTATGCACAGGGACACATGGCACAAATAAGTGATAGCCGGTAAGTGTATGTCCCAGTTCTTAAAGCACTCTTGCTGAGTTGGCTTTCCTACCTGCTGTTTGGAAGGAGATCCAAGTTCGACAAACTAGCAAGTTTGAGATAAGCCTGTTCAAAGCAAAGCACAAACTGGGATATTTTCTCTGTACTGAAAACTGTGATGAAGCCCTCTGAACCTAGGAAAACTGTAGGTTGAGTTAAGGAAGTTTTCCTTAGCTTGAGAAGCATTTTAGTAACTTTCTGACAAAGAAAAATTAGGTGCGGGGTCAGGTTATGAAGTTTGAAGTTTTTGTTGTTGAGATGTTTTTCTTCTCCAACCATGGACTTTTTATTTTATTGCAGTGGAGTTTTGTCTATGTTTCTACTACAGTGTTTTATACCAGTGAATGAGGTTTGATTATAGCCTTTACACTAACAGCTGGACTTTCAAGAGGTCAGGACTAACCGTGGTACTTCTAAAAAACAAACAACAAAAAAACCCAAAACAAACACCCCCCCCCCATTTTCAGTACCTTTTTTTCCCCCTTCAGAACAGTGTGCTTAATCCTTTCTTGACATGATTCCAGACACTAATATTTATTGAGTGTCTTCCCTGAATAAAGGCTAATTGTCAGATTTGCTTGTTCTTCAGATAGCCATGTTGTTAGTGCTTTATAGCCTTAATCCTGACATGTTGCGGAAAAATTCAAATCCCAATTCAAATCCATATTTCTTCAAAGCACGAAAAATTTTCAGATCTGTAGAGGCACTTCAAGCTCATCTCTGAATGGAAAGCGTATGCTTCAAATCAAAATCTGTTCTCTTTCTCGAGTATGACTGAGTAAAGTGATTTCAAATAGTTTGCAGATTGCAGGCCATGATGAATGAACACTGAAAACATTTGAGCTGCTTTGCTTTAATATAAATCTGTTGTGTTAAGAGAGAGCATATGGTCAGATCATGCAAGCCGTTGGCTATTGAGAACACTGGCGCCTCAGCAGTTTTCTGATCAGAAGTGTGTAAAATCCACATGTGCTGGTTACGAGTCAGTCAGGATGCCCACTTCTCCTATCAGCACTTGAGATTAACAGGAAGTTAGTAGGCAGATAACATGCATGTATATGGAAATAGCTTATTTTCTCCTTTCACAAAAAAGACAGTCAAAAGGCTGCTTGTTCGTGAAATGGAGATTACTATAGTTTAATGTTTATAACATAACTGATATCTGAAAGCATGGACAAATGTTGGGTATTTTTAAAATAGTTTTGATCTTAGCCTGATAGTTCTTTAAAACAAGTTTCTAACAACCCTAATAGTTTGCCCTACGGGCAAGTTTTGAATGTAGCTACTGCATTCAGCAGGCTGCATGTTCTTATGTAATACAGATTTTTATCTAATTTTGTGATGATGTTATGGTGATAATTTTCATCATGCTCTAGTAATTATCTTTGTCATTTGCTGCACCATGGTAAACACCTTAGTTACACTTGAATGGGCTTTGCTGGTTTTTCTGTGTGTGTGGTTTTTTTTTTTCCCCCCTTTTGGTAGTGGTGTAGGTAAAATACCTTTGCTATTACTGTACTAATACAGTGTAGAGCTGATTTGTTTGCAGTTTTAATTACCACTTTTCCAAAATTACTCTGATTCTTGAAGTTTCTTATAGGATGTGGAGTAAAACTTGTTTTTTAAAGAAGAAAACCTTATCATCTGGTTTTGATATGAAATTCTTAGATAGTCATAAACATTATCCCACCCCCAGAGTTCAAAGATAAATGGGTTAACATTCACATTTATATCTTTTCATGCTATCTTAGTAACACAGAAGAGAGTAAATGGCTCATTCTCAAAACAGGTGAAATAAGCAAGATTAGAGGGCTTTATGAGTTCATTTATTTTTTCCTATTCACTGTATTTCACTGATGATATATCAAAATACAATGAATAACTGTAATAACAGTTGTAGGGAAATGATCTATAAACCAGATAAAGAATTGTTGCAGGTTCAAATGCAGTCTACCAGCCTAAAGTCTCTTGGTAATGAATATAGAAGTATTAAAAAAAGGGGGTGTGGGAATGCTATTTTTTTTAGTCCTGTCTTTCAGACTCCAAGATATTGGAGAGAAAAGAAAGTAAAAATAGAAAGTTGCTTTGCCATCACAGTTGTTATGATATCCCTGAAATTGTAGTTCCCTTCATGTATGGATACTAGAAAGCTAGAAGCACATCACTTCCTGTGAAGTTGTTGACATACGGTTTCTGCTGTTAGCATTTTCCACCACTACCATTAGATTTTACTGTCCTATCTTCCTTTTGTGTAAGAAGTTTTTATTAGGAGTGTGCTCTTACCAGTTGTAGCAGGTATCTGGGCTGGTGCTCTGTGTCATAAGCTTGATACTGGTTCACCGGTGAAGAGGAGTACAATTAGTTTTTGATCGTATAGGCCAGAGGCTATTAAACTGTTAAAGTCCTAATGTTATGCATAATCATACAGGAAGGGGGAGGAAAGTTGTTTGCATAACAGTTCTTTCAAACAGCGCTTGAATAGACAGACGGATGCAGTACATACCTGGCTTACATATGGATGAAGCTCTGTTGAGAAGTTCTTATGTGTAAGACACTTAGCAGAGGTGGTGGCTGGGTGTAGATCCAGGACAGTCAGTGGTCAGGCTGCTTCCTGCTCTTTCTGAAAAGTGGTACTGATTTTGTCCCCATTTCTTTGCTCACCAGCCAGGGCTGCGTAGTAGCATTTAAATAGCTTACTTTCATATGGGAGCTGTGTTTCTTCTGCTCTTGAAACTGATACGCTTGCTGTTTCATGGCTGATGCTGTGAAGCTGAAGTTCAGGCAGTAGCTGAAGATTGCAGGGTCTTTATACAAGACAGCATGGGGGGAGAGCTGCTGAAAATGGGAAGGCTCTTGGGTAAAAGGAATAGACTCTTTTGTGTATAGGACTTCAGGGCTGGTGGCTTGTGTGGTGAAGTCCTGCAGGGTTGGGACAAGGAAGGAGTAAAGAAAGGCTTAGCTTGATTTTGAGACAGACAGAAAATGAATCTGTAGGGAGCACCTAGAGCCCTACAAAAGGGTCTAAAGAAAAGGGTATGTTTTCAAAAGCTGAACTTTTGTAAAATAATCATATTTAGAAGAAATAAAATTGGGCCTCTGGAAGAAGAGGAACCGTGTAAACCCATGAGTGCCCTCTTTGGTGAAGAGGGTGTTGAATTAGTCCGATACGTTGCTCAAGAAAAACTCTAGTCCATCTCTAGTATATGTGTTCAGAAACAAATGTAAGGCAGTTTTCTTTGTGTGTTATTTATAGCTGCTTGTCCTGAATTCCTTTGTGATAACCGTAAGCTGCACTTTGGCTTTTCAGACTCCTAGGAGTTCTCTGGAACAAACTCTCTTCTGCATCAGCTCTTAACTTTAGTTGCTGGCGTGCTATGCATCTAATAAGTCTCAGACCAGCTGAACTCTGCCACAGTGCCACAGGTGCATTGGATATTTTGTAGAACAGACTTTTAGCCTGCAAGTGATTGGGGCTGTTCTTGGGTTTAATATTTTTATTAGAACATGTTTTAAGGTGGCCAAGAAATAGCCTTCTTTTCAGATTAAGTGGAAAATATTCTTGTGGGTGGTCTGAGACGAAGGAGGGGCAGGAGAGAAAAGGGAAGGAAAAGACTGCCTCACAAATTCCATCTGTGTACAGTATCTTATGCCAGTGAAACAGAAGGTTGATGAAAAAAGTAACATGTAGTAAATACAGTTTGGTCACTATCTCAGTGGTCTTTCATACTACCTATAAAAGCTCCGTTATGGGTCTGGCTCTGAAAACAGATTCAGAGGGGATAACCGGAGTTGTTCAGACTGTAACTACAGATATGCCTAATCCCTTGGCATTCCTTTTATTGAACCTCTTTACTGACTACCAGTTCTGATGTGGATGCAGTTTTTGGGCAACTACTGCTGTCACCAAATGGCATAGAAAATAGGGCTATGTCATGGTTTAGTTGAAATAGGAAAAGTTATCATAATATAGCATACCAGCTTTCACGTAGCTTAGTTTCTCTTATTATTGATTTCACAGGTAAGTCCTGTCTGCCAATATGGATACCTAGCATGCATGTTGGGGGTTTGATTTCAGTTTGGAATAAAATCAAGACTCCATTATAAACTCCTAATGTTACTGTATAATGTTTCAAGTCTTTAAAGATTCAACATACGGATAGGAATCTGAAATTGCTTCCAACCGAGTAAAGTCATTGTAGTCTTATCGCCTCATTTGTTTGGAGAATGTTTTGAGACCTGAGTTTTCTTTCTTATTTATTTATTTATTCAACATAAAGATCCATGGATTAGTTTGGGAATTACCCACACACTAGATTTTTTTTTTCTTCTCTTTTTATATTCATTCAAAGCATGTGGTTGGGTTCTTATGAGCATTCAGTTAAATTTCATGATGTGGCTCTATTCTGTCAGTGAATGACTGATGCTCTTTAATCAGGAGTTATAAATAATGAATACAGACCCTCTATGTGGTGTTGTTCATTATCTGCTGAATATTCTCACAAATGGTGCTTGTCTAACAGTAGCAAATACGCAGGTTTCTATGAATTGAAGAGATTAACAAAAAAGATCTGTGTGACTGGGATTTTTTGAATGTTTGATTGCCTTTAAAACATTCAATACCAGTATGTCTGCTATGTTCAATGCCCAGCTCTACTCTGTTTTATTCTCATGTTGAAATTGCAGGATTGTAGCAAGTAGGCAGACACTTCTCAACAGCCAAAGACAGGTTATCAGGAATTTCAAGAACTGTTCCATGGTCTCTTTGATGTGAAAATGAGATACTGAAACAGAGATCTACTCCTTGCCTCTTGGTCAAAATGTACTTCCCAAACAGTTCAAGCACAAGGTTAATTGCCATTTTCATTATACATCCTAGTTATATTTCACAGCCATTTCAGATCATGTTGGCCTGAAGCATAGTATGGAACTTATTCCCTGAGATAACATGACAAGAGTAAGAAGCAGCATGTAAATAACTTTAACTTTCACTTTCTGGAGTTTTCTGGGTGTAATTTAGGTTAATTAGCTCAATTGTATAACTTCCTTTTTTTCCCCCTACATTTTTAAGCATGTTTTGTCTATTTTATCTGTTTTACAGATAGTTTTTAATGGATTAATTGTAAGCTAGTGGACTAATCATAATCAGCAAATGACTGCCAGGCTTGCATGTAACATTAAGTTAAGGTGAAGGAGAAGGTGAAATTCTCTGCTTTATTTTCTTGATGTTCATATGGTGCTCCTTATTGTTGTCCTGGGAGAAGTGATGTGCAATGGTTCCCGGTTCACTATCTCTATATCTCCATTATAATACAACTGCATATTTTCAAAAGCCTTTCCCAGACGGGAGTTTTTCCTTCAAAGTAAAATCCAGTTGCTTCTTCATTTAGGCACCAACTTGCTTATGGAGATTTTGAGCCCATCTCCCCAGTTCATATGGTGCAGTTTAAGAACGCTTTAAGTCCTTAGATGATTAAAATCACTGCATCTAACAGTCCTCAACTACTGAAGAGGCTAAGGACAAAGAAACAGTAACTTGATCTCAAAGAAGTGGTGTGAAATTTAGATCTGAGCACTTGAGATTAAGTGAAAAATTTCCTAAGCAGACCTGAAGGATCACAGGGCCATAAAT
This sequence comes from Apteryx mantelli, assembly GCF_036417845.1. Taxonomy (NCBI): domain Eukaryota; kingdom Metazoa; phylum Chordata; class Aves; order Apterygiformes; family Apterygidae; genus Apteryx; species Apteryx mantelli. Next base: position 120,943,638 of record NC_089978.1, read on the forward strand.
AAAATTGAGGAAGAAGTTACAGAAATGGAATAAAATGAAAAACAAATGTTTTTACAGGCTGAAGATACAAATCCACATCAGAAGTAATGTAGAAGAACTAGAAAGTGTGTGGACAAGGTAACGGGGTCATCAGAGGTAAAGAATGGGTTCCATGTAAGAAAAACTGACTTTTCATCCTGGGGAATGTGACAGCAGTGTTGCCTGCACACTTACTGTGCAATTAAACCTGATCTGAGCTTATTTTTCTTTATTCTAGCTATCATAAAATGGCTAACATTGAGAGGGTGAAACTGCAAGACAAAATTAGCTGAATCTAAACTCTGCTTTCAGTCAGGTAGTCTAGTGCTGTCAGCCTGGTAGGCAAATCACTTGGATGCTGAGAATTCCCTTGAAAGGCAAGTTTTCTCTAGAGTAACCCAAATTATTGAGAAAGCATCCCAAAACATCTCAGCTCATGAGAGCCATAGCATATATTCATGCAGAGAGATAAGCACAGGAATAGTGAGGGCACAGAAACATGCCAGTGACCTTTGAGGGGCAAAACTCTTCCCTCGTTCCTTTGCTTGTACAAGGTGTCATTCTCCAAAGAACAGAAGATAGGGGAAACAAACTGCTGTTGAGTGTCTGAGGGTTTTGGAATACCTCTGCTGTTTTCAAAATATTTTTGAAAATACATTCTTGTTCCCTGGCCCTTTTTCATGCATGAGAGGAGATCCTCATGTTCTTTTTCTGTCTAACGAAAAATACTTAGACACCTGTTACTATTAGAAGTACTGTGATGATTATAACAAAGCTTATTACTTAAATTTTAAGTCAATGCAAAGAAACAAAGATAATAATTGCATGTGACCTCTACAGTAGAGCTGCCTCTTTTCTGTTTTAGAAAAATCCAAACAAAGGGTGTCCCCTGCATTTTACAAGAATGTGATCATTGTCTCTGATTTGGCACAATCTTTTCTGTTTAACCAGCCAGGTTTAGCTATGCTGTATCCTTACCAATAGAAGAGATTTATACTTGGGAACAAATCTGGGAACTGACAGCTATTTCATATAATATTTAGGGGTATCTTTATCTGTAATGGCAAATATATATTAAATCTCGAAGACATATTGTTATTCGATGTGTGCTTAGGTCCTATTACTATTAATGGGAATTAAGTATGGTGAAAGAAGAAAATAGTCTCTAGTGTGCCATTTTGGAGACCACAGCTTTTAAATGTCTTGCTTTGTGGAAGTGGCTTTCATATTTTGACCAGCGGTGAAGAACTTCTGCAGCATTACACATGCACTATTTTGACTGAAGAACCAGCCAGAAATAACTGTTTACTCGGTTGTTTCAGTTAGGGGAGAAGGTAATATCACAGTTGTCGCATTTTCTGTAGTAAATCTACAGTGCAAAGACTTTGGTAGTGGAAAACCTTACCTGTGGAGAATGTGCAGAGAATTCATGCGGTATCCCTGAGCATAACCACGATCAAACAGGAGCTCCAGACTCTCTTCACCAGTGTTTTGTTCAAAGCTCTCCCTCAGGGAAGTCATGGGAGGAGGAAGAAAGGTAAAAAGACTTTTCTCAGTGCTTGTTCTGGCTGCCTCCTTGGATTTTGCTTTTAATCTCTTTGCTTCTCTTTGATGAAGATACATAGACAGTTCTACCAAATAGCACCATGAGAAGCTTTTTGCTGGCAGTTTTCTTTCTGTTTGGACCCATTGCATCAGTGTTGACTGCATAGAGGGAGGAGTTTTTCGGTAGTCTGGTTTTGAATAGTACGTTAATGTCTTTCTTGCATTTATTGAAAGTGAAAAGGAGAATAAGGATTCCAGTGTGGTCTGCCTGAACTGTAGCAGGACAATCTTACAGCCATAACTTTCTCTGTCCTTAGAAGATGCTAATCATGAGCAAATATTTTTTCTATAGGCAAACTCTATTAAACTTTTGATTTGCTAAATAGTACCTGTATAACCAGTGAGAATACCTGTAAATAATGTGTCTATAAGTCTTCTTTCGTCAAAATTCAGTTGGGTTTGTCTCATTTGAGCTACAGTTAGTTCCATATTTCTTGCAAGTATTTCTCTAGCCATGTGTGAAATGCAGGATGTTTTGTGACAAGTTATGGTGATACATTACCTTGCAATTATAGTTAAGATTTACAGTAAGAGTCAGTCTTTTTTTTTCCTGGAATATGTGAGTTCATTTTCAAAACACAGTCACCCGAACCTTTGTTGAGTTGTCTTGTGAGTGTATTGCATATTATTGCATATATATAATCAGAAAATTGGTATTTCATGGATATAAATCTCCTGACAGAGACTGACAGAAGCTTTGGTACCTTGTCTTTGTTACTTTGTTTTTATTAATTAAAACCACGAGGTTTGTATGTATTCTAGACCCCTTGCAGAAATTAAATTAGTAAATGCTTGCTTTGCTTAAAATGACACTTTAATCCTTTTTTCCCATATTTTTGCATAAGCTTTTAAAAAGTGATAGTTTTAAAACCAGCAATTAATTATAGTAGTGTCCTTCTCATCAGTAAAGAGAGAAAACTGGCAAAAATTACATGTGGGATTGCAACTGAAGCTTTGAGAGGTGTTTTCACTGTGAACCAAAACAGAAGATGCAAATTGTGAGAGCGCTTTTCTCAATATTTCCTTTAAACAATTCATCTCAGAGACTAGTAGCAGTGTAGCCACAGCACTGTGAACCTTATATCAGATAGTTTCTCCAAGATTTGGCACAGCATATTGAGTCTTGTGCTGCAGCTGTCTGCCCTCCCCTCTCCCTCCCTCCCTCCCTCCCTCCCTCCACTCCCTCTCTCCCTCCACTCCCTCTCTTCATTCCCTCCCTCTCCCTTCCTTCCCTCCCCCTCTCCCTCCCCTCTCTCCTCATGTTAAAGATACATTAATTATATAAACTAACTGAATTAAAACTCTCTGGGATAATTTATGAAGATTGTCTCCACCTAGTTTTTAGATGCTATTGCGTCTCCAGAGTGCTATATGATGTGGCTTCAGCCTGGGTTAGCTGTCCCTGGCAAGTCTCTTCTCAGGATTTTTGATGGGTAACGTGAGGAGGGCTTGGGTCCTGCGTACTTAAAGTTTTTTCGTACTGGCCAGTTGGACTTGGAGATTTTGGAATTCTTGCAGTCACTTCATTTCAACTCAGATGCTTGTGTCTCTTGCTTTACCAACCCCTTACTGTCACAGACTTGAGGAGACATTTGAGCTGGATCTCTTGTATAAAGCCCCGCACCCCAACAGTGCTTTAGGCAGGCTCCTTTGCCTTGAAACATGTTCCTTCTTCGGGTGCTGCCATGAAGTGATTTGAAGGCACTTGTTCATTCCTCATGAACATAAGCTTGGTAATCTAAAGTGAATACACAATTACCTGCCTTGTATTTAAAAGGAAATACATATTTTTCATCAAAAACCTAATTTAACATTCTGGCAGGAAATATGCATGTTCAATTTGCAATGAATTCTGTTCTGATCAGTTACCAATATTTAGTGACATTCTGCAGCGCAGCCTGATTCAACCAGCAGAGTTGCAACAAAACTTGTTTTGCTGTGTTTTTGGCCAGTGTAGATCTTGAAGAACATATGTCTGTTGTTTTTATACATATATAAATACAAACTGGTACCTCACCATGTTGTACAATGCACAATTAGACTTTTTTCAGTATTCTTCCTATTTTTAATTTTGGAATAAAATCAGATGAACATGACATACAGGGTAGCAGCCTATTGATGAATGGTACTGGTTTCTACTCTGTAGTTATATACCTTTAGAAGTTATAATTAACTAGTAACTTCCTAGTTAACTTGCTCTCACATGCAGTGAGTTATATGTAGGAGTATCTCCAGCAGAAAAAGAACCAAAAGAAGAAATGGAGTTCTGTCACTCAGTTGCACCCAAAATGACCATAGATTTCAAGTTTGTTTTTCAACAATATAAAGCCTTCTAAAATACTATGTTTAAAATAAATACACCTTGTCATTTTTCACCCACACACATTCCGATTTTGGGGCAATAGTCAGGTTTGTCACGTGCCAGCTACCATCTTAGACTGAGAACACTCAATATGCGTTTCAGTTGCTGGCAGCGTGCAGAGTTTCAGAAGGGCAAGTTTAGAAAAACAGTAGAAAAACTACTGCTGAAAAGATAATTTTCACTCCTTCCTAGTGCAGTATTTTCAAACTATGAGGAAAAAATCTTTCAAGAATGTTCAGAGAAATGCTCTTTCTTGGGAAGAAGGAAAGAAATTATTATTATTTGAAATAATTAAAATAGCAAAATGCAAGTATCTCTAAAAATGACCTTGAAATCTTTTATTTCAAGAGCAGATCGGTTGTTAATTTGAGGATAGGGCTATGGAATCCATGAGGTAGAGAAAATGATTGTGGGAACTCAGCCTGGACTTTGTAAATACCTTCATTCTGCTGCATGCGGTCTTAAAGCTAGAGGCTCAAACTCTAGGATGGGTGACCTATAGACCTCCTTTTTGTCCTGGTTTAAAAACAATCACCAAACAAAAACCAAAGCTGTGCTGTAGATGTGTCAAGGAAGCTTTCCTTAGCTTATCTGTCTTGGTTGTCTTCTGTGGAAGGATCATCCATATGTTTTGTTCCATATACTGGAATATTACAATATTGTGGCTTTTGGTAAGGGCAGACTACACTTCCCTGTCCTCTTGGATGCAGATAAACACTTAGAAGAGAAGGGGTGTATGGTCTATGAAATTTTGTTTGACATGGAAACTGTTTTTCAGCTCTACTTTTTGGATGGAAAATAAATGATTTTAACCACAAAACCCATTCCATTCATTTCCTTAATTAATTCAGAGAGGAAGCTGAAAAAGCAATAGAGAATCAGAAATGCAGAGGAATGTAGAAAATGTGCCTTGGCATCTGACTTTCTCCTTGGCGTCCCCTTTTTGGAGAGCCCTGCAGCCTTGCCTTTCCTCACCAGTTCCCCCTAAGTTCACCGATCTAATGTACAGGTGAGGTGCTGGTGGAGGGACTTGCTGGTGTGTTCTTTGCACTCAGCTTGCTGGTTTGGGATATTGCTGAAGGGAATGGTTGGGTGGGAATAGCTTTCATGGTAAGAGAAGCTATGGCTGTGTTTGAAGTGAAGATAGACAAAATGAAACATTTTTTTGGAAATGTGAAGTTTCTTGCTCCTATTCCTAAATGTGTTCTCTGCTTATAGAAATAACGAACGAGCTGTATTAAACACTTTGTCTTGTAAGAAATAAATATATTGAAAAACAACTTTAGATCCTTTTTAGTGTCAGTGAGAGCCTTTATACAGAGCAGTGTTCAAGTATAAATATTTCAATACAGTATTTAATAGCCTATCTAGGAAAAGCTATGGATCACAGGGTTTATTATCTAACTGTTGTAAATTTAAGCTATTTCCTGTTGCTAGGGCTCTGACCCTTTTGTTTCTACGGAGTTAGCTCTTTATTCAGATTGATTTGGGGGTTTTATTTTTTATTTGGATAATGGATTAAAAACACTTGAGGCTCTTTTCGTCATGAAATAGTATATGGAAGGGTACAATAGAAGGTTCCTCTTCTGCACCATCAGTTTTAATGTAAACCCAGAGTGACAGTTTTACACAATGCTCAAAATTTCTCTAAAGATAATGCTACGCTGGGACAAAATACATAGTGCTGTTTCATCCACTGGAAACAAAGATGCAATAACTTTCCTTAATTGGGGTGATTTTCGCTCTTTCTTCTTGGTAGTGGAATGTTAGCGTAAATGATGGAGCGCTCTTCAAGTACTCTTCCTTGAAGCAACATACCTTGTGCTTTTGTTTCTGTCAGGAATCTGTATGGTTCAAAATTAAAAACTGTCTTTTCTTTTGAGCTGATTTTTCTCCCTTCTACTGCGCAGGAAATAAACAAATCTCAATGCTGAGAGCCTGAAAGAAGCATTTTTTAATTACGTACGTTGGGAGGAGTCCCCAGCATGCGTGGCGTTCTTGTTGGAGGCTTTAACGTTGATTTGAACACTGCAGTGTGAATAGCGATAGAGGCGTTGCCTCACTGGTTCAGCTATTCAGCTTCAAAGCAGTTTGTATGTTCTTTGGGGCAGAGACTTTGTGTCCTGTCTAGCGTAATGGCCCCTTGCTCCTTGATAGTACAGCCAGACATTATTCCCCTCAATAACAGAAGGAACAGGGGCAGTAGGTGAGTTTACAACAACAGTATTTTAATAGAATAAATGAAAATATTGCAGTAAATTGCTGTGTATGTGCCATTGAGGTTCAGCATTGCACAGGTGCAAAAAATCATTTCAGTAGAAAATGCGATCTGTGTGGTTTCCAGTGCTGTTAGCTAGGTAAGGTCCTTGTATCATGGGCTATAAAAATGAAGTTATTTACTGGGAGTTCCCTATTTACTGTACATTTTCTTCTGAATATCACAGATCCTCCAGAATACTGCAGTAAACGTTCCATAACTTTTCTGAATAAAAAATTTTTTTACAGCCCCCTCCGCCCCTCTCCAAGGATAAATTGGAAAGTGTTTGACTGAATCCAAAAAAAGAAGAAGAAAAAAAGTGTTCGTGTGATGGAATTAGCACTACCTGAAATAGTTTCTAAGTCCAGTAAGCCTTTTCATATCATTATTTTGAGAATATAATGGTTTGTTTTAATGATTTGGTGGCTGAAATTAGAAAGGTCTAAAGAGCCAGCAGGAAAAGAATTGTTTATATAAGTCATCTCTTGGTAAACCCTTCAAAGTTTTTGACACCTAACACTGTACACTTTAATGTTCGAGGAGTCTGCCTCATTTTTCTAGACAGTCTATGAAACTGACTTTAAGCAGAGAAAAAGTGGGCTCTGACCACAGAAAAACAGTGCCACTTAGGAATTATAAAAAGGAAAGTCTGAATAGGTGAATTGTTGTAAACATAACCCGGGCAACTCTTTGTTATGCCTGAAGAAGTCAGATACACCCAAATAACTGTTTGTATGTATCTGTTTTCTTACTAGTAATCCAAACCCAACTGGTCTAGCAGTAAGCTGATTGGCAAGTTGCATTCGGAGGTAGATAAAAGTACAAGGTCAAAATTTTGAAGAAAGGGTACACTAGAGTTTTAAAGGGGTATAGTGATAATTATTTTTCTAACCCTTGCATTTTTTTTGTCATCAAGCAGTCCATGTCTGCTTCCATTTTGTGGATTTTTTCCTACTTTTTGGGGTCAGAAAAAGCTGACATACTACAACACTTTAGATGAATTACAATCAGTTACTTACTTTATTCTGCTAATGTATATATTATTTTGAAAACAATTTTTATTTAATTATAGATCAGCTGTGAAGTCATGAATTATCTTGAGCTTTCTGAGGTTTGTTCTTTATATGGCATCTATATCTCCACTGTATATTAATGACATAATTGAAAATAAGAGGATTGATGAACATGATTCTTTTTGCTCTGGAAATACTCCACTAAGATCTAAAAGGAGAGAGATGATTATGACTATAAATAGAAATGAGTTCCAAGGTCCAACATGAAATATGTTAATGTGATTTGGGAATATTTAATATGTGTGGGCACGTATGGGCATATATGTTTGATGAAAATATACTGGATGACAATTTTTAAAGTGTGTGCATGTGTGTTACAGTATTCTTTCATAGTAAAAAATCAATGTGCAAAAATTTTGGATGTACTTTCTATTTTGTTTTACAGTATTAGGTTAAAAAAATTGGGTCTGTTTATAACTAACCAACTAACGTAAGTAGATATGAGGGCAAAACAGAGGGGGAAAAGGAATTGTAGATGAATATTTTAAGGAAGTATTTGGACCTGTCACTTTATTATAGATGTTTTTGTAGAGCGTATGCCTAATGTTTCCAAGAGAAATGTATTTTGGCACTAACGAAGTGGTTAAAAAGAGGAAAAATAGGTTTTCTGCTAAAAGCTCTGACTTTCATATTCTCTTTGCCACCAGTTAAACAAAGATTGTGTTAGTATATTCTTCAGTGCAGTGCATAAATGCATAAACGTGTACTTAGGTTCACAGACTCTCTTCTTAGGTGATACAGTATTGTGTTTCAATGATACTTCGTGAGTTACTCAGACAATTATTTGAATATAAAGGTGGTCTTTTTTGCGTTATTTAGCCATCTGCATTCCAGAACTCATTTAATTATCATGGATGCATTTGATAGATACATGTCAAGTTAAATGTTAAACTTCTCTGGTGATACTTAATCTACAACCTCACATAGCAGCTTCCTTCCTTATTAAGTGCTCTTGCAATTGTTTAGTGGTTTAATGATGAACATCCCTTTAATTTCTGAAACAGAAAGATTTATTTCTTGTTTTATCATCGTTGACTGATACAATTGCTGAAGATCCCCTTGCTTCTTTCTAGATAATTATTGTATTTCTTTTTCATGTTCTTTTCTGGATCCTATGTCTGCACTTGATTCTGTTCTTGCTAACATTATCTTTTTCTCTCATTGCTATTTTTCTGAGCCTTATCTGTGTTCTCAAAATCTATTCTTTTTTTATCCTCTCAGATTTTCCCAATGTGGTTTGTTGGCTTCCAACTCTTAATTTTCAGTGGACTATTTTAAGTGATACTTTAATATTTTCTACAGATAGAGAAGTCAAGCTGATAGGTTTAAGTTTGGGTTTCTTTCAGTACAAAAGATGAAGATACTTAGCAAGTGCCCCCAGCACCATATGGCATGATTAAATTATCAGGAGTTGCCTGATAACTTATCAGGGGTTTAGAAGGTAAAATATTTGGCCTAGAGTAATACAAGATCAAGACACAATGGGTTCCTCAAAGGGTAAGTGCCAGCACTTAATTTTAAAAAATGTTTGAAAAACTCTCTCTGAATGAAAGTTACCACCACCCTAATTTTAGTGTGAATTTCCATTGCTGATCCTGTTTCCAGATGACTTTAAATGTAGCCTATGTATATATCTTTATTGAGACCATGTCTGAGGCTCAGCTTTGCTTCCTGCTAGGTTTTTTTCAGGTTCAAATTGTTACTGGCCACTGTGTGATAGATTGGAGTAGGAGAAAGGGGCAGGGAGGAGATGTTTTCTAAGTAATGGCCTGGGCCAGTTCTTTCATTGCTTTGCTTCATACTTGTGATTCACTCTTCTTTTTGAGCTAACTTAGATGATAAAGCATGATGCAGCTTGAATGCTATGTCTGTATAACATGTAATCCTCAGCGACTCCTGTATGCACAACACCTCCATGAGTTTGACTTACTGTAGGGCAGGTGGAATGGTATAACGTGTTACAAATCTGTGTGGGGAAAAGGTCCTTATTTTGTCTGTGGACAGTTTCGGGTCGTAAAACAAGTAATAGTGTATTATGCAGTCAGTATACTTTGAATTTTGTTGTTGTTAGGAAATTTTCTAGTGAAGAATAGAAAATATGGAGGCTAGTTTTTTTCTAGAAAGGCTCTGGGAAATTGCTTCTGGTGATTACAGCCATTAGTCAACTATAGCAAGAAAGGCATAGGAGTGTTTTTTTTGGAAGAAGGCTGAAAATGAGATAAAATGCAGCATGGGTTTATTAAGCATATATCTTCCTAGATGAACCTGAAAACTTTCTTTGATAAGGATTCCTTCTGAGACATGGGAAATCCCAGGGATCTTAAACTGTCTGGAGCGAAGTACTACGTAGATGGTAATGAACTGAACTGAAGAAATTGGGGATTGGTTATTGATTGGGATGGTAAAGACCTGGCTAAAGGGAAGTCAATAATGGATTGTGTTAAAAGGGCAAGCAGGACTGGAGGGAGATTCTGTTTAATGTTTCCATTTAAGACTTTGGTACAAAAAATGGGTGTCTGATGACAGACAGAAGGCATTTCTAATGTGGGAAGGGGTCAAAATAAAATACAGGAAGAACTTGATAAGCCTAGGGTAGTATAAATGGGTTGTAATCGAATAGCATGAAGGCAGTGGTTATACAGTAGGAATCTGGAAATTCCTGAGCTGGAAGCACCAGAAGGGAACGGCTTCAAGTAACTGAGCTGCCGACTTGGCATGATTATGACAAAACTAGGTATGATACTAGGAAATGTTGAAAAGGTTCTTTCTGGAAGGAAGGAAAGTGAATGTCATTGCCAAGGTGCAAAGCACTGGCTAGATGCTTCCTTGGAGTACTTTATACAGTTCTGGGTCACCCCATAAGGGTGAACTTAAACTGGAATAAGTGAAAGCAGGGCTGCTAGGAAATCAGGGAAATTGAAGAATTTTTTCATTGACATTTTAAAAATATAATTAAGTATTACTGGTTGGTAAAATGCTTTAAGTAGTTGTTACTGAAGTTGGATGCTATTCCTGATATGACCCTTCTTCCTCTCTTTCTCTCCACACAGATGTCTGTGTCAGGGTGTAGTGAGGGCCAGCTGCTCCCTAAGGGTGGAGGAGTCGGAAGCCCAGCACGATAAACTAGCTGGCAGAGTGCCCCCACCAACCAGGGCCCAGTCCTACAGCCCTGAGCAGGGCAGGCCTGAGGGTGGCAGCCAAGTTCAGCAGAGAGTCCTGATTGCTTGGACAAGTCCATGGTGATGAGCCAGGTCTGAGGTCAGGCTGGAAAGTCAGTCCGTGGTTCAAGGTTAGAGTCCGGTTCAGCAGAGCCTGTGGCCAGGCATTGGCATGGCTGCAATGCACCTGCAGTGTAGCGTAGGTGGGGGTGAGACTCAGGGTGAGAGCCTCAGCTTAAAAGCAGCTAAGGGAAAGGGGAGTAGCCCTTGCTGAGACTTCTTCCAGCTTTCTTCACAACAGCTTTTTCAAGGCTGCCAGATGTGCCATATCAAGGTTGGCCCTGAGCCCAGGCAGCCAAACTCCCTGGAGGTGGGTGTCTAACCCTTGGGCTCTGCTGGAGCTCTGTTGCAGCCATATCTGTGCCTCACTGTGTACCCCGTTGATCCAAACAATAACCTGATCATTTGACTTTCCAGTTGACCTTGGACCTGCCTCGTCACTGGACTGTTGGTTGACCCTGGTTGCCATCCCTGAACCTGCTCTGCAGTCCAGCTTGCCCTTGTTGCTGCCTGACACTGCCTTTCATTTTTAACTTTGTTCGACTTGTTGCTGTATCATTGTTTTTTATCGTCAGGAGAGTGGCTGAAAGTTCTTGATTTCAGGAGGAGAGGAGAAATAGAGTCCTTTGATTTACATCCTCTGTGCATATCATTTCATATAATATCCCCTTCTGGTAACTCTCCCTTCTAAAACATTCTAACTTGTTTTCATGCCCCCTTTCTATGTGATTCCCTCCACCTTCTCAAGATAATTCATCGATCAGCTGTTGACTGTAGCAGCAATTGCCAGATTTAACATCCAGAAGTTCTTTATACAATTACAAAACAAAATATCTGTGCTGGACTCTGGGTTTTAAAAAATGCATATAAATCTTGTTTATTTTAATATCAAGGTCTAGTACAGAAGAGAAAAGTTAGGATGGGTCAAGGAGAGATTGGTAGCTCCTTTTTCTAATCCTTCTAATCTCATGCTTCCCCTGAATTAGACTCTTGCTCTGTTACATGGCCTCTCATTCAACTATGTACTTACAGAAAAATTGCATAAAAGAAGAATGTATCATATCACTATTCCATTTTTTTCTTTTGTTTGAGGCAGCGTTTCTGGTTTAGTCCCCAAAAAATCAATGCTAGTCCTTTTCTGGATATATAAGTTTGGTTGGTGCATGTCTTCTTCCTGACCTAAACATATAAGCAAACAAACAAAAATTTAGAAAACCCTGATGCTGTGTTGTAAAAACTGGGAGGCTGAATTGTTCAAGGGTTAGACTGGACAAAACAGTAGAAATACTCTGCAAGGAGAAAATTTACTTAGGCTAGAAGGGAATGTGATTACATGACCTATTGTAATGGTACTAATAGTACCCATAGTAGTAAACAATCTCACAGGGATCAAAGCAAGCTTCCAGTGTTGCTGTTCACAGACTAAATCAAAATGGATCAACTAGTAACAGACCTGCCAGGGAGAGGAGCGTTGGAACATGTGGAAGAGTGAGCTGTTTTCTTTAAATTTTTAACTTGTTTGGGAGAAGAGGAGAGGGAAATCCTTGCAGATCCCTTTAAATCCAGGAAAAAACACCATATTTTTAAGGCTGGTTATAATGGCAAGACCAAAGTTAAGAAGCAAACTCTTTGGCAGAATGGACGTTCAGAAGAGAAGCTGTTATTTTTTCCACAGTGTCTTGGGAACAACTGTCCAAGAGAGAATTGAGTAGAGAAAGGATTGTAAAAGCTCTTGCAGGATGGGTGCATCTTAGAAGGTTATTGCCGTAACTTAGTAAAATTAGAAAGCTTCCTAGTTGTGCCTGCAGTTTCCATTCCACTGCATACTGTACTTTCTTCTGTCACACTGTCTGTTCTTGTGAATATATGTGCTCAGTGGGCATTTGAGTGTCTGTGACAAAGTTTGGACAGTTTTTAGAAACCTAAAGCCAGTGCAGTAAGCACAGGTGTCACTAATTTCCCTAAACATCTTATTTTCATTTAATGAATTTAACAGTCAGTTTCGTCCATGCAGTTTTAGTCTTGCCTAATTGGGAACCTAAAGGATTAACAGGATGGGCACCAACCATAGTAATTTTTATTCTGATGTACAAAAGGTGCTTTCAATTTGCATTTTAGCTCCAGTTCTGCCTCAAAACTGATAATGCACAAAGCCCTGTGATATTATTACACTTTGACACTGAATTACTAGATAAATGACTTGTCAGAGTTCATTTATGTTTCTGAATGTTTGGCAAAGAGTGACAGCTGCATAGAGCTTATAATTCAGTGATGTATTATCTCAATGAAATAAAGCAGCTTCCCCTGAAAAACAAATGCAAAATAAAATCTTGGGCATCTAGATAAGGTGGGTTTTTTTAGATTCAAAATGTGATTGTGTGCCAAATAGGAGGATTAATTCTAGACGTCAGATAATGCCAGAGGAAAAGAGATACAGTGGCTTGCCTCCTTTTGATTTAAGAACAGAATTTTGGATGAACATCAGACACCTACACTGAAAAAAAGCTTTTTCCTTTTTAAAATAGAAAAAAAACAAGGTTATTGGTCTCATTTATGCTTTGTCCCATAATTAGTATACACTACATGCATGATGTACGTCATCTGTGTATTCTGCCAAGCAATATGATGCGACATTTAAAAATACCTGAAAAAAATTGAGGGTAGTAAGTAGTTGAAAAACATTTGATGCTACATTGATGAAAAATACAGCTTTTATATTTCCAAGATGATGTCTCTTAAATGTGGGGGAGGTGTATTTGCATTAATTTCTGGAAAAAAATAGCAAAAACTAAGGCAGATGTACTGCCTCTCCTGGTTCTCTTGGCTTCGTTTCTTGTATACCTTACCCCCAAAAAAAGAAAGGGTAATTCCTGGTGAAATGCATTGATTCCACTGACACTTGAATCACTTCTCTCACTTCTTCATGTGAAAACTGGATCCTGACCTGTGATATGATATTTTCTTTCTTTTCCAAAGGACTAGAATAAAATTCAAACTTAGATTCATTTTAATAAAATACCTAGGACTTTCCTAACTGAGTAAGGATGGATAACATTACTGCTTTTGAGTTTTTATGCTGACCTCAGTGTGCAAGTCACAATGTTTGGATTTTAATTTCTTATTTCTGTATGCTCTGAAATGAGAAACAGAACTAAGCTGTATTCATTCTCTTTCTGCCTGTACCAAAATTCATTGGAAAGGAGTGGTGTTGCTGCCTGTGCTGGGGGCCAGCTGTGATGCCGTGCAGCTGTGTGACTGTGGGTCTGACTTAGGTGGAAAGAGCAGGGATGGAGAGTGCGGGGAAAAGCCTTGCTGGGGTCCCCCTCCTATGGGCTCAGGAGCTGCATTTGAACTCAGGCCAAGTACCTTGCTGAGCTGGACCTGCTGACTTGATTTCCTGGCTTGACCGCAGGCCTGCCCTGTCCCATGGGCTTGCCTGGTCATCCCTGGACCATTGGTAGCCCTGATTACTATCACTGGACCTGCTCTGCTCTCCTTGTTTGGGTACTGTGGGACTGGGCCCTTGTCAGTGAGGCCACTGCTCTGCTGGCACATGGGGCTCGCAGGTCACGGTCCCCCGTGGAACAGCCGGCCCTCGCTGCTCCCTGGCGATTAGGGGTTGTCTCTCTTCCTTCGTGGCAGTAGTTGCACTCGCGCTTCTCAGAGCATTTGCCTGCACAGATGTCTCTGACTTATATGCGTGTTGTAAGGTTCAAGCAGTTGAGCATTTAGTTTCGCTGTATCAAGCTCCGAAGTCCACTGTTTTCTCCTCCACAATGCTGCATATTACCCTGACTGTAGTTTGGCTTCAAAATGTCATTTCTGTGATGAGGAAAAAAGCAGCTTTCAGGTTATATGTAGTAGGACTGAGCTGTAGCACTGCTGTGTCCATGTCTGATCCAGTGGGACTATGGAGAGAGTGCCTGGATCTTTGCCCCTGGAGCTATCTGAGACTCAGGCTGATCCTGTACCTGAATGCACACGTGTGGGTTGTTGATGAAGCTGGCTTTAGAGTTAGCTCAGTCTTCTCTTTGATTAAATGTTGGCTGCCTTTGTTTTCCTCTCTGGCCCTTGCTAGTCTGATCTCAGATGTGATGTGAGAAGGTTCAATTTTGGATTATTTTTTCCAGCCTAATAATGCAACAGAATAAAATACTATTACAAATGTTGGTAAATTTTTAGATGGCATTCTGCACTCCTTGGAATGGGAATAGAGTTCTGATTATAAAAAAAAAACAGTTGCAAACTCACATTAGTATCTTCTTTTATTTTTTTTAGCTATTATAAATGCTCTCATAATGCCAGATTGCCACAAACTATTATGGTCTGATTACTGGATTTTCAGCCCTAACTATACTAATTTGCAAGAAGAATTCTATAATTATGTATATTCATCAGTTCAATTCATGAAGGACAATATGTGACATACAGGAAATTAGAGCTGCTGAGATAACAAACTCTCCCTCCCCCACCTAGCAACTGTGTAATTAGAAGTGCTCATTTAGTGGATCAGTTCTCAGTTATCGGTTAAGTGTAAGTATTTGAGTTAGATATGTTCCCTTGTCTAACGTGACTGAACATAGTTTAACTTAAAGTATATGAGATGTTAGTTACTGAAGGCAAACTGACAGATGACATTTCTTATAAATTGTATTTGTGAATATGAAACTTTGTACGTGTAGTCCACATTTATTCTGAAAGGAAGTCAGAAGAGAAATGTCACATAGAATGAGGACTATATAACATTCTATACGGAATATTTCTGGGGACATGCTGTATAGTTTCATTCTGTTATAATGAGGTTTTGTTGTAATAAATGCACATAGTAAATTGCATAGGAGGTATCAGAGACATGATTTATGGTAGCTATAAGAATGTTCTGTTTATGGATAGATATATAAAAGGGATTGGTTGCTACTAGTCTTAAATTCAAGTACCCTACAGTCGAAGGAAGTTCTCCCTCAAAGACTTCCATGCCATCTGGAAAAAAAAAATGTCCACACTTTAAGCCCCCCCCTCCTTTTTTTTAACCCCTTCCTATACCTTTGTGTTATTTGGTGCACATTGTCATTGTAGAGTAGACTCTGCTAGAGGCTGTCATTAGTTATTTTAGTAGTTGTAGAGCCTAATATTTTAAGTTATAGTACTTACCAGTATCTTACTCTTACCTGACAGGTTCTAGTCTTCGTTTTCAAAATACTGCAAAACAAAATAGACTGCATTACTAGAAAGTTTGGCTTTACCAATACAGAACCACTTCTGCAAATTCAGCTGGACTGTGATTTCATAGCACATACATGACTTTGTCCCATATGGACTCTTTCTAGAGCACAAGATGGATAATGTTACCCCAAGGTAACAGGTACCATTGCAGATATAATCTTGTCAGCCTCAGAAGAGCTCGAGCACTGCTGGTCTGTAAAGTCAGAGGCTTAGTTCAGAGAAAATGTGTGAGGTCTGGGCTGCCAGTGCCATAGGCGACCCTGGAGCATCACACAGCCTGTTTTTGGGTGATGACATCAGCCCTTTCTTGCAGGCTCATTCTTGGTGGAGTTCAGGCAGGTCCAAAGATGCTCATTTATACTTCTTTTCTTTTAATCCTTATAGTCCATGGGCACATGTACTGATCTTGTTCAGCTGTCTACTTGCTAATCTATTAATCTTATTTGTAAGCGTGTTATGTGTGTGGACTGAACCTTATCTATAGCAACCTTATCACAAAATTGAAGCAAAAACCGATAGAACGTAAAAACAAGTGTTCAAAAATGAATTTAAGAGGCAAAATCAACACCTTTATTACTTTTGCATATTGCATATGTATGATATTTCTTCAAAATTTTCAACATCAAAGATTCAGATGCTAAAACAGACATTTCTGTCTTTAACACCAGCTTTTGGGCCTAGAGTGAGAGTCCACCTTCACTGAAAATGCAGTGAACTTCTCATCTCCTCTCCCCTTGTTAATAACATTGTTTTGTTCTTCACTATACCAACTGCTTTTTCTCTCAGATAGTTTGATTAGTATAATTAAACTAAACGCAGGACAGCTGTTCTCAGCTGAAAAATACTGCTTCTGATTCAAACCTAAGAAGCTTCTGAATCCTGATTTTCACTTATATTAATTAACCTAATAACAGATACCTCCTTACTCCACACAAAGGTACTCTTAGTAGCAGGTGAAGAGTAGTGGATATAGTAGTACGCAGTAAATTCACACTGTGCCGTTCGTTACATTAATATCATACTTTCAGGGTGAAATCAAGTGACCCAAAGGCTGGGGGAGCGTATGTGTTATTCTAGTGATAATTAAAGCTTGAAGCAAATTACTTGGAATTACCCCAAATACCTAGAGTTCTGAAATGTGTATGGGAACAATTCAGACTCATTTTTTACTATTTTGATACCAAATTGTCTGATGTAGTACAAGGTTGTGAGAAGCATCTCTCAGACAGGGCTGCCTTGGGCTATCTGCAGAGCTTCTTGGTAGCTTTTATAGAGCTGGTTTGAGAGGTGGCAGGTTTGCAGGGGTTTAGTTTGGTTTGTTTCCCTACTTGTCGGTGTTGCTGTAGGTTCTAAGTTAAGGTTAAGAACTATTAGTAGGTATAATACAGGTATCATCCCTGCAAAGAAACACGTCTTTCTTATCTAGAGCTATGTAACAGCAAGAGTTTTTCATGATGTACAAAAATACATTGAAATTTTCAGTCAGAACACTCAGTTGACAAAAAACGAAGTATGTGAAAGGAAATAAAGCCTTAGGTATCATTTAAACACAATGTCTTGGAATTATGCCTAGTTATCACCCCCTCTGCCCAGAACTCTTACTAACCACTTACTAGAACTTAAACTTTAAAAGCAGATTTTCTTTCACATCCCTTTCACACAGTACATATAAAACAGAATGATTAATCTTTTTACTGGTCACTTGCTTTCATTTTACATATATATATTTTCAGCTAAGTGGCTTTCAAGTTTACACAAAGAATGGTAAAACCCAGTTTTACTCAAGCACTTAAACTGTAAACCATCTCTCCTTGAAACGTGGTTTCCCACAAACCTTTTTTTAACTTACTAATTGCTTAAAAGCATCATGATAAAATAGGGCATGCTGTAATATGCCTAAATAGGTTTGTCATGATTGCAGAGTGTGTGCTAATTTTGAAACCATGCTTTCATTTTTGTATGTTGCATTCATGTTTTTCATAAAGACTTCTGAAGAAACATTCCTTTATTGAGGGGGGGAAAAGGGGGGGGGGGGGAGGACAGGGTGTACAGTTTAGGTGCACAAGTTTTATATCGTTCTTCAGTTTTGCAGTAAATGACCCTTTGTTCTTAGTCCACTCAGAAACTGTTTGTATGCTTTTTCTTGTCTTGCTTTATTTCTGTGGTCTTGTGTGTGTATGTGTATGTCTTTCTACTCCCCTCCACAGACTAACTTCCTTTCCTGTTCCTGTAGCAAATTCAGGTATATAAAGTCATACTGGCGTCATGATTAGAAAGTAGATGTTGTTTCACGTACATGAATACTAGATCAAAATTTTTTTTTTCAGTATAAGCAAACACATTGCCAGCAATTTAACTGCTCTTTCTGCTCACGAATATTTGAGAATATATAGTAGTTTCAATTGATTGTTTGTTTGAAGTCTTCATTCTTTCATGTTATATTGTGATTTGATCACTAATCATGAAAACTCTGATATGAAAGTCCCAGATTTATTTTTCACAATTTGGGATAGTTATTAGTCCTAAACATGGTATGGATTTTGAAGAATTTAAAAATGCTTCTGTATATGAACTAAAAAGAGACATGTAAGTTTGACTTTTACTGAGCAGCAATTTTTTTAGGTGAAAGTCCAATAAAAAATGGATGCAAAATGGATGACCATTACACCACACAGCTCAGATAATTTGGCAGTTTGACTCATGATTGTGCAAAGCAAGGATAGCTTTCTTTTCCTTCAGGACTGTTCTTTTGGTAATTATTCACCAATAGGGCTAATCCGTGTTATCTGAATGCCATGTAAATACTGCTTTCTGTCTGGATGCTGATCATACAAGATGTTTCATCGTAAATACAATGTCCCTTTTCATGTTCTCCTGCCTTAGTTACCTTCTCCAAATCCCTATCGTGTCATGGTTCTAGAGAGTAATTCAGAGACTAAATGTGCAAAGACTTTTTGCCAGGACAGATCACTTTTTAGAAGGGTGAAACGTATTTCATATAGCCTCTGTGTATATTTAACTTAATGAGCTAATTTGTGATAAACCAGAGATTCATGGAGCTAAGAGTATCTTTGGCATGTCCTAGATCCCCAGGCTGAAATTCACACTTCAGAGTACACCAAGACTTGTAAGAGGCCAGAGCTGAGCTGGAGGCCCAACCTTCTAGGTCTCTCCTGGTGTGGGTTTGGATTCTGGGACCGCTTGCTCACATTGTGTATCTGGTTTGGGAAATCAGAGTTTGGATCAAAGAAGAGACTGGAAATTTAAAAACAATACATATAGATACTTTCATCACAGGCTATAGAATGTTTATCAAAAATGAAAGTTACTGATAGGCATATTTTAGAAAGCAGTTAGCCAAGTATCCGAGCTTAAGGATAAAAATACTGTAAAATGTAACAGCTAAGACAGAGGCAGTTTTCAGTTCATTTCAAAATATGTGTTATTTTTGCAACTTCCATTATGACAGTTTCACTGTGGGGGAAAAATCATGAGCATTGACATGCTTTGATTAAAATTTTAAAGGTATGTGACAAGTGAAAAATTTTCCACATTACTAGCATGTGGAGTATCTGCAGGGGGTTTGAGGACCTTTTCTAATAGATGCGTAAACCTTATTTTACTAGAACTTCTTAAGGAAGATATTACAACTTCAGTCTAAAAATTAACTTGAATGCTAGTTACACTCACCAGAAAAGTGTGCCTTTTGGCTTCCAAAACACGTATCTTCATGTACTTGAAAGTATATTGAAAACTTTGCTCCCTGTGGCTCACTTGGCAAGCAGGATCAGGTCCCCACAGAAAATTCTTTAATATTAAATCCTTGAAATGAGTAAATGTTTGGGTGGGTTTGAATCCCTGATTTAATAAGTATGGTTCATATGTAGTTGTACACAGTAGAAAAGATAGTGGGGCTCTGATCTGGTAATGTTGAAGCAGTCAGAATGCTTCCCATTAGATCTTGCTCTAAATCCTAACTTGGTTTGGTTTGGTTTTGTTGTTGTTTTCCAATCATCAGGTTCACCCTTTACATTAGTTCCAGTGTAGTTTTCTCCCATGAACTTCATGACTGGGAAGGCCTTTTATTTTAAAGGGCTACTACACTTCTAGAGCAAGCAAATGTCTGTGCAGGTTGTAGCAGATCATACATCACCTCCCTCTCTGGTTTGACTCTGTCTAGCTTTGCTGTTCTGGGGAGTGTTTGGACTCATGCAGGTGGCTGATGTACTGAGCAACTGAACAACAGACCTAATACAGTTGTGTTACTTGCCTGCCTGGCTCATACAATTTAAAAATTAATGCAAAGGACTAAATTTTCATCTATTGCATAGAATGATGAAGAGAGGCCAAAGATGTTTTATACATCTAGCATTGTTTAGTGAGGAGTAAAGGAACTGCAGATGGCATTCTGAGCAGCAGTGCTGATGGTAGTGCCAACTTTTGCAGTGGTTTTACAATAAGTTATATGTTCTTTCTTGCTAAGAAACATCCCCTCCAAACTCAAAAATTTATGAGTCACTCAGATAAGAATTTCATTTTGAGAATAAAAAAGGTTTAATTTGAAAATTACAATGAAAAATTCTATGCCATTTAGACTTGATCATTCCAGAAAAAACTTTCAAATTTCTTCTCTAAGATTTGTATGGACACTACCCACAAAAAACCCCTAAAGAAAAATCTTCCCAGGGTTAAAGCAAATTTATAATCCATCTTTGTATGTATTGTTAGGTTTTTTTTCACATTTTCATTTACTAGCATTAAATTCCATTTGACATTTTATCACTTAATACTATGAGATATTTCTATGGCTTGTAGTTAGCTGTAGATTTGATTATTGCAAAATATTTAGTATAATTTACAGATTGTCACCTTATTGTCCCTCCCTTGTCATAGACCTCTGTTTGAAATATTGACACATCCCACTAATGACCACACTCCGTTGTGGAAAGGCAATAATTAGTTCAGCCTTTTGTATCTTATTTTTTGCTGCAGAGGGACTTACTCTTTTGCTTACTGTCTTGCTTACTCTTCTGCAAGAGAGGGACTTCCCAGGAGGACTTGCTTCCTATTGAGGAACCTTGTTGAAAAAGGTTTTTTGTTTGATTTTTTGCAAAATGCAAATATGCTACTAGATTAACTGATCACCTGTTGATCTAAACTTGCTTACTTTTTGAAAGAATTGGAATAGATATGTGTAGTAGTTTGTTTAAACAGAAGACATGCATTAACTTCTTCCAAATATACTTAGTAATTTTCTTACCATACTTGCTCTCCGTTTTCCTGGTACAGAGCTAGACTTGTCCGTAGTTCTGTGAATTGCCTTGTGTATTAATCTTTGTAAAGATTACTGTTACATTATATTTTGCTCCCTATTTGCAGAATCTGATGCAAGTGGTAGGAGACATCACTGTTATTAGTTTAGCAGCTTGATGTTTTAGTTCTGTTGTAATTCTTGCCTGAGGTACATCTGTTTCTGAAAGTCTGTTAAAATTCCATTTTGTTTAAAACCACTTCTACCGAGCTTCACTTTGAGTTTGTCAGATTTACCTCCTGTAACGTTTGGCTTTGGAGCATGGACCTCCTTTCTTCCTCTGTAGTGAACACAAATGCAGAGAATTTGGTTAGGCTTTCTGCAACAACTTTAACTTCTTTTTGATGATCTGTTTGCTCCAGTGAGTCTGATAAGCTCCTTCCTTCTAATGCACCTAAAAAGCTTTTCTGATATGGTTTATTATGATTTTTAACATGTTAAAATCTTTTCCTATTTTCCTCATACGGACGTTTGTAGTGTTCAGTATTAACTGCATCCTTTTATGTTGCTGTTTAATTGTGCCACTTTTTTCCTTTGGTCTTTTTCGGAGTGATACTTACTCTAAACTTTTAACAGAGAGTCTTTAAACTGTGTCCATTTTGCTTGCAAAAGTTTATTCCTTAGGTGATCTGTTTTGACTGTAAGATTTTTACATAGTTCCCTTCTAAAGTCAAAAAGATTACTGTAGTAATTTGCTATACTGTTTTGGCTTTTCTCCTACTGCAGAGGTAATTTGACAGTATTACTGCCAATATTAGAGGCTACAAGAATTTCTGCGCAACACTTGGGGCTAAATCAAGAGTTGCTTTGTTGTTGTAAATTCTCTGCTGAATTACTTTTAAAAGCAGTTGTTTAGGATGTCCCCAAATGTGGTCTCTGCTTGAATCTCCAGTGTGCCTTTTCCTCTGCCTATATAAAGGTGATTGAAATCTTCCACTGTTGTCTCCCTTTTTTTCTTTTTCTCTTCCTCCTAGATTTCTAGGTGAATAGTAGTATTGAAGAAATAGCATTATTTCCCTCATATTTGGGCATGATACTGCAATCCATAGTGATTCTGTTATGCTGTATTTGACATTATTAACCTTACTTGATTTAATGCTTTCTTTAAGATCAAAAGTATCAGTTGAACAGTATATACAGCAACTGATCTCAAACATTAAACAAAAATCTAAAGAGTACTAATACTTAATAGTGAAGATAGAACTAAGCAGTTCAGATGGCATTGTTTCAAGATTGAGGAAAGAAACAACAATAAATGGTGTAGAAGTACAAAGGGAGGACAGTCTGTCTTTCTCAATAAAAGAGAAAAAAAGCATTAGTCATATGTGTCATATAATAGATCATTTTTGTTAAGTGTTTAGTTAGTCCAACAATTGTAAATTATTTTTTTGTTCAAGCCTTCTACCAGTTAATGAAATTTCACCTTTGGTAGAGAAAAATTAAATGAAACTGATTTTGCAAATGAAATCTGTCACATGGCTTGCTGTATGTTTCGCATCAAGTGTATCAACTTTTCTTTTGCCCAGAAGAGATTGAATAGATTAATTTAAATATGCCACAAGCCAGAGTACCATCTAGAAGCTAGCAAATTTGTATTTGTATGTACTGTGTGTGTATGTGTGTACGCATATATATACACACATATATTTGTTTTTTCATGGTGGTGGTTGGTTTTGTTCATTAGAATATTTATTTCAGAAACTGTTGGAGTAGAATGCATAGAACATGCTACCTATGAGCTGCTTTTTTCTCCCAAGTATGTATTTCCATTATTGGTCAGGGAAGGGAAGTAGGAAGGGGAACTGGATGGAGCACTAGTATCATGCCAGAGGAGTCCCAGCTGCTGTATCCCCCATGGACATGACGAGATGGGAAGCCTGGAGGCAGCAGGTTTTTCTCCCTGATACACAGCCCCCTGAGAGGACTAGTTCAGAGCATAGGAGAATCTGCTGAGCCTCTGGTGAAAAAGACATCTGTTGCTGATGGGGGGGTTTATCTCCACATGGAAACACGCGCAGTGACACTTTAAGTAAAGTGCTAGAGAAGTTTGGCTGACCAGAAGTTACTCATGAAAGGCATGGCTTTGCTTCAGCACATGGACAGTTCAGACTTCGGGGCTTCTGGATGAAAATGTCCATGAACAAGTGAGTGTAGCTGAAGGAAAACCAAGTGGAGCTGACCCCTCCCAGTGTTTGCAACTGCTTCTACAGGAGTTTATGCTTACTGTGGGAACAAGCCCTATGTGGGGTTCAGCTTTTCCAAAAGGAAAAGGTGTTTGTTTGTTTTTTACCACAATTTGGAGAGAAATTCTGGAAGAGGTTAGGATTTAAGGCCATGTGGGTTGAAACTCAACATGGCCTCAATCCAGGTGTCTCAGTTGTTCACCCAGTCTGGTGACCACATGTGGTGCTATTGCAGCTACTCCTCTGCTGTGTACTCAGGCACTTGGTGCCAAGACCTCTGAGGTGCATGCTTTATGGCAGACTTCATATCTTGGAAGTCATCATATATGCATAGAGTTAGAAGGGCCTGGGCTTGGACCCCAGGAGAAACAGCATTGTGCACGTCCAGCTTTCTATTTTGGACACCCACAGAAATATCTCCATAGATTGGATGTCACTCACCACAGGGAGGGGGCAGAATCGATTTGGTTTCACCAGAAGTGAAAGGAAGAGCAGTTGTCAGAGGCAGCACATAAGACTTGCCTTAATCACGGGACTGCAAGCAAGGAAGAGGGAATTCCAGACTATCATTTAAAAGGAGCTGTAACTCCTGAGCTTGGTAGGTGCCCAGAAACCTCAACAGCAGTGGATGGATGAGGACTTTGGTTCTCTGGAAGGTGACACCTCAGGTGGGACCATTTCAAGTCAGGGAATCCTGTAATGTAATCCATCTCTTCTATGGAAGAGATCTGTGCAAGGTGGTGTGTGCCAGAAAAAGACTTCCACCCTGTATCTCCACTGGAAGTTAGGTTCAGCCTCAAACTGTTCTTTCACATCTTGACGTTAGGCCTCTTCTCTGACATGCCAGCTGTCCAGCTGCAGAGAGTGTTTTTCTCACTGCCACCTTCTCCTCAGCAATTGATCACCATTTCCCTGGAAGGAGAGACCAAGGTCCTGAGGGCTGTGTCTTGGTAAATGTTGGGTTCCAGACATGTTAAGAAGGGGGAGGGA
Source organism: Apteryx mantelli (assembly GCF_036417845.1). Taxonomy (NCBI): domain Eukaryota; kingdom Metazoa; phylum Chordata; class Aves; order Apterygiformes; family Apterygidae; genus Apteryx; species Apteryx mantelli. The sequence goes on from NC_089978.1 coordinate 120,967,878, forward strand.
AAACTGTTTGGACTGCAGGTGGGCTATTCCCACATACACAAACACCCTGTCCCCAGGAAAAGTCAGGGACAGATTTTCCCGCACTGCTGTTGGGGATCCATTTCTAGGCACTGAGGGAGGAAGCTCCAAGAGTGAAATTCTGCACTATTAAAGGGAGGAGCTTCAAGGGGATGGGGCTGAACAAGGGAAATAAAGTTCCTACCAAAAGTGAGGGTTTGGCCTACATGAGAGCCCATCTTTTGGAGTCAGAGTCTAGGACCTTACATTCTTGGCTCATCACATGAACGCCTGGACTTTTGCTCACTGACTTAATAATCACCCTGTTGTGTGAGTGAGAGAGGCTTGCTTAGTCTTTTACTACTTACTAAAGTTTTTGCTACTTTTGGACAAGAATTCACCATTCTCCCTCTCGTGCCCTGAGGATTTCTTTTGAGCAGGTCAAGCTCCCACTCACCTTTGACATGTGTCCATGCTCCCCAGGTTCTCTGCCTGTGAAAAAGCAGCTGTTTCTGAAGTAGGACTGGAAAGCTGGGCACAAAGATTTAATCTGAATGCTGGCCGAGCAGAGCAGTGCATGTTTGCACTACATGTTCTGTGATGCAAAAGCCAGTCAGGGAAGGGAGGAGGAAGGCTTTGGTCGTCATGAGGACCGAAAGCTGTAGTTGTTTGCTTGTGCGGCAGATTTTTTTTTTCTCAGTTTTCTAGCAGGCCATCACATGTTCATATTTTGTCTGCCTTACTCTGTTGGTGAAATTGGGAGGTCCAGGCATGGCTCTTGGACCTGGCTCCTGTCTGGGGTGTCTGGCCCCAGGCCATGATTTGGCTCCTTCTACACGGCTAGTGGGTGGAGAGGGGACAGAGGACGGAGTTGAGGGGTTGCTAGCTTTCAAATTGCCAGACTCATGAAGTGCAATCAGTAGCAACAGAGCATGCTTAGTTGCCCGGCATGGCTGACACTCCCTGGAGGCACTGTGACTGTCCACAGGGTCTGGTTGTATTTTACTGGGATGACTGTGAGCAATCCAGTTCTAGCATAGTCTTGGACATCCCAAATCCTCTTGGCAAGATACCACAGGAACATCATGGTCTCCAGTTCCCTTGCTGCTATCCTCCCACTGTCCAAAGTCGCAGAGCACCTGCAATGCTTGGTGTTTATTTATCTTACTACCTTGCTCATTTTGCTCACAGCCAAGAGCAGTCCTTTTCAGTGGAAGGGAGCAGCTGGACCTCCCTCACAAATGCAGGCAGCCTAGGAAACTGGGCTGGTACAGAAGATGGGCCCTGCAGCAGAAATGGGTTTCAAGCATATCCAGATAATAAATGGTGGGTGGCTTGTGAGTAGATGGGTTTCTCCAAGATGCAGCATTTCAGATCTGCACCTGGGAGAGCCCCAGAGACTTTGTCTGGTGGTTGTCAGATGACACTCTTCTGTCCAAGAACATTTTGTGTGATGTCTTGCCAGCCCAAAAGACTGTCAGGTGCTCTAATAGGTTCCCATACCATTAATAATTTAAATAGTTTTTAATATATTAAATATAACTGAGTTTGAAAAGTGGTAAGATAAAGTCATGAATGAAGAATGCATCCAGAGTTATTTAATGCAAAAATGTAGCTGTAACATCGGATTCAGGAAGTCCTTAAATTATAGATTATGTGAAGGGAGACTTGGAGCATTATCACTTTATATTTGTCCTGATAGTATGCTATTTTCTTAAGCATTTGCTGTCAGCTACCAGCTGTGTTGGCACATCTCTGGGCTTCGGTTTCACCCTAGTGAAGGCAAGTTGTGGTGGAGGATAGTATAGAGAGTCCATAGATGAAGATCTGCCTACAGGAAGTAGATGGTTACGATAAATGCCCAAGTATGAGATTAAATATATCAGTGGCACACCATTCTCCCAGGAAACTCTCAGTTGAACTCTCCTGGCCTTATTAGCAAGTCAGCCTGTTGAAAGGCCTTCACAACAACCGCAGATTAGACCCTACTGGTAAGAACACACAATTGTTCTATTGGATAACAGTATTACTCCTTCTCAAAGCTAAACTTCAAATACTTGATTGATTGCAAGTCTTGTACCTCCTCCAGGCAGCAGGGCAGCCTGCAGAACTGAGTATTGTCCTGCATGAAAATGCTTGTGTTTTAACTTCTGCAAGGGTTGCGGTGTGAAAATCAAAGTGCAGAAGTTTTGTCTTGACAAATGCAATTTTTTTCAGTGCTGAAAATCAATGGAATTTCACCTGGGCAAAACTGATGTAAATTGGTAGTAGAATGAAGTCCGTTATCCCATTTGCCCAGTAGTTTCTTTTCTGCTGTTTGTTTCTTTCCTTGTTCATGGAAAGTTTCAGATTAATATCTATGGTTCATTTAGCAGGGAAGATGTGTGGATTTTCTTCCTTAACAAAAAATGGCAGTCTGTCAGTACCATGCACCCTAAAGACAGAGGCTTATCTGTGAAACCTCCATACGATTATTGTATAATGAATTCCAACCAGTTCATTAAAAGAGAAAATCACCAAAGAGACCTTTTAAGACTAATCATGTATGCTGTACAGTTCGATGTAAGTACAGTGTAACCCGAACAGGCAGATAAGTCCTTGTCTCTATGGTAATCTTTTAAAATTGTTCAGAGCTTTAAATAAAAATAGGTTGGATGTAATGTTTCCTATAGTTTTGGTAAAGCTATATTGAATTAATAGTTTCATTTTTGATTTGGGAAAAATTAACTCTTATCTACAAGTCCATTTGCTTGTACCCAGTGAAGTGCTTAGTTACCTGTATACCTCATCATATTTGTGGCAAGCTGAATACAACTTGCAGGAAAATATTTATTGTCTGGGGTGGTTTTTACTATTTACTGTAGGAGTTCAGAATCTGGCATAATTGTTTTCTGAAATGAAATAATTCTCCAGATTGCAAACTACAAAGCAAGATTTTCACCATCAAGGTCACATACTTTTTTTTGTAAATGTCTGAAGAACTGGACTTACTGTCACAGTTCTAGGCCAAAAGCTATTCATAAAACTTTAGAGAATCCATGAGCAGATAAGTAGTGTGCTGAAATGTTTTCCCTCTCAGGGAATATTCACAGTGCCTAAATTCAGATACTCATCTAACCTAGAAAGCTCATCGACTTACTTTCTGCATTTCAGAAAGGAAGAAAAGATGTATTGCCCTCTTGAAAATTTAATCTTTTGAACACTGAAAGTTTGGGTATTTCCATAATATGATTATCATTGAGAAAAGGGAACAGTAAGACAGTTTAATCTTTATTCTTGGTTTATTGAGACAAGAGGAGACTGGAATCTCAGAGAAATGTACAAAAGCTAGGAGATGAGCAGCATAACAGAATATGAAACATCATATTGAAATCCAAGACTAACGGCTTCTAAAATACACAAATAGATTATTCATGCTTGTTTCTGGTTCTAAAATGACTCCAACCATGCGGGAAAATGACCTGCACGTCACTGATGACATTTCAGTGAAAATATTTTTTCAAGAAACTCATTTGTATTGAAAATACATAAATAGATAAATAAAACATGTCTGAATATTTTTCCCCGCTGTAAATATGTTCTGCAAAATCTCTTACAAAGGCATTTTTCATTGTTGCTTTGCCATGGCAAAAAAACTGACTTTTTGCTGATAATTGAAATATTTAGACACAAATACTAGGTTGGTACCTAATGGGAATTGTAGCTACTGCCTCAGGCCTATATTCTGATTTGTACATATGCTCGCCCTCTCTCTGTGCTTTCCCTCCCCCTCCCCTTTCCACATGCATTAAGTGTACCTGGTCAGATTGTAAATCTAGCAGGATAACTTTCTTCTGTGGTGGAAGAAAGTAGATTTGAAAAATTGGATAGGCAAAATCAAAAATAAACCTTGCAATGAGATACAGTACAGTAAGAATCAAAATGTTTTGTTTGAAAATTAAACTTTTTTCCCCCAGTTTTTCTGATGAGATAGAGGGGAAATTTTTTTTTGTTGTTGCTGTTGGAACAGTAGGCCAATTGGAGATGCGCAAGAACTATGATTGAGCATAATTTGTAAATTACTGTTAATACAAATGGTTATGCTTTCATCTGCTATGCTTTAGTGACCCTGTCCCAAAAATAGTATCAAACATATACTGGTACAGAGATGATGAGGGAGACTTTAGAAAAAAAATTATAAAATGCCATTATGCAACTCATTACTGAGAACCAAGGGTAATAATCCAAGCTTAGCTTGGTGGTATTAACTGCTGTTCTGTTTCTTTTATCCATGTTAGCTCACTCAGGTACTGAAGTTCCCTTGGGTATCTATCACATAGCATTAAAGATTATTACTGTTTTGAATATTCATTAGTAGCTTTTGCTGCTACAGATGAAAATAGAAAGGGACTTATCAGTTCCTTCGTCTCTCCAAAAATCTGTCTCCTGACACAGGAATTGTGATTCATTGTAAGTTTTGAATGTTTGTGCATGAGCTAATATTATCATGGACTTTCCCAGAGCCTGCTTCTCCAGCAACCAGGGTACCTGCCTGCCTCTATCACCTGAAGTCATAGACAGCACTCTCACACAGGGTGACAAGTAACCAACATAACATGGGTACTGGTGAGTAAACAATATGCTGAGGACACTAGCTGTCCAGTTCTTCAGACATATTTGATAGCAGCTTGCACTTTACATGTTGTACCATAGCTTATTCACTTTTTATCACTCAGTCACGCTTCGCAGTGATGAGTACCTTGCAGACTTTCAAATACTCAAGCTCACAGGTTCAGTCAGCTGACTGTTCTCATAGGATTCAAAGCACTTGGGCCTTTATGTCAGGCTGAAGACAACAGAAGTTTTCTTTCAGTGAAGACTAGATAATGCTGAAAGCAACCCTATATATAGCTTCTGTTGGGATATCACTCAAGGCTGTCAGCATGTTTTGTTTCTTTAGTAGCATGAATCAGAATCTAATGATTAAGACTACAGACCAGATCAATGTGGTTGGTAATGTTTGTCAGTAAATTCATGTTATCTACGGAATAATTACAGGGCTGATCTTCAAACAAAGACTGCTCATTCCTACTCGCTGGTCATGAGGCTGGGGCTACCTTTCATCAGCTTCAGTCAGCTTTCTGTACTGAGTGGCAAGTTGTGATATCAAATCCTACTGCTCCAGTGCACTGTCCTGAAAACTAAATTGAGGCTCAGATGAGGTGTGATTGTAATACATTTGAGAAAAATCACTCTGATGAGGGAAGCTAAAGTAACATATTTGGAGACTTCCGCTAAGGAATTTACTTCAGAGATGGGCAACTGAAACATCATCAGAACAGTTTTACACCTTATCTGCTATGCTGTTCTGGGGTCTCCTAGTTCAAGCCATACTTTGATGACTATTACTTTCATCATTAATTCTGACCAAGATTAATGATATGTGTTAAGTTGGAACATACGCAGTGTGAAATGAGAAAAAATGAGAAAATTAGAGGGAAAAGTATAAAGAAATATGACATATGTGATACACACTGATGTATGTGATGTATTTCGGCTGTATTTTAGTGGATTTCATTCCAGAATTCATAAACAAAAAGCATGAAACCATATTTGCACTTTAATTATAAATTGGCTCAATGCCAATTTTGATAGCTGACTACATCAGCTAAGTAGCAACTAGTTATTTCTAAGGGTAAAAGCACAATGTGATTCAGAAGTAGTTCTGAGATGCGAATAATTAGACCATGCACAGTTATATGAAAAAGGAACAATTTTTAAAAACATTTTATAAACTGAGAGGCTTCAGAGTAAAACTGTAACTGCCAAGCATTAGGAAAAGCTTTATTTGTATGGAAGTTTGTTTTCCTTTAATATGGATGCTTTCTATTCCTTCAGAAGCCCTTGGTTCTGACCACAGCCAGGAGCAGCATTGTGAAAGGCCCATGCTCTTACCTGGTGAGAAATGATGTGCTTCCTCTAAACATCTGATTCCATATCTTGAGGAAACAAAACACAAACCCAAATACTCTTTCCATTCTTTTTTTTTTTTTTTAAGAAATTGTGTTATTTTTCTTCCCACATTTTTTGAAATTTAATATTTCATTACTGAGTTCTGAGCAGAGCAATTGCTTCTTAAACTGAACTTAATAGCTGTTATTGCTTACAGGAGTGGAAGATGTAAGTACCTATCGAGCCATAAAATTCAGGCCTCTGCTTTGCAACTGTATCACGTAATCTTTACCAAATTCTTAAAATTAATTTGTCCCGCTCTTCCCGTTGTTAAGGAATTCAGTACGCTAATGGTTAGAGACCATTATATAATTTCTAGCTTAGTGTACATATCCAAGGTAAATTTGTACCCATTTCTTCTTGTGTCAGGACTAACCTACATCCAGAAAACCCTTTTGTTGTCCCTGCTGGTATTTAATCCCTTTTACTAGTTGTTTTTAGATATCAATAATATCCCTTCTCAGCATTCATTTTGAGAACAAATTGTGGTCTTCTTGTACTGTCTTAAAAAGTGTGCTTGTCTGCTTGCAATTCTAGTATCTTTTCTTTGCATCTGTTCCCATTTGAATACATCTTCCTTGTACACAGGTGATTAGAATTGAGAGCTTGTGTGAAAATTGTTCACATCAATACATAACACAGTGGAAATCATAAGTCCTTATTTTTTCTTCAAGTGATTTAAAGTATGCATCATATGATGCAATTTTCCTTTTCACAGACATGGTATGTTGATGACTTGAAATAACCTTGCTTTTGAATAGAACCCGGCCCTTTCTCCAGGCCTGATTTTGTAACAGTCTCCAAGTAACCTTGTAAAAATCTTTGCATGAATCTTTAAAATCTTAGTTTTCTGTTTCTGCAGTCCTCATTTCCTTCATGTTTAAAATTCAAGTCCTTTTTTTTTTTTTGACTGTGCCTCCCAATTATCTTTTCCAAGACTTTTTATTGCAGCTGTTGTCCTGCATGCGAAGGTGATTTATGAATATACTAAGTAGTATCCAGTCCTTCAGGAACTTCACTAGATGCATTCTTCCAGCATTATGAACCCTCAAAGCAGCATGTTATCATTTCTCCTTTAACTAATTTGCTCTCCACTTTAAGGATCTTGTACTAATATTTATCTTCTACATTTCCTGCATAACACTATGGATGTGATGTTTTCTTGAATGATAAATAGGGAAAATTAATGAAGTGGAACCTTTCTTTAGAAAATGTTTTTCAAAGAAAAATGTAAGATTATACTCTGGCCTGTGGAATTTTTTTGTTTTGTTTGAAAATCTGTTCACATATTGTCCCATTTTCACCTTCATTTCTAAATCTTACTTTTTTTTTTATTATTCATGTCTGTGTTATTCTATTCAAAACCTGTTTTAAAGCTTTTTGGACTACCTAAATCAGATTGCCAGGCTGAATCACTTCTTTTCCTGCTCCCTCCTGCTTTTCTTGCATTGATGGTGTTATTTTTGTATGATACCATGTTTAACTAGATTTATTAAAAACTTCTTACTGTTTGGCTTACAGTTTTACTCGCTGGTGTGCCCAAAATTGTGATGTTAGAATTCTTTGATCAATGAGTTGTATTAACTTTGCTTGCACATTACTTTTAGAATTACTTACTGCTATAGTTTTTCCCCCTCTTTCTATTCTGCTTTTTCCTCCATGTTCAACATCTGCTTTATTGACTATGTTACAGAGTATTTTATTGTGCAGCTTGCATAGATAATCCTTAATTTATGCTGTTCCATCATTGTATATTGTTCCCTTACCATTTTTTATGACCGAATAGTTTTTTGGCTGTGTTTTTAACTGCACAGTCTGACTCAGTCTGACTTGGTGATTCTTGCTCTATTCATACTTTTCTTGATCTCTCAGGCAAAATTTTCTTTGACATGTCCTTCTCTCTGTTATTTTATAAGGCCTCTGCATATCCAACTATTTCATTAGTATTCCATTCCATTCCTTTGTTTGGGACACCCTTTCTAGGCGGTACTTACACTTTTGGTCCTAGTTAAATTCAGGTTTCCTTCTGTGTTCTGAAGTTCTCAGTCCACTTAGTATACTGTTTTCCTCAATTTATTCAAGTTTGCCCTTTTGAAACAGTGGTTCTTGATTACAAACCTTTTTTTAATGCTTTTGTTGAATTTAAACTGAATCAGCTTGTAATTATTGAAGCTGTTGTTATTTTGTACGTGGCTTTTTAATTTTTGACTTTTGGTAATTAATGAGGGCATTAAGAATGAGGGCAGTAAAATTATCAGTTCAAAACGCTACTTTTCAAGATACCTTTTCTTGAACACTTTATAATATGCCAACAGTAATTAAAAAGATTAATTTTATTCATTACATTGCTATCGGATATTGAATGTTTGGGGTGTTATAAAAGCTATTTTGAGAACAAAAGAATGATCCTCCCCCCCCTCCAGATTATGCCCTACTTCTTAAGTTGCTTTTTGTAAGTAGTCATCTGTAATCAGACTTCTGGAAATCCATAGATATAGTTTATAATGAAGTATCTGTGTACTGTTTATAAAACATTAATGCGGAAACAAATAGCTGAATTTCATTCTGAATGAAACCACTGAAATAATATCTTGCTGAGTTCAGTATAACACATTATATCAGGGATTTTTTTGCTAAATAGTAAGTCACAGAATCACAGAATCACTGAGGTTGGAAGGGACCTCTGGAGATCATCTAGTCCAACCCCCCTGCTCAAGCAGGGTCACCTAGAGCACATTGCACAGGATTGCATCCAGGCGCGTTTTGAATATCTCCAGAGAAGGAGACTCCACCACCTCTCTGGGCAACCTGTTCCAGTGCTCTGTCACCCTCACAGTGAAAAAGTTTTTCCTCATGTTCAGATGGAATTGTCTGTGTTTCATTTGTGCTCGTTGCCTCGCGTCCTGTCGCTCGGCACCACTGAAAAGAGTCTGGTCCCATCCTCTCGACACCCTCCCTTCAGATACTTGTACACGTTGATAAGATCTCCTCTCAGCCTTCTCTTCTCCAAGCTAAACAGGCCAAGCTCTCTCAGCCTTTCCTCATAAGAGAGATGCTCCAGTCCCCTAATCATCTTTGTAGCCCTTCACTGGACTTGCTCCAGTAGTGCCACATCCCTCTTGTACTGGGGAGCCCAGAACTGGACACACTACTCCAGATGTGGCCTCACCAGGGCTGAGTAGAGGGGGAGAATCACCTCCCTCGACCTGCCGGCAACACTCTTCCTGATGCACCCCAGGATACCATTGGCCTTCTTGGCCACAAGGGCACATTGCTGCCTCATGCTTAACTTGGTGTCCACCAGCACTCCCAGGTCCTTCTCCGCAGAGCTGCTTTCCAGCAGGTCAGCCCCCAGCCTGTCCTGGTGCATGAGGTTATTCCTCCCCAGGTGCAGGACCCTGCACTTGCCTTTGTTGAACTTCATGAGGTTCCTCTCTGCCCAGCTCTCCAGCCTGTCCAGGTCTCTCTGAATGGCAGCACAGCCCTCTGGGGTATCAGCCACTCCTCCCAGTTTTGTATCATCAGCAAACTTGCTGAGGGTGCACTCTGTCCCTTCATCCAGGTCATTGATGAAGAAGTTGAACAAGACTGGACCCAGTACTGACCCCTGGGGGACATCGCTAGCTACAGGCCTCCAACTAGACTCTGTGCCACTGATCACAACTCTCTGAGCTCTGCCATTCAGCCAGTTCTCAGTCCACCTCACTGTCCACTCATCTAACCCACACTTCCTGAGCTTGTCTGTGAGGACGTTATGGGAGACAGTGTCAAAAACCTTGCTGAAGTCAAGGTAGACAACATCCACTGCTCTCCCCTCATCTACGCAGCCAGTCATTCCAGCATAGAAGGCTATCAGGTTGGTTAGGCATGATTTCCCCTTGGTGAAGCCATGCTGACTACTCCTGATCACTTTCTTGTCCTCCACATGCTTGCAGATGGCCTCCAGGATGAGCTGCTCCATCACCTTTCCAGGGATGCAGGTGAGGCTGACTGGCCTGTAGTTCCCTGGGGCCGCCTCCTTGCCCTTTTTGAAGACTGGAGTGACACTGGCTTTTTTTCCAGTCCTCAGGCACCTCTCCTGTTCTCCCTGACCTCTCAAAGATGATGGAGAGCGGCCTAGCAATAACTTCCACCAGCTCCCTCAGCACTCGTGGGTGCATCCCATCAGGGCCCATGGATTTGTGGATGTCAAGTTTTCTTAAATGATCTCTGACCTGATCCTCCTCGACCAAGGGAAAGTCTTCCTTTCTCCAGACTTTCTCTCTTGCCTCCAGGGTCTGGGATTCCTGAGGGCTGGCCTGAGCAGTAAAGACTGAAGCAAAGGCGGCATTCAGTAACTCTGCCTTCTCTGCATCCTTCGTCACCAGGGTACCCACCCCATTCAGCAAAGGGCCCACATTTTCCCTAGTCTTCCTCTTGCTACTGATGTATTTGAAGAAGCCCTTCTTGTTGTCCTTGACATCTCTCACCAGATTTAATTCCAAACAGGCCTTAGCCTTCCTCGTCGCATCCCTGCATACTCTGACAACGTTCCTATATTCCTCCCAAGTGGCCTGTCCCCCTTTCCACTTTCTGTATACTTCCTTCTTCTGGTTGAGTTTTGCCAGGAGCTCCTTGCTCATCCATGCAGGTCTCCTGCCTCCTTTGCTTGACTTCCTACTCATAGGGATGCACCGCTCTTGAGCCTGGAGGAAGTGATGTTTGAATATTAACCAGCTCTCTTGAACACTCCTTCCTTCTAGGGCCCTCACCCATGGGATTCCTCCAAGTAGGTCCCTGAAGAGGCCAAAGTTTGCTCTCCTGAAGTCCAGGGTTGCGATCCTACTTGGTGCCCTGCTTCCTCCTCGCAGGATCCTGAACTCCACCATCTCATGGTCACTGCAGCCAAGGCAGCCCCCAGCCTTCACATCTTCCACCAGTCCTTCTTTGTTTGTTAGTACGAGGTCCAGCAGCACACCTCTCCTTGTTGGCTCCTCCACCACCTGTGTCAAGAAGTTGTCACCAATGCTCTGCAGGAACCTCCAGGACTGTTTGTGCCTAGCTGTGTTGTCTTTCCAGCAGATATCGGGGTGGTTGAAGTCCCCCATGAGAACCAGGGCCTGTGATTGTGAGGCTACTTCCAGCTGTCTGTAGAAGGCCTCATCGACTTCCTCATCCTGATCAGGTGGCCTGTAGTAAACACCCACAACAATGTCACCTCTGTTAGCCTGCCCTTTGATCCTTACCCATAAGCTCTCGACTTGCTCTTCATCCACCCCTAGGCACAGCTCAATACATTCCAGTTGCTCTCTCATATAAAGAGCAACTCCACCACCTCGCTTTCCTGGCCTGTCTTTCCTAAAAAGCACGTAGCCATCCATGACAGCACTCCAGTCATGCGAGCTATCCCACCATGTCTCTGTAATGGCAATGAGTCATGGAGATCAAGGGACTGAGAAGATATGAATGGCTGCCACAAAGCACCCTGTTCTATGGATGGAATGAAAAGCCTTTTCCCATGCAAACGCATCTCTTGCTCCTGGATTTCAACTTAAATCCTCTTGCTCCCTCAGCTTTCAAAATGCAGAAGGCAAACATACATGATCAAAATGCATATGTCAGCACAGTTTTTCTCATGTACAATTTTTTCTTTTTCATTAAAGCCTGACCCTCCTCTTTATGATCGACCTTCAGTAAAAAGGAATTGTGGAAGGCTCTGTAGTACATATATGAGGAGAGTGAGAAGGGCCATTGCCTTCCAGGTTTGGAGGACTGGAAAAATTCAGACATGCATGAGCAGCAGCAGGGAACGTCCCTGGTGGATTCATGTTTTATGCTTTGGTTTTATGGTAGAAAAACTAACAGAACTTACAGCTAAAAGTGAAATAGTCTCTTACGTTTTAAGTACTGATATCTGGACTAGTATGCTAAACTTCGTAAGTGTGGGTTATCACCTCTGATCTTGCCCTTGACTCTTATTTATCTTGCTACTTCTGAAATTGCTGTTTGAATCTGGCATTGCTAAGCCACGTACTACTTTCAAATTATGCCTCCTTTTCAGTGACACTCACAGGAACAGACTTTTTACTTTCTCTACACAGCGTAAAATTTTTCCATTTAGCTTTTTTCAGCTTCCTTCTTTCTGATGTTTGTGACATACGCTTTTGCCTTTTCAGGTCAACATAACGAGAATCAAAACTACAGGTTGTGACTAAGGGTTAGTGAGGTGTGAGGATGGCTTGCCATTTCGCTTGCCTTCCATACTTAACAGTGCTCACCTGTCAAGTGGATTCTTCAGCAAGCTTCCCTGCCTAGTTAGAAACAGCAACCTCCTCCTTTGCTTTAGCAGGCCAGAGAAACATTATCTGCCTTTAACATTTATGGGAAGTGGTGTTCACTGAAGTACCCTTTACCTCACACTGAAGAGAAAGCAACTTTCTTGCCATGAGGTAAACTGTTATGTAAAGAATGAGTCATGCTGCGTGCATTAAAAAACTGCAGTGTGACAGTGGGCAGGATCGCTTTTTCCCTTTTATTCTCATTGTTTTAACATAATATTTGATGAATTGTTATTTTCAGATGATATGAAAAATACTGACATAGCAGTCAATAAAGACACTGTCAATTCACACTTTGACTTCAGAGCAGTAACTTGAAAACTTGAAGTGCAGATCTCATGTCTCTTTCCTCCCTCCCTCCCTCCCTCTCTTCCTCCCTCCCTTCCTCCCCCTTTTCCTTGCTTTTCCTTGCTTTTCCTTGCTTTTCCTTGCTTTTCCTTGCTTTTCCTTGCTTTTCCTTGCTTTTTTTGGGATGTACACTGGACACAGTTGTAAAAGAGAAGGTAGCTCAATGGAAAAGAAAACCTAACTGAAAGCACAGGATAATAGTCTTTTAACCAGTTTGATGGCTTTTACTTAGCAGAAGGCAATGTTTCTAAACATTACATAGTCTGTAGGCTATTGGGTTTACTATGGTGAAGTAGTCAGCCTGTCCTGTTTAATAATATCTAGATCTGACATTGTAACTTAGGAGTGCAAGGCTGTATAGAATTATGTGTATGTTGTGGGATTGTAACTGTTGTTGTTTCAGTATGTTTGCTTGGTAAAAATGACATAAATTTCAAGCTTACATAAGCACCAGCATTATATTCGGGTTTGAATTTTCTACCTTCAGGAACGTCAAGGGTATGATCAGAGCCTACTTCTACAGTTCACCATCAGTCCAAGCTAACACTGCAGCTGAAACTGCAAAAATGTGATGACATTCACCAAGCATTTGGGATTTCTGTCATTTAAATTGCTAAGCTTAACTCATGTCATTTTTTTTCTAGTAACCATTAATGCAATTTAATTCTTTGGTTTCTGCTTGGAGATTTCCTTTCAGTGCTCTCCAGCTGTTTGAATTACTTTGAGGAAGTTGTATCTAGATAGTCGAGATGCAAGTCAGGATTGGGCCTGGTTTGAGGATTGAGATGATCAAAATTACATAACTTCTCCCTGATTTTCTTGCCTCTTTTTGCATTGAGTTGAAATTTGAAAAGAATAGCTCTACTTCAGGAGTATATGTAAAAGTGGATGTGAGCCAAATGTTTGATTTTGAACAATGTAGGGTAAAACTCACCAGAGTGAATAGTCTTCCTTTTTTTTGTTCTGTTTTGTTTTGTTTTGTTTCTCAAAGTAAAGGAGACAGGAGAGAAAGACTATGAAGAAGCTGAGAAAGAGAATTATCCCTCAGCACAAAAATTGCAATTCTGAAGAATGACTCTGAAGTACAAGTGAATCTGGCTGTTTCAGAATTTGGACAAATCAGTTTTGCACCCCATTTTCCATTAAAAAAAAAAAAAAAAGACATAGGGGAAGGGATGACCCTAACATTTTATGGTTGACTTTATTATACTGCTATCTCTGCAATGTCTGTTCTCTCAGAATTTCTAATCCATTTATCCCCGCAGCATTTTTGTATGAAAGATGCATTAAATGTATCCTGAGACTGCATAATGATTGCAGATGGATCATTAAAGGCATGCAGTAGGGCTATTTCATGGGGGAGCATGGCTCACTAATCGGTTTCTTTTAAAAACCATTCAGTCACCCCTGGTGTTTCACTTGCCTTCAGGCACATGTATGTGACCTCATGGAGAAATTTCAATGTACTGTGTATTCTGTACCTGTTAATATGGCAGCAACCTCAGTTCTCATGGTTGACAAGGCACCCCCTTTATTTAAAATGTGAAAATTGATTTTTGTTTAATAAATAAAGCATATTCTTTTCAAAAAATATTTAAAATAATTCTATTCCTAGTGCTACAACTGCATGAACAGTATTTTTGAACATTGTAGCTGGCCATATTGCTTGCACGCTGTCTGTTAATTTTTATTTTATGGTGTGACATTTGCAGATTTCATGCTGAGCTTCAAAGCTCGGGATTCAGTATTCTCCAAGCTGCTCACCTGAGCCACACAAGCAGTTTTAATGTATAATCTTCGATTTTTGAGAAGCAAAGTTTTTGTTTGTTTTGTTTTTAAGAGGAGGAACTATAATGCTATATTTTTCTTACCGTCTTCTGATGATTGGAAAACATTTAAATCCTGCACATTTTGCAAATTGGTTTTGGGGGGAGGTGTTGCTATGTATAGCATTCCTAATTACTTCATGTATTACATTTCAATGCTCTCTGGCTGGCCCACTTGCTGTCTGCCTATGTATTACCTATCATGCTAATCATTTACACTTCATACTATGGAAATCTAACGAATCCTTAGTGTATGCGGCTGATACGTGCACAGCTGGTGTAACAGAAGATTAAGTTGCCCATATACTAAACTGAATGATTGATAGCCAAGGTTTTCATCTAGCAAAGTGCAGTTTTGTTACATAATTACAAGAATGATATGCAGCAGTAAATCTATTCCCTGACTATAAATTGAAGGGTTGTTCTGACTGAGTTATGAAAGAAATTATGAACTAATTTGTGGAAACAACATCTGTTGTACACAGGCGAGAAAAGCTCTTAGAAGAAAGAAAGAAAGAAAGAATTTATTTCCCTCTTTTTGCAGCTATTTATACAACAAAAGGAAAAAATGCAAAGTATTACAGTCAGTAGTTCTTGTACAACGCATGTTTATGTACACAATCCCATTTGCTGAAAAACAAGTCTTTTGTCTTTGTTTTTTAAATAAGCCCAGGGATATTAAACATAAGAAAGATGCATTGAATAAAATACGAGGAGAGGGAATTATTTCCATATCTGTTTGGTGCATGGTTTGTTGAGTATGTGAGATCTTTGTCATTAGTGTTGCAGACATGGAGTTATTATAAGCCCTGAAATAAGCTTACTCAGTAATTACACTTCCTGAGACTAGAACTAAAACATTGAGGACCACTTAAATTCCAGGATTATGCCGCCCCTGTTCCATGCCATCTGATTTTGTCTAAAGTGAGTAATATGCCTGTACTTTACATGGAGAAAAACAGTTTTCCATCTGCATTAGATGACATTTGCTCACTTTTGGCAAGGATGAATAGAGTAAAAATGTGGTTCCCTTACTGCCTATTCACATCAAAAAAAGTCTTATAGTATGTTTTACATTGTCACCTGCCTCTTCCTTGCTAATAGTTAGAAAAAAAAAAAAGTACAGAAATTTAACACAATTGCACTTTTACTTGATTTTAGATGATTCTTTCCAGAGATATGACAGTATGACCCATGAGGAACTGTGCATTGAATGTGTAATGTCCTGGAGTGAATGCCTAGAAAGTGGAATAGTTGTAGTATGGGGACAAGTTCTGTATAAGTGTTTCTACTTACACAAAGAAGGAAGAGCAAGGATATTGGGGGGGGGGGGAGGTCAGTCACCAATCCTGGCTAGTTTAAAGTTAGATAAATTCTATTGCAACTACATATGACATATATATTTACAATCCAGATGTACCCTATGAAATGGTGTAGAAAAACATTATCAGGATTTGGGGAAGACTGGATGAGAGGAAAAAAGAAGAGAGAAGAGTCAAAGGTGGCAGCAGTGTTACGAACCCAAGTGATTTTAAAAATGGTGATTCTAGTGGCTGCTGCAACAAGGTAGTCTGGTTTACAAGGAAACATTGATTCATTTTTGGCCTTGTGAAAGAAAAACTGGTGATGAGACATCAAAAAAGGTACAAAACAAAGGGAGAAATAGTTGTGTAATGCAGCCAAGGTACGGGAGTACGAAAGCGTAGATGGTAAAAGAGATGAGTCTTGTTTGCTTGTTCCATGCGATGAAGGAAGCTGGCACTCCAGGACATGGACATGACTCCATGGGCATGACTGTGACTTAGAAGTGCTAACTTGATACAAATAATGATTGCATAATTGTATATCTTTAGGATCATCTCAGCTGTTTTTTTGGATAGACTATAACCTGGACCATTTATTTGAACATGATTTTGCTTCTGCAAATGTTCATATCTACTGATATCTGTCTCCCATTAATTACAGGACTAAATGCCATCATTTTCATGCCAGGTGTTTGAGCGTGATCAGGTATTGTTATTACTAGCAGTAGATGAACTAAATTACAGCTTCAAAAATGCAGACTCTCCAGCAAACAGCAACCCTTAAAAGTAATATTATCCCTACAGATTTCAGCCTGGTACAGATTCCATTGTAGGAAGTGAAGAACTATAGGCAAGAGAAACGGGAGAACTATTGTACTCCTTGGCTTCTTATCTACTAGCCAAGCAATCTCTTCTGGTGAAATAATGAAAATTCCTCCAGGTATTATTAAATAAAAAAAGACAGACAATAGAGTGTCTGCCTCAGCTAGATTTCTTATTTCATTTTTCCTCCAATCAGCAGCTGTCTTTAGAAAATTTTCTGTTAAAGGTTGTAACATCAGATCAGTTTCCTGATTGCTGCTCTTTTCAAGGCCACTCTTTCCTGTCCTTCTTATGACTTGTATGAAGACAATTCAGATGAGTACCATCAACTTGAAAGAGCTCTGCACATTTAAAAGAATCATTGACAGAAAAATATACTTTGGCAGCAAGTAAAATTGCTGCCTACATACAATAGAAGTGTCTCAAGTGTACATTTCAGGGGTACAGTAAATTATTCCTTTAATACTCTAATATATTTGACATGACTTTTTTCCCCACAACCTCTGAAATAAGTCTCTGTTTAGAGGCTGGGAGGACAGTCTACCGTATCTTTCTCCGTTTTTTTTTCCTGTTATGCTGTGTGTATGTTCTGTTGTGATTGGGATGTAACAAATGCCACCACATAAAGCTGACAGTCCTTTTTCGTAGAAAAGACGTCTCCCAGTAGGTTTACTTTGTAGTTTTATGCCACATGTATTTACAAGCAGAATGGCGGAGTGGGGGAAGATTAGCTAGCCTAAATATGGAGGTCTCATTCAGCAGTACAGGCAGTACTAAGTAGTATAACTCTCCTTAAATTTTTAATGTGTAGGATATGATGAAAAGAAATTACATGCTAATTGCCACAGGAGTGTGACTCTTGCCAGTATTTCTAGTCAGTTGAAGGAGACAGTAGCACTGAGCAGTGACACCAAGTGTTGAAATAAGAATACTCCAGAATATTTCATGTAATGATCATGTATCACTTAAAAAAAATGCACCTTTACCAAAGTGGCAGAGAGAATTAGGGACTATGTACCAGTAGTGTTGTTTCATGCAAGGCAGACATCTGTGGCTTCGGAGAGGGTGCGCCGCTGGGCAGCATCGGTCTCTCTGTACAACTGTGTGTGGCCGGGAGGGCAGCACATATAGTGGGTACCATAGCTCTTGCTTTTTAATCTGTGGCGAATGTTGAGAGATGGTCTTATTACCCTGTGATGCTGTAAAAAACATCTGTGTGCTTGAGTAAAAGACAGCAAGTTTTGGTCTCTGTTTCTGAGATAACTTAGTTCTGTGGGCAACAAACTAATGAAGCTTGAGTGTTACTGTGGATTGGTAAGATTGCAGCAAGTCGAATGGTCAAAGGCAGATGATAACCATCGAAAGAAAACTTGAAATATAGGTGAACATGTTTACTTGCCCTACTGTGAATAACAACAGAGAAACATACTTCCATTTTACTAAGGTAGAGTGTTTACTATTCAGTGTGGTTTACTAACAAATTCAAAGGCCCAGCAGCAGAGGCCTTATTTTTTGTCTGAAGAGAATATAAGATTCATGAGGCTTATAGATAATATGTAATATATAACAGTATAATATAACATTTATCAGTTTTATAAGATTGCACATCACTATTTTTTGGTTGTAGTTTCCAGGTGCACAACTTTTAATGTTCCATGGTGTCCTTTTAATATTTAATTTTCAGTTAGACATTGGAAAATAGAATTTTCTGTAATTTAGTTAAGTCTGCATCACTGTGATACAGTGTAATTGTCATCGTCTTGAGTCTTTCTTTTGTGTTTTCCAGATCTTGATGAAGCTGCAGAGAGGATATAATGATACCCTTAATTAGAGTTTTATTATACGTTGGCATATTCTAAATGAAGAACTAAAAGAATAAGGAGTTAAAAGTTCTAATATATTCTTAATATATATAAATTTACAATTACTGTGGAGAATTCAAACTGAGGTATCTAATCCATTGTGGAGTGAGTTGAGTATTAATCCTGTGGAATTTATCTGATAGTTAAAGGAAGAAACAAATCAGTAACAGCATTCTTTTACTAGTATAGTGCCACAGTGATTATAGATTGCATAGGGAAAAAAGACTCTGTGATCCCCTCTTAATACCCTTTGCAATTTAATTTAATTTTTACTCTTACACAGTGTGTTCATATAAGATTCTAGAGACAGGTTAGTAAATGCTCATACTGCAATTAAAAATGCTACAATTGGCAACCCTACCATTACTTCTTACTGAATAGTTGCAAAGACTGAGCATCCAAATGTTGCAGTGTTCTTTAATGAAGAGCTTTTAGATATTGATGTGAACTGATATGATACTGATATGATACATTACACTGGAGTAAGTTTTGCCAACATACTTTCTCTTTAAGAATGCGTTCTAACTTTAGTCTTACATAAATCCAGTGCTCAACGTTTTATTCTAAGTAATACGAAGTACAGGTAACATCCTGGTGTACACCCTGATTTAGGTAAGAGCCATGTCTGAAAGGTACAGTAATTATGGACCAGTGTATAGTTAAAGATGTTTATTAAGAATCAGTATTAATTTCCCTTGACAGTAATAGAAAACCATTGTGAGCAGCCTGCAAGGAGCAATAACCAGTGGTGTGTAAGGAGCAAGGGCATCAGCATCTTGTGATCTTTACTCCCAACCTATGTGAGCGGGTTTGCCTTTACGGCAGGGGAGGTTGCTGGCACAAGTCTGCTCACAAAGGTTCCCAGTCTGCTTTGCTGGTGCAGTTGAACAAGCAAGCCCAAATGGCACTGGGAACCTTGAGGGTGCTGGGGAGACAGAAAAGAAAGGGGGAGCTCTGACACAGTGATGGTACAAGACAGAGGTAGTGGGGTATCTGCAAAGAGCTGCATTCCTTTCACAAAGATCTCTTTCTTAAATGGTCCATTTCTTTCTTGTTATTCATAAACAGATTTTATGGACCTTTTACATTTTAAGAGAGGAACATCTGCAGCGTAGGGTACCTACTATATTTTAAAACATTAGCAATATGAAAAATATGTAATCTCAGAGGTGCTAATGGAAACTGTTGCAATCATTGGAACATCCCTCCAATTTTCGGTCAAAATTTAGTAGCAGGGAAAAAACGGTTACCTCTTTTCATGAAGCATATCTCTGTAATACATGGTAGATATTTCTTCTTTAAGCCTGCTGTTCTGATTCATTAGGGAAGGACATAAAGAGGGAAAATGTTTGAATTATATGAGGAAGAATACTTTTAAAAGATTCAGAATAAGGAAATGAGATTGGAGTTTCATTCGGTAGGATTTGTTGTTCTTTAAATAAAACTGGTTCTGTTTGCACTCGTATGGTTCTGACACAATTCTTCAGGAGCTAGCAGAATTTAATGGCCTTCCTTTTGAAGGGCTTTTCTTGATGGGAATAGGTAAACTCTTGTAATTTGTTTTAATTGAACTCACCCAAAGAGCTTTGGCCTTTCCAGTGCTTCTTCATCAAAAAGCAGGTCTGTGATCCATAGCTGATACTGGTATTTTTTACTTATTGGTTTTCACAGGGAATTAAACAGAGTTCAGGAAGACCAGTGAAAATGAGATTCAGGTCTCTCTAAAAAATGTTAAAATGTGCTTTTTCTCTTTTGAAATATTTACTTACAGTTTTTACAATGAAACTTATACAAATTCATCATTATTTCAAAGTCACTATTTTTCTTGAATTTGAAATGACATGTTCAGCCTGAGACCTGTTTGTTAGAAATTTTCTGATCAATCTTATGTCTGGCAACAGTATGTCTGACTCTGCAATGCAACCCGGAATACAGATTCACTGAGGACATGAGTCTTCCTTGAAAATGCATTCTTGACTACCGCATATGATTTCAGTTGTTGGGTAGAGGAAGTAATGCCTCACCTAGTTCGTGGTTTTGCTAAAGAAACTAGCCATATACTTAACAAAATTAGAGAAAATCCTGAAATAAGGTTCTGAAGTAGGGAGTTGCCATGCAGTGTAAAACTAAATTTTGGAAATCCTTTTGAAAAATATTTATGTTTTACTATTGCTAAAAACACTGGGCCCCAGGTAATTAGTTTTAAAAGTCCTATTATCTTTAATTGGCCTTCTGTGTTTTTGAATTTTCATGCTTCCTGCTTTCAGAGTCTGTTCTGCAGCTTTAAGAGATTTGTAAAAATAAGAACTCAGATAACTGCATAAAATACAGTCTTAAAGAATGATATCGGTAAGAATACAAACCATTCCAGATGTATGTGTGGTTGAACATTAGAAAGAAATGAAGTCAGCCTTTAACCTGCAGTCAGAACTTAATTGGAGGAAGCCAGTCTTGCTTTGCACAGAGTAAGATTTGCATTTGTCTTCTAAGCAATTTGTGTGATGGTGCCCCTTTTGTTCACTTAAGGCCAGTATTTGGATGGAAATCAAGTGAAGGTGGGCTTTGAGGTGCAGTTCTATTCGCCTTCCCTAATTTCAGTGCAATTGTGAGTTTTGTCTTTTTTTCTTTTTTAAACCAAAGAAACAGAAACCCAAACCAGATTTGCTTCCAAATGTGCACAGCTGAGAATTCAGTAGCATTCTCTGTTTGATGGGAAAAAGGGGGTGGGGGGAAGGGAAAAGGACGGGAACATTTACATAGCAAAATTCTCTAAATTGGCCTGTGAAATGTGGCTGGCTCACCTGGTTTGCCACAAGACACTTCATGAATGATAGCATGGACAGAGATCACTGAAGGATCGTCCTTTCACTCTGGCTCCTTTGAAATGCCTGTCAGGTATATCAGTTGGGGGCAGCAGGGAAGAGGCGGTGGTGAGTGTGGATACTTGCTTACTATGTGGACAGTATTATTCCATTTCACAGACGGCAATGAAATGATGAACAGGCAGGTAGGGAAACATTTCAGTCACCTCTGTCTGAGTTTGATTTTAAACAGTCATCTCGAGCTAAACATCTGGTGACCCACTTCTAATACCCTTCAGTCATTTTTGCTCCCACAGCATTCAAAACTATCTCCTGTTAGAACCATACTGCTTTTGGATTGTTTTTGGTTTTGTCCTTTGGCAGATAAAAACCAAAATACTTTATTCTTTTTCAACTTTAGTTTTTAATATACCTTGTAGTACATGAATTAAATCTGGATTCTGTAGATGCTGCTAAGCTGAAATAGGTGTTTGTATTGGTGGTTTTAAGTTCATACAAGATTTCACATGGGTAATTGGGAAAATGAGTGGCAAATTCGATATTTATGACAGATATTCATCAATATGTAGTAATGTTGAATAAATATTTTGGAGCATCTGTCACAGCTTTTTTCAGCACATTGTAGACTGTACTATAGTAGTTTCACTCAGATGGAAACTACTTGCTGCATTCATACATTGTTGAGACTTTTCATGATGGTTATACTGTTTTTTAAAATGCAGTGTGTTGACTTTAATGTCTGTTTTGCTAATACTTGACTGCATGTTTGAACTCCAAAGGTTCTTGAAAAAGTTAAGGGCTGAATCCTACAAATACTTAGCTGGAAAGTTTTATTTACTTCAGTAGGACTACCTTCTCTTGAACAGGAGCTGCTTTTTTGGGGTCTGTGCTTTCAGTGAGCTTAAAATGCATTTGAGAATTATAGTGCTGAATCATTTCCTAATTTAGCAGACAGGAAAACCTTCAAATGTCCGAGAAACAAACCTTCCAAGGATTGCAGTGATGATAAAGTATAGAAGTGGCCACAGTCTCTTGCGAGGCAGCATCGTGTTGAAGGGCAAAGGGAGAATAGAAATTCTGCTGAAGCAGCAAGAGAGAATTCTTCAGGGAAATGATAGGACATTTTGATTAAACCAGTTGAAGAACAAATTTCTCTTGTTAAGGGAGGTGGGGGAAATTGTTTCACCTCAGTGTTCATCCTCCCCCCTCCCTTCAGTTTCTTTGAGTAACTAAAACTTTTTTTTTTCAGGTGTATGTGTATGTAGCCTAATTAAAGCATCAGCTGTATACTGCATCTAGCACTAGCTTATATTCACAAAGGATGATGGATTATTTAGCTAACAGTAGCATAATAAATTATCTTCTGCATACTGTTCTTCTACTTTGTAATCTCCATCATCAATACTTCTAATGCTCTGTTAGAAAATCATATTATTTAAAAAAAAAAAAAGTTCTGTGTTGCAATCTGGGACATTCATTGTACTTGAAACTTGAATTTGTACTGTCACGATGGTGGGATTTTCCAATGAAAGTTGATGACAGGCATTGTGTATATGAAATGAAAAATGGTTCTGCCCCAAATGTGCCTAAAGGTTCTTTTCCAAAGAAAATTAAATTCATGCAAGAACGTAAGAAATGTGTTGGTGGATCAGACCAGTGGTATTTTTTGAAAATTAAAGGGGAGGAATGGTTTATCCTTTCCTTTGGCAAATAAATCTCGTCTGCTATAATCTAAGGGCAATGGGAAAAAGCTGTCCAGCCTCTCAAATATTATGTTACACCATCTCAGTGTGATAGGAGGTTCAAGATGGAAGTGGGAATGGAAACACTGATAAACAAAATTAATCGATAAAATAAAAATGGCACTGTCCAAATTGCAAACATCTACTTGAGTTTGCATTTTCCTCCATTATTATTACTTTGTGACTGCTGTTTTTCTTTCTTCCTGGAAGCTGACACATCCATCTCCAGGAGAGGCAATTTATTAAGAAGATGATACCTTATTTGACTTTTCAGTAGTACTTCCATAAAACTTCTCAAAGTGCTTTATAAATATTTATTAAGCTTTGCAGCCCCCAAGTTTAACTATGAAAACAAGTTCTCACTGCTTTATCAAAATCATTGAAATATGTCAAATAGTCAGTGTTTAATAGCTCATATAGTACAAATAAAAGCTCATATAGTACAAATAAAAATGTAGCAGAAGACAAAGTATAAATGAGAGCAATAATAAGTTTTTCATTACTCTTCATCATAACTTTATCATAAGTCTTTCATTATGCTGTGTGAGAAAATCTAATGGTTGTGAAAGGATAATTTTGGTAAGAGAACACTTAAACAGTACCCCATTTGTTTAAGCATCACAAGTCCAACTCCATCCAGATTAATGTAGAAACTGATATTCAGATAAGAATTTTTTCTGTATATAAGATGCACTGCCTCAGATTAGACACTGATCAGTCTTCAACAAGGAGTAGGTAACTTTTTTCCTTTTTCCCCTTTTCTGTTGCCTCCCCACCTTGTAAGAGGGTTTGGTCTTACAATTAAAACAGTAGTTATGAACTCATGAATCTTGAATTTATTTCCAGTTCTACCAGGGATTGAAAGTGCCGTATTGAGCGACTGCTTAATTTTCTTTTAAACAAAAATTCTTCTTTGATGCCATTCCACAATTATGCAAATTATCTTTCTTTTGTCTGTTTTGTGTACTTAAATTGTCTGCTTTTTTTTTCTTTATTTACAATAATGAGCACTTAAGGCTCAAATCTCAGACTCTAGATCTTATCATGAAGATACTATTTTCTCTTTTTCTGGTGCAAAACATATAATCATCATAAATATACTGGTGACTTTTGGAAGCTGTGCTTAACAATAAATAAATAAATAAATATATCCCTGACACATCCGGATAATTCAGGGACAGGAGGAATAATGATTTTAAGTATTCTAGCTTCTCGAAAGGAAGCTAACACAAATGGCTTTACCTGAACAGGAAAATAATCTGTAATGAATTTGGTATTTTTTGTGTATATTGCAAAAATCTTGAAAGCCTAATAGAAATATTCTTGAGTGTCAAGTTTCTTCATCTACATGTACATATTCAGTGTGACTGGAAGCATGGCATTTATACCATGGCTTATTGATGTGCTAAAATACTTGGCTTCTTCCTTTGCTGAGAGGGAAGAGTGTGTATATGCGTGTGTGTGTTTATAAAATAGATATATTTGTGTATGTCTCAACTTTGGAGACCAACTTGTAAAGAAGAATAATTCATTGCTGTGAGAATATACGGAGATCAGCAAATGTTGTAACATCTGCTGGATATGAGAGAAATCTGTACAAGGTTTTTTATGCTTCCTGTCTGCTCTTGAGCGCTGAGTATGTTGTAGTCTGCTCTCTTGCATTAGTGGGGTCAGTATGGATACCTTAGTGTTTGGTGAATTACATTTTCCCTTTGGGAAAGTAAAATAGCACAAATAATGAGAAAACTTTTATGCAGGCAAATGGCAAGCTTAAAAGCAGTGGTCACTGTAGCATTGCAAGATGTACAACAAGGAAAGAAGAAGCAGTCATGCAATTACATTCCTTTGGTGATCCTCCACCGTTGTGTTTTACTGTTTTACTCATTGAAATCGGTTACTATTTTTACTCACTTCAAGCAAATGTGGATCAGCCCCCGAAGTTCTGAGTGCTGTTGACTCAGAATTATTTTGGTGGTAACAGCTCCTACATGTGGCGCAGCTGGGACTGTCAGCACAGAGCTATTTCAGTGTGTTCACCGTGGTGTCTAGCTATAGGCAACCAAATGTAAAGGTTATTATATTTTAAGGAGTCAATGTTTTTAAAGCCCTTGAAAGATTAAAAGAAGTCCTATCTAAATGCAAAACTATGTCATGATGGGAGAGAATAATGCAGATCACATTCCCGTCTTCCTTTTCCTACCACCACTTTCTCTACTTCGTTGGAGAAAGGATGCTGTTTGTATGTATTTGGATTGCAGTCCTGTCCGGAGGCCACTGATAGGAGAGTTGTCAAATAATCTGCCTGTCCTTTTGCCATACTTAAGGAGATCATTGACTGTGTTGTACAGGCAAACAGATGGTCCCTTATTGTATCACCCAAGCCTCCGAAAAGGGCGCTGAGATTCCTCAATTATCATTACTTTGATTGCAGGAGTTGTTTTCTCTTTCTCCTGTCTCTGTGATGTTTGTTCGTTTGCGAAGGAAGGAGAAACGTTGGGGCCTCAGTGGCGTTAATAATGCTGCTGCCTTGCGCAGGTTCTCACGCTGTGCCTTTAGGAGGTGGATTTTGGCCGGACAGTTCCCTAGCAACACTGTTCGTAGCAACAGCGGTGGAAATATCAGCCATGTAAGAGCTTTCTAATGGGGCTTTGATTGATAGTCGAGAATCTGAGCTTCCAGTGAGAGT
This sequence comes from Apteryx mantelli, assembly GCF_036417845.1. Classification (NCBI taxonomy): domain Eukaryota; kingdom Metazoa; phylum Chordata; class Aves; order Apterygiformes; family Apterygidae; genus Apteryx; species Apteryx mantelli. Next base: position 120,993,595 of record NC_089978.1, read on the forward strand.
GAGACCCCTGAGTGACTGTGCACTTTAACATTCGTTTCTGTGATTTTTCCCTCCTTTTTCCTTTACTGCCGAGACTCCATTGAGCTTTCAAATAGACAAGATGCTTTTGACAGAGGGCTGTAGGGATGAGACTTCAGCAAGACACAGAACTCGGAACACAAACAAATAAGAAAAGCAAAGTCTGCAGTTTTTTCTGCCACAAAATCCCTGCATAATATCATATGTTTGTATAATGTGGCTGACATTGAGCTCCAGGAGCTCTCTTACTGTGTTACAAGATGCTACAGTATTTCTTAAAAGGAGAATTGGGAACTGACTGTTTTTGCAGATGCAGAGATGTAACCGATCATGGAATACGTTGATCTGAATGGTCAACAGCATAGCTAGAGATGCACAAAGGATGGAAGCTCTCTTTTAGGAGGGATTTCTAGGTTTTGAGAACTTGACTTCTTTCCAAATAGGAAACGAAGCTGAAAAAATATTCTTCAAAAAGGCAAAATCTACAATAAAATTTTTTCAGGATCAGTCAGAATATTTCTTCAGTATTTCCCTTTTCATTTTATTCTAAGAAAAAGGTAATTTTTAAATGAGGGGGAAAAAACAGTATTTGTTCTGAAACATCAGATTTGGGAACTTGACACTGTGGTGTGCTTTCCAATTTTCTTATGAAACAAACTAGGGGTGAAAACAGACCTTGTTTTTCTTTTAGACTAGTTCTATTAAAGTTTCTCTGATTAGCTCTAATGATAACTATCCAATGATAATGATGATAACTATATTGCTGATTTCATTATAGTAGAACATACAGATTTCAATTAAGATAGGAGTCCATCTCATTGCTTTAGGTCCTCCTTATGTAGTAGGCATTTCTTCCTTTACATTTGCAGCTAGCAAAGGACGGAAAGGGAACAGACACTGGATTTGATTACTGGATTTGTCTAAGGTTTTATAGCAGGTCAGCCATTGAATAAACCAGATATTCTGAATCATGGTACAGATTTCTGTCTACACAGGACCACACATCTCTGCCAGATGTGCCTGCAAGCCTATTGGAAAGTTGCTTAATGCACAAAACCTTTCAGCTGGATTAATCATGATTTCTTTTTAAATCATTATTTCAAATGAGGAATTGGATGATGCACAATCACATGGGTGATTCTTCTGGAGTTAATAGTACACTAAGCAACTGTTGTGATAACCCGTGCTACACATTGTCACTCTGTTGTACAGCACTGGAAATAATAAAATACTGAATTTCCAGGAGAAAAAGCAAAATCAGCACAGCACTTAAAGCCATTTTATTTTTTTTGTTCTACTGTAAATGCAAAGTATGGCTCTTTCATCAGAGTGGTTATTGTGTTGAGTTAAAAATAAAGCCAAGTATAGAATTTCATTCTTCCCCTTCCAGAAAGGCATTTTTTTCTTTCTTTATTCATGCTCCCACTTCCTCCTACATTAGCTTGTTTTTTCTAAGTGCCAATATGTAGGGTAACCAGAGCTTTGTGTCCTAATAAATGAGAGGGGGAAAAAAATGAAGGTTTTTAATGTTATGCTGTTGTTTTATGAATGTTATGCTGTTGTGTAATTTAATCTGATGGTTTCAGACATTCTCCTGAGTGCCAGCATTAAAAGCCATTATAATTTGCAATCATGTCAATGGTGTATTTTTCTAGAAAATATTAATGTTTAAAATTCTTCTAATGAGAACTTAATGAGTGAGCAGCAAAAAAGTGTGTAATGAAAACACTGTGTTAGACAGTGTTTTTGTTGTAGCAAAATAACCTCTGTTGAAAGTAGAATAAGGTTCACTGTAGGAAGAAATACATACATTTTTTCTTGGTAGGTGAGGACCATCTTTACCTCTACTGAAATGAGGCTTAGCAAATAGTAGATAACTACAGCTGATAGGAAGAATAAGAGATGGGGAAAATACCAATAGTAATTAAAATAAGTCATCTCAGTTTAATCTGTATGTAGCAGCTCAAGTAGGTAAGCATATCTTTCAAGTGTGTTGCACATAGCTACCTTCCATTGACTTTTGTGGAATGGTTGGTGCCTACCAATTCAAAAAATCAAGCCACAGATTTTCAGTCTTGCAGGTTTGGGGTGCTTGAAATTTAGTAATATCCAGAAGGAACTGCAAGAGATAGGAAGGGCTTCTGTAAGTTGATCAGAAGCAAAAAGAGCAGGGAAAAATGTGGGCCTGCTGTTTAATAGGGCAAAGGACACAAAAAAGGCTTCTTTGCCTTGGTTTTTACTGGTGTGGTCCGGTCTCAGGTCTGCCAGGTTCCTGAGCCTAGTGGCAGAGTTGAGGGAGAGAAGCATTTTCCACAACAGAGGAAGATTAAGTTTTTATTGAGATTCCTCAATAGAGGAAGATTAAGACTGTTTAAGCAAATTGGACACAAACAAATCCATGGGATCAGCTAGGGTGCACCCATGGATGTTTAGGGAGTTAGCGGATGCTATTGGAAGGCTGCTGTTTGTCATCTTGAAAAGATCATGGTGAAAAGGTTGAGTTTTTGATGACTGGGCAATCATCACAGCCATCTTCAAGAAGGGCAAAAAGGAGGTACCTGGGAACTACAAGCTGGCCAGCCTCACCTCTATCCTTGGGAAGATTTGGAGCAAACCCTTCTTGAAGCCATTTCTAGGCACATGAAGCATAAGAAGGTGGTTGAGAAGAGTCAGTGCAGATTTACCAAGAACAAATGCCTGGCCAACCTGATTGGTTTTTATAATAAGATGACTGGCTCTGTGGACAAACGGAGACCAGTGGATGCTGTTTACCTTGACTTTAGCAAGGCCTTTGACATGATCTCCTATCGTATCTTTATAGCCAAATTGGTGGAATATAGTTCTGGATACATAGACTATGTATGAGGTGGATGGAAAATCGACTGCTGGGTTCAAAGGCTCATGATTACCAATGCATAGTCAATGTTGGGCTAATGCTGTTCAACATCCTTATTAACCTACTGAAAGGTGGGACAGAGTGCCTTGCCACTTACAGCAAGTTTGCACATGGTACCAAATTGGGAAGAGCAGTCAATAGGCTGAAAGGCAATGCTACAGTTCAGAAGGACCTCAGCAGGCTGGAAAAATGAGCTGACAGGAATCTTGTGCGTAGGAAGTTGCACAGGATGATTCAGTGTGCTCTTGTGATGAAGACGACCAACTGCATCCAGGGCTGTATTTGCAGTTCTGTCTGCAATAATAATTACGTGCAATTGCAATTCATTGCAATTTTATTTGCAATGTGTAACCAGCAAGCAGATGTGATCCTGTCCTGTTTTGCCCCTCCCTCCCTCAAGACAGACACTGACATACTGCAATGAGTGCATTGGTGGGTGACGAATATGATCAGGAGTTTGGAGCAGATGACACAGGGAGCTGGGTTTGTTCAGTCTTAGGAAGAGAATACTCACGGGAGATCTTATTGCTGTCTCTGTCTTACTGTGAAATCTGTACCATAATTCAGTGGAGGGTATAGAAAAGACAGACTCTCTTTGGAGGTGCATAGTGGAAGAAAAGAGGCAGTGAAAAGAGTATGAAGCAAGAGCAATTCCAGTAAGGTAAAAAGAAAAACATTTTTGCCCTGAAACTGGTCAAACACTGAAACAGGCTGCCCAGAGAGGCTGTGAAGTCTCCATCTTTGGTGACATTCAGAATTTGCCTGGATGAGACCTGAGCAGCTTGACGCAAGTTCACCTTGCTTTGAGCAGGATGTTGGACCAGATAACTTCTAGGGGTCTCTTCCAGCCTAAATTAGTCTACGATTCTACAAATTTAATAGACTTCTTCTACAGCAGTTGACATCTGAAGGAGGTTTACAATAGTGGATAAGGCTCAGCACCAGGATTTCTAAGTTCTCTGGATTTGCCACTGAGTGATTTGGTGCTGCTTTTGTCAGCCTAGTTTGTGCCTTATATTACCAGTCTGTAGAATATTCTGCAAATAATGCTTGCTCGGAGGAGGACTCTGAGATTTAGTTAACATTTGTCAGTACCTTGGAATCCTCTAAGGAAATAAGTTATGTCAGTTCCACGTTTTCCCTAAAGTCTATTTCTGTATGTTGTATGGATATGTACAGTGTTTTCCTGTTTTTATTAGTTTATTAATACAACAATGACAGATTGATCTCCTTTGAGGACAGAAAATCTCTTACCTGGTTCAGACATGTGATTTATTAACAAAAATTGCCCTTAGTTTGCACTGCAGAAGATGGGAAAGAGCATGGGTGTGTATTTTAGGGGCTGTTGCATCATATATTCTGGTACTGGGGTAATTAAAATTTTTTGGCATTGTAATTTTAATTCAGTTATACAAAAAAAAGAAGGAAGAACCATGAGTTCAGACTGAGCAAACTCTGGAGTGAGATCATTTTATTTACTTTAGCCAGGTTCTACCAGGAGACCATTTTACTGATGTTCTTCAAGTTTAAGTCTTAATATTTTTTCATTTAAACACCACTTTGTTTAATAAACTGGCAGGCTAAGTGTGCATTTGGAGTTTAGTAAGGCACTTGGCCTTAATGTGAACTGAAAATAGTTGCTTAAAAAGTAATGGCATCTCATCTGCAATTTATTTTTCACTGACAACACTTGTCCAGATGGCACATAAGTGTAGGTGTAATTGCTATGGCACACTCCATTATTGTAAAAGCAGCAAATAGAACAGTCCTACACACATCGGCCATGTTTCACATGAAAAAAAGAAAATTGTGTATAGCAGATGATAACTTGAGAGAGCTATAAAGACCACCTGGTGCAAGAAGAGTTTGGATGCAGCAGACATCTCGCTACTATCAAAGTGAGAATATTGACAAATCGGAAAGAACTCTGAAAACTGACCTGGAGGGACTGATTTATGAAAGCAGATTAAAAGGACTAGGTAACAGTTATACTGTCTGGCTAAATGACAACAGTGGGCCAAACCAAACTAAGTGGCACTAGCTGCATAAAGTATTCATAAATGTGACCAAGGGGGCCACAGTGCGTACATAAGGGAAGGGGAAAATACAATTACTTGTAAATATTGGAGCAGTGCAAAATTGAAGATAAAAGTAATGAATTGGGTAAGTGCAAGGATATGTGATTAGTAATTATGATAGAAAGCTGAGAACTAAATTAAATTCACTGGACTTCTAATGTTTCTTAGCAATGTTGTTCATTATAGATTTAAGAGAAATTGTGGCTTCCTTGTAACCTCAGCCCTTTGTAACCCTAATGTAAGCAAGAAGGCAGAAATTGATCTCATCTAACTTAGGTATGAAAAGCAAATATGTTTACATCTGGACTGATCACTCTTAGTTCCCTTTGTACTCCCTGGAAACAAGTAGTCATATTTAGGATGCAATTCATTTGTATTCTTTTAGATGTTAAGGGTTGATGAATTGCACCGGAGATTCTGTTTAGTCTATTGAGTACAGCTCCACTGACTACAGAAGAAGCTGTGGTGACTCACTCAGATGCAGACATCCACATTTATTCAGATGTATTTGTATGAGTCATAGTCTTGTGGCAGTAAAAATCAGAAACTTATTTCAGGGCTCCTGATTAATTCTGACAGTCTGCCCTAACTAGAAACTGTGCTTCCAGTACAGTGTTGCAAAGGTTACAGAACTGAGTGTTTGTGGCTTTGCTGTATCATATTTCATGTTAGTGATGCATTTAAATAATTTTGTCTGGCCAGGCTATCTATATCTAGTGACTGATGTAGATTAATTAGGAGACTGGAGGTCTGCACGTTCAGAAAGAATAGCAGTTTCCTACTCTATACTTATAAGAAATGAGATTTTAATCAAGAAATTGTCTCCTTTATGCCTGTTTGTGGCCCAGGCAGATGGTGCACTAATCATGCTTACAATTACAGTGTATTGGGTATAAATAATATAAAAAACAAGGACTTGAAACAGATAATTCATTAGTTCTATAGTCACACTGAGGGAAGCATTTCCTTCTGCCACCGCATGATTCTGTCTAGGAGATAGAATAGATGAAAGGGCTGTTCCGTCTTGATCTGACTGGCTAGATTTGGGTTCTGCAAATAGAATTTCATTCTTACTCTATGTACATGCATATAATGTATGTACTTTCATTGTTTACATTTAAATTAAGATCCATCTTTGCATTTTTTTTCCAAAGGGACATCACAATTTTTTAAAAAAGATAGGCTTTATTTCATCAAGGAATGTCTTAAAAAATGGCTAGACAAAACTATTTGGTTCACATCCAGTGAAGGGATGTGGAGAGGTATTTTAGTATATTTTCACTGTATTTGAGGTCCAAACAAACATTAGATCTTTTAGCCTTATTTTCTCCAAACTGTAGGCAATTAACTTTGTAGCAAATAGACTGTATCAACCCAAATAAAGTATTTTGGAAAATTAATCTTGGAACATTTTGGAAAATTAATCTTCTGGGTGTCCCAGATAAAAAGCCAGAGCTACCAAGCTACCACCAGTGGTCTAATGAGTAAGAGAAACCTAGATAAACCTTGTAGGCTAGCTGTGCCTTTATTACTAAGGAAAGCAGGAAAACCCAAGCCTATATCCATGTCAATTTGAGAATAAATCCTGGCATGAGCCCCTAATTTCGTGACCCATTTGTGAGCAAGACATGCCGTCTGTGTACAAAAAGGGTAACCTTTTTCGTGCAACACTGGTTTACCTCACCCGTGCCCTGTTCTAACCCATGGTCTACCACTGATGATGGAAAGGACAAAAGGTTCAGGGAAGAACCAAAACTAAATTCACTATATTTTGTTCTGTTTGTTGTGGAAAACTCTCAACCTTTGAAACAGCTAGTATATGCTCTGAAGCATTTTTTTATCCTAAAAACTCTTTTAATACACAGCTGTAGACATTGGATTGTTAAGGAGATGAAGATAGCCACAATCTCCGGTGTTCTCAGAGGGATGGGGCTGAACAAGGGAAGACAAATAGTTTCCAAAACAAAAATGGACTGCTGTGACTATCCAGTCCACCTTTCCCTCTACCCTTATACATAAGGTAAAGAGATTCTTCCAACATCTTAGTTAAAGCATGTGTTTTTAAAGTAAATCCAGTACTCTCGAGTACTGACATAACTGCTGCCATAGGAGCATGTTGGGTTTCATCCTTGGTTAGATTTGATGTCCGGTGTTGGTGCATGGGGTAGGAGAATAAGGACTTGACACAAATAAGCTTGTCTTGTAAATCAGCAATCATCTTGAGCTGAAAGTACATCTGGATCATCATGCTTAATAGGCAGTCATGGACCTATTATCCAGCTTAATTCTTTCTGAGCCCCTTTATGTTTTTGGTCTCCACGGCATCCTGTGGCAAAGAGCAGAGCAGTTTTTAAAAGTGTGCTCAATAGAAATATGCTTCCTTTTGGTGTATTGACTGCAAATACAGTATTTTATTAACTGTAAAAGGTGGAATGTATCTTACTCCCATTTCTTACTCATTCATCTTGACATACGTTTTTTGAAGGCAGATAAGTCCTCTACTTTCCAGATAGGAGGGGTAAGCTTGTTCTTTTCATGAGTGCATTTTTTGAGCACAGTCAGTGATTTCCAAATCTTTCTGATGGATTTGGATATTAAATGATTTGTGTGAATTAAACATCATCCAAGTGCTTGGAATGCTTTTGACATTGTCGATTAAAAACTTAAGTGAGGTTCAGCAAGTATGAGTTATGAGGTGACTGAAAGGAAATAGTTGGATGCTTCCTGAATTATAAAAAGTTCCAACTTTTGTAATGTATTTTGTTCTGTATTGTATTTGTTGATCAGTTATGTTCTGTTTATTTCCCAAAGGGTCATTTTGTGTAATGTGTGTCATACATGGATATGCATAAAACAATTACTAAAGCTCTACTGCTACCAAATCTCTGTAGTTAACTGAAGGATGGAATGTAGGACACAGAAGAAGGTGACTCAATGTCTTTAGGCTCAGCCTGCTACGGTAGCACTGATTCTGAAAATAACATTCAATTTGTCAGTAAAGTGCACCAGGCCTACCACCAGTGATAAGGCCAATGAACTTTGCTACTGTCAATCTGTATAAGCTGAAAAACTAATTTAAAAAGTACAGGTTCCCTGTTGATTCCCTCAGCAGACTACACATTTTGAGCAATACATCATTGGATCAACATCACTTCAGTTTCAAGGTGCTGAAACTCAATTTGCTTGCAGTGCCATGAAGTCAAGTACAGTGTAAAACTGTGCAGCTCCGTGGTATAAAAAATAACTGTGAAAGACTGTGGGAGAAGTTACGTGAAATTATGACGTGTGCATGGCTGCTTCAGCCACACATGCCTAAATTCAAATTTATTTGAAGTAACCACAAAAACAAATATGCTATTTCCTGGGTGTTTTTTCCCCCTCACCTTAAGGAGTGTTCTACCTAAATGCAGTTCTGTCATCTGGTTTGGAACTGTTGTAAAAAGTTGTAGAAGAATGACAGGAGTGGAACCACAGTTGTTATGCTCTCTTGGAAAATCACATGAAGTTCCCCATGCCAGCAGCCAGCCAGCCATCTATGCTCTTTACAGTTCACATGTCATTGTAGTTGGCACAGCCCAAGGAATCAATTACTGAGTAGGAAGCTTGGCCAAATAGCGTGCTGTGCTTCAGTTTTGTTATTTGCGTTTTGAGAATAATACAGCTTACTTTCCTCAAAGATGTGTTGAAGCTAAATGAAAATGTGCAAGGTGTATGAGAAATACAACAGAATATGGTGAGAAAGCTAGATTATAAGGTGGGATAGTGAAACTTAAAAAGTTCAGAGTGATTAAAAAGTATGCCTTTCCAAGCTTGAATTGGTGAATATTCACTGATATTTTAGCAGGACCTAAAAAAGGACCAAAATTATCTAGGTTTTTCTAATGAATGAGTCTACAAACTAATTGCAGTGAAACAAGATCAGAGATTGCCTCTTCTGGACATTGAAGGTAAGAAGTAGTGACTTAATGCAAATCTGGTCTCCTATATTAGAAATAGGCCAAATGTGATACTTCAAAATGTTTTTAATTCTCGAAAAATTTAAAGGTGTGGTTCCAAATACCTCCTTACAGTTTTTGGATTTAAGTCAAATACCAAGCTCTATTTTGATGTTGAAATCTCGCTAAAAGCTCTGTTTTCTCAAGGTGTTGGTCCAAGATTTTATGGTTAGGACATCTCTGATAGAGTAAGTCAGCATCATTCAAAGTGTCAAAGCTTGATTAGATGACGATTTTTGCCAGGAGTATCACCATCTTTTCTAGGACCATTGCAAGGGGAATCTGGAAGGTGAGGAGGAGGTAGAGGTAGCTGCATAGGATCTGGGGATGGGGGTGGACTGGAGATGGCTCCTGTATTCCATGGGAGTAGCAAGGACTTTGGGGAATGAGGGAGAGAATGCCCTGGTCTCAGCCTCCCTCCCATCCTTCGCCTTTCAGGCTTTCCCCTACAAACCACTAACCCATCACACAATTATACCTGCTCTGCCATTACTGCAAAATTGCATTGCATCTGCATTGCTAAGAAACTTCTGAAATAGCTCAACCTTTTTAATCTCTTAAGTGCTGTATTAGGAGTAGATAGCTGTAACAGTAGGGAAAAAATGCATGCACTACCTTACTGATCAGAATATTGCTATCTGTCTCCTAGACACTGAATGATGCTGTTTCGTGATCTTTCTTACTGTGAATCTTCAGTGGAATGCATCATATAGTGAGTAGCAAATGTCCTATTCTAGGTTATCCTCTTGCAGAAGGTATGTATCTTAAAATTGTTGACACAGTGTTAAAAACAGACCTTTTACAAGAGGATAACCTAGAATAGGACATTTGCTCTACAAAGTTTCCCTGTTCTGTGAAACATAGAAGTCAGTTCTTCTGTTTAGCTTTTCTTTAACAAGTACTTCAGGAGCACAAGGCTTTTCTCAGCAAAACGCATTTGCTAAAATCATCAAGCTACTTTTCTGACCAGATGAAAAGCATGGAAGAGATGACATTTATCACCTAAGTATCTTCCATGAACCTCTCTTATGTAATGATACTGCATTTCAAAAAGTTTTTGAATATAAAGGTTGCCTAATTAAAGATCATCAATGAAATGTCAAGTCCGTTAATGTTCAGAACTTTTCTGAATTATGTCTCCTATGAAAAAGGACATTCATTAGAACTGTCTGTTTATTTCCATGCTGAATTCATGGTCAGCATTCAGAAGAGTCTTGTTTTCAGAAGGAATGTGTGTGTTCATGATAATTTTTTGTATCGTATGTGTTGACAGCATTATGCACAGTATAGTGCATTTTCTCCCATGAGATAGGGGTATATTAATGAAGGTGTTTTATTATGGTGGAATGATAATGGTATATCAACAGAAAGGTAATGGGATGCCCCAGACAGGTTCTCCAACACTAAGTGAGGGGAATGTAACCCATAGAAGACATCCATCCCTATGTGAAATTTGTCAATTTTTTTATATTTAATTGCAACATTTTAGACTCTACAGATTGCTAAGAGGTGGTGTTATTTTTTCTGTCATATAACTAAAATGAATGTGTAATTAAGGATTATTACAATAGAAGGGATTTGTAAACTTTATATTATTGTGTCAGGATGACTTGGAACATGAAGGAAACAAAGCACAAACCAGGAATGCAGCCGAATGACAAATTCAATGCATCTAAATAATATGAAGAGTAAGAGAAGGGTATACTTGTGTCCAATAACAGGGAATCATCTTTTTCTTATGTATATTCTTAAAGAAATCCTGCTACAAACTATTTGGTGTCATCAAGGAGTATGTACCTAATATTATTGCAAAATACCAGGAAAAGTTTTTCCAGTTTAAGCCCTAATAGAACAATAGTATCAGGAAAAACTGTCTCAAAAACTCCCTAAGGAGAAACGAGCTCTGACCTGGCTGGATAAACATGAGATGAGAAGTCCTAGATGTTCTATAATGTGTTCCCCCAAAAGATCAGAAAGCTTTTAAATTCAAGAAGCTGAGTTTAAAATAAGAAGAGGAATTATTTTTTTTGGAGCGGTGGGGCAGGGGATAAAGAGAAAACAAAGTTTCTAGGTAAAACGTAACATATCTATAAATAACTTCCTCCCCAAGTAGAGTGTACTTGCAACCACACCCTTGCATCCCAACTTAGTTCAGTGCAAAATAGTTTGCTGCTTTCTTGATTGCAGCAGCTTCTGTTTCTTCCTTTGCCTGCTGCATCAGAAGGCTTCTCTTCCCCACGTATCCTTTGTTGCTCTGGTTAGAGGGAGCAGGCTGCCTCCTCCCCGCCCCATCTCTCTTTTTACTGAAACACAACATATGACCTGAGGAAAAAATAAATTAGATATTATCCTGCGTACTCTGTGAGAGAGTGAGTTGGGGTGGTCTGCAGCAGCTTCGCTGAGAGCAGAGAGGTGCTCAGACAGTTGTCTTCCAGCTTCCCAAAGGACACTCTTGCCAAGAGGAAGAGAAGGAAGAGGTACATCTCAGCGTTTCTCTGAGCATGTGAGATAGTAGAGGCTACCAGGACAGCCTTATCCTGCTAGAAATAGAACAAAGAAATAGAAGGAACATTAAAGCCACTCAAGAGGATTATTAAATGCAATGTTAGGAATACATTTAATTATTTTGTAACAGTTTTAGTCCATGAAAGGACATGCTTTTCTTCTGGATAGAATAAAGGGAAGTTATTAATAACTCTTAATAAGAAAGCTGAGTTCTAGTGACAATCACAAGGAATCCCATTCTTCAAGTTGTGATGGCTCAAATGGTATTTTGGCAAACTCATGGAGACCCCTTAATCTACTGTAAGTCAGGAAGTTCTGGAGAACTGGAACAAATACTTGTCACTGGAAAGGCCAGGTGGGATCTGACAGAGACTGTTACCCATACCTACAGACAGTGAACTTCTCTGGCAGGGAAATGATATTCCTGTAGTAAGCATACAGTTCCCCAGGTGACGTATTTTCATCACAGTGACTGTGTATCGTGCACTGCCCTTAAATGAGGTTATATGCCTACAGTTGTCGGAGCTTGTCTTTTATTTCATAATCTCTGGTCTGCCAGGACAGACTCAGGGGTGTTGCTCTGATATTAAATGAGCTTTGTTTAACTATCCATGCCTAATTGCAGATCACTCACTGCAGGATTTCCTTAGGAGCACTCACAGTAAAACACTTTGAAAATACAGGAACAAAGTCTAGGAGTAGAAATGGCTTAGAACTGTGCAGCTGCCCTGTAGCACTGGGACATAAAGTAACATCCCTTTCAGTTATGTCACTGGTTTCCACAGCACCAAAATGTCCCACTTGACTGATCTGTGATACGGGAAGGGAGGGGGGGTTAATTAACTTCTCACAGAAGGCAAGAATCCATGGTTATTGAAAGAGAAAGCAGAGGTTTTGTTAATGGTGACTTTGTGAATTAGGGCAAGCAAAGCAAAGCCAGCTGCTCTCTTGGCAGACAAAGGCCTAACATTATTTGTTGAATGAAGAATATATCCTGAAAGCTTTAGAGGGGAAATGGTTTCAAACTGAGCTGCAGACATAGGGTCGTAGGTAGGCAAAGGACTGAATGGGTTCAGTCCCTTGAGCGCATAACATAATGGTTAAATTGATTAAACTAAGCTACTGTCTTCCTCTGACGGAGTGATATTTGAAACAAACCAGTTAGGCAATATAATAATGGTGGATTGCTGATCAGCCTGTTATACTTATGGCCAGGTGAAATGAGTTAGAGGTTTAAAAGGAGGAAGAGGCTAAACTGAGACCTGCTGTAGCTGTACCTGCTTTTTCCTTTAAGTAGAATGACTCATTCCGTTTACATTACAGCAAGAAGCTTTTAAGGATACATTTATCGTTAACTCACAACTTTCCTATTTTGTAGTAGATTTAATTCACAAATTAAGGAAACTGTCAGATATCATTCATACAGTGGCAGATGTTTATAGTAGAATATTTATGGGGTCTGTAAAAGGAAAGGAAATGCCACCCCTGAATACCTTGCTGCTGTTTTTTCATAGAACTGTGAAGTAACTTCTGAGTCCTTGATTTAGAGCAAATGTCAGGGTGACATGGGAAGAGGGGTAAAAAAAGACCACCATGTTGTGACTGTGGCTGAAATGAGCTGTTCTTTAGTTGTTTTCTGATTCTCCTGGGCTGAAGGCTGTTCTACCTTATCCCAGGATCTTCTGGTAGGACTCAAAGGAGGAAAGAGACTTGTCCACTTCACTTCTATTCTGTTTTGACAGAAATGAAATAACTGGGAATCTCTCCTATATAGAAATGTCGTATACAAATAATACAAACATGATGTAATATTTCAAGGCTTTGACGTTACTGAATTGTATCCACACAAAATGGCAATTTTACTATTTTGAATTCTGGTTTTTGAGTCACTGTTGAACTTTACAGTCTTTTACTTACTGCTTAAATAAGAGTAAACTGTAATAGCAAAATAGGTGTAGTGATAATATTTGAAGGAGATGACTCTATAGGCAGTCTCTTTGAATATGAATTCTTTTACTGTTATACTTCAGATCTAGCCCCGGAGAACTACTGATAGAAATTTGTAAGGTCATGACTGACTTGATGGTGTAGTTATAAATTCCTGCTCAGCGTTAAACACATTGCTATTCTTCTCATTTCTGTTTGGTTATTAAGGAACCTGAAGAACATCACTTGGTGTCAGAAGTGTGGAGCAAGAATGAACTTAAGAAGACTTCAGAAAAGGTCACAGAAAATAAAGGGGAACAAAAACAAAAGAGGAACTGAAACAGCTCAAGGCTTCTTCTACAGGTTTTGTGAGTAGATTTCTTATGTTCACTTTTAGGATAGTCTCAAAAGTTTATTGCGTATCTCATGCAACAGGAGAGCAAATAGATGCCATTGGCACTGGGATGGTACTGTAATTGGGGATTGCTTAAGAGATGCATTAGACCTATAAACACAGAGTGGATTTTTGAGGTATCAGTTGACAGGAGTGATGAGTTTCAATCACATGGGCTAAACTCTGAGTTGTAGAAAAGAGTTTACTCTGGTAGGCAAAGATTCTCAGCCCTTGTTTGTTGTTTTTCCTTCTTCAGTTCCCATCAGTTCTCAATACTTACCATGTTTTCCCTTTTCCAGTATTTGTCATAAATTTTCTCTACTCCTTTTGAGTTCCTCAGACACTTTATTATCTCTATATTTACATTAGATGACTTCCTAAACTCTATTGCCTTGGCACCAGCAGAAGGTTTACTGGAAAAACGGCAAAGTAGTTTTGGGACAGTGTATGCATGTGGTAGTTTTGAAGAAGTGTTAGTATGTAATTCTAGCAAGTTTCTACAAAGTATTTGTACATACCACCATTTTTTGTAAATGTAACTTGAGCATTCTTTCACTGTGACAGCAAAGGATTCGTCTTTGATACAAAAATACACCCCTGTCAAATGGTAGGTCCAGCTTCCAAAGCTTTTCAAATAAACAGTGGTCAGAACTTTATTGAGACAAAACAAAGTATTTGACAAAAATTACAGGCAACTTTGGGTACTAGTCAGCTTAGTTTTTCATCCCAGAGTCCTTCAAATTCTCTCCTTACAGAGAGATGGTATGACTTCCTCTTTTCTAGAGTACAGGTTGTTTCCTCTCCATAAATAAGTGAATGTTTATTTGTTATAGTAAGTGTTGTTTCTTCCACTTAACTGGTTAGCAGATAACTCTTTGCTTCAATGAGAAGCCCTCCTTCCCTCACTGAAGAATTTTTTTCCTACAAACCTTACATCTTATATCAGTCTGTACATTAAAAACATACATGATATAAGCATCTAAATACTACAGTTGTATGTAGCTTATTGCTGAGTCTTGACCCAGACAGCACATTTGAGGTGACTACAGGCTTGAGGTGACTGCCATCTTTTCCCCTATAGGCAACCCATAACCTATTCCCAAACTTTTAAGTTTGGTGTTATGAAAATAATCTAGAACAAGATAATGCAATTATAAGTGCTTTAAAAACAAATCTGGAACCTTACTCAGTAAGTTTGCCCTAGTACTTTCTCAAATTCTTATTTATTCAAGTATGTACTTTTGTTAATTCTTGAATCAAGTTTTGAAATAATAATTTTCACACTTAGCAAATTCCTCTTGGCATCACCTACCTGCTGTACTATCAGTATCTAAGCATTTTGTATAGGAAAATGAATGCATTGTCAAATGGTGATTGCTATTGTGCAGAAAATGAAATGTTTTGTGTGTATGTGTTGTGGGGGGATCTGTCCTTTGTGCTGAACAGCTGCAGGCTACCAACTATTTAAATCTGTGGGTTTTATTCATTCTTTCCAGTGAAAGAGTTACTGTGTAACTCTAAATGTATAAGAGTATTTCTGGGATTTGGGTGAGCTTTGAAAGGAACTTGCTTCTTGATGATAAGTGAGGTTTTTGGAAGGTTCTTTGTTTGTTTGTTTTTAAGGGAAGAAAAAGGGGAGGAGGTTATTTAGGACGACTTTTATATTTTCCTTCCAGGAGCTACAAAAATGCTGTATATTTCCTTGTAAGGAGAAAAGACTACTGTGATTTTGTGTTGTGGTTCCACTACATAGAATTGACTAATGTGCCATAGTGTAATTCTAGAGATGTTTTGAGATAGATTCTTTACATTTCCCATTTATATTAAAAGTCAAGGCTACATCTGAAACTCTCAGCAGGATTTTCAGTTTCTTTGCATGTGTGATATTAATTTTATTTGCTCTTTTGGTTTACCTTTGGATTTGGGCTTGTTATCAACCTAGCAGAGTCAGAAATCCTGTGTTGTAAAACCCTTGGTTTTACAAATGAGCGGCTCAAGTAATAAAGGGTATTTTAATATTTTCATGAATCCATTTTCTTTTCATAAGTGTCTTGATTTTGTATGTGCTAGATTTTAAGTGTTTAATTGTTCCATTTTCACAACATTTTTAGTTAAAAAGAAACAGACTATTCATATGCTTGAATGTAAGTACATTTGTTAAGTATTCTGTTTGAATAGGAATATTCAGTACTTTGCCAAAGAGACTGTTATTGTGTGTAATAGCACAAATTTGCCAGCTGTTAAAAGTAGTGTGGTATGTTAGTTGTTTCCTTAGGGCCCTATTATTTTTAAACAAAACATGTAATTTATTGTTCCTGGCCAATATTTCTTTTTCTTTGTAAATTAGAACACCATAAAACTAAAAAGTCAGTATCAGAGCTGGTTGGGAAACCCCTTTTTAAACAAAAACAAACCAACAAAACCTTGCTTTTAAAAAAACAAAACCAAAACCCCTTTGTTTTCCATTTTCTGAATATTTTTCTTCTTTTTCAGTTTTTCTATATGTTGATCAAATAGATGGTTTTTCCTTTTAAGTTTAAGAGGAAAAAGCATTGTGTAAACAGAATGTCTGTAGCTGCAAAAATATCTGTTGATGAAACACCCCAGTAATAACTTTTTCAGTCAGCTCTAAATAATGGCAGTTACTTTCCCTTTCATTTCTTTGAAGTAGGGCATTTGTGTAGTCAAAGTAGTACTTTACAAGATACAGTAGCATCTGCAGTAAATTGAAGTACACCTACATGCTAATGCATAGGATGATGTAGTACACTGTCAGTGGATAGTAAAATCTTTTCAATTGGGAGGCATGAAGGAACACTAGAGGTTGAGCTCTTTCCACATATTTGTCTGCATGAAGACCGTTAAGGTTCTGTTCAGTCATTAACCATTGAAACTAGCCCAAAAAGGCCCGTTTCAAAATTTTAAGAATCAGATGCCATCTTCTTTTTCTTCTTGTGTCAGAGCTAAATCAAAGCAATGCTTCAGTGTAGAATGGGTGGCCAGATATTTTTTGGAAAGTCTTTGCAAGAAACTCATGGTAGATAATGAAGTTGAAGAATTTATCTTCTTTTCTCTTTGTGATCTCACTGGAAATGCACATTGTTCTGGAAGCATGCACGTTATTTGAAATGTTCTGAACACTGATTATTAAACTGAGTGTGACAGCGTTCCAGGTACTTCTGTTCACAGAGAAATATTCAGTGATCAAAATGAGATCGTATGTGATGGCATACCAAACCACTAGTTCTCAAAACACTGAATGTATACAACAGTCTCCAGTCCTACTTTAGAAAAGCTCTAATAGATTTAGTACAAAGTGTGTTACATTCTGCTCTGGCCACTGGAGATACTAAATTTCTACGTTTCATTTTTGTTTCACCTGGTACTAATAGAGAAGAATATTTGGAGTCATTTAGTTAGAAAACTGTGATTTGGTTAGGTATTACAAATCTGTATATTTGGGCTGTACTTACATGCTTATATACCTCCCCCATTGTTGCTAGTTATATAAGAATTTAGAACTTAAAAAAGAAGGATTTTTGTATTGAAGTTGGTTATGCTAGAAAGGGTTCAGTTAACTTGTTGATTTTGTGAATATTTTATATCATGCATCTAACATGTATATAGTTTTGTCCAGCTTGATTGTCAGTTTGAAGGAAATGAGTGTGCTTTAAAAGCCAACATTGCCATTGGTGAAATAAAACGTGGGTTTTTTCAGTTTTCAGCTGTGTGCTGTATTACTCGTTCTGCTGTGATTACCAGTTTTCCATTGTAAACAAATTGCAGTAAGTGGCCTTTCTTATGCCCTGGTGAAAATAATTTCACAAGTTGCTATCCATTGGTTACGCTGTATTCTTATGGCAGTGGTGATAAGCGGCATCAGAATTGATCAAATACATGTTTTTTCTCTACCAGAATTACTAAAAATTCTACTTATTTACATGTAGGTAGATAGCTAGCTAGAAATATGCATATATTTATTTGTGTGTTTGTGTTGGTATGTATGTTATGTTTATAGTATATGTAGCAGAATAACAGAATTTTCTTGCCTGGGACTTTTCCCATGCATTTTTTTCTTTTTTTGTTCTGATTTTAAAATCTGCAGATATGGGAAGATTTCTTGTTCTTCTTCTTGTGTGCAGTTTATATCACAGTGGAGTCTGAGGTGTATCGGGCTTCCTATGGTATAAATAAGCAACATAATTTGATCTCTCAGCTATATTACATGTGTACTCTGAGATATTAAGATGTCTCTTTACTTACTGTCCTTGAATTACTGTTCCCTTTGCTTTCAGTTAATGTATGGATTGTGAAAAGACGCATGCAGCTGGCGGTGCTGCCTTTAACTGATTTTAATTCCAGGCCAGTGGGTTAGGTTGCCCAATTAACTACAGGAAAATGCCAGCTAACCTTGAGAAGAGACTTAGTTCAGCAGAACAAATTATATTCAGTCACGCTGGACAGTGAACCAAATGTAAAATTATTTCAGTGTCCTCTGTGTAAACCCTAGCGTTGAACAGTTCTTTAAAATACTGCCCTTTCATGTTTCCCAAATCATGCAAGCTCGTTGGCCAACATCATCTGGAATCCCTTTTTTTCCCCTGTGACCTAACATTTGCTCTCCTCTAATGTACAATAGCTTTTTCTTTTAATTTTCTTTTTCTAAGAAAATCTAGTATGATATGAGGTAGGCAAAGCCTTTTGTTCCATGAAAGGTATCATTATAGGTATGAAAATGTGAGAAGGGGGTGGTAGTGCTCTGAGCAATGTAATATAGTGGGTCAAACATTTCCAGAACTTACAGTGCTGTGGAAAACTTCCTTTAAAGGGAAGTCGGGGGAAAATACTGGTAGCAATTTCTTGTCTTCCAGAGAAAGAGTCTTGGAGCCAGTGTGTAATTTACAGCCACCAGTCTTGTAATTGTGTTAAAACTTACCAGACACAATGTAAACTAGCTGTAAAACAAACAGAATGTTCTGACTTCTGTTCTCTTATTTGACTTCTAAACAAAATCCAGCAAATTTAATAGAATGGCTTTATCAATATGAATGAGCCTCAGGTCAAGCCTTAATTTATGAGCACTGGAACAGGTTGCCCCGAGAGGTGGTGGAGTCTCCTTCTCTGGAGATATTCAAAATGCGCCTGGATGCAATCCTGTGCAATGTGCTGTAGGTGACCCTGCTTGAGCAGGGGGGTTGGACTAGATGATCTCCAGAGGTCCCTTCCAACCTCAGTGATTCTGTGATTCTGTGATTTATGTCTGTGGTCCTGTGCTTTTAGCCAATCAATAAAGTGTTTTTTTTCCTGCACGTCTGCTGAATTCATAGGTTCACATTAGGAACTACTTTCAAAAAGGTCTAGCAATATGAAAGAATACACTGATTTTTTTCAAGTTTTTAGTAGAAATGAGATAGAAATTTCAGGTGTCCCAGGCAAATGGCTTAAATGCAATAAAGCCTGTCTTTACAAGTGTAGAGTAGTTTAGTATCTTTTAAGTTGTACCTTAATTTCCGTGTGTGTTTTTTTTACCTCATTGAAAATGAGGCATTCAAACCATGCCTCAGTAGAGTTCAGATTCTCTCTCTGTCCTTAATACGATTTTAGGTCTACCAGCGTTGATATCTTACAGCAACGATTGATAGCTCTTAATCATTGAAGACCATCGTGATTTAACACAGTCTTATAGCCACCTAGAAAAATGGTTTGTAAGTCCATTTTCTCTTTTTCTCCCCCCCCCTTTTTTTAAACTTTTCTAATTAATCTAAATGTCATAGGAAGAGAAGTATTGTGGAGGGGAGTGTAAGTGGCATAGAAAAACCTGGAATAAGATTGTTTCAAATATGTTTCTATTCGGTGTCAACTAGCAGATAATGCCATCTGTGCTCGTCCTTAGCCCTCTCCTTTATGGTGCTTTAAGTTGTCTTTGCCTTTGATTTCTCAGACAGCTGACCCTGGCCTAACCCTGTCAGCTTGGGTTCAGAGGGACTCTCACAAAAGATGGGCCTCTGATCTAACAAATTGATTGGCTGCAAGGAGCAGTTTAACTGGAAAAGGATCTCCCTAACAAGTGTTAAAACCCTTTTCTTCAGAGCTTACAGCTGTGGCTGTGTGGGGAGAATTGATCAACTGCCTTACTGAGGAGGAAAATTCTGTGTTTGGTTGTGAGGGCTGAATAAAAGGGAAACAGCAAAAGGCCCACAGCTTCTGGCTTAATAACCCTGAGAACTGGAACAACTATATTTAATTTAAAAGCTGTTAAGTGAAGGTCAGTTTCCAGTAATTGTCCTGGTTAAGAACAAATACTAAAATAATATTACGGGTTTCAAGTAGATGCTGTTGAAGTAAGATATTTAGAAAACAGAACCATAAATTAAAATCTGCAGAGAGAATATTAGCACGGTTAAGGGACAGGCTAGATAAAAAACAAAAAAATCAACTAAAAATGAGTTTGGTAAGTAATTTGCATAACTCCTTATGTGGCATGAAATCTTTGTTTTAAATGCAGATGCTGTCACTTACAATAAGCTGGAATGTTATTTTAATTCTACAGCTGTAAAATAAGTAGCAAGCTAATTCGGAAATGTATAGATTGATATATGCCGATGTTTGCTTCATTAGAGTAGCTAAAATAACACATGTTAACAGGTACAGTGTTGGCTACGACAGACCCATTTAGTCCTCCTCCTTGAATGTATTGGTAAGATAATCTGCTATGGTGGAAGCACCTCTATTTGTGTATGTGCTTCAGTTCTCAAGTAACTGACCTTTTGGACTGTACTCCAAAGTAATTACCTTAATTTTGGGGGCTCTGGCTGCCTCGGAATCTGCTGTTTTAAAAAAAGCTTACGATGGATTAGAACACTGCTGTGCAATGCAAAGATTTCAAAACACTAATCATTAAAGCAATAGCTATCTAAACTATGCAAGTCATGTGCACACTTTACTACCAAAAGGTTCTAGACACTGGCTGCCATAGTAGCATTGCACAAAGTCCTCTCTTAGAAAGTAGGAGAAAATCGAGATAATTTTCTCTATTTCTAAACAAAACAATCCCAGAAAAGTCAACTTGTCTAACTAAAAACTGTGTAGCAGACACTGAGTGATATCATGCTTTTGATGATGCCTGTGGTGTCTAAACTCTCACTTAGTATGAAGTGGTACATAGTCTGGGCCCGTTTGTGTTTATGGCTTTGTTAGAAAAGCTAGCAAAAAAGCATTCTGAGCCTTCCCTAAAGCAAGTACATAAATCTGGAGCTCATCAGTTATTCTTTTGAATAAAATAATCAAAATTACACCCTAAATCACCTCTGTCTTACGATCACAAATCTAAAGAATCTTACGGCATCTTATTTTCTATAAGCATCTTCTGAGCAAGCAGCTAATTAGAAAGGAGTGTGTCACTCTGCCAGTTGATTTTCATATGCATGCTGAAGTTTCTGAAAAGGAATAGTATGTAATATATGTAAAATAAATGCAAGTAACATTATTTAGTGTCTATACGTATATAAAAATATAGCTGATGGAAAAGATAAACTAGTAATTACTGCAAATACTGGAGGGAGGGAAACCTGCCTTTGTACAGATTCATGCCTCAAAGTTGGTAGACTTTGGTGTTTCAGAATGTACCAGTGCTACCTAAGGAATTTTCTGCGAGTGGGGTTTACTGTGTCTCGCTCTTAGGAGGATACTGTGATGTCTGATGAGCAGAGACCTGCTTCAGCTTCTTCTGGTGTTGGGGCATTGCAGAGTTATTTTCTTTTCAGCTGGAGACCAATGTTTATGATCAGCTGCTTTAGCATACATGTGGTAAAAGTAGTTTATTAGTGGAAGAGGTGTTTCAGACACCTACTAAACAAAGACATTTACAAAACAAAACAAAGGCAGTTACTGCCTTTAATTTTGTATATAGCTAGATCAAAATACGCAGAAGAGAGCAGGCATTGTTAGAGCCACCCCCTCTTCCCAAAAGAAAAAAAGAAAAGAGAAGGAGAACACTTACCTACCTACCTGTAAATCAGGTGAGAGTAGAAAAACAAAGATAAGCAAATACAGAGTATAAAGAATCTTTTGTTTTTTGATATGCCCAGACAATACACTTAGTTTTCTGTGCCACCAGAATGAGGACCTTCTGTTTTACTCTTAGAATTAATAGTGAAAAAAAAACCCACAAGTAATTACTTTTTGCATTAATATATTATCAAAGAATAAAGTAGGTACACAAGTATTACTGATAAAGCTAAAGCAGGAAAATGCATTGACAAATAGGAAAAGAAAATTGTGTCTACCAATGTCACTGAGCCATCTTAATGTCACTGAAATTCACTAGCTCATTAAAAACTTTGAGATACACTTTCTAATAGTACTGGAAATGTCTAGCAAATAACACTGTTTTGGAGAGTAAGAGAGAGAGAAAAAGACTTCACTGTCTGGGAAATGTTTTGTTATCTTTAATGTAACATTAAAATCACATAGCATTAAAGCGCTGCGGAGAAAACCACAGAAAGACCTGCCTAAGAGTTCTTACTTTTGTAGAATTTTGGTATTTGATAATTTTGAAAATCATGCTGCTTTGCTTCTCAAGATACATCTTCCTATATCTCAAACTGTATCCTTTTTTCTTTCAAGCCATCGTGTCAACCAAGCCACTAAGTTCCACAGTTCAAAACTGCTTAAGAAATGAAACAAAGTTGATGTAACTGTATTTTATCCTATTCAAAATGAATAGCTTCTGATACTTTACTGCTCGCACAAAATTAAAACTGGAATTAAACCAAACCATATCCACAACTTTTTCAGACATCTGGATAATTTCAAATGTGCTCCTAAAATAGATGTAGCTGACTCACATTTCTAGTGACTTAATTATGTTGAATTCTTTTGTTCATGCTGGGTTTGATAAGTGAGTCTTTCAAATCAGTTCCTTTTTTTCTTCCCCATCCTCCTTCCACACAGTTAAAAAGAAGGAGTTTTCACATTAATTCCATACCTTTTTGGAATATGCAGTGGCAGTGTTTTGTGAAAGTGTTGCACAGAATTATAGTAGAAATTGATAGTGAAATAAAGCCTGGAGAGATGAAGTACTACATGTTCTAACAATTGCAACATGCTTAAAGTGAAATATTCAGACACTGAAAATATTTTATTGCATGTCACTGGAATGTTCCAGGGCAATTTGAAATGACAGCAGTATTTAGGTGTTTTGAGTAACTGCAGTATTATTGTGACTGATTACAATCAGGACAAAATTTGAAATGTAATTTGTTAGATACTCTCTTTGGCTTTTCTTTATGTCTCTGCTCGCTTCTCCCCTTTGTAAATATATTAACTTTTACAGCCATGTTAACTTTTATGGCTTAAAAGTTGTCTTTGTTTATTTTGCAGTAATTACAGAGTCTCCTTAGCTGCTCAGAAGATTTAAGCTTTGTGATAACACTGCTGTCTAGAGTTGTGGTTTTTAGCAACTGCTATCTTCTGGCCAGTCTGAGTGTTTCACTCTGGGATATAATGGTGGCTGGTAAATTACAGTTTATTTACCAAACAAATGATTAAGCCATATTTTCATCAAAGTTGGCAAAACATAACCAATGTCTGTTTCTTTTTTTTTTATTAGTAGTGAATGTTCTGTTTTAAAGGCAGTCTCACTAGAAGCAAATGTTTATTTTTTCATTTCCTACTACTGTGACCTTTGTTCTGTTCCCTGATTTACCTGATGCAGTTTCTGTGCTTACAAACCTTCAAGAGACAGTGGCCACAGCTTTTGGATCTAAATATTTACCATAATAAATTACTACTGCAGGTAGTAAAACAATTTTAATGGTTTCCACTTTTTGGTACTCTTCAGCTGTGTATTTTTGTGTGTGACACTGAGAGTTGTTACGCTTAATGTGTAGGAGAGTAGACGTCCCCAACAAGTTAGGACAAACGTACAATGCAGGAGTCATTTCAGAAAGTTGTTGTGGGGAGTGGGGATTCTTACTGACTTCTCCATGATCTGCATCTTCACTGATTAATTCTGCAGAATTTTATATCCTGTCAATTACAAGTTAATCTTTCAGCATTCAAGTTGCCATAACAGTGTATCACATGCGTAGAACGAGGCTGTGACCATCATTTTTACTGTGTATTCATGAGAAGAAGGCACAGCAGGTATGGGAGCAATCCTCACCCATGCAGGAAAAAAGCACTCTCCACCTTGGAGCTAGAGGAGATAGGGAGAGAGGAGAGAGATTTTGGGGTCTCTGTAGCTCTGTCATACCAGTCGAAGTAGGTAAAGTAGGCCATTACTAACGTTTCTGTTTTATAAATGGAAAGAGACTGAGATGTCTTGGGACATACAGGTGCATTAAAGTGTTTTTCTTAGCTGTAACACCTCCTGGAGAAGGAAAGTTTTGCATCTAAGAGTGCGTTCCAAAACTGTTACCCTTAGTAGGTATCCTGCATGAGTTATACAAAGCTATTCTGTTTTTAAATGCTTCACCTTGTCACTGTGTTGGCCTATGGATTTTACTCTGCTGAGATTGCCATATTGATCCACCTTTAAGGCACTGGCAAACTTTCTAGAAATGCAGTATGTGGCATAGCTTACAGACAGTCCATGTTGTTTAAACTCCCAAGGGGAGCACTGCGCATGTGCTGCTTTCCAAACACCCGTGGTTATATGTGGTCAGCTTTCAGCGGAGTCCAGTGCCAACAAACTGTGCCTTACAAAAGGCCTTAATTCAGGTAAATGGTCATTATCCTTGTCTAATAAGCACTTGAGGTGTAGTTGAACACATCTGCGGCTATTTGGCAGGACTGATCAGACCTTGATTTTTGTGTTCCTAATTCAAGGGAATGGATGTTTTTGTCTGAAGAGAAGTGCATACGTGTTATAAGTCCTTGCGTGACAAGTTGTCCCTGGGCAATGCAATACTCAATCGAATGCTCAAGAAAGTAAACTGTCGTTGGAACAAGAAGGAAGCACTTTGCAAACTTCAACACCTTTGGTTCTCTCAATGGACCATTAAGATAATACTATTCACAGGCTCTACAGTTTTTACGGTACTTAACCAAGACTATGGATTAATAATTAAAAATAACTGTGTCAGCGAGATCAAACCAGTGCACTTGTGCTTGACCTTATTTGGAAAGCTGTAATATTGCAGAAGCATTTTATTGCAGTTGCATATTATATTCTCCTGTAAAGCTCAGAGAACATTGTGCACTATCGAGGAAAGTAAACACTGCAGTAACCACGCTGCATTTCCAATTGCTAAATTCGACCTACATACAATCCCCAGCCAATAATAATGTTAAGTCATTAATTTACATCCTTGTGTGTCAGGCACTCCCACTGCAACTAATGTATGCCAAACTACCAATAGCTTCTGGCTGTAGAATCACTGTATCCGCATCAGGAGTGGTCACCCCAGAGCTAAATGATCCTTGGGTAGTACTGACACGAGTAGGAGTAATCACCATTTCTATCATAATCCGTCTATGAGGTTCTGCATAAATCTCTTCCCTGTTTCATCCCATTGCGGTTATTAAGGACTGATATAAGTTAGTAGCCAAACTGCTACTCAGGAGGGAGGGAGGGGAGAGAAAGGAGGGGGAACAGGTAAAGGAAGAAGCTGTTGTGCTTTTGTTCAGTCCTATTTTGTGCTTTTTAACTAATTGATGGTTTGCCATGCTCTCTCATACTGTAGTTTCCATACAGGATATAAAGTCTATGGAATTATAGAACTAGTGAAAAAAGAACAATGAAAAAACAGCCCAGTATAATTTTCAGCATGACATAAAAGTAAATCCTTTTGACTAACAAAAGAGGCTCAAGGTTTTTACCTGGCTGTGGTTAACAGTAGCGCAACGATACTCATGTGCACACAAATAGTTTCAAATTCGTGGTATAATTGCTAAACATGTACCCACTGGAACTGAGCATATAACTACTGCAGAACAGTATTAGAACAGGAAATAAGACCATTTTTATATCTTGCAAAGTGAAGCAAAAGAATGCTGCCTACAGATTGACTACAGATTTTCTGCTGACTAAAAATAAAAAATACATGGCCAGGTTCTCATCCAAAGAAGGATGAGAGGGAGCTGGAGTGATTTTTTTTTTTTTAATAACTTTTCTGCTGTGGATGCCACTGCCTCTGTGGCCTTCTATTAAAAGCATTTATTATTCTTCTATTAAAAGCATCAGGTGAAACTGTTGCTCACTGTGCCATGCTATATGGAGTGCTGCCTTAGCCGCATCAGGACTGCCTGCCTGCTGATTGCACACAGATAGGCATCCTGGAGTTACAGTCACGTGTTCAGGTTTATTCTGGTAACATGTTGTCACCAGAGCTGGGAGCTCT
The DNA here is from genome assembly GCF_036417845.1 of Apteryx mantelli. Classification (NCBI taxonomy): domain Eukaryota; kingdom Metazoa; phylum Chordata; class Aves; order Apterygiformes; family Apterygidae; genus Apteryx; species Apteryx mantelli. The sequence goes on from NC_089978.1 coordinate 121,019,751, forward strand.
TCTGCCCTTCCTGCTCCGGGGTCACTGCTGCTCAAATCTCTGAAGCCGGCCAGGCTTCATGAGATCTGTAGGCAGGGGACGAGTGTGGGGGATGCATACGGCCGAATGCTTACACAGGTCTGGCTGTTGGTCGTGTGCTTATGAATAAGCAGAACGTATGGCTAGAAGCTGAGCGGTTCTTACTTGTTTGATGGCTTGTGCCAGAGGCATGGTGAGAGTTGCTGTCTGGATGGCATGCTGCCACCCATGCCATGCAGCTCTAGATCACCTGTATTAAGAAAGGGCATCAGTATAGGCTAAATTTGCTTTGTATTTCTTAATGTTCTTAAATGTTCTTCAAAATGGCTTATTAAACACAGCCCTTCTTAACCCGGAACCAAAATATGTACATCAACTTCACACATATTTAAAAATGTTTGATATAATTTAAAAAATTAACATTGCAAGAGCACTGGTACCCAGCAGGACCATAACACTCTTTCAAACAGGCAGTAGTTCAGAACCACAGCTAAATTAATTAGGTTGTGTTTATCACAGTTGTTCATAAATGTACACGTTATTGCTGAAGTTTTGACCCAAGGAATCTGATTACCATTGGCATCTTAACTCCACTGCCTGAGGTATGATTAAGCCAGGGCAAAAATGGACCAGCCCAGTGCACTGGACAGACTAAGGCAGACAGGAGAGCTTTCAGTCTTGGCCAAGGAAAGACAGGCTGATTAAAGCAAGAAGAGGATAATCTTTCTCGTTACTAGCTTTTTACTCTTCTCTCCTTTACCTTAAGTTCTGCAACTAAGAGGACGAAATTCCTTTCCTTAGAGTTATGTAGCATCTTTCAGAAGAAAACTCCTAGTTAGATAAACATCAGAATAAACCATGAATCAGTTTCCCCAGTAGCCCTGGTGTCATCTGGTCCCCATTATGCATGTTATGCACACAGCCACTAACAAACCTTGGAATTAAGCTAATGTTTCCTGACCCATTATAATCCTGCTATAATCAAACTTCTTTGTGGTCTGTGCAACATATTGCACATTGTAACAGGCTTTTTTTTTGGGGGGGGGGGGGCTTTGTCATTGATGCCTTCAAAGTAGGTGCTCACTGCTACAAAACAGGTAGTGGTAGAAATGCTGCTTGTGCAGGTATTCAGAGTTACTTGTTTTTCAGTTTACCGACTGGAAACAGCTGTCTTCAGGGCAAAGCTATTTTCCCAAGAATGGCTTTGTGGTAAACCATATGTGCTTATTTCTGTTTTACACCCAGTATGACATATAGTAAGAGCATCAGGTATAATGAGACTGCAAATTGGCTTTTCTGTTCTTAAAAATAATGTTCAAACATGAAGCAGTAATAAGGAAGTTACCTGTTTTGTAAGAGTGCATGAAAATCCTAAGTAGATACTCAGGATAAAATACAAACAAACAAACAAACAAACAAACAAAACCCCCCAGACTCTTCAGAAATGGATATAAAATTGTCTAGTCCAGGTGCTTTCCTAGGAGAAAACAATTTTGATAACATCCTGAATTACAGAAATAGTAACAGGTGGATCTAACACCCTCTGCTTATCTAGCTAGCAATAGCTTGGCAAGATTAAGAGAAGACATGAAGTTCTTCTTAGCTGATATACAGGGGTCCATCTGTTTGTTTGATACAGCTGTTCATCATCTGCCCAGAAAGCTTTATTTGTGTTTCAAGGATTAATGAGTCTGATATCCTGTGGAGACTTTTTTTGCTGAGGATGTTGCAAAAGGTTTTGGTTGTGATCTAAGTCCTAAAAGAATCTTCATTTTCTTAAAAAAAAACAAAAAAAACCTGGAAAATGTCATTTAACTGTTGTCAATATAATGATTAAAAACAATAGTGCATACTTCTTAGTAAAAGACAACTCTGCAATATTAGTGTAGTTCTAGCCACTTTTTGTATACCTGACTGCCACTGAAATTGGTTTGAAAATTGCATGTTTGGGATTCTCATATCTGTCAAATGTTTCAGCAAGTGCTAAAAAAGACTTAAAGAATCTCAGGTTAGTAACTGACAGCTCAGTAGGGCTTGATCCTGTAAAGCTGAGTGCATGAGTATCTAGTGCACATGAGTAGTTTCACTGACATTAACGTAATGGCTTGGGGACTGGATGGAGGTCTTTCCACAGTGGCCTAGAGCCAGTGACTACTTAAAAAAAATACACACTTTTCCATTGATTTAAGCAGGCAATGGCTCATGTCCTGTGTGGATATGTATATTATATTTTATCATATTATATATTACAATATTATAAATAATATAACACATTATATATACCTATTATTCTATAATATATACAATGTATTACCCTCTTTTCCCCCAGAGTTTCCCTTAGTAGTACTGTTCGAAGATGAAGTTGGAAATGTCTGCCGTGTTAGAGACCCTGACTACATGCTATTACTCCCTATGGCTTTACCTTCACTGAGATCATGACCTCATGGTGCAGCTGGATTTGGAAGCATTATTCAGTGAATCTTATCATTTTAATTTTGGGAGTCATATCTCACTTTCCAAGACCATAGTTGGGTAGCATCAGGTAATAGTCTGTTTATTAAGAAACAGGAAAAATATGAAAACAAAATAGTTTTCCTCTGAGATACCTACCTGCTTTAAAAAAAAAAAAAAAAGTACATGCTGTTCCCCAAAGGACATCTAATGAAAAGGACACAGATATTAATTAAATGAGGTGATTTTACAGAGATTGTTTAGAGGCACATTTACAGAAATGCTAGTCACCAAGTTAGGAAAACTCATGTGTTCAGCAGAATTACCTTTGTCTTAGAGCTGAAGAATCGCAGAGCTTGGAAGATTTTCATCTAGACAAACTATCTCGGTTTAACTCACTGATATCCAAGGTTTGAATGGATAGGAAATAAACAATGCTAATTTTTATATGGTATGGTTTAGGGGAGAGGGAACAGTAACCTATTTTTTGCATATTTAAAATACCAGGGAACCAGTTCTCATTAGTTACGAATTTACTCTGCTATATCTCTGTTCACTCATGTAAGTTAGAATTTCATACCTGGGTATGAGATTAGAATCAGGTCCTAACAAGTGACATAAATATGGCCACTCAGGTAGTCTGTGATAATTCATTGATCGTACATGGTTCAGATGTTGTTGATGAGATGTATCTAAAGCTGGTTCCACGACTCGTTTAAAGTCGCTGTGAATTATAATGTTAGAGAGGTGAATAGTCAATATGACCTTTTGAGTGATGATGGGAAGAAAACACAGTCTGGCTTAATCTTATTAGAAGAAGTCAAATGATTCGGAAAGTGACTGAAAGCTAATCAGCCCTGGGGATTACTGTAAGGCTTTGGTGATTAACATGGTGCTTTTTTTTTTTCTTCTTCCCCCCTTTCTCCTTTAAGGTTTGCGCAGCCTACTCCGTTGTTACGGCAGAAATGGAAAACAAAATGTCTTTTGACCTAGTCAGTTGCTTGAGCCTAATATTATTATTTTAGCCAGACTGACATTGTCATGTTAGAATATCTAAGTCAGCAATGAATAAAAAATGTTCCTCTTCAATTTACTTTGATGTTAACTATTTTCTTAAGCCCAGAAAATCAAACTGTAATACAAAGTAAAAGAATGAACTAATCATTTGTGGACTGCAATAGAAGATAGTAAAAAATAACTTGTTGAGGGAATAAATTGCAAAATGTTTCACTTTGTTTGTATGTGACTTCGGTCCCTTTAGTCACCAAATAATAGTTTGGGGACAAACTTTCCATTATGGGAAAATAATAAGAGATAGAATTAGAAAAAAACACATTATGGTTCTTGTTCAAACTCCATTCAGAAGACAAAACATGTGAACATCAAAATCCTCTTTCCTAGTTTTGAAAAAAACCACAAACAAACCCACAATTTGCTTCATTGGAAACAACTTGAAGTTGTATTCTGACTCTAGTTCCTGCAGTACCATCTCTGCAAGCTACCGCAAGGCCTCACTGCTGCAGTGAACTTTGCTCTTCGTGGAGGTCAAGACTTGGTATGATTTGAATTGGTTATGTGCTGATAATCTTTTTGGCCTAGCTCAAGTTTCAGTGGCAACTGCAGTCTGAAGGTGGAAAAAACAGCAGATCTTTTCCAAACAGCAACTGTTAAAAGCATTGAAGAAGGCTGCATTCTCAGTAGATTAAGTAAGTCCATTATCTTCCTTTGACCAGAAGTGACATGTTAAGTTACCATCTTTGGGTATCTGAATTGGCATGCTAGGAACAGGGCAGTTCCAGGGTAGCACTGATGATGAGGTTCTTTGGATTTTGTTGTTAAATAGAGCAACAGTTCATTTAACCAAAAAGAAAAGTCAGTGTTAGAAGGAAAGGAATCCACGTTTTTGTTGAAGTCTGGCTGTGATATATGACAGACAAGAAGTGGTCTGAAATAGCGTAGTCCAGGAAGTACTGGGCTTCTTCCCAACTTTCCTTAGTTGGCCACAGAGGTTGTCTGCAGCCCCATGTAGACATTGCTTATAATTACCTCACATGGTTCAGATATTTCTTTTCCACAGCTCTAATAACTACAAACTTTTTTATTTAAAAATGCAGGCTGAAGTTTTGAAGCATAAAGTGTCATCATCAAAGGCAAGTAAAGTGTTGATTTGTCATGACTCATTTTAGACTGGGAACATCTCTTCTCTAAAATGCCTTTTATTCTGCATGTTTCAGATTTTGGATCAGTAGTTTGAGACAACTGCTGTTCAGGTCTTGAATGCTCAAAACACTAGTTCATTTAAGAGATCTGAACATGCTCAGGATCTTTGGAATTCAAGTCCCAAGGGCCCAGCTGTTTTTCATGCTTCTGTTGCTTCCTTTATCATAATATTTGATAGGTTAAAATTGTTGATGAATATATTTTCACAACACCCTTGAAAAGAATATGAAAATGCATGCAATATAATAAATAATTGAACCTGGATTTAGAACACTTCTATAATAATGCCTTTATAATACCTATTCCAACCTCTCCAATAAGTTGAGCCACCAGAATTTGAGGGTTTGTTTTATATGAATTTCCTGGGCTTATGTTAACATATAATATATGATATTTACATATCATCCTTTAAAAATTTGCTAGATATGAAATGTACAAAATAAGGTGGTCTCTATTACAATCTATTGATTAAAAAAAATCACCCTGTGGGAGGAAAATTTTGTTTCGTATTGTTTACTTCCCAAAATAGAGGATTCCATGAGCAACACCTTGTTGACTGTGGGAAGCTTAATACCAAGACCATTACACATTTAAAAGTATTCATTATTCAGGTCAAAAGCACTTCTTCCACTGAATGTTTTGGTTATCCCATGAAAGCTGAGACAGTTCTGACAACTTCCATTTTGTGATTTTTGACCTTCCTCTTCCACCCATTTCTCTTTGACTATTTTATCCCCATTATATGTTTGTTACCAGCTTCATTCTGAAGCCCATTCTTGATCTGTGGAAACAGATTTGCATTGCTGTGTTAGGCTCTACCCAGCCATTCAAATGATCAAGATGATTCAAGATGAAATTCACTGGAGCAGAGGCCACTGATTGGGCCAGCATTAGTAGGTAATGATTATACCAATTGGTCCTGGATTTGGGACCAAATAAGAAAGGTTTTATTCTGGCTGCATTGTAGAAATCACCTGTAATATTGCTGTTTTGAATTGTCTTTTTTTTTCTTTTCTTCAATTTCAGTTAAATTTGTACATACCCTCGTAAGTGAAATTCTAGTTTTACAAAAATATTAAGACAAGTGACACCTGGTTACCAAATGCACAGAACTGTGCCTTGTGTATTCATGTCTGGCTGCTGTCTGTAACATTTTTGATACTTGTGGCTACTGTAATTGTAACAAACCGAAATAGTTCGGAGGGAGGGAATTGGATTGTTTTCTGGCCACACAGCCCCACAAAAGTTAACCAGCTTCCAGTTGCCGGACAGCTTTTACAAACTGGTTTGTGCAATACCTAACATTATCAACACCTATTGCTAAGCTTCTTCTGCAGTTTGGTACTGCTGAATGCGGAAATTCACTAAACCAGTAATAAGAGTACATTGCTTATGTTCATTAGAGGTGTCCACCAATGTCGTTTATAGTGGGGGGGAGCCCTGCTTTTATTTTTTCCTTTTTTTTTTTCTTTCGTCAGTTATTAGAAAAGAAAGAACCTGATGTACAGCTGGGCCCAGAGAGTGTGAATCAGAATTGGCAGTCATAACAACAAAAATTAAAGACCACTAGAGTAGTATCCCAGAGACAGCAAAGCCTTTTGATGCTGAGACACTGTCTGGATTGAAGCCCTCCAAAGTTCATGGAATGAAGGGAAGGCTGTCCACAGGTAGAAAAATGAATTTGTTGAAGAAAATAAAAGTCAGAAAGCAAGTGTCCAACAAGAATAAGGTTCAATTTAGCAGGTATTGGGTTGTCATCCATCTTTGTTTTACAAAAAAAAAAGTTATTCAGTAAATTTAAATGGAATTTTAACTGAGCTTGAATTGGCACTCTTAATGAGTCTTGAACTCATTAATAGATAAATGAAATCCCAACATTGTAAATCAATCCCACTAAATTATTTGAAAAGCAGGTAATCTCTTGATGAAAACCCTAAGGCATTTGTAAAGGGCTAGAAGTTTATAATTTGAGGTATTGATATGAGCGTGAGATGACTGAGGTCATCTTGAAGTTCTGTTGGAGTTCATGAAGACTGTCCATGAAAAGCTTCTTTAGGACCCTGGTTTCAAATCATCACAAAAACGAATCGCAGTTATATCACCACTGCTGAAAGAATGATTTGAATACCAGACATGCTGTGTGTTCATCTCTACAGCCTTAGTCACCAGAAAGGATTCCTGTGGGGCTGTCTTCACTCTTTGCCTCGTAAGACTTGAGAAATATTATATAGCTGACAAAAGTAGCTTCTAATATTTTAGGTTTGGAAATTTATCAGACTTTGCCACATTTCCTGTATAGGCTTGGTACATGCAGTGATAAGAAAGGAGAACAAAGAAATTTTAACATTAAAATACACAGCTAGTGCACTGGACTGTTTTTTAATGCATTTGATGACTCAACATTCTTACCCTATCTTTTAAATCTTAATTGGGATTGCTGCAGGTTGTATGACATGAATTTATCCAGAAAACATCAATTACAACACAAAAAGCAAGCCTATATGCATTTCACAGCAAGCTAGATCTAAATTGAATTGCAAGTTCTATAGCACTGAAGGAAATTCTGTAATCCTTTCTATTACAAAAAAGGAAGGTGTTGAGTATCGCATATAAGCAAAAATGCCTTCAACATGCAGTAGAAAATCTGATGATTTTGATACTTTATCCAACATATCTTACTTTGACCTATGCTTTTAGGTATTAACATGACACAGACTTTTGCAATGATATTATAGCATTGTATGATATCAGCTCTGAGGATTAAATTAAAAATTTGATGGTTAGACGATAACTGAGTCTTTTAGCTCATTGGAAAGAATTATACAAGCACTTTCTTACTTGTTTTTAGGGAATTTCTTGTCAAACATCTCAAAATTACAGTTTTTCCCATTTTTCTTTTGGTTCTTTTCCCCCTTCTATAATATGCATCGTCAGAAGTGGCACATTTAAAGCTTCACAAAAGCATTCACATGAAGATAGAATAAATTTTAAATAAATTACTCAAAATTTAAAGGGATGTTTGTCTTTCTCACACAGTTTTATTGTTTACCACAGAGGCCAATAGAATTATTGATTCTGTAGAGAGAAAAAATACCTCTCTGAAGATTTGGTCTGACCTTATGCATAATGTAGGCCACATAATTTCACTGTGTGATTCAAGCACTCATCCTTTCTGTTGGACCCAGTTACCTGTGCTAAAACTACAGTTTATCCTTTAAAAACAGTGATTCATTGTTTTGAAAAACAAAACAAAAAATGTCCAGATGCTAATTAGTATACCACTTTTCTTGATAAACTAGTCTACTGGCTTAATTATGCTTAATTTTGTGGGGGTGGAGGGCGAATTATGCTTAATATTCGAGAAGTTGCATCAAAACCCTAAAGTGAAACTTTCTGCCTTTCGCTGTGCATTTCTAGGTGGCTGACAGGAGAGGTCCTGCCTGGCTCTGAGACACAAGTGCTCTCTTTAGTACTTGTTAGGACCAGCATGAAGAGACAGTTGTTTAACCTGAATTTGTCCGTACAGTGAAACATTGTTCTCAGAAAGGTTTTGAGTTTGTCACGGTCCTGACAGCACACAGAAGGCTGTGGTGGAAGCATGCCAGCAGTGTCAGCTTCTGTCACAGACTTGACTAATTTCCTTCTGGCCCGCTTTGTGACCCCGCAGCAGCACCAGACAGATGTCTCAGCCCTGCAGAATCTGTAGCTCTGGAGGAGCATGCTGGCTGGGCTACCTGCAGCTGAAGAAAATGTTGCCTTTGCTGTGGTATTCCGAAATACTCAGATTTAGTTCTGAAATTGAATGAAACCTTATTTTGGAGTATTCAATATTGTCAATGTCTTGTCTTAGTATTTTGAAATAATAAACGTTAGGCTGGGTGCCTGAGCAGTTGGTTTCTTACTCTGAAACCTTCTGGTAGCCCAAGGCTGGGGGACACCAGCCCTCTAGGGTGAGCGTGAGCAGCCCTTTCTGGTGTGGCCGGTATATAGCATACCATCCAGCTGTGCAAAAAGGAGGGAGTAAATAAACTAGCAGAGAACATCAAGGAACTTGTCTAAGAAACAGACTCATGCCTGTAACTTGTGTGACTGCTCTTGATTTTGATATAAGGAATATATAATAATAATAATTTATATATATACATATATATAAAATATATAAAATAATGTGTATATATAATTTGCTGTAAGGACTGGACCAAACCCAGTCCTTTGTTGGGTGGCTGCAATTTCTTGGGTTCTGTCCTGTGGTAGTATTTAGATTTTAGAATGGAAATGTTTGTAATATTTGTAACCTTTGGCTATACCTTGAGCCATGTGAGTATCCATGCTGTGTGTTGTGAACAAGGAGGCTTGCTGGGAAAAAACCTGTGCCCAGGCTTAGGTCTAACTTTCTGTGTAGACAACCCACTGAGATCTTGCGCAAGGTGGAATTGTCTCTCTTCACACAATCCTAGTCTGTGCTTTCTGAATACTAAGGTTCCTCTAAAGCAGCTAAGAAGATTGCAAAGATGCATACTCTGACACAGTAGAGGTCAGGCCCTTGAATGTGAGTAATTGCTTGTATGCAGTGTGGACTGTTTTATATTGGGATTAAAAATGACTTTGCTGTAGAACCAAGGAGGCTGAGAGCATGCCAATGATGTATTAGGCTGTGTGTGAAATGCATGACTGGAGATGGCTGAGTGTGGATACTGACTTGTTCATCTCCTTGATTATTTTCATTTTATTTTTTTGAGATTACATTGACAGTAAATAGGCTTGCTTGCCAGAGGTTAAATAAAAACTAGTCTTACATAAAAGGGTCAGCCTGAAGTAAAAGGCAGAGGTGTTCTTCATTCTGGGTGCAATTACTGAAATGTAATGTGCCCAAACTAACATCAGAGTGTAAATTAAATGCAGATCAGGATTCGTATCATGAAGTCTTTGATTTTCTCTTTTGCATTTCAGTCATTAGTTGAACTGTCTTGTCTCTGTTAAAGTCAGCATCAGAATTCCCAGTGATCTATTTTTGGTGTAAATTAAGGTGTACTGATATTCAAAACTCTTGGACTCAGAAAGTGTATACTGTTCCACTTGTAAGCGTTTAAGACAACAGGACCTAGCTTTTCACAGGAGGTAGGCCACTACTGCTGTCATTTTTACACTGCTTGGGATGAGAAACTTTTAGAATAGTTAGCCAGTAATTTGAGACAATGGTTTGATTCTAAAACGTGCTTTAATCCTCTGTCGTTAATGGTTAAAATTCAGATTACAACTTGTGAGTCTTTTATTTTGCAGGGAAATGTTAATGGTGTCTATTTATCTGTAATTTCATTCTCCCAGTGCTTAAGTTTGTAACAACTCTATATAAAAAAGGCCACATCCTACTGGTAGCTCTGTGGGGTATCAATAAGTGCAGCAACCCAAATCATTTTTAAATGCTGGCAAAAATTTTTGGCACAAAAATCTTCGTTATGAAGGACAGCTGTGCTTAAATGCAGTCATTTTAGTAATGAGAGTGTGGTGCAGGAATATATCTTTCTCCTCTTTCACATTGTCTAGAAGTGTAAGCACTGCTTTGTCTTCATCGTTTAAAATTGTCCATTACTCTGAACCTAGCTAAGATCCAAAATTTTCTTAGGCACTCAAATGGCTATCTTCTCATTGGAAAATGTGTCCGAGTCAAGGGTAATCCTGTGTACTCCTAAGTGCAGTTCATGTTATCATCACAATCGAGTGAGCTTCCTAGTGAAGCCACCCATGATTTCAGTGGGATTACTTCAGTTAAAAAGAATATAACTTTTTGTAGTACTGGAGCCTAAAACATGTTCATAATGTAGTTCAGAGAAATCCTTTAAAGCAAGTAGCTGAAAGAGACACTGACAATCTGAAGGACCACCATTTTTTGGAAAAGTCCTTTTAACGTGACAGAAGCATGCATCTTCTGTTACCCTATGATGGGCCTACAAAGGAGATGTAGTAACAGCTGGAGCTGTGGCAGTTTGAACCAAGCAAGCCGTATGCACAGAAAAATGTACAACAGTGATGAAAATGAGGATTCCTCTTGGCGGGGTCGGGGGGAGTTTCAAACCACTCATCCCGTATTGGTGTAAAATGTAGATAGATGATCCAGGCAGATACAGACAGCTCTGATCATGTCAATATAAGGGAAGAGCTGGTAGGAAAGAATTGGCCTAACATGCTCTTAATAGGACAAGATCATAGAAATCTTTGCAGTCTCAAAAGGACACATAGTATGCTGTTATCCATACATTGTTAAATAGCTACAAAAATGCATTTTAATTTTTACAAATAAATTCTAGATAGTATTTTACTTAACCATGTTTGGTTTGGTTTTCATTTTTACTAAGGGTTCTGTATTACTGTGAGTACTTGTTAGGTGAGAGTTTTAATTTAACAGCATTGCAATTGTGTATTCAATTCGGTATAGGTGGGGAATGCTGAGCAGTGTAGATAAGCATCTTTTCCTTTGCTAAAAATCGAACTGGTTTTGAAATTAAAATGATAAACCAGTAGAAAAAAAATGTTGTTTTTGTAGGATTAATTTTCTCTCACTTCTTCATTTTATGTTTGCAGGGTAGGATCAGTGGGAGACCTCTCCTTCTTCTGTGCAAAAAGCTTTATTAAAAAATGCTGTTCTTGCAAGTTTTTGAGCTCACTTTCACAGATCAAACAAGGTCAGAGTAAGCACTTGCACTTTAGTACTTTTATCTGAATGGACTATCTAGACCATATCAAGTTTGCCTATTACTAGTTAAAAGAGATTTTTAACATAGATGTGGAACGCCAGACTGCCAGATTTAGGCAGTGACCTGACAGTTGAACTGTAGGAAAAATTTTTGCTGAGCTTATCTTTTTGCAAAATAAAAGTGAAAAGGAGAGTTGGAGCACAAAACAAGATAGACTTTTCTGCGTTTTCATGCTGAGTTTCGATATTGAATAAAAGCAGCTGAAAGTCTAATGACTGTCTTATCTGTAAGAATAGGAATTCCTTGCCAAAAGAAGAGAGTGATTAAGCCCTGGAGCAGATCCCCAGAGAGGACGTGGGATTTCCGTACTTGGAGATATTCAGTACGTGACTGTCTGCAGAAGACTGTCACATAAACAATGTGATCTAGCTTTGAAGTTAGCCCTGCTTTGAGCAGGTGGTGGGACAAGAGACCTCCTGAAGTCCCTTCTAACCAAAATATTTATATGTTTCTACATGAAGGAGAGGGAGGATCAAAGGAAAAGCCAGTTGATCGGGTAGGTCTGCGTGCCGTGCTTAGCTGTAGTAGTGTGAGTCTGGGAGGTGCAAAGTTAACTTCTCCATAATGCGTGCCATTACATTGGTAATTTTTGTTTCTACTTTATTTGATGTCACCAATGTGAGATTAGGAAGCACAAGGAAAAGCTGTAGCCAAAACCATGGTCTTTTTATACCAGCAGTCATTAGCAGCCTCTGCTTCTGAGAATAGCCCCACTGAAGTCAAGAGGACTATGTATGAGACTGGCTGTTTGACTGTACTTGGTCTGTTTGAAAAAGCAAGCTTCAATGTGTAGAGTACCAGGGCACATCAAATGTGGTTAAGAAAAAAGCCTTTGAAGGCATATGTGGAGGGACACACTATCACTGTCACTTTGTGCTGTAAAAAACAGAGGCAGGTTCTGCCCTTCTAATATATTACCACACCAAACAAATTGTTTTTGCAATTAGTTTTGTTTTCATTCAGGCAAAATTATAATGGAAATCCCCATGATAATGAATATGACATGCACATTAATATAAAATGAATTCATTATGATCAGTATTACTACAGCAGATTCCAAATGAATTAATAATGACAGGATAGTCAAAACAAAGTCAAACCACACTTAGTTAAAGACATAATATGCTGTTAATGACAACATTAAAAACGGGTTAGAGAGCATTAGAAATTTATTGTGGAGGAAGATTGTAGTCTTGGGCCAAGTGTTGGATTTAGAGTAGGATGGGCGCATAGTGCTTGGTGTTTGCATTTTGTTGTTAGTTTAAACAGTTGAAAAAATATTTACTGGTCAACTGAATGTTTCCTTTTATGCTAAATCAATTTTATTTTATTTTGATCATTTTTAAATGGTCTTTAATGAAAGCTTGGTAAATTCTTCAGACTGAAAAACCAAGGCATTTCACTTAGAAAATTTTAAATAAGTTTAGTTTTTCTACTGAAGAAGACAGCTGTGAATGTATGGATTTTTTTTGTTTTGTAAGTCTGCATTTTTCACAAAAAAAATTGTTTAGGCAGTGAAACTATGATGCTGTGTAATGTAGTTCATTTTGTATTTTCCCCCTTTAAGGTTACTTGATTATTTTAATAGTTAACTAGACATAAGCATGGAAGAGTGGTTTAGTGAATGAATTCTATAGGTTGAATTTTAATGACCCTTAGATATCTTACCTTTCTTCTCACCAGGTAATAGTTTGTGCTGTGTTCTGTGACCTTTTCCTTACTATATAACAAATTCGCTAGGAAAAATAACAATAGCACAGCATGTAGGATCTGTGAATTCAGATATGTATAAACTAAGATGACAGATAACAATATTAGTTCACTCTTCTAATCTGATAACCAGACCCAGTTAAGAAAGATTTAAGAAGCCTGGTTGTTTTTTTACCTGAAGCATCTGTTTTTATAACGAAACACAAAAATACCTAATTCTTACTTACATTTCTTCTTTTGTTCTTAATAATACGTAGTTGAAATAGTTTCTTCTAGTTAGAGGAAAGAAAAGCTGCCAGAACTGTTTTCCCTGAGAGCTCAGTTCCATCAAAGTTAGTGTTTTATGATGTTGTAGCAGTTTAAGTTAAATTTTCTTTAGAAGAATCTGAATAAAAGGTTATTTTATGAAGTTGTTCTGTTTCAATTTCTTCTGAGTGAAACATTCAATTTTTTGTTTCAAAACAACTTTTTTTAATTTCTGGGGTTTTTTTTGCTAAATGAAAGTGGAAATGAAAGCCAAATTTTCAGTTCATCTGAACAGTATTTTGTTTTTTCTCAGTCATTTTTTTCAGCAGGTTCACGTTTTTCATGATCCAAATCTGACATTTAGAATTCCTCCATGAAATAAAATTTAATCTTCTCCATACCCTTACCTATTGTATAGGGAAAAAAAGTCATCCTTAAGCTCTTTAGCTTGTTGCCTTTCAGTGCCATTGAGGTAACCATTCTCCCTTCATTATGAGACATGACAAATAGGAGCATCACCACTCCATTTGTCTTTTTATAACATTCATTATTCTGTAAAGTTCTAGTATGTCCTCTCCTATTTGTCTCATCTATAAACATCTCAATCTTAGCATGCTCATTTCATACGGGGGAAGTCTTCTCATGCCTCTAATCGTTTTTGTCATTCATCAGTGAACTCTTTGTATCTTAGAATGTAGCAGAAAGAAGGTGACCAAAATTTTAGAGAGTATGATTCCAAGGAGACACTGTATGGTATAACAGCATTCAATATAGCAGCATTAAAAACATTCCTTTCTATCCTCTGATTTGCACTAACATCAAAGATGATATTTTTGAACTTATTTATAAATGCAATATAGTAGAAAGATTAAAAAGAATACACACATTCATTAGACACATTGCTGATCAATGACTGCATTACCTACATTTCCCCAGATACCATGGTTTTAAGAAAATGCTTTTCTCATTGTTTGGTTTATGAGCCCTTTTTTTTCAGAAAGCTTTGTCAGTAGCTACAAAGAAAAACCTAGCACAGTAGCCATTCTGCAGCACTTTGCAATTGTTACGGTTAGTTTTGTTGCAGGATCTGAAAATCAGAATGGGAAATTATGCCCTAGTAACAGAAAATAACATTTGAAAGTACCTTTATTTTCTAGTACAGGCATACCTCATTTTACTGCGCTTCGCTTTATTGTGCTTCGCAGATATTGCGTTTTTTACAAATTGAAGGTTTGTGGCAACCCTGCATTGCGCAAGTCTGTCAGCGCCATTTTCCCAACAGCATGTGCTCACTTCTTGCCTCTATGTCAAAATATCAACATTAACAGGAGTCTGGAAGAAGTTGATTCCAACCCTTGTGGATGACTTTGAGGGGTTCAAGACTTCAGTGGAGGAAGTAACTGCAGATGTGGTGGAAACAGCAAGAGAACTAGAAATAGAAGGGGAACTTGAAGATGTGACTGAATTGCTGCAATCTCATGATAAAACTGTAACGCATGAGGAGTTGCTTCTTATGGATGAGCAAAGAAAGTGGTTTCTTGAGATGGGATCTACTGCTGGTGAAGATGCTGTGAACATTGTTGAAATGACAACAAAGGATTTAGAATGACATAAACTTAGCTGATAAAGCAGCGGCAGGGCTTGAGAGGACTGAATCCAATTTTGAAAGTTCTGTCGTGGGTAAAATGCTATCAAACAGCATTGCATGCTACAGAGAAATCCTTCGTGAAAGGAAGAGTCAGTCGATGAGTCAAACTTCATTGCTGTCTTATTTTAAGAAATTGCCTCAGCGACCCCAGCCTTCAGCAACCACCACCCTGATCAGTCAGCAGCCATCAGCATCGAGGCAAGAACCCTCATCAGCAAAAAGAGTGCGACTCACTGAAGGCTCAGATGATGGTTAGCATTTTTTAGCAATGAAGTATTTTTTAATTAAGGTATGTACATTGTTTTTTTAGACATAATGCTATTGCACACTTAATAGACTACAGTAGAGTGTAAACATAACTTTTATATGCACTGAGAAACCAAAAAATTCGTGTGACTCTCTCTATTGTGATATTTGCTTTATTGTGGTGGTCTGGAACTGAACCCGCAATATCTCCTGTACAGTTGAAATTAATTTTACTTAATTTTAAGTTCTTTATGCAGTGAAAACATCTGCTTTCCTTAGCCTTTGCTTCTATACTGGAGAGGTTGGAAACCTGTTGTCATAGAATGTGCTAAAATTCTGTTTTTCCTCTATATCCAGTTTCACCACAACCCTCTGCATATTTTTTTAAATCTGTACACAGAATGCACTACTAGTTCCTTTTGCTAAGGTGTTTTCCTTTATGGAATTTCCCTTTAAAAAGCTCAACAAACTATGAAAGTGTAATTTACCAGGAAGACTGAGAAATATGAAGTCAGTGGATGTAATCTGTCACCCCAAAATAGAACATATATGTAAATGTCAAAACTAAGGCCTCCACCTTCTGCATATTCCAAGCAGATATATTTTTCTTAGACCCTGATCACTGACTTTTGGAAGAAAGCCTCATACTGTTGGAGTCTCCTTATGCTGTACTTTTGCATAATTGTATTGGGGCCAGTGCATATTCTTGCTATTCTTGTCCTTAAACCACTGCTATTTTTATTGCAATTTTCATTGCGTCTCATCTCCAGTTAGACCTTAATTATGTTGGAGCACAGTCCATTGGAGTTTCTACTGAATTATGGATATGTTAAAATATTTTTATAGGCTCTTACAGTTGAGATAGACTTTTATAATTGAAGTGATGTCTTTGGTTAAATATTGTCTTCTCTAAAAAAAAAAATCATTTTTACATGGATGCAGTACTAATCATAATATATTTAAGGCAATTTGTAAAATAGTTCACCAAAAATATTAAGCAATTTTAATATTAAGTGCTGAAGCGTCCTTAAACAGAGGCAGGTTGAAGGATCATTTTAATGTGTTACTAAAGAGCCTCTTTTCTTGTCATGTAAGATCCAGATCCTCCCAGTTCCACATTTCAGATTTCATTAGCATAGTGTTTGCTCTCAAGCCATGCTGGGCCATGGCAGGACAATGCTTTTGGTTTGCAGCCTTCTTCATCAGCCCCTGTGGTAGGGAGCAGGTATAGGTTGAGCCGAATCATTTTGATAGTGGCATGAGTTCAATCTCAACAGCTATCAACAGCCAGGTGCATGACAGGAAAGGTATTGGTAAAGATAGTGCCTGGGAATGAGCTTCTGTGACCAGAAAAACTTGTCTGGCCCACAGTCAGCTTTCTGACATTTTTCCAGTGAAAAATCAGCAAGGTGGCCTGTCTCACTACTGGAGACCATGATATTGAAGCTAAAAATAAAGTAGAGGCAAAAAACGTATTCAGGACTGTCATCGTACAGCTTATTCCATGTGGGAATGTCTAGAGAAGGGAAGACATTGCTGAAACCAGAATGGTGCTGTGTAGGTGCCATGAATCAGTTGCAGAATTAGAGCCTGGATGCATATGATTTCTCTTGGAAATGATTCATAATCATGAATAGATCAGTGAACAGGATCCAACTTCATCTTCTGTAAAACCAGGGTTTTTTCAGGTGGGATCTTGGAACTGAATCCTGAAGAGGTAGTTGGGTGTATCTATCTGTTTAATTTCAACATACAGGTGTGTCCACTAAATGCAACGTGTTGTTGTCAGGAAAAGGTGTATAAATCTTTCTCCAGTCGGGAGGGAGTTGGGGAATAGGTGAGCCTTGCCTTGCTCCACCTGGAAGGGTTATTAGAGATGGGAGGCAGGAAAGAAGGCACTGGAAAAGAAAGGCGGTAGAGTGCCCTTCTGTTAGCATAGGGATCTTGGCTGGAGCTAAAGAATATTGGGAAAGTGTAAGTGCAAAAGTGTATCCTAAAATGCTGCTCCAAGAGGTACTGATTTGTTAAGTAGGACAGTCTAAGGCTTGTTTGAGGTGGTTGGGGTGCCTGCATATTATATTTCTTCTTGATCAAAGAGGTTTGCCTATTTATATAGAGCTAGCTGTACACTAGCTGCCATGAGGCCAAGCATGTGGCTCAAGGTTTTGACAAGTTCAGGTCTGCAAAACTGAGCTTCCTGTTCCACCGTTGCCATCCCTCGGTGCTACAAAATTCAGTCAGTCTAGTGCATGTCTACCTACCTCTCAGAACGGTGAGCAAAAAAAAGATCCAAGGCAGCCATGAACACTGTCTCTCCAGTTTTGTTTTCAGAATTGCACTTCAAAAGGAGTGCAAATGTTCAGCTTTGTTGTTGCAAAGTAGCAATTTGCAATAAAGCTGCAGAATAATCACTTCTGAAATGGAAACCAGTGGGCTCCAAATTGGTTCTTCTGACTCTAAAACTGCTTGCAGGAGAATTTTTCATTCTCTGGTGATTTTGCGAAGTGGAGCTAATTAACATTTTTAAAAGTAATTAAATGAAAAGTTAATCTTCATGAATGCTAGTTATGGTAAACTCAAGTCATTTAACTCATGTAAGTAATCCTTGTTCAAATGAATTGTCTGTCTGACCTCCCTGCTACTTATATGGATAAGGATTGCTTATGTGAATACGGGTTACGTAATGGGGCCCTAAACATACATTAACAACACCTTGTCTGCATGTGCACAATAATGTTGCATGGCAGTAAAACCACATGATAACTCTATTACTTCTGTATAACAGAAAATGTATCCCTGTAGTTCTGGTGAGACTATCTAGAGAAAGTGAACGTTTATGGTTCCTTTGAAAGGTGTCTTGTGGGAATTCAATGCCATAGAGCCTATGCCCACTTTAGCAATTGATTAAGTGCAATAGAGGCAGATAGAATTGGCTTGTGCTGAGACCCCTAAATCTCCTCTGCATGCAATTCAGGGGTTTTACTTAAGAGTAAATTTTGTTTTTTTCCCTAGATCAGACTTCCCCACCACAGTAGCTCAGACCCTAGCATCCCCTTTTGGGACTGGAGTACATTTGATGCCTACCAGTTAGCACACTCCAAAAATGCCCGAGTGAACTAGCTCGTGGTTAGTGGGGACAAGCAAGGAATTGACTTTAAAACTACACAACTGCTGCAAACAAAGTTACAAGGGCAAATACAGCCAGTAGATATTGGGTGAGCAGAGAAGAATAAAAACAATGAAACTAGGACATCAGTGTCCTAGCCGATTAATTCTGAAAGAAGTATAGTTTGACTCTGTTTGCCACACAGTAGAAGTAAAGCCCTTAAACTTTTGTCATGCCTGCAACAGTGAAGGCCCCTTCTCCCATATGTAGCGTTAATAAGTGGCCAGGTTAAGGACAGATGCTAAACTGATGTGGCTGTTTGTCTGTAAATATAGTTGAGATTAAGTTAGAGAATGCCATTGCCTTGCTCGGTTGCATCCAGGTTGGACAGCTTCCTTCAGAAGCACTTGTTGGATGGGGTAAATAGCTTGTGCTGTGGGGGGAGGATTTGAATGAATTCATTTTATAAACATTGTGTCTTCTTTTGATAGTTTGATTTCCTTGTGGCAAATACTTCTTGCTGTCTTCACCACAGTATATGTAGCTTAAACATTACTGTATTGACAAATGAAACAGGTGAAATAATGGAATTGTAAACTGTAATACAGTACGATATTGGATAACCAATACTGTATTAACCATAAATAATTTCTCTGTATCTGGATACCTAAGAGTCAGTTCTTAAAAAAAGGAGCCTTATTTTCCTGTGGATGGCTTGTTGGTGTGAGTCAGAATGCTATAATCAAATTTAATTTCCTTTTACTTCTTTCAGTATTAGTAGTATTAGATTATCTTTTTTCCACTTGTGTATTCTAGATACAGCTAAAGCAATACCCTGTGATACCAGTCCATTTTCCTCTGGCCAAGGTGCTTCAGTTCGGGTTCCCTCTAATGCGAGTCCTCATTAAGGCAGGTAAATATTAAGAATATATTGATTCAAATACAAATACATTTGAAGCCAGTTTCAGGCAATCTTGTTAAAAAGAAAAAACTTACTTTGTTCTGCACAGCAAACAAATTCATCCCATTAGAAATAAATTATAAGTAGTGAGGAGCAGGAAGGCTGTTTCAGGAACTCCAGGAACTATCATAGGCATCCAGAATCCCATGCGTTCATGCAGTATCTGACATTATCCTTAATGTAGTGAAATACACATCTTAGTAAACGATTGAGCAAGTTGTTCTACTTAACGGTGGCCTGTCTTCCTTCCTTCTTCCCTGCCTTTCTGTGAACTGTTCATATTTTCTCTTTAAACACATGGACATTTGAAAGGAAAATTTAAGAGATCCTCTAATACATAGTTGTATGTCTAAATAGATTAAAGGTTAAGGCAAGAGAAAGTGAATAATGATTAGGATTGTAAATATTATACCATTTATTTAACATTTTGTAAACATTTGAGTTCCTATTTTGTAGTCAAAATAAATGTTGAAAAGAAACCTAGCCATCAAGATATAAAAGTTCAGTAGGGACAAGATATTCCAACTTGTGCTAACTTGTGTGCCTTGATGCTCTAGTTGGTTATCTTATGTACTTGTATGTATACAGTATGCACATAGAAGCTTGTATTTTCTTACAACAGCTTTCAGTCAAGTATTTCAGAAGGATTTCTGTGAACAGCTTTTCATAGCATTCTCTTTTTCATCAACTAATGAGGTCAACCTAGTAATGGTCAAGAAAATGGCCATTGCAATGGCTGCTAACCAAATGTCCTGGCATATCAGGGAAGGGAGGACTTTAAAAGCCAGGAACCTCAAGACAGAGTTGATCCTGGCACTCGTGATTTTAAGACAAGCTTGTCTAACTAAACTGTCATATGGGAGGAAGGAGAAAGTGGCAAGTCTCTAAGCATTGCCAAAATCATTAATTTTCTTAATTTCCAAAATAGCCTCAGGAAAAATTGCAGCAATGCTGAGCTTGTGAACTAAATTACTTTTGAACAAACAAAAAAATGAACAAGAATATGGGTTATTTTGTATTTAAAATCTTCCAGTCAGTCTTTCTGGAATCAAGCTCATTTTTTTTCTTGTATGCTTATATTCTTACAGGAATATTCTTCACATATAGCCTAGTGTTAAAGGATCTTATCATCTCAGAATGGAAAATCTGAATGGAAATGGAAATGGAAATTACTATCCATGGTTGGAGCCTACATTTATTGAGGAAATTGAACTCCTATTTAACAAAGAATTCAAGGATACTCTTAACTTCGGTTACATTACCAGTGTCATTCATTTCAACTTGCTCCAAGTTGAGCACATGTTTTTAGGTGTTTTGTTGAGCCCACCTATAGGAATTTTGTGGGATTAAGCTTCTACCATTTCAGATGGCTTCCTGGGAAAATACAGAGGGCCTGCATCTATAACTTTGAATTCTGTCCAAATCAGAGGGAAACAAAATCAAGGTTAAAGAGAGAATGTCACTGAAGGTTTGAGAGACTGGTGGCTTGAATGATCACTGAATATATCTCAATAGGGACACTGTCATTATGCAAGCCACAGAGGACTTAATCCACAAATGCACTCTATGAAAATATCATGACAGAACATAAACTGCAATTTGCATTGTGGCAACTTAGTTTCATTAAGAATTGGCTTTTGATAGTGCTTTGTATCTGTATATATGCCCAGTTTATCACTATGCTTCAGACAAGAGAGACTAAGGCTCATGTTTCTGAAGCACTTCAGGCAGTTTTGGTCTGGATTGAAAAACCTAATGGATTTAACTGGCTAAATCCCATTTTCTTAATTAATTTAGGGTATGCGTGTTCTACAGACAGAGGTGTTACTGTGTGTTATATAGGTATATGCAAAAAGACTCTGCCACAGTGCACTGAGTTGCACAGTGGTGTAATTGTAGTACCATAGAGCTTAGTTCAAGTTAGCTGAATAGTTTGGCACACTTGGGGTGCTTTTGCTAAGTTGGGTCCTTGCAGGTTATTATCACTCACCAAACTAGCTAAAGGCATTTCAGCCATGCCAATGCAAACTACATGCACATGTTTGACTAGAGGGGCTGTTGGTCTAAATTCTCAGATGGTGTGGGGTTTTCATTTCTCAGGCACTTCAGTCTTGACTCCTAGGCTATGTTTCAACCCGTTCAGCTAGAGGAACTAGACAAATGTTTATTTTAGTAAATCCAGAGTGGCAGGGGGCTGTGATTTCCACAGGAATCAAGAAACCTCAGTCACTGTCCAGTGCCCTGAGTAGCTTTGCTTTGCTTTCTAAATCTTGTGCAAAAAATGTGAGAAGTGCTTGCTGTTATTGTTATCTTGTGGGCAGTGGATGCAGGGTAGTGTGTAGGCATTCCAGATTTGCCATGAAATGTTTATGATACAAACAATGATTATATGCTAGGTATAAACTTACCTTATAATCATTGAGATTCTTGATAGCCAACAATCAAGCTAATACTGCAATTTCCAGTAAGCAGCTGGCAGTAAATGTGAAGTAAGCACAGAGCATTTTTTCTCTTTTCATTTTCTTTTTAATCGGTTTTCTGCTAAAAGCACTTTGGGTGGTGGTTAGTTACATGTGTTACTACATTATATTCACTAGCCTCCTTGGAGAACATCAGACTAATTAGAAACCCTGAACTCTCACTTGTAATTTATAATCTGGCAAAAGAGTCAAAGAAATTAAAAAGGTACTAAGAACAGACCTTTATGACACAGGCCAAGGCAGCACTTCTCTTCGGAAAGGTCAATATCATTGAGAAGCTAAGATATTATAGGCCCACCTAAGCCGAGACTTGAGCGTCAGTAACAGTAATGAGTTTCTTAGTCTACACTCAAGAGAGTCTAAAATTAACCTCATATCATCTTCCAACTTGACCTCAATCACAGCAATTAATTAACAGGCACTGAAAGAACTTTAACAAAGGAGCTGAGTGAAAAGACTCTGAAGGGAACAAGAGGCATTTTTATTTTACATTTTAGCATGTTCTTTTTTTCTTTTTCCCCCAAACTGTTTGGAAGAGATACTTTTGGTGAAATCCTGCCAGAATACATTATTAAGACCAAATTCCGTGACTTAGTGCAGACTTAGAACCTGGGCATTAGTGTGTAACTGTGCAACTCAATTCTATACTTTTTTTAAAGTCAGTTTTATTCTTTGTGGAAGTAGATATGTCCTTGCATTTGTTGAGTCTGGCAGATGTCTGCTGAACCCTGCCTTTTCTACCCCTCCTCCCCCCCGCATTTAAAGACAATCAGCAGTGGTGTCAGCCTTGCTGTTACGCTTTGCCAAACTACACCCACATTGCAACAAAATCTTCCCCTGAATAAAACTATTGCTTAACTACAAGGCTCATTCACTTTCTGGTGTTTCTCCTGAAAGACTACCAACTAACTTGCCTACTAATTCTGGCAGTGGTGATAGTATTTCTGATCGTCACTGTGCCATGAACTCAGCCAAGACCCAGAAATGCACTACACGAAGAGCAGAGATGGGCCAGCGAAAGAAAACAGTTTTTCCTTAATACTTCTTGTTGGCCAAGCTACAGACCTCCCAATAGGAAAAGAGGGAATTTTTGGACAAAGTTGTCCAACAACTCTGCAGTTTCTAACAAAAAGATTAAGTCTATTGTGAGAATGCCTCTTGACAGATTTCCTCATACAAAAATTGGAGGAGTTTTGTGGTGATGCTTTCTAAATGAAAATTGTATTTTCTTAATTTCTGTTTCTCTGACATAGGTTAAATTAGTTTTTTTTTTTTTAATTACACTAATTTACACTATTTGTTAAGAACAAAAAAAGAATACTACTGAATCCTAAATGCTTTCTTGGCTTAGAGATATCTTCAGATATACTTTCCAACCTGAATTCCCTTTGAAATCTAAAAGATTTTCATTGGACAGGAAAGTTGTTTCCCACACAGATAAATACAGAGCAAAACAATCACTAAGCCTGAGGCAATTCAGATGTGTCCACAAGCCATATAGCTGAGGCTTGTCACCAAAGAGAGGGCAGGCATGAGAACTCATTTTTCATTGTACTTGAGCCATGACAAGTTCAACACTGGATCATGAATGTCAGTTTTACTGTAATCGTGCTCCAGTTAAGTTATACCAACTGTACAAGCTTGCTTCCTAAACCAAAGCTCAGATGGGCCATTCCTTGGGAACGGTCACACATTTTGCCCATTTCAAGAGCTGACAGTCATTGTTACCATAGATGGTCTTACCAGAGCTTCAAAAACTATGATTTTCTCAAAAACACTTTTCCCAGTTTAATTCTTACTCTTTTCTGGGTCGTATTTCAAAGTATGCTGCATTTCTGACATCACTAGTGAGTTTGGAACTTCTATTAAATATAAAGACTTAATTTCCACTAAAGTGTCTAGAGCTTGACTTGGAAAGCATTTTGCATTCAAAATAAATTTCCCTGACCTCAGATAATGAAATAATTGGAAACATACATTATTTACGCTTCAACGTGTAGACAAATATCTTCAAGATCAGCATCTTATTTCCCTGCCACACTTTATTGTATATACTGGCTTCTCCAGGAAGGGTCATTTGTAAGTAATGATTATTTTGAATAGTTTATTAATTTCAAACACTTTGCCATTTGCAAGAATTAACAGAATTAAATTATGCTGGCCATAAGAAATTGGCATATTTGTTGGAGTTTCTTGGACTGTCTGGGCAAGCTGAAAAAGGTATTAGTTCACATTAACTTCACTAGAATTAGTTTTGTACCAAATGATATGATTTGTAAAAATAAACATCCAATATTTTGTTTATATTTGGGATTTATTGGTCCCCATTTTTGTGTGTTATGCTTTTAAATTCATGTGTTTTGACAGTATTGGTAGTTCTTTGAGAAATCAGTTACAATATGCACAAGAAATAAGAATGCTGTACATAATAGTTGGAAGGTACCACCTACATATTCATTTGAATGATTAAAGAAAATATCTCATCAGGAAAAAAGAAAGAATCTGTGGAAAATTTTTCAAAGAAACATACTTTATCTTACAAATTTAAAATTCAATGGGAATTGTATTGGAAGTCCTGTATTGATTAAATTGATGCTGTGTTTGACGAAAAATGTTTTCTACTTCTGTAAATACCTAGGACGTACATTGAGCTTGAGGGAATGAAAGCAAAGCAATTTAGATTCATCAGCTCTAAGTCATATGCCTGCCTTAATGGTGCTTTCTGGACCATGACAGCTTCAAAACAATGCAATAAAAAGGAAAATATTTCATTCTTTTGCCAGAGATCACGTTTCATGAGTTATCTAGAATTACTTATCAAAAAGAAAGAACCTTGATTACCAGGTGCAGATAGTGCAGTGTTTTTCAGCCTAGGTGAATCTTACGGGGGGCAGGGATGATGAATCAACACGTCTGTGTAAAAAAAAAAAAAAACTATTAAAACAAAGTGCAAGTGCTGCAGGTCCTGGACTTTTAGCTGGCAAAAGGAATATTCTTGACATTTTTGTAATGCATACTCTACAGCGTTAAAATGAATCAAAAACGCGTTTTCTGTCCCAAGTACAATTATATTTTATATGTTTTGTTGCCATTCTGGATTATTCTTTGTTCTATGATTTAGAAGTGGCTTTAAGCCACACTCTTTCCACTGAGCCTTAGATATGACAGCAGTTCAATTCACCTAAGATTTTAACTGTGTTCCTTTATGCCCTCCAATTAAAAAAAAAAAAAAGTCTTACTGACACCTTCCAAGTTACATAGGTGATTTCATAAATAAGTCTCCTATTGTGCTATTTCTGTTTGTGTGAGTGTGGCTGAGAAGAGAGAGCTATTTATTCCTGGGCTAACTGGCTACTGACAAATTATGGCTTCCTATTAGCAGAGGAGCCAATAATAACCGTTTGCAGAAGTCATGAAACAAATTTAGAAGCCATTTTGTTGACACTTCTTAGATTAAAGACATGCTTGTTACGAACATGTCCCTGGCAGTAGTTCCAGGAAGCACAGTAGCTTAGTACATCAGAGAAACCTCCCTTAGTGTCACTCACATGACAGCATTTCTGTTCTCCTTCAGGTAAAAAAAAACAAAACAGAGATTGGTAATGGTAAGAGCTGGATGCCATTGCCCTAATTTTTTCATCGCTACTGCCAAAAATTCTGTTTGTTCTATTGCATATGGCATACTTCATATATATCACATCAGTGATTTTGTGGAAAATAATAGATAAAGCCTGCTGGTTAGAGATAAAATTTCTGGTATTATAATTAAATTATTAGCCTTTGAAGAAGGTTTGAAGCAGTCTCAAGTTCAAGATTTCCCAGCTTCACTGTGAGCTCTCCATTTATAAACATGTGGCTGATGCTGCTTCTCAGGTACATGTGCTGGGCAGAAGCATATGCACCACCCAAGCTTCTGGAGAATTGTGGACAATCCAGATCTCTCGCTTTGTAAAAGTGACCATAGAGGTAGGGGCGGGGGGTTCACTCAAGGCATCCTAATCATCAGCATTTAGAATGATTTTACACAAACAGCTTGTAACTAATTTAGTCACAGGCTCACAAAGTACATCCTTATTTTTTAAGCTAATAGGCAGTATATCGCTGGTGGTTCACTGAGAGCTCCATGGCTTGCCAACTGCCGTGGTGAATAGGAAAACAAAATACAAGGACTCCGTTTTCCTGAAGAAGTAAATAATTATTTCCAGACCTGTTAACCAATAAGTTTAAATACTGAGCATGTGCATAGCACATAGATATTATAGACGTAAAGGAACCAGAATGATTAAACACTGGTTAATGCTTACATACAGATACAATCTTGGTAGTGCTGAGATTCATAGATCGGCTTAAAATTTAGCATAATCTCTGAAGTCCTCTTCTGGATTTGAATGAATTGTTATCATATTGAAAATTCCTCTCTTTCCAGAAACATGCATGTTGCAGAATATAATGATAATTAGGACAGAAGTTTGTTTCGGCTGCTGTTTCATATAAAACACACCCATCTTCCCTGTGTACATTAGGGAGAAGAGTAGCTAACAGCTGAATTGTAAGCATAATTCTACAGTGCAGTTTAGAATGACTCTGGCCCCAGTACTCCAATGTATATATTATGTTGACAGTGAAGTTAATTTATGACACTGAACACAGAAGTCTTTGCTGGAGAGCAATCCATGAATCCTGGAGGAAAGAGAAATTCCAGCAGAATTTTGTTCATCCACAGCTGTTTGATAAATAGATTTTAGATCGGCACAATAGATCACTTGACCCATCTAGTCTCGATGGTGATTGCTCCATCAGCAGGCAGCAATACCCTGTGCCCAGATTACCAGAGAGGTATCCACAGGAAATTTGAATAAAGAAGCAGTTGAGAAACTGAAGCAGTCTCTTTGGAGTTTCCAATGCTATGCAGGAAAATAAGTGATAAGAAGTAATTCTGTTTCATTGCACCATGGAACTAATTCTTCGCAGGAATTAATAAATTATGAAATTTAAAGTATAAAGCTGAGCTTGAAATGAGTGTATCTGTGGAATACAGTTCTTTTCATGATACCATTAATAACTACTGCCATTAAAAATAGCTTTTAATGTATATATCATAGGTGAGCAGATAGGTTGCGCTGTGAAGCTAGGCGTGTGCTAAATCATTTCTAAACTTGCTCTTTAGCATGGAACTTGAGCAAAGAGTGGACTGAAATGCTGTAATACAGTGCATTGTTTTTCATGTTGTGTCTGGCACTATGGCTAGATGGAAGTCTCTCTGTCCTAACCACTTAGCAGCATGGAATATTGTAATGACGTTCTATCTCAGAGGGTAAATAAAGCACCTCTGGGAATTAACTTCAGAGGCACTAAGCAGGAATGAAGCGAGGCTAAAGACTGATGGAATGGTCTGCTTAAATTTTGAGTAAGAGAAAGGGAACAAAAAAGTGGGAGTTGAAACTTTGACTGTCTCTTTAAAGCATTAGAAATGTAACAGTCATAAAATAAATTGATGGAAGAATTAGCTATTTAAATTAGACCCTGCTTGGAAAAACAGTGCTATAAATATTATTCATAGGTTTGTGGTAAAGTTATTGCTTGTGCAGAATTAATTGTAATGTCTTTGTTTAGGTTTTCCACTCCTATTAATGACCTGTGTTAGTGTTTTGTGTGGTTGACTACCCTGGAAAATTAGGAGTCCATTAGCGTATAGATTAAGTTATGTAAATTTGAAATGCTGGACGGGCAAGGGAAATTCACATCAGAGAATAGAGTTTATTTTCAGAGTACAGCTGAATGAAGTGTAGGAAAATAGATTTAAAAAATTTTCCTTTTCTAGGTGCTGCAAATATAGTGGTGACTGCGGTGAAGGTTATGTTTGTTTGTAAATCTTTCACTGACTGTTACATTCAATGTCATCTTCATTCATGAAGCCTCTAGGGCATTGCCACAACAGTAAACATTGTTGTTGTTAGTATTTTAATCTAAGCAAAACTTTTGTTAACTACTATGGAGAAAATACTTTTCCATCTAGCTGATAGTTATGTTAGCTATAAAGTTGGACCACAGATGCTCGTCTTTCTTGATCATGTCCAAAAACAATGTCACATTTCTGATGAGATAAATAGTAAGTATTTTCAACAAATCTGAGATACAGTGATAGTAGAAGGTCCTGTATGACTCATTCTGGCTTTCCTTTTTTTTTTTGCTAGCCATTCATCTTTTCTCTAAATCACAGTATGCACAGAGAATGGAACCAAACTGCAACCAAGGCCAAAGTACTTGCAGTCCTTAGAAATTCTTCCATTTTTTCCAGTGGACTTAGAAGAATCGCCTACTGCACTTCAAATAAAACTTAAGCATTAACGCAATGGATAGACAGAAGCCCCACTGTAAGGAATTAATACTGTCTAATCTAAGCCTTGTTCTGTTTAGATTATGTTGTCTTTTTTCACTGGAGAATGTCTCCAGCATACAGGACAAGTCAAACTCATAAGATACACTGTCACTGTCATGGAAGCCACGTATTTCTTTCCAGCAGGACAAAGAGGAATACTGCAATTATTGCAGTAACTTTATTGATAAGGCTCATTAAAAGAAATAGAAGTAGAAATGTTGTAAGTATACATAGATAGCCAAGTACCAGTAGCTGTTGATGACTTTAGTAATTGGAGGAGTCATGTGTCCATCAGAGGGAGTAAGTGACTCTGTTGCTAGGATTCTGCACGTGACACATTTGTGAATTTAGCTTGAGATGCTGTTGTGCAATTTGATGGAAGCATCTGAATGGCAACTTTGGATCCTGAAAGTCTCTTATCAGTTGTTGCTGAACTCTGAATCAGTCTCAGTTTGTTAGGCAGTTCTGTGTGACGTGAGAGTTCTCAAGATGCCTCCATTTACACATTTTTATGGCTGTAATTGCTTCTATCTTATCAGCTCAGCACCGAAATCCTGCGTAAGCCCAGTCAGGAACCTGAAGCTATGTGCTACTCTGCAGGGATCCTTGACAGGCCTAAGGGGGGAGACAGCTTCAGAGCGAGCTGAATGTGCACAGACACTACCATGCAGTTATGGTTGCTTTGTTTTAAATTGAAGCAGGAGGAGAAGAGAGGAGGTTTGCTATGTTCTACTGTCACATACAAACTAGAGAAAGAGTCTTGGGAGCAGGGACCTTATTCCCAGACTTCTCACAGAATCACAGAATCGCTGAGGTTGGAAGGGACCTCTGGAGATCATCTAGTCCAACCCCCCTGCTCAAGCAGGGTCACCTAGAGCACATTGCACAGGATCGCATCCAGGCATGTTTTGAATATCTCCAGAGAAGGAGACTCCACCACCTCTCTGGGCAACTTGTTCCAGTGCTCTCTCACCCTCACAGTGAAAAAGTATTTCCTCATGTTCAGATGGAATTGTCTGTGTTTCATTTGTGCTCGTTGCCTCGCGTCCTGTCGCTCGGCACCACTGAAAAGAGTCTGGCCCCATCCTCTTGACACCCTCCCTTCAGATACTTGTACACGTTGATAAGATCCCCTCTCAGCCTTCTCTTCTCCTCCAGGCTAAACAGGCCAAGCTCTCTCAGCCTTTCCTCATAAGAGAGATGCTCCAGTCCCCTAATCATCTTTGTAGCCCTTCGCTGGACTTGCTCCAGTAGTGCCACATCCCTCTTGTACTGGGGAGCCCAGAACTGGACACACTACTCCAGATGTGGCCTCAGCAGGGCTGAGTAGAGGGGGAGAATCACCTCCCTCCACCTGCTGGCAGCACTCTTCCTGATGCACCCCAGGATACCATTGGCCTTCTTGGCCACAAGGGCACATTGCTGCCTCATGCTTAACTTGGTGTCCACCAGCACTCCCAGGTCCTTCTCCGCAGAGCTGCTTTCCAGCAGGTCAACCCCCAGCCTGTATTGGTGCATGGGGTTATTCCTCCCCAGGTGCAGGACCCTGCACTTGCCTTTGTTGAACTTCAGGAGGTTCCTCTCCACCCAGCTCTCCAGCCTGTCCAGGTCTCTCTGAATGGCAGCACAGCCCGCTGGTGTATCAGCCACTCCTCCCAGTTTTGTATCGTCAGCAAACTTGCTGAGGGTGCACTCTATCCCTTCATCCAGGTCATTGGTGACCTCTCTTTGTCACTGATCTTCTGTTCTTTTCTGCAGTGTGTTGTAGCTTTGTTGAGAGGTGTGTAGATAGCTCTTTCAGGTTTGTCCATTGTCTGATGGTAAATGTTCCTTAGGAGAATTCTCTTGGCTTAGAGATGTGGGTATAAGCTCCTTCAGGCTGAGAAAGGTATCAGCTCTTGCTCGTCTAGTGCCTGGGCAAATGCTCTAATTGTTAGCTTTTATTTAAGTGGTGAATGCTTTCTTCAGGTTGCAATTAAAAAAAGGTTTATTTTGGGTTCTGGCTCCTGAGGGGACAGTTGCGTCTCTCCTGAAGCCCTATTTCTGTGTGGAAGCTGGAGAGAAGGGCAGGATTTCAGGAATACCCCTGTGCTTACTTAGTGTCTTCTGCTGTCAAGGAGTTGGAGAGGAGTGCCTTTTTGAATTGCTTAACCCCTTCATACCCTGCATAGAGAATAATCACTACTAACAAGTTTTAGACTGCTCCGTACCTACAAGCTAGATGTTAGGCCACCAACGTTGTAGGTACTGAAAGTTTTTTATTGGGACAAATTATAGCTGCGTCGTTAACAATGGGAATAGAAATAATGTGATAATTAGCTCTTTAAAATGCTTTCTGAGAGCTTATCTTACACTTATATCTGGTAAGTGCTTTTACTTTTAGCAGAGGGCAAAAAAGTGCTGGCATTCAAGTACCTCACACAACTTGAGTAAGAAGATAGTTCTTCCGCAGTTACTAGTGGTAAATGATCAATGTTTGCATTCTCAACACTGTCATTAGACCATGCAGTGAAAGCATAGCAGTATGAATAGGGGAAGTCCACATCTATCTAAACATGCAGTTTCTGTTCCTGCAGAAAGAGATCTTGAACAGTGAAACCAGTGAAACAGCACCAAATCATATCATAGGGGGAAAATTTTTCTTCATAACTCCAGTAGCTAGAAACTTCATCTTAAAAAACAAATGCATCAGTAATGTTTTAAATTCTCCAAGACTGATAATTTCACAAAAGAAATTTTGACATCATGTTTATAGTGACACGAAATAATAAACTGATGCATAGCCGAAGCCCATAATATCCTCATTATTGTTTGAATGGTAACTGATTTGAATATTACTCCTACAGTCTCTCTATAGTCAGTGTAATCTATTTGTAGTATTTAGAGTTGACCTTCTGGATAACAAAAATGTGTGGTGGTGTACAAACAGATAGAAAGATACAGCCAGTGCTTGCTGGAGTTTAAATCTTCACTCTAGTCTGTATTTCTGAGTTCAGGTGGGTTGTCTGGAGGTGTGTATGTTTTAAATCTCACTGAGAGCAGCTAGAGTAAGTGGATAGATACCCTTTTAAAAAACAGTAAAAGTAACTCCTTTTATGAAAATCATGATGCACTCTTGATCTTATTTTCATGTTTACAGCAGCAAGGCAAGTAGAACAGATTCAACTATGTGTAATGAGCAACATAGTTGTTTACTTCACAGTTTATATTTTTGTGGTGTAATATTAGAATGAAACACAATTTGCATCTTGAACTTTAAAGGTATTGCTGAGTCACTAGGAAGGAAATTACTAAATGTGATGTGACCTGAAAAGGTTTTTAAGAAGTATATACAAGAAATAACTTTAGTTTTCTAAAGCTATTAAAAGGGAAAGCTTGATGTCTGACCACCCATGCTGAATGATTGTGATGGAACAACCTCAAGTAGATGATGAATGCAAATTGTGACTAAAATTTATTCATTTACTTCCTTCACTACAACTTTTTTATTATTATTATTAACTCAAAAGAGTGAGTGGTTTGGCTGCCTTGCCATGTGTGACTATATTGTGAAACTGGCAGCAATCTGAAGATATTTCTTTCAGTAGATGTCAGTCTACGTGTGTGATTCAGAGTCACGTAAATATTTAATTCTTTGCAACTAGGAAAAGTGTGGAGAAGAAATTTGGAGTATCTAGTGTAGAGAAATACAGTGAAAAGGTAAAAAGGACTGTTACAGTATCTAGTTTGTCCTACAGCTATTGTAGTTCAATTCGGAACTAGATCATTTAAAAGAGATGTGATGGTCATTTAAAAACTGTCACAAATCCAAAAATACAGAAGAATACATAACAGCACTGGGCAAATTGTAGAAATAATATGTGAAGCATAGGGGAGGAAGTGCAGTGAAACACAGATCACTCCTGTATACACTAGTAGTAACTTAAATGTGGGAATGATAGTGGTGTCTGTAAAATCCTGGCCTTGTTGAATAGAAAGAGAAGGAAGGAAAGAGAAGATGTGTCCCAAGAAAAGTGAGAGAGGCAAGGGTATGAAGCCAAGTGACACACTAACTGCAGGGGACCAGGGCAGATGAGGAAGTTAAAGGGTGAAAGTAGGAGGAGGCAGCAAGTGTCTGGAAGAGGCAGGTAGGATAATCGTATAACACTTGCCTCCACAGTTTTTAAAAGTGACCAAATTTTTTGAAGGCTCAGGATTCCTAGGGTTTTCTAGGCAGCAAAAACTTTATTTTCATTGAATAAATGATGTTTTGCCTTTTGTAACAGGTGTATAATACAGCCTACTACTCTTACAAGTTATTCAATTAGCAGAAGTGGTAGAGAACTGCTCTGGGATCTGAAATTGCCAGTTCAGCTAATGAACCATGCAGGTGTTCAGGTTGCTTCCATGTAACTTGTGTGGGAGAGGGCTTCTTTTCAGCTGTTGAAGTTTTTGATTAGAAAATTTCACTAATGAGTACATTAAAAGGGCATTTAAGTCAAGAACCAAGTTGAGAAATGGCAGAATCAGGCATGTTGCATTGGCATATTTGATGGGGTAGGTCGCCAAGTCGGTCTCCACTTTAGCTGGCAGTAGAGTCATTAATAGAATTTCCTTGAAGAAAAGTGAGTTTTCAGTTAATGAAAAGTATAGATACATTTCTCATGTGGCCTCTTAGAATAAAGACTACCAAAATTTCAGCAAAAATGTTTCCATTTGCTGGTTGTGCGATAGCCCTGGTCCTGATGGCCTTTCCTACCACCCTTCAGTTTTCAGTGGAACCTGCAGAATTCAGAATGAATGTGCTTCCCACCATGCAGCTGCTCCTTGCCAGGCTCCCACTTTTCCTTACAGTTACCCAGATAATCCTGCCCCCGCTTCAGTCCTGAAAATAAGGAAGACGAAACTTTAATAAGAACTGAATAGATTAGAGAAAACGAGAGACTACCTGCAGGGAGAAGAAAAACTGAACAGCACTGAAATTTTACAGTAGACAGTCAATGCATGGTCTGTTTTGAACTTCTTAGTGTAAATGGAACATGATATAACCCCAGAGATGTGTTCAGAGAGAACACAGAGAAGTTGACCAGGACTTTTCTAAGTTGTGTTTCCAGGCCTGTCTTATTTCATGGGATTGTGCACAGTTTCCTTTAATTTCACCAGTTTCTTTTGGCATAAAGAAACCTTTCTTCCCCTTCCCCTTCCCCTTCCCCTTTCCCTTTCCTTTCCATAGGATTTCTTCTTTTGATCTCATTTCAGTCACTCCAGGACAGAATATTATAGCCAGCTCGCTGCCTCTGAGTTCCTGCTGGTCTCCGCAAAGTAGACTTTATTTTCTTTTATGTGCTATCTTTTATTACAGGACATCAAAAACTGAATCACAGCTTTATCCTGGTCTACTTAGTAGTGGCTACCCTACTGTTCTTTACAGCATTTTTCAAGCATCTTTTTAAGAGTGGGCTTAAACTTGTCTCTAACACTTCTACAGTAACTATAATCTCTTCATGCTATTGATCTGTCATATATCTAGGAATGTTTTTGAGTGAGGGTTTTTTTTTCTGAAATAAATCAGATGAAATCAAATACAATCAAAATCTTGTCTTCCCCTGCATCAGAGAATATTTTGTAGGCAAGCGTAGAGGCTGGATTTTACTTTGTATCTAATTTTAATCCCTGATCCAAACCTCAGTGTAATAAACTGTATTGGGAAATGTGGGTCCTGTTCTAGTAACAGTACGTTTCCCCTTAAAATGCCTGCTTTTTAAAGATTATCACCCTGGGTGCTCTTTTGTTTGTTTGTTTTTATTGAACCATGTATTCTAATGCCCTGGGCATAAAATAGGTAAGCACATTTGGAAAGGAGTTAAAATGCAGGATGTATGAAACAGTATTATCACTGAACCATAGAAAAGCGAAGAATGGTTTCCAAATTATACCCATACTAATGTAGGGATTTTTTTTCCTTTGATAGTAATTGGAGGAGTCTGTCATTTATGAGGTTTTTTTCAGCACACATTAGGAAGGCAATAAATACCCTCCAAGCATCTGAAAACATCCTTAGCTGTCTTTTAGTCATTGAAGTTAACCAGTGTATTGGCAGTGTCTGTATTGCATGTGACAGACAGCTTCAATGGGAAAGACAATCTAATCCATTTTTTCGTAATTCAAACCAATAATACAATGCTGCTCTTTAGAGACACTCTCATAAAACTTTTGTTTCTGACACAAACAGCATTAGAGGTGTGAGCTAGACTTCTAAACTATGGCAATCTGGTGATAAGAATATACAATGCAGCTGAAATAAAATAATATCTCTAGCATAATGAGAGGGAAGAGTATATTTTACAAAAGCAAAAGCCTTCAAGAAAATGAGCAAAAGTGGATCTTATCTTCGTTATCTCCTCAGTTCAAATTGTTGTTATTAGGTATGTCTAAACGCATAGGTCTGCGAACAGTGAAAGTACTGTACCCTTTACTTCCCTGTTTAGTGCTGCACGTATCCCCATTTGACTGAGGATTTAGAAGACACCTTGTGTCCCCCCTTGAAAGAATGTATTACCTTTTTCCAGCTTTTCACAGACCCAGAGATAAGCAGAAGCAATTGTAGCAAAATCCCATGACCCTTTTGCTTTACATAGCCTGGGAATATTATGCACCTGGTAACCGCTGCATTTCCTGGCTCTTTGAGGTGCCCCTTTTATCTTCAGTTACCTGTTTCTGCTCAGGTGCAGCTCAGGTTTCCTCGAGCTCCAGTTCACCAGGGTTCTCCAGGTCTGACTCTTCGTACCCTATCATCTGAGGAATTTAATGATCTATCAAAGCCCAGAAATCATTCCAAATGCTTGTGTTGTCGAGTCCATAGGTGAGGGCATTGGCTAACCTCTGCCTTAAAGGTCCCTATTCTCTTGGGTCACTCCTACTTTCTTCTTAGAGCGAGAACTGGGGAAGAAACTGAGAGGGGTTAGTGAATCCTCCCTTAGTAGGGCTGCTTTCTGCCTAAACCTGTGACCTCTGAGGGCAGCCATGGGATAACACTCTCCAAGCCCTCTGCATGCTCATGGAACAGAAGCTCCAGCAACAGAGTGGGAAGGCCCCCTGCGAGCAGCCCTGTCTGGGCTCAGGAGGTCCCTTTGGAGCACCACCTGCCTCAGCGCATGCCAGATGAGAACATGGGAGTGTGCGTGTGAGTGCTTCTCCCTTTCCTTGGAATCTACCCAAGCTTCTCCCCCAAACAGTTTCCATATATCATTATTGGTATGTGTGTTCATGCATTTTATGCTTAACATCTGACATCCTGGAATTTCATGGCAGATTTTTTGATAGGAACTTTGTCCTCTAGCCAAGCTGCTCCCCTGTTTCCATTAAGCAGGTGCAAAACAAGGTTTTGGCTTCTGTTTCCATGTGTAGACATTTAGATAAGCAGCCACACTGCAGAGGTAGTGATCATCTTGCAGAGTTCTTTGACTCCTTGTGTAAGTCCTTCAGTGCTTCTCCCTTTGGTGCCGATAGATTTCCTTGTCATGTTAAGGGTCACCTTCAGAGGTCAGTCACTTTGATGAAAAAGAATGTAGCAATCAGAGCTGCATGTAGTATTTGATTCACCATTCAAAACACTTCAAGACCAATCTCATACTTAATGTGTTGGACAGTTTCACCTTCTCATACAATATTTTTCACGTGACTTTGTTTTGTTTTTTTACTATTTTTACGGTGGCGGCAAATAGATCTCTTCTGTTTTTATCTATGTAGTTTAAATCTTTGACCTGCAAAGGCTAGATTTTTTGAATGGTGCCATAATGTGGAATGGAGTTACAATGTTTAGTGACACATAGGTGTCATTCGTTGAAAGGTCACAGCCTAGGCCTGATTTCATCACAGCCTGATTGCAGGTAATTTCTTCTAGTTCCATTATTGTCTCTTTATGAGAATGTACCTGGGAATTTATGCAGAAGCCATTTTAAATCATCTCCTCTAGGGGAGCTGTATTTGAAGAAGTTAGAAAAACAGCCACACTGGGATATATTTTTCTAGTGGATGGGTTTTACGTAAGTTTCATACTCAGTGTTATGTCCTGTTTTATACAGGAATCCTCACCTGGGAGAAAGAAAGGAATCCTGATATTGTGCTGAGTGTTTCACCCCATGAAGGTATAAGATGCGCAAGTAAAGCTCATGTTCCTTGTGTTTGAGAAACGTATCATCTCTTTCTCACCGTAATTTCACTGTATCCAAGTGGATAGCAATGCCAGTGGATTTACTGTTGCTCTCATTTGTTTACTTGGAAAGATTTGCGGAAAAGGCAGTTTTGGCCCACTGTGACAACAGATGTGGACCAGCTGTTACTTACATGAACACCCACTGATTTGGTGTTGAAAGAAAAGTCTTGGGCAATGAAAGAGGTGAGGAAGGGCCAGTTACAGCACTGTGCATGCAAGTTGTGGAGAGGTGCCACAGTTATGGGAAGGAAGTGTTGCTTGGGAGCCCTGAAGTTGATCTGTGAGTACCTGACTGGAATGGTAGTTGGGGTTGCAGCAGCCCAGTTGGTAAATCCTCTTACAAAGAGACAATTTTAGTTTTGCACTTGTGGACTCTTTTCATGCTATTTGCCCCGTGCGGGGCCCATGAAGTACCTCCATCAGGCAGCCATATCCCCAAATCATGAATTAAACCACAGTCAGGCTGCATTTGTTTTTACAGTTCCCTTCTCTGGGTCATATATCAAGTCTTTGTAAGGAAGGGAGGATCAGAAAACTTTTCATCAGACAAGGTCTGGATTAAAAAACAGAAAAGGAACAAGTGAGTGCAGAATGCAGCAACGACACAAGGGCTGTTACCCGCAGCACATTACTTGACATCTGGAACTATTTACCCTGTACCTGCTGAGCCAGATAGATGTGTGCCGTGCACTCAAGAAACATGCACATGCACTTTATACACTACCTCTTTGTACATAGAGTTATGAGAAAAGGACGGAGGGAATTTAACAGGGAATGGTTCCACCCTCTCAAAATATCTTACCATCTTTTCCTCAGTGAAGTTAAGAAGGTGGTTGTGCAAGTTTAAGTTTCATGTCTCTAAAAGTTTTGTACAGCATAAAAGCAATAGCCTAGATTTTCTTCATGCATCAATGTAGATTGCCTCAGTTTAGAAGATCTGTTCAATTTCTAGGAAAAGTGGAATTAAAGGGTTTTTTTGTCTAGAATATTTTTATTTCAGCTGCAAAATTAAAAGGCAAAACGTTTTGCTGTTCAGGAACTGGAGTTTTACATAATTCTTGGCTAAAGTATTTTCGTTTTCACTAGAGGACAAATGATCAAGACAGTATAGTATAAACTTTTAAGGCATATTTATAAGTTATATGTTTATATATTAGATTATTCGTGTTATATAAAAAGAGCTAATACAAAATTTAATTAGTTAACAAGTTTAGTTAACCTGTTAACTAAGTAATCAATGATAATTTTCATAAAGAATTTTTTCTGCTGTAGCCATATTATAATGAGGCTGTTAAATGGTATATTGAAGAGTACTATTTCTTAGAATAACTGATTAATTAAGCAGTCATATTACTATGGATTTATAAGCCATACTTCATACTAACCTGGAGCATATTTATTTCCACATACATTGCAGGCAGCCAACTCAGGTTTCCCCTGTTTTTCCCTATAAAGGTAGAAAACTATTTTACTCAAACAAAGAAGCCTGTTACAAGATTGAAATTTTCTAGAAAAGTTAAAATAAATGTTTCAAATATAGGAGCCATTTATTTCCTACATTCATAAGTAAGATCTCTTTGGGTCTTCAAAAATAAGATGCAAATAGAGCTACAGAGGGATATCAAAAGCAATCTCTGCTAAATCACTGTACCATATAATTTTGTGTGTTTAAAAATGAGATTTGTGTTTCTTATGAGTGGAGCAAAACAACCGATACTGTAATTTCCAAAGATGTTCTTTGTTCCCCCAAACTGTCTCCCACTGTTTGTATACTCTGCATTCTTTTTCTCTTTGCACGATTTGTCAAAATCTATTCAGTCTTTTCAAGAATAAAGCAACTTAGATGTTTGAATAGAAAACATGCAAATATGAAGATTTAACACCATCCCCATACAGCTTTCTGGAAAACTGCAGTCCTAGGAGTGTAGTTCAGCTCTGGCTTACATTGTGATTTTTTAGATAAGAAATTCATTTATTGAAATGAAAGAAAGACCATTTTCAGTCATACCAAATTGAAAATATAATCATGTATCTCAACCTGTGAAGTGTTACTGGGCCTTTAATCAAAAAGTATTACATTATAAGCTTAAATGTGTTTCTGCTGATATTTTCTTGATCAGTGCCACTGATCTAATTTCTATATTTGATTAAGAAGGACAATGATGTAGGGACTGGTATCATTTAGGAAAAAAATGAAAGGTGGAATATTTCTATGAGGAAAACAGACTTTTCTTTTAAAACTTTTATCTGTTAATAGTTATTTAAACATTGTTCTACATCCTGTCCTGTCACTCTGCCTTAACCTAAATTTACGTAATTTCAGATCCATGCAATGGTCTTAAAGATATAAAGTTATTCTCTTTAAATGATTGTGGACACAGACCCTACATGACACTCATTTGTGCAGCTGAAGATGTGATTATTGGAGGGAGAATTTCCAACATGTAGCAGATAATTAGGGCTCAGTTTCCACTGACTGTCAAAAGAAATTGAATGTCTAATCACCCTAAGCATCTAAATTTCGTGAATTCAGAATTAAGATTTTAGTTAGAAATCTATGAAGAGTATATCTTTCACACGTGTCCACTTTCCATTATCTCATTTAGTGGGAAGAGATGGAGATAGGACTCCCTGGGTAGCAGAGAATAAATATTATTATAAATATTACCTGCCAGGAGAAATCTTGCTGTCATTCTGCTGCCCCAGCTGAGGTGCAGGCAGTGCAAGTGGAGCCCGTGTGCCCCATGCTGTCCCTTGCTTTGGGAGGAGGCACCACGTGCAGGGGAGAGGTGTCTCTGGGGCATGCTGTGTGCGTGACTCCTCACCTGCCTGGAGGCAGCCCACAGGTAGCGGGGACGCTGCAACCTGAGCCGGCTCCGTGGCCATGCTGGCGGTGTTTGGC
Organism: Apteryx mantelli; assembly: GCF_036417845.1. Classification (NCBI taxonomy): domain Eukaryota; kingdom Metazoa; phylum Chordata; class Aves; order Apterygiformes; family Apterygidae; genus Apteryx; species Apteryx mantelli. Next base: position 121,059,064 of record NC_089978.1, read on the forward strand.
CCCCGTTCCTGCTTTTCAGGCTGTGGTGCAGAGCCACTCAGGCTGGCCCTGTGTTGGGCCAGCTCGGCCTGTCCGAGTTTTAGCTTCAAGGCTGTGATGTGAAGGGATGGTGCTGCTTCCTGAGCCAGGGAGCAGCAGAGCACCTCGTGGGATTGCATATCCACTGGAAACCCTGGCAGGCCAGACTTGTCTCTGCCTTTGAAAGGTGGTGGATGATTTGCAAACTGAGTGAGCCAGCCATGGCTAATTGAGAATTTTAATTGTAATTTGCGAACCTTAAACAAGACTGAGAACTTTGACTCTTGAAGAGAGGAAAGAAACATCCTGCTGGAAATGGTGGTCACACACAGCACATCCCCATGGAATCGTTCCTGCAGGCAAGTCGAGGAAGAGTTCCCACAGCAGAGTGTCATGAACTTTTCTTGCTGCTCAGTATGATTTCAAATGCCTGATTTCATCTCAATTACTGCACTCCCGTCTATTTGGTTAACTGCTCTTCACAGGAAATAATTACTGTGTCTTTTTTTCCCCCAAATTACTATTACCTTGGTGATGACAGCTAGTCTGATATTTCTAATCGTTCTCGATCCTAAGAAATATTGGGAAAGATATGTAACTATTGGCCAGAGATGTATACAAACAAACTATATATAATTCCCTTTCTTGTAAGCATAGACAATTATCTGGGCACTGCACCAAATAGATTATACGCCTGATCAAATGTCCACTGACTTCAGTATAGATATTCCCATTGGACTAAGTGGATAAAAAGAATAAAATTCAGGGGGCAGAAAGTTAGTACCAAGAGTTCTTAATTATGCTATGGGCTGCAAGACCTGTTTTCTGCAACCAGAATTCCTTTTTCATCTTGTACAGCTAGCATTCATTTAAAGAGGATCCAAGAGGTTCAAAGCAATACATGACCCTGTATTAAAAAAGAAGAGATGGTCAAACTGAAAACATTTAAAGAGTCATTCTAGATATATGAGTTGCCATATGTGACGTTCTGACGTGATGTGCTTTGCATTGAGTAATGAGCTGTTCGTTTTCAGTAAGACAGGTGATTTTTGAAATGTTCATATACATGTTAAGGGAAGAACTATTCAAGATAATTCACTAAAAAAAAACCAAACTGGCTGTTGATGGCTAGTCAGAAACAAAAAATCAGAATCCTTCATGGCATGTGGTAATAGTTGAGCTTGAGGCACTGTGGGTTCACCAGTAACACATGGCAGTTATCAAACTAAAATATACTGGCACTTAAGTATTGCCATGGCATCGTATTGCTGACACTGATTTTGAGAAACACTGATTCAGTCCCTCGACATAAGGCAGAATCACCTAAACCTATGTAGTTAATCAGTGTTTTTCCAACCAACTTTCCAGATACCTCAGCACTTTCCCTAGGCACCATACTCTGGAGTTTCACTATTATAGAAAGTATTTTGTAACATCTGACTTGAATCTTTGTTGCTGTAATTAAGCTCAAGTAACTCTTGTCTTACTACCTTGGGTTGGAGAATAGATCGTTCCTTTCTCTTTGTGGGAGCTGTTGTGCCTTTGGAGGTGTTCTCATGTTCAGTGCTTTCTTCTCAAGGCTAAACAGCTCCAGCTTGTTTCATCTTATAACTTACGTGCCTCACTGCTGCTTTGCTGTTTGCCATTGATCCGCATCTTTCTTGATGTGCTGTCAGAACAGGACTATTTAGGCTGAGGCCTTAACAATGCTGAATACACAGGACTATTTCATGTGTCTTGTAGGCTATACTTGCACTTATTTTTAATTAGTGTAGTATCAGAAGACCCATATTCAGCTTGTGGTGCATTATGGCCCCCAAGTTCTTTTTTATATTGCTTATTTTTGTGTAATTGTCATCTCACCAGTTCCTCATCTTCAGTATTTGTGCACGTGCTTATTCCTACTTTGACATGAGACAGTTGCTCCAGTTCTGTTTTTTTTTTCCCAGAACAAATCTCCCAGTTCCTCAAAATCATCTTGAATTCTGGTCCTGTCCTACAAACATATCTCATGTCCTTCCCAGCTTGGTGTCATTTGTAAGTTTATAAATTTATTCTCTATTCCATCATCTGGGCTGTTACTGAAAATGCTGAGTAGCACTAGACCCAGGAAGGACCCTGTGACACCTTTTTTTGTACATCCTTCCATGTACATCATGTTGCAAAGCAGAACTGTGTCTGAAAAAGACCGTAGGATGTTTTTTGTGCTATTAATGTGCCTGGGCAAAATCATCATATCAGTGGTTGAGCACTTTTCTTTATAAACCTTATGTTTATAAACATGTACTTATGTTTTCTTCAGTAATGTAAGGCAAATCTCAAACATACTTGCTATTTTCATTAAGCATCTATGACTTGGTCTTTTTAAATTAAGAAAAATAATGGCCATGTTCAATTTTTCCAATCAATATTGAAAGTCCTCTTTCATTTGGAGCTGTTGTCACGAAAAAGTAGAAGCATCACTAGAAATGAGTCCTATGATAATTAACAAGCTGGATTCTCATTTGGTATAATTCAGAATATGTCTCTAGATTGCTGCAGTGAATCTTTGCCAGTTTACATTGTCAGAAACTAGCCTCAAATCCTGAAAAAGCCCTGAGAGTACCTGCTTTTTTGTCAGGGGGAAAGTAGTGTCGGTTTTATACTCTTGTACAAGTATATTGATTATTATTTAAGACAAAGTTTTATCATGAATGCATCTGGCTGGGTCAATCTAAGATACACATATTAAAAGTTTAATATTTGCCAACAGTTTCGATGACAGTATGATTTCCTTTCACAGAAAAATAACTGAAATCTCTCAGATACAGGAGTGGTCAAATGATGGCTTTTTAACAGCAAATATAATTTCCAAATTCATGGCTTTCTGAATAGTAACAAACTGCTAAATATATATTATTTACAGCAAATTAAATAATTTTAAAATATTACAGTGAATAAATAGAGAAAATAAGGACTATAATAGAAAGTGTGCTAAGCAAATATTTAAATGTACATTATGATGGGTAATAAATAATGCATAGTGATACTGGATGTTTCCAAAACTCACATATGACTAGAGTTAAATGAACTCTTTCAGAGTCTTCATCTTAGTTGAACAGTAAATCTGTATTCTTTTCTGTGATTTAATTGTTCATGGACTCTTCTAGCATTTTTATAAATAACCCATCATCCCAGTTTTTCTTTCTAATTAATTCTCATCAGTTTAATTTTCACAGCTTGTGTGATCTTTAGAAGTAAATTGTTACATTCCAATCTTTGAACCAAAGCACCACACTTTTCCTCCTACCATTATTTTTTGCCCTACTTAAAGATTTACTGCATCTGAATAGGTTTCCATTGCCAGTTTTCACACATTTCTGTAAGAGACACAAAAACACGTCTGTTTGTTTCCCTAGAGGTCTGCTGCATCTAATGTTATTTTTAACTTCATAATTTTAATCTTCTGTTTGTACTGAAAATCTCAAGTTGGACTAGTACTACAGCAATAATATTTCTGGCTCTGCTAGAAACAGGAAAAAAAAAGTTCAGAGCTTATTTAGGGATGTATTTCCCGAGAACGTGTGTAGATTTAAGAACGAGGGCAACATCCAAGCTGCTTTGTATTATCTGAAATCAGCCTGTTCCTTCAGCTTGAGCGTTGCCTGCTTGACTTCAGACAGCTACACGGGTCCTTCGTTGTAGTTGCTTTTCCTTCCCGCGGTTGCAGCGAAACTTTCCACGGTGCAAAGACATTGCCATCTTCAAGCTGTCTGCTTTGTTTTTTCTTGGCACAAATGTCAGCATTTAAAGTTGAAAGTTAAGAGAGAACTCGCATACTGTTTTATAAGAACCACAAGGTTATCTGACAATTACAAAAAAAAAAACAATTCAGAAGCATCTGTCTGTCGTGTGATAAAAGCAGCATTTCTTAGAGCCATCTGTCTGCTTTTGGATTAGCTTTAGACTGCGGAAATAACCTGCCGTTGATTAAGGTGATGGGGTTATTTTTCCCTATTACACCTGTGAATAAAATTATAGATGGATTTAATACAATATATAATGATTCTGAAAGGGAAATCTGTTTGTCTTAGACTAGAAATAATGCAACAGATTCAAGGAGCATTTCAGCTGTGGATGTTTCCTGGTATTTTTTTGTTTTTGTCATTTTAGAACTTCTTATTGCCAGACTTGGGGAAGAGTCAAAGCAAATACTGTTTCATCAAAATTTTTTTGCTTAGTAAAAAAATTTCTGGTAGATATTTCCTGCAGCTTTTCTTTTTTTCTCTTTTTTTTCCCCCCCTTTCAGCCTTTTTTTGACTCTTTTATAGTAATGGTGAGCAGACTTTTTCGAGAAACTACTTTGTCCTGTTTTTCACATTCTAAAGATGGCTAAATTCTTGCACGTTAGACAAGCTTCTCCTTTTATTTCAGGCACTGTTCTGTGGAGTTGAAGCTATGCTGGTCTGACAAGAGGGCTAGGAGAAGCATGTTTAAACAGAAGAAGCCAGCAAGAATGGAAGGGGACAGCAAGTTGGAGATGTTTGTATAACTCTGCATGTGATGGGAACAACAGATGTGTTTTGTTTCAATTCTAAAAGAATAATGACCCCAATGAGAAGAGTCACCACTGCTGACTACACTTGAGAGAAGCCCATAATGTATAAAGATGCTCTTAGCCTCCAGGCAGGAGCAGTGCACTTGTACCTACTGATGTAAACAAACCAGTGGTCAGCTCCTTTTTCCACTTTCCCTCACTATATTAAATTAGCCCTCAGTAATCGTTTCTGTTGTGTCCACCGTTCTTAAAGAGAGCAGAAGAGAAGAGGCTACAGATGAGGTTATTAGTTTTCTTATTTTTTAAAAATAATATTTTTGATTTTCTGATTTGTTTTCTTAAATTTCTTGTTTTTACCATCCCAATGGCCGATATGCCAGTTGTGCTATACGACTCTTTTCAGAGTTCTAGATGACAGGCAGGATTACTGATGAGGATCTTGCTTCTAACAAACTGAACTGCACCAAATGTCCTGCTAATGCAAACCTCATCTGCTGTCTTTTCAAGCCAAAATTTTGCTATTCCACTATTTGATAAAGTATACTTAGAAGAATCTTTATTGTTTTACTGTAAAACAAGCAACTGTGGAGGTGATAATTCGATGTCAGCATTCTGCAGCTGGTGAACATATGCATTTTTACAAGTCGTCTAGCAAACAGAGCTTTTTTCCTATTATTGTGAAGCTGTTAGTGCTCTGATAAGTTCAACTTAGTCTAGCAATTAAATGTTGCTGTACTTTTTTTAAGAGGACTGTCTGCAAGACAGAAGAGATTAATTTGGCCTCAGCTCAAGAACTGTGAAGATATAACTAGGAAATGTATAGGATTTCTTTGCAAATGCAGTTGTTAAAAGGTCTATGAATAATTTACAGTTGAGATTTGTTCTGTGCAAATAATTTTTCCAGTAATGTTTATAATATAGTCATTTCAAAATTTTGTGCATGGTTTTATTGCAGCTGATCTTAACAGGGCATAGTAAGACCATATTTAGGTTGGTTTATGTTTCTGATCCATATCCTGTGTGCTCACAAAGATTACAATCCTAACAACAATATGCTTCATTGATGAGGTTCTATCATCTTCCTATTATTTATCTAGTTTCTTTGGCAAGATGGATGTTTTTCTTTCACTTCTTGATTAATATTGATAGTTGTTTCACTCCTCAACTGTGTGAAATTCTTAAATAGCTGCCTAAAAGCTGCAAATTCCCATGTTGACACACACACAAAAAAAAGGGACACTGTTCCACCTAAATGAGTGGACTGTAGTTACATATACATGTAGTGGTGAATGAGGAAAGAACACATTATGCTTCTGAAGAAATCTTTCTCTTTTTTGTAGCTCTTTTATTCTACTTCAGTTCTTTAGCCAAATGGTGTTTCACGGAGCCAGACTCTGATCTCCAAGTAGGCGCCTTCCAGCACTATCTATACTTTTCAGTCATAGTTCGTTATTCTAACAGGCACACCACATCATTTTGTATACCCTTTCCATAGTATTTCCAAGTAAACATTCCCCACTTCTGGGCCCATCTGCACTTTATTCTAGCCAAGAACAATGCTTTTGCGTGTTAAATTGTCCTGGCCGGGTCTGTCAACCAGAATGTAGCTCCCTTGCCTACCTTGCATCTGAAATGGAAGCCATGTGGCTGATATTCTTCCTTGCTTTTATCAAAGAGCTCACAGCTGTCCATTAACCTGTTGCAAACAGTAAGTGATGCACCAACTATTGTGGTTACCATAATTTTCTACTTAAAATAGGCAACTTTCATATGTATCAATGATAAAAGAAGAAAATGATGTACTTTTGAAGTATCCTGCTACTTTTCTTTTCTAAATTTTCCTGGTTTGCTCCAGCATGCAACATTTTAGGACATTTTTCCTGTTGCTACTGTATTTGTGTGGACAGTATTGAATATGAGGTATTGTGTACAGCCCAAGAACCTATGCACAGCAGCAGTGGGTGGCATGCCCATCATAGCGAGTTCAAAATGGAGAAGTAATAAGATGCAGTTTCTGGCCTCAAAAGCTTAATATGTATTAATAAACCAAAGGACGAACAAAAAAATCCTGAAGAGTTCTTATTGTTTGCTTTTTAATTAATTTGCTGAAGATCATAAGAAGCCTGTAGTTGCTGAAAATAGTATCTCATTTCCCTCTTCAGAATCACTACATAACCATAACTTTTTTAACCTCTGACCACAGCATACTTTGTAATTTGTAATAATACTGTTAATTAAGAAAAAATATATATTTTCTTAAAGCTGGAGTAAAATTTGAGTGGGATGATGTAGCTAGATTCAGGAAATGAACCTGCTTCATTGAAAATGTTGTGAGAGTCAGTATCATTGTCACTGGGTATTAAAAGGTTTGCTTTGTTGCCTTAATAGGTTTGGAGACTTAATGTAGGATTTTTCTTTCTCCCTTCCTTAATAAAAAATAAGTTTGCAGAGAAATCTTTGGAGTCCTCTGGACTGGCTTATCCAGTTTTAAAGTCTTCCCTTGAAGAAACTTTGCGTAGCTGTTATTAAAGGAATTAGATACAAAGAAAATAATATATACCTTATTTTCTGAAGAATGTGTAGTAGGTTCCCTAAAGGCACTGTCCAGCACAAGATGTCAGAAGTTTGGAGTTGTACAAGCTGTGAAGGGCTCTGAAGACTGCCTGCAGAGTGAACTGGCTTTTTTACAAGAGAGCTCCAGAGTTGGTTTTGTTGGCTTTTATGGTATGCCTAGAAAAGAAAAAAAGATTATGGGGGTCAGTTGTTCCAATTCATTGTCCCTCAGAAATGATTTATTACCTCATGTCAAGTTTCAATCTTGAACCAGAAATGAGCCGAACACATTTATTCTGTTGAGATGTTTGGACCATTCCCTGAGCAAATTCACTTTGCTACCCTGGCAGAAAAATACTCAGTGCCGTTCTTGTTGGGAGAGTTACCTACCAGTCACTGATTTGAATTAGAGCAGCAAAGATCTTGTGAGTATCAGAAATAGACACAAGTGGGTGGAGGTAGGGATGGGACAAGCGAGGGAACAGGGAGCAGCAGCAGCAGCAGCAGCAGGGTGTTAAACTGGGATTATAACCTGCATGTTATGAGCAGGCTCACTCGAGTCTTAAGATGGGTGGCAAAGGAGTTTTACTTGTCATCAAGACAAGGAATTGTTAGTTAACAAGTAATGTATAGAAAATGGGATCATATCTGGTAAAGGGATATTTTCATTTCCACAGCACTTTAGTTAGAGTTGTGCTAGGGCTGTAAAAAATTAGAAGCAAGTCACTTTTGCAGGGAAAGAAAGAAGGAGAAATTAATTCTATCTATATTACCTGGAGGACTCCAACAAAGAGATTAGTTATAAAAGTTAACATATTACCCCACGAAGGGGTTCTTCCTGATGAGTGCAACCTGAGTCACAGTGTATGGAGGAGGACAGACTCCCTCAGGAGATGTGTATTAGGGAAATGCCTAATGCCAGCAAGTCAGCTGGATACAGGGAGAAAGAGAGAGGCCTTTCAGATTTAATAATAATGTCACGCTTGTAAATGAGTTGTCTATTTTGAATGTTGTTGATATTTGCATTAACATTTTACTTTAACCTGCCTTAAGTTAGGAATGATTTTGAGGTAAATATTGGCAGCAAGTTGTTCCTCACCTAATGATGGAGTTAATCATTAGGGAAAAAAAAGCCTACCTAATTCCCCAGACTGCAGAGTTGACCTCAGGCTCTTCCTGATAGCCAGTTAATATTTGCCTACTTTCATGAAATATGACAGCTCCAGCAGAGAAAACGAAGTGACTGGCCAGTTCTTTAATAGCACTCAGCCAGAAGCCAAAGTCAAGTTCCTGCTACAGTGAATATCATAGATTAGAGGGATGATAGTTCATGTCAGGTCTTTCCCACTTGGAAGAGATGAGGATGCTCGCTGGCTCCTTTTCTGCATTGAAATACAAGTCTTGGAAATCTGCACAAATGAAGATTTCTCCTCTGTGGGGTAGACCCTCCAACTGTTGTCAACACAGAATTTGCAAAAGCTCTTGCCAGGTTGGAGGCAAACAGGTTCCTTATAGTCATTAGGGCAGAGTAGGCACCTCAGGTCCACTGAAGGATGTGCACTAGAGAGCAACAGTCTTGAGAAAGAGGAGACACTGTCTGGTTTCACTACTATAAGGAGACCTCTGCTTTTCGTCTCAGTACTTGGGAAGTGAATATCTACTGTAACTTTTGTGAAGGGACAGGAATCCTTTCTATGCAAACTGCAGTTCTGATTTTATGTTAAGCTTGTCTGGAGGAGTTATCCTTGATGCATTTAGTCAAAGAGATGTGATTCTTCGTACTTCCTCTAATTGTTTCTTCAGGAGTGTGGAAAAGAAAATGAGTGTAATGGGTACAGCATTGTATTCACTGAGTGCTTAGAGTATCCTCAGAATATTCCCTGGAGCCCAAGTGCCATGCAACTCTGCCCTGCAAAAAGACTCTTGCCTCTTGTACATAGCTATTTTACAAGACTAGGCTGGTGTTACATAGCAATTGCTATGGGGATGTTACCATTTAGCAACAAGGACAGCCTCTGCCTCCAAGTAAGCTACGAGGCTAGTGGAGTTTCCATGGGACAGCAAACACAGGATGCTGGGTAAGACCTTGAACGGTTCTGAAGATAACCTTTTTTTTTTTTTCTTCCGCTGTTCTATTTTTTTAAAGTTATTATATTTTTATTCTTTGATATCCCATTGCAAGTTTTTTTCTTATTTTGGGGGTGTGTGTGATTTTTTCCTTGTTTTGAATTCGTATTATTCTGCAAAATGTTTGATATCTTTTGATATCTCAGTTAAGCCTCTGCGCCCTCACTCCCCGTACAGAACCTTATTTCTAAAAGCAACTCTGTGGCTCTGTATGTAGGCCAAAGTCAGGGTTTCACACACACACACACGCACGCCCCCCACCAAGTGTGGGGGCAGATGATCAAAATCACAACTCTTATGCCAAAAGAGAGGAAGGAGGACAAATGGGTGGATCGAGGTTTTGTGGGGGAAGAAAGAGAAACAGTGTGGAAAGAATTTCTGATGATAACTGAACATTAGTGTCCTGCTCACATTAATTTCTCCTAAAATAAATTTTGTGCTTTCTTCAGTGCAGCTCTCCTGAGTGGGAAGTTCCATATTGATGTTAACAGAGTCAATTAGTTGATCTCGATTTAATCTATTCCTAAAATTGCTTGGTGCTATAATTCTCATGTGCAGTCCCCCAAAATCAGCTATTGTATTGTGACTAGTCTTTTGCTGTTTAACACTGGACAGGCAGGTGTGGATGTGTTCCTTTGCTTGAGCTCCTGAACAGGTTACTCTTGTACTATGGAAGGGGCTATGTAGGTGTGATACATTATTTTAGCAACCAGGGGACTCTGAGTTAGGACTTATCCTAATGCTTGATTTAAGATGTACTACAAAGTCATATTATAAAAGTTTATTGTGACTTTCCCAGGACAAGTCCATAAGCCTCAATATAAGAGGCTATAGAACTGTATTCATCAACTTAGAATGAGCAGAATCATTAAAATCACTACTATTACTGCTCTTTTATTAAAATATACATACTACTATGCTTTGCTGAATCTGAACTTTTTCCCCCGTGTTTTTCCTCATCTTTAAACTTGGGAGATTACTGATATGAAACAGGTCTTGCTATGGGGTGCAACTGGTAGACACCTGTGTATCTTTTATTTTAACCAGTCTTGCACAATGTACTTTCACTTGCGTGACGATACCTTCCCTACCCAATGTGCACAGATTTTTGCAACCAAGTAGCAATCTGGAAATTGGACAAATATTAATTCTTAAAAAATATTCATTATAATCTTTGACTTTATATCTGCACACAATGTTGGGATGGAATGCTATGTAGACAGGATGCCCTTTATATCTTTTCACTTTCGTTTCAGGAACTGGTTCAACGTGTGTTGGTCATTTGTGAGACAGATGTTTTTTCATAGGGGCAGGATTTTCTGCATTTGCATAGTAGGGAGACCAGATGATCAAAGCCAAAACAATTGTGAGTAAGTTAACATTGTGTGTGTGATCCAGATCAGAGCCCTACTGAGTCTGCTAACATAGGCATTTTCTCTCCAAGATGTCATTGCAATCTTGGGTACTTGGCATTCAAATAGGAGAGACATGTAGCAGGCTCATTATAGCATTTACAAAGAAACTTTGTAACTGCTGGATATGCACTGCTTGTGTTCTGGTAGAAAAAAATCACTTTGCTACAGGCTATGTGTCTTGCAGTGCTTCAGTTGACAATCTGATGGCTGCTTTCGAAAGGTCACTGATCACTGAGCCACAAAGGAGAAACGTGGCAAAGCAGAAGTGAATGGACAACCAGTTCTTTATTGAAATTACTTTTGGAGTGAAGAGGAAGGAATTTTGGATTAGATTGCTCTAAGAAAAATTGGGTGAAACAAACAGGGATTTGTGAGTGAAAATGATGTAGTGCAATCAGTAAGTTATTCATTCATTGTCTTTTGTAATATTGTCTACTGACAATAAACGGTGTGAAATTGTAGAAAGACTTTGTGGGACTTGGTTTAGTTTGCTTGTTTTTTGTGTTAAAATGGTTATTTGACAACTTGTGAACTGATAGCTGCCTGCTGATCTGGTTGAGAGAGCCTATATGCTTGGGATTTTCTGAGTCCTCCGCTGCTACCTCAGATGTGAAGGTCCCATTGCAATACTATGTTGCGTGTGAAAGTGATGACAGGTTTTGGCTATATTTGTGCCTGCACGTTGTAAAAGCACATAAAAAGACCAGCGTCAGAGCACATTGAGGGCTGGCTGTTTGCTTGCTGTGGGGGCTCCCGGTGGCGGCAGGGCATGGGCCTTGCAGCCACAGCCTGTCCTGCCGCCCTGCAAGGGAGCAGGGCACCGAGAGCAGCTGGGGGCAGCCTCAGCCCCAGGCGCCGGGCACTGCAGATGTCTGTGACTGTGCTGGCCCATTCGTCTGGTGGATTACAAGGGGCAGAAGTCTGTGAAATGAGGGGTTGGACATTCCTTCTTTGAAAGAGAAGTTCAGAGATAGGAAGCAACCTACTCAAGATCATTCAGGAAGTAAATGGGAGGGAGGATCCAGTCATCTTCCTGCCTTGCCCAACAGGCAGCCTATCTCAGAGACAAATCTGCCTCTTGCCAAGAGGAGACAGAAAGGATTGTTCTCTTCTTTAGCAATGATGAAACAAATTCCATTTTCCATTCAGAGATGGATTCCCCATATGAAAGTCATATAGCTTGACTTTGGAAATAATATGTTCGTCAAATAAGAAAATGATGAAGTACCTCCAAAATACACCAGACTCTTGTAGTTAGTTGGCTCTGTTTGGTTGACTAGATCCAGTGATGTGTTTGGACACATGGACGCACTGCCATGAGTAACATAACTGTCCGTAAGAAGAAACTGCCTTGCAAAAAATTGCCTTGGGAGCATTCAAGAACCTAGTAATGTTCATTAAATTCAGGTACTTCTAGATTTGAAGGCAGCAAAGAAATGTGAATTTATTTTCCAGTCAGAAGTACAACAGACACTTATATAGACAGTACCTAGAAATGATATCACTTGACAAAAAAAGGAAATTGAAACAAAATGGTTGAAATTCCATTAATTCTTATTTGTCCTGTTCTCCATTCATCTTTGGTCTAAGAGAGAGTCCTCCTTTTTTCCTTACAGAGGGAAGGAAGTGAGGGGAAGATAGTTACTGGGATTCAGACCATGTTTCATTTGTTAGTTGCCCTGAAGCTTCATCCAGAAGATCTTATGCCTGATTTTCACCCTGTCAGTACTGAATGCCTACAGAAGTTCTGTAGACAGGAATTGTTATCCTTAGCTGAATTGCAGCTCCTACTAACAGTTTGCCCACAGATCAGCTGGTTCTCCAGAGCCTTAAAATACTCATGTGCTCTGTTCAGAGATAAGTGCTCACTTTTTAAGACATCTTTTTTAATAGAAGGAAGCATATTCTACGAAGCTAATCCATGCTTAAGGCTGAGTTTGAAATCCTTTTCTGTAGTCAGAAGTTAGTATTGTAGTTAAATTTGCCTGCCTGTGCTGAAAATCTTTGATCACAAGATTCCCACATTTTAATGCTATTGATGCCCATTCAGCCAAGTAAGATAGAATTGTAAAAGACATCTTCATAACTTGGATAACTGCAGTATTAGCCATAAAAGGGGGCTTTATTAGAAAATAAAATGTCAGCAGTGTAACTTCTAATATCACGATAAAACTAGCTTTTCACAGTAGTGGTGATGTATGAAATGTTTCCATTTTGTGAGTATATTTTTCCTGTACTGAAGATTGGATGAATCAAAATTTAAAGTAATGTTCTTCCACTTTTTTTTTTTTTTTTATTAATCTCTTCTCATATTAGGGTGCTAAGCTTTACTGTCATGGAGGCAGACACGTGCTAGAACTATATCTAATCTAGTGACTTCTTAAGTTTATGTTGGCAAAACTAGAAGCAGAATCTGGCCCCCTACTAGCAACAAAATGTTCTGGAGCTCCTGAACTATTTTTATTCTTAAATGATATTTAGGTTGCTGGAGCTGTAACAAATAAATGTCTCTTTTTTTCATCTTTCCTTCCACATTGTCTTTAGACTCTGAGAAAGGCTAATATTAGAATTAGTATGTTCTAACATAAAGTACTTCTGCAAAATTTCATTTATGTAAGTTTATAAAGGAGCAATTTGTAAAGCACCTACTAACACAAGCTAGAGTTTGCATGCTGATAAAAAAAACATAAATGTTGAACTGATAGAAAAACAGTTTGCCACTGATAAAACAAGAATAAAAGTGTCCTTATTGGTTGATTCCTTTTTGTTCAATAATCAATCCCCAATCTTTGCAAACAGTACACTGAAATCTAAAGCCACTATTGATTAACAATACATATCATCATCCTTGATCTGCGTGTCCATGTGCAACTAATTGATGAAAGCTTGTGTCTTACCAAGTGTTGAGTTGCTTGGATTTTAAAATCATAAACATTATCTTTCATGCTGCAGGAACTAGTTTAATAAATCATTCAGGATCATCAGACAGAATTCTGTTCCTCAGTGCAATACTTCATGCTACTGGCACGTCCAAATAAATGCAGCAGTGCTTCTTGCCTCTGTTGTGAAAGTTATTTTACATCAACCCCAGCTAATGTGAAATAGAATCACAGCTGAATCTCTTTAAACCTTTGGAAAATACTTTTCCAAAACAACTGCTTCAAGGCAATTGCAGTTCCTGACAGGTGCCAAAAGAAGAAGGGTGAGGTGAGCAGAGACAATGATGGAATTTATTCTACCCTTAAACATTTCAAACATTGAACAGAATAATTTAATCTCTTTGTATAAATAATTTATTATAAAATCACATTGGGGTGTATGTAACAGAAAGTACTATGCTAGGCATTTTAATGTAATTGAAATAGATTTGGTCAGGTAAAAAATGCTTTTTATATCTTGAAGAGAAATGTGTATTTCATTTTCCCCAAATGGAAAAGAATTTTTAGAACCCTACTCCTTATTCCTTCAGGGAAAGAAAAATTTGTGGAAAATCAAGCTCTTATACCAGGTGCTTGCACTGAAGGTACAAGCACTGGAGATACTGCAAAGCATCCACACTAAAAAGCTGAATTTGATGTTGAGATATTTCAGAGTTGCACTGATAGGAACTTCCCTGCATATTGCAGTATGGGGGTCTAAGGATGAAGGCTATTTCTGTCATGGAGGTAATCTGGAAAATAGAGGGTAGGAAGAGAGAAAACGATTGATGCCACGCATTTTGTGCACAAAGTTTTCCGGGAGTTAGAGTTCCTGAGCAGTGGCAACTAAGTAAGTAGTAGGTGTCAGCACAGGCAGCCAAATGGTGCAGATTTCTTGTTCAATATAGGGTGCTGCTGGACTGGGGGTGTTTGGTCTGCTTCTTGTTTTAAATGAGTGCATGATGGAGTCTTATTCAGAGTGCACTGAAATCAAACCAAGCATAATCCATATGCTTTGTGTTTTGGAAGAGATATAATATTTAATTGTTTTCCGGATTTCTTAATGTTTTTGCCTAGAGATCATATAAACCACTTAAAACATACATGTTTAAAAGGTAGATGCAGTGAACAAAATCTAAGAGATGCACTTGGACTGCTTATGCAAACTGAGACTGTCTTTGCAATATTTGTAGAATTCACAAGTGGACCTACTAAGAAAAGATCGTTCCAAATTTAGAAAGCTATTGCTGATATGTAGCAGCTCCTTTTGATTTTATTAAGAATCAAAAGTACTAACGGTTTCTATCCAGCCAGGTCCCCTGTGTTGCAATTCTCACACTATATGCCACTGAAATGGGTTTGAATCTATCCCAAGAGGCAGTTGGCACCTAGCGCTTTCTGATAGAATTTGTGCTGCTTACAGCGTCATAACTTTCTGCCTAGGAGGTCTGGGGTTTTGTTCTCTGAAGAGATGGTGTGGCAACTGAGCAGAAAAAGTCTTTTTTCTACATAGTACCAGTGTGTGTGTGTGTGTGTGTGTGTGTTCTGCCTCCATTTCCTCCCTTGTACCAAAAGGACAAGTTTGCAGGTGATCTCCACTGTAACCCTCACTGAGGGGATTTCTAGGCAAAACCATCTATTTTTTAAGCAGAGTATCAGCAGTGTCCTCTCTCCGTGTCTGATAACTTTTCTGACTTTACTAGATTTTAGTGGGAGGGAGGTGATCCTCCCTCTCTACTCAGCCCTGGTGAGGCCACACCTGCAGTGCTGGGCCCAGTTCTGGGCTCCCAAATACAAGATATGGAGCTACTAGAGCGAGTCCAGCAAAGGGCTACCAAGATGGTGAAGGGACTGGAGCATCTCTTATATGAGGAGAGGCTGAGAGAGCTGGGCCTCTTTAGCCTGGGGAAGAGAAGACTGAGAGGGGATCTTATCAATGTGTACAAGTATCTGAAGGGAGGGCATCAAGAGGATGGAGCCAGACTCTTTTCAGTGGTGCCCAGCGACAGGACGTGAGGCAACGGGCACAAACAGAAACACAGGAAGCCCCGTCTGAACATGAGGAAAAACTTCTTCACTGT
Source organism: Apteryx mantelli (assembly GCF_036417845.1). NCBI lineage: Eukaryota > Metazoa > Chordata > Aves > Apterygiformes > Apterygidae > Apteryx > Apteryx mantelli. The sequence goes on from NC_089978.1 coordinate 121,074,713, forward strand.
GAGGGTGAGAGAGCACTGGAACAAGTTGCCCGGAGAGGCTGTAGAGTCTCCTTCCTTGGAGATGTTCAAAAGCCATCTGGACGTGATCCTGTGCAACATGCTCTAGGTGACCCTGCTTGAGCAGGGGGGTTGGACTGGACGATCTCCAGAGGTCCCTTCCCACCTCAACCATTCTGTGATTAGTGATAAATGAGACTTATCTGTGTCAAGTTTACATTCAGATCCTCAGCAGCTTTATTCTACTTTTTTAAACTGCAGTCTGTAATGGGGATAAAGATGTAGCAGCCATGTGTAGTTCCTGTATCTGTTCAGCTAAGGAGGCAGAGGTAAAGGCAGCACAGGCTCTGGAAGTATGGCACGTATCTGACATCCAGAATTCTCTAGATTCAGGAATGCAGGAGGTGCAGGAATTTCTCTAGATTCTCTCTTAAAACTGGCAGTAGGGTTTCTTTGTTGTTGTTGCTGTTGTTTTTTTTCCCCTCTGAACATCAGCATTTGGCTGTTACAAACAGATTGAAGGCAACTACTTTGCTTTGCATAGAACACCAAAAAACTGATGGGTGGCAGTGACATTTCTGGCCATTTTTGATTGAACTTAATTTGTACCAGTGACCAAAAAATGAAAGGTTCTGTATCTGGTAACCAGCTGCTCCTGCCAAACAAGTACTAACATTTCTTTTAAGATGCATTTCTCATGTCACTCCCAGGACAGGAAGTGTAATACAAAGTAATAAAATATGGCAGGCCAGAAATCAAAATAATCATACAAAAAAAGACTCCATATGATCATAATCCCTATCTGGAATTCAGAAAAAGAGCTTTCTGCCTAAGTATTATTTACATCAACTTAGGTTTTCAGTGTAATATTGATCTATCAAAGAAAGAGCATTCTGTGATTTTTAAACCATGGGCCTGTTAATTAGTATAGGTTCATGTCTACGGCTGATCGTAGGTCAGTAGTTATGTCCCCCAGGAATGCATCCTAACTGATTACCACTCAAGCCACCTCATCTTTATGACGTGTGTGTGTGTGTGTGTGTGTGCGCGCGCGTATGAGAGAGAGAAGATATATTCATAAAGTTTTGCAGCATGCTCTGAAAGGTGACCAGTTCTCATGCTGTCAGGCCAAAGGAGGAAAACTGTTTATCCACCTGTTTTTTTTAAAATATGAATTCTTCTTTCCTATGCAATAGTACATAAATGTCAACTGTAACTGCTTAGTCCATATGGATGGTGCATTTGGCTTTCTGCTATGTGGAAAAGATCTTTTTTTCAGCTCCTATGGATAAAATCACCTGTGTTTTTCACATATTTCATCCCTTGTTAGTCTTATATACAATTCAGCAAGCCCAAGGCAGCTTCTAAGTGAATACTACATACTGTGATGAATAATGATCTTTCAGTAAATAATTCTTGCGTTATACATTTCATTTTTTCTTATATCTTTTTTCTTTCAAATATGTGCTCTCCAACTAGCAACAGCATGTGGAAAAAACCCTGACTTCTGTGCTTAGAAATAATTGATTTGAGATCCATGTACACTCCCTGTCTTGCCTGAAAAATAAAGGCTTTTAGTTTGAGTTGAGAGAAATGAGTCATTTGCTTTGCTTTGTTAGTCCTGAATTTTATTTTTTTTACTGGTTAGAGGAATATGTGCTCTTACTGCTTGCCCATTACCCCATTTTGAAAGGCTTACTTGTGAGTAACAATATTTCTTCTAACAGCTTATTTGATCAGTCTGGAAGTCAGTTTCAAAATAAAAAGCAGTGTTTTCAATGCTTTTGTAATTATTGGGTAGTTATTTATTTGAAGTATAACACGTATTTGTATGTGAGAATCTGCAGGTGTAACAGAAAGTGGCATAGGCTTGAAATCAAAGGGTAAGCCAGCCCCTCCTGCGCACAGGCAGTCACAGCATCAGTTCCTCTGTTTACCCTAACATTAGAAATAGTAGCAGAAACCTCTGGGTCCAGAAGTACAGCAGAAATACCTTACCCTTTGATGTTTACTTCAACAGCAATATCACAACTCAGTGTCGTTTAGTAACAAAGGCTGACATGATTTAGGGGACGCAGAGAAACGATTGAGGTCGCACACAGCATTTGTGACAGTGCTGTCACTCAGGCTAGCCACCCTGTCCCTCTCGGCTGCAGCTTGCCTTGCAAAAGTCCTTGCTCTTTGTCACTGCTCTGGTGAGGGAGCAGAAAGGGCTGTGGCAGGACCAATTAATCAGTCTCTTTTTCAATTATCACTTCTTTCAGATTTTTTTCAGTGATAAATATGCAGATCAACTTCATGTGGTGACAGCTGATATTTCCCAAGAATAGATGAACTTCTGAAATTCATGATTCTGATTAACTATGTAATTATAAATTACAAATCCTTGCATAGCATAGAGTAAATACCTAATTTTGTTCAACTAGTATTCTGAAATTTAGCAGTAATGAGCCTTACATTTGTGCACAGAAGAGGGAGAGCATACAATGCAAACAGTCTAAGCATAATAGTGCTGTGAAGCTGCAGGGATTCACTCTTGATAATCCCAGTGGAAGCATTAGAGTAATCTCTTTGGTACCTGTGGTGGAAGAATTGCCTGAATGGATGCAAACGCACTGTGAATATGTTAGTGAAATGTATGTGGAGTTCCCATCTGATCCATTCCTCCATCTCTCTCTCAGTCCCCTTCACTGCGAAGTCACAGCAGGGCCTTTGATGAGGAATTTTTAGTTTTTCATTCTGCTGAAACAGTTTGCCCATTTGTTTTCTCAGCAAGTATAACAGCCCAGTGTGTTTCAAAGATGCTGTAGTATTGGTTGTCTGTATTCCTTAATTTACTAATCCCTACAGCAAAAACAGTCCTATATAAAAGCACTGTTAATGTCCAGGCCCAAAAAAGTAGGCGAAAACAAATAGCACTTGAGGTCTCATTTTTTCATGACGGTCTAAGCCCTGAACAAGCACAATTATCCATGCAGGCTGGTATTTATAGATGTGTTATTCCTTATTCATATGTTAGAGTAATGGTACTCCTTGTCCTATCTCTTACAGTGCCATTTGGTTTTGGTTCCTCAAATTATAGTGGTAGTAACAGGGGGGCTGCAGAAATTATGAGGGAAGTGGTGGGAGCGGGTAGGTCACTGTCTTTTGATAATGAGGGTTTAGTGGAAGGGAATGGATGGCACAACAAGGCACATAGTCAAAAGGTGCTTGTGCACCTTCTTCCTATCTGGGAACAAAGTGCAGACTTCCTTGCTTGCTCAAAGCTGAGCCAGATACTGGCAGAGTGATGCTCAACTGTGAAATGTGGAACTGTCAGGTTCATGCAGCGCTACTGTGCTACGTCCATTTCTCTGGACAGCCATTTGAAGCCCTTGGCACTTGCATTTCTGAAGTGGCTGAAAAAAACAGCCTGGCTTGGGGAAAAGGGGACACATCCTCATGCACTATGCTTACCCCCTTAAACTTTCTCATACCTATGGAAAAGGTATGTAAAATCTGGTCCTTACAGTCCTTTGAAGTGTGGCCAGTCAACAGGTTGTATCACTGTAACCGCAGAAACTACATACACATGGTAAGAATGTAGGTGTAATGTAAGAATAAAGTAACCATGAGAATTTGAAAGTCTTTTGCCTGTACTATGTAAACACACAAATTATTTAAGGAAAAGTAAAGCAGGTGTGATAAGGCGGTTAGAAGAACTGATTGAGAATTATTCTAGCCTTTCCTTCTGCTCCCAAATAGGAATTTCATTCTAGCTTTAAGAGAAATGTTTTTAGCTTGATTTCTGATGAGATGAGTTGTATATGATTGTGCTGTCTGTCCATCCATCTGTCTGTTAGTGCTTGTATGTTTCCAATATGTTTTGAACCTGATGGCAGATTTTTGGTTAAAAGGTATGAAACTTCTTGAATGTTCGTGTCTGGATAGAGGCCATTTGGGATTTCTGCAGCCCTGTGAGTTCAACACTTGTGGGGAACTTCCCCTATATTGTGTGGGGAAGACTGGAAGGAGAGCAGGTTCTAGGATATAGGAATTCAGAGGGACCAGAGAGTACTGTGTTGGAGAGGTCCCAGGCAGTGAACCAAGGGAAGGATTGGGTGGGAAGCAAGGAACATGTGCACAAAAATTCTAGTAAAGAAAGCCTAACTAATTTTGCTGTTCACAGAACATGTTTGATGAACACCCAGTTGTAAGTAAGCAATTACACATTTGTATAATCTAATAAAGTCAAACAAGAGCACTAGGAACCAACTGATACTACTGTCAACCATGTACGCACTGCATCTTCTTACGTCAAGGACTTGCTGTGTATGTGGCATGAGCGCTGTTGCTTTTGAATTCTTCCTAACTTACTCAGCTCTAGCAGCCATCATCAGCCTCCATGTTTAAAACATTTGGGCCTTGTGGAATCAGCCCCAGGAACAGTAATTCACAGCTGTACCTTATATAATCTTCATTCCTTCAGTTGCACCAGCAGGCCTGAGGCTTACCTGAGAATCTAGACCATTTCATCTTCCAGAGGTCCGCCTTTATGCTAGACAATGTTAAGGTTCTGTTAGCAAGTTTGCAAAAAAACCTAAAATGAATTAAAGGAAGTCGCATGAGTGCTCTTCTTCTGCAATATTTTGTAATCATTCTGCATGCCAACCTCAATGTCCTTTTTGTGAGGAAGACAAACATTACCCTTCTACCTCACCTCACAGACTTTTCCATGATTCTTTCTTTTGAAGAAAATGACCCTGCACCTTTCAAAATATGTACAATTTTTTGAGCGCTTGAATTAGCTTATTGTTTACCAACTATATTTGTCTTATCTGGAAGAAACAGCTTATCTGGGCCTGTGGTTAAAATGTAGTTAGGCAATAGAAAAAATCTTAAGTTTTTCGCATAATTTGGAGAGTGAATTTGGAGAAAGGAAAGGCTGGTAATGTCTAATGCATTCATTATTGTAGCAAATATATATCCTATCAGAGGATGCCAGAAAGGAAAGTGGAGCAACACAAAGTGAAAAATTGCCACTTGATACAATGATTTGTCACCTGTTGACAGTTGTGCCTGTTGGCAAAAAAGTTCATTATGAAAGATAAGTTGAGAGCTCAAAGCAGGACAGATAGAAAAAGCCTTGAATATCTGTTCTTGAAGGTTGGTGATGTACAGCAAAGTCTCTTTCTTGCTGTAAAGGAGGTCAGTCTAGTTTAATATTCCTGTTAGTCTGTTTTAAAATATCTCCAGTCAAAAGAATTATAGAATGTACAATGTTCATAATTAAACCATATTGTGACCATACTGAGAAAGTACAATGATCTGTAAATATTTTTGTGATTAAGGTGAAGAAAAGGGTTTGGATACTGAGAACTAATGAAAATTAGAGTACCTGATGTTGGAAGTACATTTTTCATTAGGACTTGAGAACAAGAACAGTACTAGCTGAAGTATTTATCATTCTAAAGAACTGTAAGAAAGATACAGGGCAGACAAGGGTTCCTGGAACCATTCAGTCAGCAGCTAAACCCACAGGAGGAAGTTGTAAATCATGCACTGAAGAATTAACACACTTCTGTTGTTGGATCGTAGGTAGTGGTTACTGTTGTATCAGACTCCTTTGACTCCCTCTCATAATTTCAATAGAAATCTTCTACATGTAATGTAGAATAGTGAACAGCAGGGCAAGCATCTTCTGGATTATGTGTTTTTCTCATGCACCCTACAGTGATGAAAAGTGAAGGTATAACATCCTTCCCACTAATATGCAAGTGAATCAGATGTTAAGTACACAGAAGGAGCCATATCTTTTCCTACAGTGGTAAGTGCAAAAAAGTACTTGGCTCAAGGGCTGCCAAGTAGACTGCCATTTGACTCTTAATATGCTTCTCCTTCAGAAGAAATAGAATTTTGAAGAATGTGTCAACCTTGTGATAATCTTATTTAAAAGACATTTTAATCCAAGAGGAACAAAGTAACTCAATGTGGGAATTCCTACTACTGTATTTCATCCTTTTCTTTAGTTACCAAAGCACAAGCATATACCACTTCCTCTGTTACCTTCCTTTTTCCCTGCCCAGCTGGTACTACCTGTCCTCCTGGATTGGTTGATGTTGAGTAGTTGTGCATGTCCCCTTCTGGGTTTATGAGGACACATTTTTAAAAATAGTATTGCTGGAATAGAAGAGTAGTTCTGCTCTCCATACTTCAAAGCCAGTAGTTGCAGAAGTAACTTAATGAGAGACGCATGCAGCATTACTCTAGTTTGATATTCTGGTTCTGTGGGGCATCTGATATTTCAGGTTAGGGTTGATATCTTTAACATTTACTGACCCTAATTTTTCTCCTGTTGTTCAGCTGTGCTTCCTGTTACTTCTGGTGCTTCTCTATACTGAAAACGTCCGTTCAATAAAAGCATAATGTTGTCATTACTACAAACACTAGACTCAATTGTGTATACTTAGTCATGGAATTCAGTGAAACTGTGTGATAATACCACATGCCTCCCACTCCTGACTGTTGACAGGTTCCTCATGTATTCTAACTCAATGCTGTAACTGCACATAGTTGGAGCAGATGGAGTTGCTCTAATTTTAATCAGGGAATATATATGCTTAGGAATTACATACATTTGTTGTTTGCTAATTTTTGGAAAAAATACAACTTTTATGTGTTATTTTTAGATTCATTTTTAAGTGGAGGAAAAGAGAAATGATCAGAAAAGAATCCTTCACCGGAGTATTTTGACAAGAAGATTTGGTAAGAAGAAAGAAGAAGAAGGAGATGCTCCCACAGGGTTGTTCCAGACTCTAGATTTGACCTTCAGGTATAGAGAATAAGGAGAGGGAGAGTGGGTCTACCTCTTGTGTATGGCTGCCATGCAGCAAGCCTTAGCCCAGTCATATAATTATAATCACAGCATTTCAGCTTGGTTCTTTATCTAATCTTTCTGTAACTGATTCACTAATTGATCTACAGTACAAAATATAATTAGTTCTGATAATGGCTTTTTGTCCTGATATGGGTCTTCCTGGCAGAGTCTTGTTTCGGATTACTTGTATAAATAGAGATATTCTTGAATATAAATCCTGAGTTTTATTTTCTAAGCATTACTTAATACATAGAAGACCAGTTATTTAAAATATCTAACCTCTTGGCCTTGTGACCTCTCTCCATATCACAGGGAATCTAAGGTCAATAATCAATGACAATGGTATCCTCTTTTGGATGGAAAGCTTTTACTAATTGAGATCTTCATTTAGCTCTGTTTTATTATGATTTGTTACTCTCTTGTTTTTCTAATATGCATTATTGCTGTTCATTTTTTTAAGCTTATGTAATTTTCATGTCATAACTTGTCTTGCATTTAGATAGTTATTTTTGATGGAAGATTCTAATGGTTAGACTGTTAAGAGGAGACTTGTATCTGCTTTCCAATTTTGATGTCAAATTACATTTTGTACAACACATTATCTACTGTACCACAAGTCCTAAATAACTCAGTGCACCAGATTATGAGAACATATAATGTAAATGTATTTGACTAAATTAATTTTGGGGAAGAAACTGGAAGTGCTATATTAAAAAAAAAATCAGTACATATTTTTTTTTGGGGGGGGGTCAATTTCAATGCTAATTTCAAGAAGATAGGCTATGGTTTATCTGAAATGACTGAGAATGGAATATGCCCTTGAATGACCAACATGAAAGGGCAGGGAAGCGCAAAAGGCATGAATGCCATCAGAACCAATTAAAAGCAATGAGACAAGTTTAGCCACTCAAAGGTGGCTACATGTCATGACAGCTCCCCTTGCTGGCATAGTGCACGGGTATTTTCTAACATCAATACCATTTGTCTCCTAGAAGGAGCCAGTAGAATCTGCTTCAGATACCGCAGATCCCTTGAGATTTGTAGGAAAGCAAGGATTACTCCTGACGAGGGTTGATACTTTGAAGTCACTGCTACCACTTCCAGAGCTGCCCATCCACACCCCAATTTATAATAAAAGGAGTTAGTTTTCCAGTACCAAAAATACATATTACAATTTCCAGTTTCAGACTGGGTGAGTTAGAGCTGGGAGAGTAGTTGAAAACAGATTCATTTTCTCCCTCATTTCCCAAATTAATCAGTCTTTGTAGAGGATTCCCAAAAGGCATCTTCAGCCTGTCAGTTTACAATCTTGTCACTGAGCTGCCAGGATATTTGCACTGATTTTGCTATAATTAAATAGCAAAAAAGTCTGATCAGTGAGAGAAATAAGTGACCTCTCCCAGGATTCTTGTGAAAACATGCAAGCACTGGGAAAGCAGAGCTTCCACTCTGATGCTCTGCAGGTCTGAAGTGCAGGCTGATGGCAAAAGCCTAGCATTCAACTAATACCTCTGCTGGAGCTAATAAAGGACCGGTAATGTATTAAACAAACGCACAAAGGGAAAAAAGCCCAACTCAGCAACAACAGTAATCCTGGACAGTCTTCCTAATGCATCCTTGGTTCCAGCAATGTGTTGGAAACAGACTATTAACAGAACCGACAGTAGTGCTAAGCCTGCAGGATAATGCCATGCCAAAGCCAACAGAATCATTTTATAAAAAAAGTATCATTTTATATTACAAAGTTGAAATTAGGCATCCTGAAAATTCTATTAGCAGGCTTTTTAGCACATCATCGATGTTATCCATCTGCATCAGGTATTGATACCGACTCCTCTTAAAGAGTGACTTACAACACATAAGCTTTAAAGCTTTTTTTATTGACAACCCAGCACTGAGGTCAAGAAATTCACTCCATCCCATTACAGAAAGGATTACATAAATATTGCATCTAGTTCCACAAAAAGACCTGGGAACCTGGCTCCTTAATGGCTCACACAGCACTGACATAGACTTTTAGGGGTGCCTGGTACAACACAGGACAGGTAAGGGCAGTACAGGTGGAAGGAGAGAAAGAAATCAGGGGTTTAAGAGGGAATCCAGTGTAGCTAGTGTTTTGAGCAAGGTGCTGCTGTTGGACATCAATGAGCAACACTGAGGTTGAGAATTTGCCTTAACTCCCATCTCTTTCCAGTGCTTTGGTGCCCCAATTCTGGATGTGGGGAAGTTCATATGGGAACTTAGCTCCCTAAACTTTGTAGGTTTGTCCCGGAATGGTTGCACAACGTTACAAAGGAAGCCACAGTAAATTACAGAGCTACCTTAGATTTCTGGGATTTTAAGTTAGTACACAAACTGCCTGGCCATTGTTCCTCCCCGCTTAGAAGTGAGAGTTTTTTCTGGTTTTGGTACTGCCAAAGTTTTTAAAGATCAATAAGCCTTTCTTTTGGGGATCTTGAAACTGTAACTGTGCACCCTTAGTGTTTTACCATTGATTTTAGCTTTTCTGTCATCATGACACCTAACTTAATAAAGCATCTGCTGTTCCCTCATTCAGCGTTTCTACAAACACACCACTTTAGGAACCTTATTCTCTCCCTTTTTACATTTTTATGTTATAGCATAAATTTTCAAAAACTGGAATGCCCATTTAGCAGTAATCAATTTTTTTTTAATTGAAAGTATGCAAGCAATGAGATTGTGAACTTGAAGACACTTTCATGAAAATCTCTTATATCTTCTGAGGTAAAAGGGACTGTGAATGTCCTCATAATTACTTTTGTGGCTATCCTTTTAATAGCCTTGGGGACATGCATAAATATTTAATTATTAGGAAAGAAGTTAACACAATAAAGAATATTGTACTAATAATGAGGCTTATAAATACATGCAACTCATTAATTGGTAGTTATGTTGAAAGATAACCACAACTCGATTTTGATTTAAGCAAGGAGGTTGTGCAGGTATTTACCTAGGAAAAGATGGTAGGAAATCTTACTGTATGACTCTATATATGTCAATAATTTGCTTCTTGTCTTTTGCTTCAACAACAATATTGGCCTAGTAGGTTTTTCCCCCTTTTCTTCGTGAATATGTGTTTCCTTTGTATGCTAATACAAAAAATAAGATTAATAAACACATGCAACATAACACAAAAATTGGGCCTATTTTGAAAACTGTCTTTAATTGTCCTAAATTTCAAGATAAAATACAATTAACCTGGGCAGGAGCCTTAGAACTGGCCTGTCGGGGAAAAGCCGAAGAGGCAGAACAGCTCTCCCTGGTCCCATGCTGCTGCGGCTCATTGATTTGTGGCCTGTTCAGCCCAAAGGCGGCTGTTTCATTGCAGCCCCAGTACATGCCAAGCAATTGCTTTGGCAGAAAAGAAACAAGGCTTCAGCTGGCTTTCGTGAGCCTGTGGGGTAGTCTGACCATGGGGTAAGAGATAATCTGGCTGCCTTCGGGGAGGCTACCCAGTTGCCCTCATAGCCCATGGCACCTGCCTGACTGTCTTCAATGCTGCTTTGCACAAGTAGCTCACAAATGCCTTTGCAGTGGCTAGTATCTGGCCCCATGGGCAAAGTCCTTTATCTTTGTAGAAATAATCATGTAAATATATGTGTAAGTATGTTGTCATGTTGTATCACCTTGTGTTTTCTTATCTATTTTAGTAATAAAGCCCATTGTTAACTACATGTTTGTAGAGTTAATGGGACATGAGCACGGGATGCAGAAACCTAGCTAAGCGCTCCACTCCACATAACACTGGAACAATAGAAATAGGGAAAGTATGTTGATGAATCTGTTTCATTCAGCTGCAGAATAAGATTGCTTTTCCCTAATTTTGAACATTTCTAGGGGAACAAAAGAAGCTATTTTTTATCCACCACTACTTATACTGTGATCTCTAACTTAGTAATTTGATTTAAAGGATACTGTCAAGTTTAATTTGGTCCCAAATATAAACCTGTAAAAACACACTTTTATAAGCTTTTTGTGACTCACTGAATTTAGTTTGCATGCTTCTAGAGATATTGTTTTATTTGTGAGATGACAAATACCTTTTTGAAATAGTCTTGCTTGAAATACAACATTTAGAATGCTTGATTTTCTTCAAGTTTCATTGAAAAAATATTTTTCTTTCAAAAATTGAATATTTCACAGTAGCATTTGCAACCCAAACATTTTGGCCAAGATTGTTCAAGACCATGAACAATACTCTTAGTTTTGATCGTGTCCATGGAAAAAGAAATGGGAACAATAGTTTTGACTGCTTTTAGTCATCTAAAATGTTGTTGTCAGTGCAGATGAGAAAATGCATTCCTAAAAGGAGTCTGGGATGAGTAGATGGATGTAAGAGCTGTGAGATTTCAACGATGCTTTATGTTGTACATCCTGTTCTTCCAGAGCTGCCTCTTAAGCACAAAAGAAATCTGACATTACTGGGGAGAGAGACACGATAAAACTCCCACAAGTTCTGAGTGCTGTTTCTAAAACACAAGCTTGAAGACGACTGTCCTATTTTCATATTTTCATCTTATTTTATTTTCAGGTAAAAGGTATTAAAAACTTACAGAAGAAAGAATGAGGACTACTCCAAACTGGGATGAATTTGCTGCAAGGCAGGAAATGTCTCAGGGGAAAAAACTGTCAGGCTGGTTTGGTAGTCCAAAGTGTGGTAAGTCCAAAGTTTGTTTCAGTTGTTTAAAAAGAGAAGGGAACAAAGGTAAGGCATAAGAAAACACCTGAAGTAAAAAAAAACCAGTAAAACGGGAAACGATAGAAGTAAAAATAAAATGAATGCATTTGTGGCATTACCTCAAAACTGAAGGAGAGGAGATTAATACATTTTCTCTGTTGGAATACTTTGTTCAACGCAGTTAGGCTGTGACTCAGTGATAAAGGGAATTTGGCCTTAGGGTTCCTGGTACCAGATGACAATTACTGTAGCCACACAGTGCAAAAGCACTGATCTGCAATGAGCACCCTCTGTCAGTTCAGATTTGTTCAAAAAATGGATCAGATGTTGTCTGACTTCCCACTACCAGCATAAAGTTGGCATAGATTCCATGCCACATGCAGAGGATATTTTGATAGAAATCCTGTCGTGTTGCCGTGATTGAGCTAGGTAAAAATTTCTACTGCCGCTATCTGTTATGTGCAGATCCAGTGCTAATGATGCGGGAATTACAGCTTTTAAGTGCTCAGCAGCGTTACTGCCTGACATGTGTCTGTGTAATGTACTGTAGACATGTAAATCAGTGTCATTAATTATCGCAGAAAACTTTAAAAAACTACCCATTGTTAATTTTGCTGCAACAAAAATGCACATGCAAACAAAATATTATTTCTGAGAAATCTTGTGGTATGCAAAATAATAATAATGCAAAATAAAAATAATAATAGTGAAAACATTAGGCAAGCTACCAACTGTGAACTGTTTCAAATAGCAGTTCAACATGTCAATTACATTAATATTTACCTTGGCTAACAATTTGGCCAGCAAGGTGCAGTAGAGCAGTCTTTTTGTGGACTATTAAAAAAAGTGTAATACCAGCTTCAAAATAGAAAATTATGTAATGGGAATAGTAGTTTGGCTGTATATAGTTATTTTTAAGGAACTGTGTATTAGATAAGTCCCAGGAAATGTAATCTTGGTGGATGAATTAATTTTTTTTCATAAACTTTATTCAAAGTATGAACTAACTGTCATCTTGGAAGCAAGGAAGATAAGATTCGAGTCTCAGTTGCCTTATGTTTTGTGTAGTTCCTTAAATTCTGTTCCTTCAAAAACATCTCTAAGATATTATGCCTAGGCTCGCTGCTAGGATCAGTAGCTTTCTGAAATGGATGCAGCTAGATAATCCACATGCTACCTTTCTGTGAAATGCATGTAAAATACTACTTCATGTGAGAACGAGGATTCTGACCTACTACCATTTTGTGCTTTGTATCTGCCTAGACCATTCTTTGCACTTTTGCGCTTACCTGCAAAGAATTTGTGAAACTTCAAGAAAATGAATTCTTAAAGGGATAGATTCAGGTGGAACCCACCCATCCCATAGCCCCAGAATGCACACGCAGGTTCGGTGGTTAACTGACCACTGTCAGTTCTGAATTTAGTACTCTAAAGTTTTATTACCACTTCAGATAGAACTATAATTTGGTTACAGATGCCTCGGAGCTTACTATTGTTTTAGGGAACCTGATCCTCCAGAAATGTTCATGTTCTGTATTTGTGAGGCTTCCTTTTAAGTACAGGGATATTTTCCTAAATGTTCTGCAAAGTAGTACTAACCAAATATCTCAGTATTGCAAATGACCACACTAGTTACGCTTAAGCCCTATCACAATAATTGTCTTCTGCTATCTCATCTCATCTTTTTTTCCTCCCTGTATATTGAACAGATGGCCTTGGGCTTTATGTAGGTGATTAATTAAACTGCACATAACAGGAGTATTTTGTGCATGAATAAATTCCTTTTAACAAGATTTTATATTCTTTTAGCAACCAATCTGCTCTAGGGAACTAGAATATTTTTATCTTTTCCACGTTTCTTTTAAATACATGCAGTACATGCCTTAAAACAAATGTGTAAGTATCTTGTGTCAGTAGTTAGCAAAGGCTTAGGGTTTGATTCTGCTGGCCAGTAAAACTGAACAAGGGTTTCAGTAAGCTGAAAAAGTTAAATGCTGCTGTTGAGAATATAAGATTTCTGTAGATGCTGTGTAACAAATGACAGTATGTCTGGGAGAAAGCAGATACTGCTTAGTCTGACATGGTCTCTTTACGGCACAGGAACTAGGGTCTGACAGCTGCACTCAGAACTAGCTGCAACCTGTCTTTGAGTACCTGCACTGAAAGAAAAGATGCCCTTTTGGGGAGGCGAACTCACAAGAACAATCCCTATACAGAAATGGCTGCAGATACTCTGCTGATATAGTGCTTACTGCATTTATCTCTCTTGTTTCTCACACAGGCCAAGAAGCATTTTTGCGGGGTTTCTCTTTCCATAGTGACTGCTGACCTAATGTTCTTGCTGGTTTTGATTCTGAGAGATAAAGTTGCAATGCTTTAACATGGCTTTTTCATTTCCGTCAACCGTGATTGTTTTTCATAAGCTTATTAGCAAGAGCTGGATGTGTATTATAAAGTGACTGAAGGTAATATAGTGAATGCTTGTTCCAGTTTCTAATCATATGCGCTTCTGTTGTATTCATGCAGCTTTTATCAGTGAGTATTCTACTGAACGAGTTTATCAGCAAGAACTTTCATAGGTTTGGCTAATGCAAGGCACTATTTTGAAAATTTCATAAACACCTTATTGAATAAATGCATTCCTTTTCTGTGATCACTGGACAAAAGGTTCCAGTTTGGACACATGAAATTATTAACTAAAATGTATGTCAGAGTGGCCCAATTCTGTAGAGATATTGACAAGTTGGAGGTTCTGGAGCAGGTGTTCAGGTCTTCAGGATCCTTTGTGTTGTGTCCAGTAAAAGCAGGTTTGGTTTTGAATGCTGGATGTGTAAAACCAACTAATTATACATGATCTGCAATTGCAGCCAAGATTTGTTTGCGGAAATAACTGAGCAAATGATTTCTGTTAAAGAAAACCTTTAAGAAAGCTGTGGTTTGTACAGAGAGAAAGGAATTAAATTTGTAATTTGATAACATTCTATTAATATGGGTTTACTTGCAATAAATCAATTTTGTTATGCTGATGTGCTCTGCTGTACCATCTCCTAGAAGGTCAAGAAAATAATTAGACACTTACATGAAGTTATATAGTCAGTGGTTAGTGTTGCAGTGTATCCCAGTAATAGTAGTAGAACTGGATGCATGCTGTGTAAATCCAGTGTGAAGGGTACGGATGTGTGTGTGTGGAGGGGTAGTTATGCTGAAAAACTTCTTGTGTGTTCTTTCAGTGTATTTTTTTTTAACAATATAAGAAAGAGAGTTAAAGAGAAGCTTATCTTCCTAGGAAAGAAAGGTTAATACCAACAGGGGATTGATTCTTCTCTCAGATATGTGGTCAAGGATAACCATCTTGAAAAATCTGCTGCTGTATTCTCTGGCTTTACTGTACATATATTAATAGACATTCTGTGGTCTCTAACTATGAATACACACATACCTGAGAAGAATGAAATCCTGTGAGGTTAATCCATTGTAATCCACTGGTTGACGTCTTTGCCAGCTTTTTCGTAGACATTTTGGATTCCCCAGGCAGTGTTCACATGACCTGTTTCCTTTGCCACTGATAACACTTAGAGAAAACCTTAGATCTTCTCGGAAGGCAAAAGTAGTTGGAATTCAGCATACTCCCAAGTATATATATTTGAGCCTCTTTCTTCATATTCCAGATACATTTGGGGGATGTTGTGATATCTAGGGGAGCTTTGTCCTTTGTAAGATGACTGCAGAAAGAGGGCTTAGGAGGGGGGGAAAAGACATGAGTTGACGCTGCAAATTAAGTTGTTTATTGATTGGAGACATATAGACATTCATAAAAACATAAATTCTGTGTCATTTTAGTGACAAGTTATCCAACTAAACGAGCAAACCCTTCTAAAATTTTGTTTCTCATTCTGCCTTTCACAGGCTGGTTCATGAAGAACCTCTGCTACTTTCTCCTTTATCCCTGCCTCACTGCTCATTGCCCACTCCAACGGAAACAAGAGTATAAGCCTAGCAGCGGGTGACCTATCACACTGATCGCCAAACAGTTTCCCGTTATGCTAATATCTTATGCCAAAGTGATCTTTTGATCTCTTGATTCCTTTGACTGGAACATGAAATAAGGATCAGAGCTGAGCCCACTGATTAATTCTTAATCATGCGAGAAACCCCACTGAACTGAATTGCCACTCACTGTGTCTCAGTGTATCGTTGTTTATGCTTCCTACATTAAAAGGCTTATAAAAGGCCTCACTTGATATGTCTCAGTATGTAACTTAGCACTTTAAAAAGCAATAAATATTTTTTTCCTCCTCAAAAGGGAAAAATAATAATGCACTTGTTTTTTTCGTTCTGCGTATTAACCTTTATTTTTTATGGCTTTTATTGTTGTTTCTGTATAATTGCAGATTAGGCCAATTTTCCACTGGAACATCAGCACTTCAGATCTACTGTATCTTGTCACAAGGGGTGGCTTACTCAAGATGAATTGTGCACAGTGTAAGAAGTCTATGAAGCAGCAATGAAGTGGTTAATGCCTCTTGGCCTTGATTATGGTGCAGCTGGCCCAAATCAACTCAGAACATTTGCAGCACAGAAATTACTACAGCACAAATCAGTCAGACTTCTGAGAAAAAGATCAGGGTGACCTTTTTGCTAGATGGGTAGGTTAGGATGACCCACTTTAACTGGATGCCTGATTTAAGTGGAACACTCTTGTTTAAAACAAGCCTCCTTTTATCTTAATGGTATTGGCAGAGCAACCCATTTGTCTCAATTTCCTTCTAGCAACAGTTCTTAAGCCAAACCTTGAAAGCTGCAAATTCTACTGTACTTCAGCAAAATAATACACCTTGGGCTTATGCAGGTTTCTACAAGGTGGCTAATTTTCTGTCTTGTCTCTTCCTGATATTAGAGGAGAAGTATGTTAGTAGCATAGATGTTCTCACACCTGGGAAACAGGAAAAGTTTTCTCTTTTGCTTTTAAATACAGTAACGTGTTCCAGTATGAATAATTTGAATGTAATATGATTTGAGAATTCTGGCTATTATCAACATGATTCCTGTATTCAACCTAAATGACCAAATAGACTGTCATGGTTTTAACTGTATTAATAATAGCATTTTTCACTGGTTAGGAATAAAAATCCAGCCAGCCACCTAACACTGTGCTGCTTTCCTGATTTTGAGGAAATCTGAGCACAAAATTGAATAATCAGCAAGCTTATAACAACTTTCAGATGAGAAATGAATATAGCACAGCTTGCTGTTTGTCTTCTTATCAGTAAGTATTCTGTATAGCAGAACTCATACTTAAGTAGTGTTTCACTGTTTTACTTGCAAGGAGTTTTTGTATTCCGTTCATTGTGGTGTGTCATTTGGAGCCTGCAGAAGCTTTATTGATAAAGGTCTCCCTTTCAGCATTTTCCTGCCAACAGCAGTCACCAGAGGACATTATAATTCATCCCTCATTTAATTACAGCAAATTCTAGAAATACGAATAAAGTATTTGTTGTTGTTCTTCTTCTTCTTTATATAGCCATATATAGAACTTAAGTATGTATGTATGTATATAGAGAGCTCATCAATATATGTACATCGTAGAAGAGGAACTTACTCTGCTGTGGCATGGATGAGATTTGCAGCATGGAACTTACATTTTGTTATAGCAGGAGAAACAGTCACAGAACTGTGTATAGGTCATACACGATTCCATAATTCTAAAACGTAATCGTATCATACATAGTTCTGTAGGTCAAGGAAAGTGTAAGTTTTCATAAATATGCAGTTCTTCGCATGATGTGACTCTGATTCTGAAAAAGATGCCTTTAAGATTCAAAGAATCTTTCTTGACAGAGAAAGAGAGCAAGAGTCTATGCTGCAGAATACACAGTTCCATATATGATTTCCCACTTTTTTTATAAAGGCTTCTCTAAAATCAGACTTTATCTTCCTGGGGGAATTAAACTGGGGCCAAAGCAACATGCTTAGCATTGTCAGTATTTTCTTCCTCTCCCTATTCCCCCAAAAGAAACAGAAACAAAAACAACTTACGATCCTCTTACAAGGTTTTAGAATTCTGCAAGAAAACTTACAATTCAGAAACTTCAGTTGAGCTATAGCATTTTCTTAGAAGGGTGTCCAGTCTGCAAACACTGAGGATTGTTTAACGTGTTTGTATCAATAGACTGGATTTTTGAATAGCAATCACCTCAGCTCAAATAAAGTTGCATTCTGTACCCAGTGAGTTTCTTAGGCCTGATGTGGATTGAGTGGTGGCCATGATTTTCCAACTGGACAAAGAATGCTCAAGTATCAGGTAACAATGAAATATGTTCTTATGTATATATGCCTTATATAAAAAAAAGTACACTTCTGTTGATATTCTTTGACCAGGAGCACCAGGATTAAGAGATGCTCTGAATTTCTGCTTCACTATAGCTGTTCAGAGGTATGAAAAAAATCCTAGGACAAACTCAGTTCTGGATATTTCTGGGCCCAGGTCCATTGCAATTTTTTGCCAGGGCTTATTGCAAATCTTTTCATTGATCTAATTATAAAGCTTTGATTATCTTATTGATTTAGTAGCACTGTGCCCATTTCTGCCAGAGCTGAATTTGGCTCAGTGACCTGAGATGCAGACAACTTCAACAGAGCTCTTCCTGGCATGGCTGGAAGGTGACTCCCCTTTGACACTGCTAAGAGGGTCCAAGTTTGATGATGGCATGTATCGATACGGAGGCTGTACACACAATGAACTGAGGCAGGTCAGGGTTTGCAGACTTTACTAGATGATTAAGTCCAACATAATACTTTGCCAGCAGCTGACAAAGAAGGCTGCTTCAGAGCAGAGATTAGCTCAGATATTAAATCAATTCTGAAAAGGTGTCTGAATGTAAACTGAACACATGGAGTATTTTAGGTGATGTCTAGTTTTTCATGGAAAGGGTAATTTTGCCTTGTGTAGCTTTTTCTGTAATACTATGGATTTTAAGTAATGGTAATTTATGAAGGCAATTGTCTGATGCTTGTTTTTTTTCCCCCTCCTTAAAAAATCTTGTTAAATGTGATAATTTTAACGAATGTTTTGCTACTTGTCACTTGTGGTAAAATTCTTTAATACAGATGGGCACCCACTGATGATATTAAAGCACGAAATGTAGATTGCTGCTATTTAGGGAAATCATTTATTTTCATTTTACAGACAGAATAATTCCAGGCAAATTAGTGTAGGTCATGTAGTGAAGGGAAAAGTGGAGGCAGGGCAGCGGGAGAGGAAAGATAGGCAGTCTGTTGCACAAGCCAAGTTGGCTGGCACTGGTGTGTTCAGGAAAACTGACGTTTTGTCAACATATTATTGCAAAAGATGTTTCCAATTTTTGACCAGCTATCTTTCTTATGCGGCCTGCATTTTGCTGCCATAAACATCAGACAAGTGGATTAGACTTCTGGCCAGTCCATATGGTACAACGATGTCATATGACTCCCAGACAGTGCTGATATATAACAAGGTGCAACATGTAGTTTAGCATAGTAAGTTATCATAGCCGAGGAGTCTGAGGAATTATAAATTTATCTAATCTTATGATGCTCACTTTGGCCTGGTGTAAATGACAAACTCTTAAAAAATTCTCCTGTTAGACAGAAGTACTTTCTGTGAATTCTTTAATTCAGCTTAAAGGATAAAGAAGCTTTTGCGAAATTACTGTCACTCTCTAAATGCAGATCTCTTCTTTCTCCCTCCCTCTTCCCACATGAAAGTAGGACTGGAAAGATTCATGTAATGATGAACTCGCCCACCTCCTTCCCTAAGGAAGGACCTGCATGAACAGTTAAGGAACTCAAACGCAGGTTCAAGTATCTCTGTTTAAAATAGAAAAGAAGAAAACCCCTCAGACTTGGAATCTTATTCCCAAATCCCAGTTGCATAAGGAGAGGGAAGCTGTACTAGTGGTATCTCTATTCAGAAACTCGTTGCTATCGTGAATCTTGTTTAGAAATACAAAAAGCTCAATTTCTGTATTTATCTGAAAGTAACTGAGCAGAATTATGCATCTGTTTTTACTTTTCAAGAAATTGTTAGTATTTTTAATTGGACTTGTTGCACAGTGTTTGGTTGCAAAACTGTATTTGAAGGATGTTGAGTGCAGTCTTTTACAGTGATTTTTTTCACCCATACTCAAAGATGAATAAAAGTAAAAATAGCCCTGAAGTACACATTTCCCTTGAATCCAAGACAAAATCCCTAGCAGGGGTAATGGTGTAGGAAGGCTGAGTGATGCCTCTATGCAGGGATAAACATGCTGTCCCAAGTATCCATTACACGTGATTATGAAATTTCAGTGAATGGTACCTGAGTGCCCTTAGAGAGTTCCCCTGTGCTGATCTGCTCTATGGTCTTCTCAGGATATGTGGGGTTTTTTTTTGTTTTGTTTTTTATTTCTAGGCCATGTATAATTTGAATATTTTTAATGTATTGAGAGTATGGAAAGATATTTTGAAGATTTTAGGGGAGATATTTAGAGTATATTTGCAATACAAATTTCTCTGACAGTCTGGAGGAAATTAAGAGTCTCATGACTCTTTAGGAGCAGGAGTATTTGGGGTTGAGGATTTCTGCTTTGTGTTGCTGTTGGCAGGCCTTTTACATGTTTTCTGATTCTTCAGTTTGGCTGTGATCCAAGATCCATTGTTTCTCATCACAGGGAGCCTTTCCATTACCTTCTACCTGTATTTGATAAGGCTTTTTTAGACTTAAGAAATACTGTGCCTCCTTCTGAGTTGTATTACTAATTTGATAATCCATAGCTACAGAAGTTCAGTTTTGGAAAACTGTCACTATACGAATGAGCTGCTTTGAAATTTCTGAGATTCGCAGAAGAAAACATGCTATCTCTGTGCCATCTATTACATCGTTTACTGAACATTTAGGTAAAAATTAACTGCAAAAATCAGATTTTTTGTATCTAAAATGAATCATACTAACAAACAAAGAAGGACTGGTGGAAGATGTGAAGGTTGGGGGCAGCCTTGGCTGCAGTGACCATGAGATGGTGGAGTTCAGGATCCTGCGAGGAGGAGGCAGGGCACTAAGTAAGATCGCAACCCTGGACTTCAGGAGAGCAAACTTTGGCCTCTTCAGGGACCTACTTGGAGGAATCTCATGGGTTAGGGCCCTAGAAGGAAGGGGGGTTCAAGAGAGCTGGTTAATATTCAAACATCACTTCCTCCAGGCTCAAGAGTGGTGCATCCCTATGAGTAGGAAGTCAAGCAAAGGAGGCAGGAGACCTGCATGGGTGAGCAAGGAGCTCCTGGCAAAACTCAACCAGAAGAAGGAAGTATACAGAAAGTGGAAAGGGGGACAGGCCACTTGGGAGGAATATAGGAACGTTGTCAGAGTATGCAGGGATGCGACGAGGAAGGCTGAGGCCCGTTTGGAATTAAATCTGGTGAGAGATGTCAAGGACAGCAAGAAGGGCTTCTTCAAATACATCAGTAGTAAATAGAAGACTAGGGAAAATGTGGGCCCCTTGCTGAATGGGGTGGGTGCCCTGGTGACGAAGGATGCAGAGAAGGCAGAGTTACTGAATGCCTTCTTTGCTTCAGTCTTTACTGCTCAGGCCAGCCCTCAGGAACCCCAGACCCTGGAGGCAAGAGAGAAAGTCTGGAGAAAGGAAGACTTTCCCTTGGTCGAGGAGGATCAGGTCAGAGATCATTTAAGAAAACCTGACACCCACAAATCCATGGGCCCTGATGGGATGCACCCACGAGTGCTGAGGGAGCTGGTGGATGTTATTGCTAGGCCACTCTCCATCATCTTTGAAAGGTCATGGAGAACAGGAGAGGTGCCTGAGGACTGGAAGAAAGCCAATGTCACTCCAGTCTTCAAAAAGGGCAAGAAGGAGGACCCAGGGAACTACAGGCCAGTCAGGCTCACCTGCATCCCTGGAAAGGTGATGGAGCAGCTCATCCTGGAGGTCATCTCCAAGCATGTGGAGGACAAGAAAGTGATCAGGAGTAGTCAGCATGGCTTCACCAAGGGGAAATCATGCTTAACCAATCTGATAGCCTTCTAGGATGGGATGACTGGCTGGGTAGATGAGGGGGAGAGCAGTGGATGTTGTCTACCTTGACTTCAGCAAGGCTTTCGACACTGTCTCCCATAACGTCCTCATAGACAAGCTCAGGAAGTGTGGGCTGGATGAGTGGACAGTGAGGTGGATTGAGAACTGGGTGAATGGCAGAGCTCAGAGGGTTGTGCTCAGTGGCATAGAGTCTAGTTGGAGGCCTGTAGTTAGCGGTGTCCCCCAGGGGTCAGTACTGGTTCCAGTCTTGTTCAACTTCTTCATCAATGACCTGGATGAAGGGACAGAGTGCACCCTCAGCAAGTTTGCTGATGATACCAAACTGGGAGGAGTGGCGGATACCCCAGAGGGCTGTGCTGCCATTCAGAGAGACCTGGACAGGCTGGAGAGCTGGGCAGAGAGGAACCTCCTGAAGTTCAACAAAGGCAAGTGCAGGGTCCTGCACCTAGGGAGGAATAACCCCATGCACCAGTACAGGTTGGGGGTTGACCTGCTGGAAAGCAGCTCTGCGGAGAAGGACCTGGGAGTGCTGGTGGACACCAAGTTAAGCATGAGGCAGCAATGTGTCCTTGTGGCCAAGAAGGCCAGTGGTATCCTGGGGTGCATCAGGAAGAGTGTTGCCAGCAGGTGGAGGGAGGTGATCCTCCCCCTCTACTCAGCCCTGGTGAGGCCACACCTGCAGTGCTGGGCCCAGTTCTGGGCTCCCCAGTACAAGAGGGATGTGGCGCTACTGGAGCAAGTCCAGCGAAGGGCTACAAAGATGATTAGGGGACTGGAGCATCTCTCTTATGAGGAAAGGCTGAGAGAGCTGGGCCTGTTTAGCCTGGAGAAGAGAAGGCTGAGAGGAGATCTTATCAACGTGTACAAGTATCTGAAGGGAGGGTGTCGAGAGGATGGGGCCAGACTCTTTTCAGTGGTGCCGAGCGACAGGACGCGAGGCAACGGGCACAAATGAAACACAGACACTTCCATCTGAACATGAGGAAAAACTTCTTCACTGTGAGGGTGACAGAGCACTGGAACAAGTTGCCCAGAGAGGTTGTGGAGTCTCCTTCTCTGGAGATATTCAAAACGCGCCTGGATGCAATCCTGTGCAATGTGCTCTAGGTGACCCTGCTTGAGCAGTGGTGTTGGACTAGATGATCTCCAGAGGTCCCTTCCAACCTCAACCATTCTGTGATTCTGTGTGATTCTGTGAATAAAATTTTTCATAGCTACCAGCAGAGACCCATTATTGTGTAATCTGTAAAGGAAGGAGCTCTATCAAGGGCATAATTATCTGTCTTCTTTAATTAAACAGCAGTGCTGTGCGCAAACACAACCTGTAAAAAATAACCCTGCAGAGAACCAGTGCGGTTTGTATTAGTGTTCTGATAGCTTCAGTTGAAACAGTTTTCCAATCTCATTAACATACTGCAAGAGAATAAGTGATTCTGTTGAACTTGGGAAGTTATATCGTTTTTCTTGAATATATTAGGCTGTGCATGCTATCCATACAGTGATACTGCATGGGAGAGTTAATGAAGCTGTTAGCATGATCTGTCATGCCAGAAAAGATCCTGGAAATAATTAGAAAGTGACTGTGAATATTTAGATAGGGCACATATTTGATATGTCACTGTCTCTTGTAGAAGATAACAAGTTTGCATTAAAAAATATTCAGTGACCTCCAGCAACTGTTATACTTAAGTCAGAAATACAGATTTCATGATGTCCATTATACTCACAGTATCGTCCTATTTTAGTAAAAGGCCTGAGCTTCTGTGATACACTGCTTATCAGGTGCATACAGTATTGATTAAAAAAAGCCCCCACATTTTATATTGTCATTGTCATATGAGAGCTGTCAGCATATTTTTCCAAATGGATTTGGTAGTTACATGTCTATTGGCTTCTGAATTTTTTATCACATATGTAAATTAAATACTGTGGAAAAAAGAGGCATAAAAGCAAATTTTGGATGGGCATTATGTGCATCATCTAATGGGGATGTGTAGTTTAAACTGACAGATGAAAAAATAATAAGGGAAACTAAGGTTGGTGCAAGAATAACAAGTTTTAATAATGTGTGTTTAGAATGTTGTCCATTAATAATGACAGATTTCAAGGGGTGTTTTCATTATATGCAAGTTCAGATCACCTTACCTTGATCTGTTACAGAAAAAAAAGCAGATTGGTGAATAACATTACGTCTTTTCATTGCTTTGCCTCTAACCACAGAGGGAAATTATAGTTAACTTGCTACACACATCTCAGGATTATTTACTTAAAGTTGCTTAGGGTTATATGAAGATTTCAAAAAGCTATTTAATGTGGGTACTTGTGAGTAAAGAATTAATTAGGCTATTTCCTATTTAGAAGGTAGACATTAAAATACATTGTAGGATTAAGCTTTATATATAGTGAAGCAGAACTTAAATTCACTGAAAAACTTGCTAATCTTCCAGAATTAAATGAAATGCAAACCATAGTGAAATTCCTGAGGGCTGTCAAACTCAGCATTATGGGGTCACTCTTCTGTTATTTAAATGATTTTAAGATACTTCATCATTTCTACTGTAAAACAGCATGGAAAAAAAATAATACTTACAGGAGGCACGCCTTCAGCTTAATGTAATGCTCAGAGGATTATGATATGCGTACTAGAGAACTTTCTAATAGTGTAGTCAGATATTCACTTGTGATTGCATTAACATGATTTTTTTTTAGCTACCTGTCCCTTGGCCAACTTATGGTAAATGATAGCTGGCCTACTGTAATGCAAGGAAAAGGATTACTTAAAGCAGTGATGAAGATCCTCCACAGCTGGACAAAACCTGTTAAGGTCATTTTGAAGGTCTGTCCTGTACCTGTCTCAACAAATTAGCCTCTCAGTTTTCCAGTAGTAGTGTACAAGTTATCCAAACAGTAACTTAGAAAAAAACAGAGTGTTTCTGTGCTTGTGTTACTGAGACATGGGCAGTCCAAATTCTGCTTCCAGCCCTTTTGGAGTACAGGTGATTTTTCTGCCTTTGGCAGAGGTCTCAGTCTCAGGTCCCTTCTGTTCAACAGGTACAAAAACACTGCCCTAAAGCACAGCAATACTGTCAATCCAGCTGTTCTTCCTCATTCACAGGTCTGAGTTTGTTTATTTTGGAGTAAGTGGGTAAAAGCCCTAGAAGAGTACAGTGCAAGAATGCTAAATAGCAAGTATAAATATAAAAAAAAATACTGATACTTTAATATCCAGATCTTTTATAGTCCTTCTGCTGTTTAAAGACAAGTTTATTCAATGCACATAGATAATTCCTGATCAGTGGGTAAGTTATAGGATAAACATGTGCTGCTAAATAAAATTTAATTAAAAAGAAGCAAAGGTCATTTTGTGTAGCATCCTACAGGAATGGTGGAGAAAAATACACAGGAAATTAAATTTGTGAGGTGATATTAGTTATCTACACCTACAATTTTTGTTTTTTTGAAAGCAAAAGAACATCTTGGTAGCCCAGTAAGTACTGTATTTCCATTACTAGTAACAGGTCCTCTGGCTTTTTAGTGAATTTGCAGGTCCTCAAAACTGAAGATTGTCAAGATTGCTTTGTCTGAACTTGTCTGAACCTGCCTATAGCTTTGTTTTAGCTTGCTTATCAGTAACAGCAGTTTTTCCAACAATCAGGTGGCTATGCCTAATTTGTTTTACTTTTCACAGAATAGTCGAGGTTGGGAAGGCACTTCTGGAGATTGTCTAGTCCAACCCCCTGTCAAGCAGGGTCAGCTACAACAGGTTGCTCAGGGCCGTGTCCAATCGGATTTTGAAGATCTCCAAGGATGGAGACTCCACAACTTCTCTGGGCAACCTGTTCTAGTATTTGACCATTTGCACAGTAAAAAAGTTTTTTCTTATGGTTAAATGGAATTTCTTGTATTTCAATTTGTGCCCAATGCCTCTTGTCTTTTCACTAGTTATCACTGAGAAGAGTCTGGCTCTGTCTTCTTTACAGCCTCCCATCAGGTATTTATACACAGTGATAAGCTCCACCCCTGAGCCTTCTCCAGGCTGAACAGACGCAGCTATTTCAGCCTCTCCTCATATGAGTTCCTGAATCATCTTTGTGGACTCGCTCCAGCAGGTCCAAAGCTCTTGTACCGGGGAGCCCAGAATTGGACCCATACTCTAGATCTCGTCTCACCCGTGTTGAGTAGAGGGGAAGGATCACCTCTTGCAACCTGCTGGCAATGATCCTCCTAATTCAGCCCACGATACCGTTGGCCTTCTTTCCACGAAGGCGCATTACTGACCCATGTTCAACTTGTTGTCCACCAGGACGCCCAGGTCCTTTTCTGCAAAGCTTCTCTCCAGGTGGTCAGCCCCCAGCCTGTACTGGTGCATGAGGTTATTCCTCTCCATGTGCAGGGCTTGGCATTTCCTTTTGCTTATCTTTGTATGGTGTAGCCACATTTTTTGTGTAGATAGTAGCAATAAATAATTGCTCTGTGTAGACTGAAATATTTATGTCTCTAACATAATGAAGTAGTGTGAAGGAATACAGGCCTGGTATGATGCAAGAGGCCTTAAAAGTGGGAAAATAAGATGTGGTGTAGAGGCATGAGATGATCAGAAAAGGGGCACAGGCCTGTCACTGAAGGTGCTAGTGGTCACTTAAATGCATATCTGAAGCTGAATAAAATCAGTTTTAGGGACAACAAAGAAAACAAAGAACAAGTATCCAAGATATGTAAAATGTACCATATATAGTGAATTCAGATATAATGTCAACTTGCAGACAAATGAAGAAACAGCAAGGTGAAAATATGCATTAGCAAACACTAAAATGACCCCAAGCAGATCTTAGAGGGAGGAGACAAGAAACCATCATCACATTCCTCTTGGTGAAGGTCTGAGGGTGCTGGAGTCACTGTAAATCTCCCCCTGTCCCCCACGTTGCAGCCACTGATCTTAGGATCCAGATGGGCAGGGAAGGGTGATGCTAGAAAAAAAGCATAGGTATTAGGAGTGTGTGTATAACAATTTTTAACTCTGTCAGCATTATTAAGGCTTTTTCTGTAATAGAATTCATTATTTTCTTTTTCTGAATGATTAGATCTGAACTAATAATAGTTCATTGATTAAACTGTTAACATTTCAGTCACGCAAACAGTAAATTCCTGGTTTTACATATAAGGTGTGTTTCTCAAGTTTTTTAGCCCATAGCAAGATTTTGAGTGTAATGCCTCTCTGTGATTCCCCTTCTCATACATATATCTCTGTTGGCCCAAACCTCTGTTGTGAAAACTAAAATATAAGCCCGGGCGATAACTCAGGCCTAGGTCCCCTTTCGTTTCTGCTTGAAAGAGAAAAAGCCATATTAGTGCTTTCACGTAGCTCCTTCTATCCCTAACTGAATATCCTCTTAGTTCTGGGAGCGTGCTCTGTGCCATTAGTGTCTCTGGGTGGAAGGATGCATGCCCTCTGAAGGCGTGAGCACTGCTGCTCTGCCTGCATGATTGATCCTGCCTTGACACTTAACAACTCAGACACTCAGCTCTGTATCTGTGTATTCAGGCT
The DNA here is from genome assembly GCF_036417845.1 of Apteryx mantelli. Lineage (NCBI taxonomy): Eukaryota > Metazoa > Chordata > Aves > Apterygiformes > Apterygidae > Apteryx > Apteryx mantelli. The sequence goes on from NC_089978.1 coordinate 121,101,877, forward strand.
TGAGGGAAATTAGAGTGTGCTTATATGAAGTTTTAAAATCCTGTCCCAGAGCAAAACTGTTTTATTACCCCATTAAAGCTTCCCCTACCTGGCAAAAGCGGTGGTTCTTAGATTGTTCCTTAGCAAGGAACACCGTCAGATGGGAAATCACTTAATATACTAAATACATTCATTTGTTGAAGCCTCAATAAATATTGTCTAAATGTAGCCACTTGTTTAACCACCATCAGGGCCCAGGTAACTTAGGCACTTACAAATAGTATCAGTTTAATGCATGTACTTGCACTGATACTTAATACCAAATCAATTGCCAGAGTTACTGCCACAACACACGCTGTAGAAGGGAGGAGTAAATGAAAAGAGCAAGCTTTGTTTAAAGTCAGGTGCCTTTAACTTTTTAACCAAAGATAATTACAGAAATTATCTTTACGGCAAACTCTTGGGGACAGGCAAACGGAAAATTCAGTGGTTTTAGGCACAAACCTTCTACATGTTGAACACTCACAGAGGATCAGGCCAGCTTGAAAGATGTACCTAATTTCTAGGCCTAAATAAGACCTTCAATCAGAAGTGAATGATTGCATTAGGTATTTCAATAAAGGTAAGGTCTCTCTAGAAATGTGCCTTTGGCAGAATGAACTAAGCACTGCTGTGTTTTCGTGAAAATGTACAAATGTAGGCTGATTATAAGTAGGTTTAAGAGAGGAGGGTTGTGTATGTCACAAGCTTTCCCTGCTCTTCAGTGCAGTTGGGTAGAAGTATTTTGAAGAACTTTATTAAATGTTTACTCCTTATAAAATAAAACAGTTTGATCTAAAACCCCCCCCACAAAATAAGGATTAAAAAAAAGAAAAAATCCCTAAGGACAAAGGCTAATAATATAAAAGAAAGAATGTGGAGTTTAAAGCTATGGTAACTAATCTCCTATATTTAAATTAAAATTGGTGAAGCTGACAGGTACTGTACTGCACGGTATAATTTTTACTACATTTTTCTTTTTCTCTGTGTTAAATTCTAATCTCAACTAAATTCTGTCTCCGGGCCATTCAGAGTAAGTTTGCCCCTGTTGTGTTGTATGCACTAGATGATTATGACAGGTTTTGTGGCTGAACAGCAGATATTACAGCAGATTTGGAAATACCATCCCACACAATATAACTGATTAAAATGAAAATATCTAATGCCAGCCCCCTACTCTTACCAAGTCAGGTTTTGTCCCCTGATGTTCTACTTCCTGGAGAATGTTTCACTGCAGCCTGCTTTTTCACAAACAGAAGCACAGAAGTGGGATCCCTGAAGAAGGATGCTGTGTGAATTAAAAAATCCTTGGTGCCTTCTCCATCCCGATGAAGGAAAAAAAATGGTGTTGACTTTAATATATGAGGACATAAAAGCATAAGAAAATTTGCAGACAGAAGCTGGAAGCATACTGTTGACTTTGGAGGCATCTGATAAATAAATACCCATTACTTCTAATATTCATCACAGTAGAATAAATTATGATGGATAATATGGATAGAAGATCCATGAAAATTAAAATAAGTCAGCTCAAACTGAACAGTAAACATATGCTACATGGTGGAGATGATAAAGAATATGATTCTTCTATTGTCCTCAAAAAATGGGAAATGAAAAGGAAGAAAATACACCCCAGTATATTAAAAAGGTTAAAGTCTCATTTTGTTAGGGGTAACACATGGTAAACACAGCAATTGAATTATACATCAGAGGGTATCTATTCCATGCAGTGAAATATATTATGCAAAGGCTTTTGACCTTTAAAAAAGTTATGTTGATGATTTTCCTCTGCATACTGAAAAATGTCAGCATGGGTGTAAATAAATGTCATTAATTTTGTTTTTATATTCAGAGCTTGTCCACAAGGACACCTGCTGATATTCAGATAGCTGAATGGAGAGTATTCAAACCACTCATTAACCCTCCTGGTTCACTTGATAGCTCAGGCTGTCTCAGAGATAGCAGCCCCCCACATCCCATCAAAGAGATGCGTTCTTATCAGTTCTATACAAAATGAGGATGTACGTGGCCTTACCAGTAAAATTATATGCATTGCATATATTCCTGTGATGTTTTGATGAACTGCTTTCCCACAGACCTGAAAGAGCCCTTTTTTAATTCCTATTTCATCAACTGAAAAAAAAAAAATATACACACATATGAAGATTAGAATATGAAGAAAAAAACATTGTTGCTTTGATGTAGAAATTGTTTTATACCTGTGTATATCCCTCACCATTTAGAAGATGTGTTTTCAGATCAAAACCTCTTGTTTGAATGTTTCATGTTTCAGAGTATGATCCTATTGAATCAGTATATCACAATCCAGTCAACAGAAGGCAGTGCCCCTCTGTAAACTGAATACCTTGGACATTTCCATGATCCATGTTTCTATCTGCTTTTTAGTTGCTATCACCAAAAGGAGAAGGGAAGTTTAGAGCTCTTAAGATGCTGGGGAGAGAGGGTGATACTAGTTTTTAAAGATGCTGAGCTGCAGTCTGTCCTGCTGTTCCAGGTATGTTCTTCCAGTCCAAGCAGGGCAGTCCAAAAATTCCTTAATTCAAGAGACTGCTAATGCCCCTATGTATTTTCTCCATTTTTAGTTTTGAAAATACGATCAATTGCATTAGTCAGTGATATACTACAATGAAGTGCCATGAGAATATTTCCCCCCTTGCAAAACTAAGTTAACACTGGTATGCATGTTTTCAGCTTCTTGAAAATGTGTCTTTGTTCCTTAGTTTTACAGCAGTGTTCTGAGAGTCTCTGATGGTAAATGCTATTGCTATATAGTAACAACAAGCAGAAATAAATGCACACAGCTTTAGTTTCATCAGTATTTTCATATAGTTTAATGAAGATTGATTGTATGAATTGTTGGGAATTGCAGGGTTTCAGCATATTTAAAAATTAGGTCATTTGTATAGATGTGGGAGCCAGATTTAAGCATCCAAGCTGAAAAATATTCATGAGGGTGCTTAATTACATCTTCCATATCAGCTTGTCCCGGAAAGCTGGAGGTTCAAAGGATGATCCCACAGACACTTACCTCCTGTTTGTACCCTTTGGTTTTAGTAGCAATATATACATCGGTAAGCAAAGTCATGAGAGTAAGCGTCTGCAGGACTAAATCCATCGTAGCAATCCTCTAAAGTACATCAGATTGTACTGGGGCTCGTAATTGTGCTCCTTTCTGATACATCTCAGTAACTTTCAGCATGCAGCCTTGACATTATACATTGTTACATTATGAAGCTGTTAAAATATTCTGTGAGTTTGTGGGTAGAAGTATGTTAGTTTTCCTTTTTTTAACAGATCATTGACACATTTTGAGAGATTAATAAGTGACTCAGTGATGGAACACTTTATAATAGCTACTTTGTAGCCGTTTGTAAATTGTTATGTCAATCAATGTATGATTCAATACGGATTTAGGTTTTAAATGCATTATGAAAAATGTTTCTCTATATTGACCTAATTTTCATACATTAATAACTGAACCATTCCCTCTATATCAAAATCACCTTCTGCTGTGAGCCTGGTGGCTGTAGAAATAATGCATTTTACCTTTGCTCTCCACTTACATCCTGTAGCCTACACAGTTTTGGAGCAGACAAAAACAAAAGAAATATGCTATTTAGGAATATCATTCTTTCAGGGCTCTAAGAGAGTTGTATAAAATCACTAGGCAGTGTGATGTAGTAATAACAGACTTTGCTTGGAGGGGAAGGAGGTGGAAGTGGAAAGAATGTGAAGTTGATTACAGGACAATCTGTCATATGTATATATGCATTTATAAAGGTGCATGTGTGTATATGCACATATATATGCACATGCACACATGTAAATACCCAGCTGTGGCTATAATGTTTTAGTATATGTGCAAAAGCATTCAAAATATATCAATAATTGCTGATCTTTCTGAAACTATTCTGCATTCTAATGAATGTTGTAAACATGACTATTTCTGAAATATATAGTAATTAGTATGATTTTTGAAAATGGTTCAGTCATGTATCCCTGTCTTTTTCTTGAAGGGGGAGAGGATTTTGGTCAGGCCCTCTGTTTGTTAAATCATTTGGTTGTCCTAATGTCAATTATTCATGTTGGCTTTAAAAATCTGGTTCAGAAATACTGCCACAAGGTCGTTAAAGTGAATGGCACATATAAGCTTTGCCAAATTGTACAATGAACCTGGTCTTGCAAATAACCTAGGCTGTTTTTTAGAGTTTAAATTAGTGGTTGATAAAAAAAAAAATCCTTAAGGGTTTTAGAGTTTGGGTTTGGATAAATGTCAGAAAGTCAAGCGTTCTTTGGTGTATGACAAGGCTGGAAAGTGCATGCTTGAAGAAAACTTCAGAGAATTCACTTTAATGGATGTGTGACTATCCATGCAGAGCAGATTGGATCAGTGAAAAGTTCAGTGCCATGTTCCTCAGTATTTTGATTCAGAGAACTCTAAGGATACAGAGGAAAATTTTTAAGAAGGGAGTAGCCTTCGAAATTTATGAGAATGTTACCTTTTATTCTTCCTTTCAGTCTTCACAGCTCAGAGGTGCAGCTGCAGAACAGGACAAATCAATCTGCAGGTTAGAAATAATCCCAGACTGTTCACTGGTGCTGAACTCCCACATAGGACTGCCCGTGAGGAACATGTCCTACCATGCTCTGCCTAGTAGAAGAGATGCTGCATGTGATAGCTTATGTTTTTGAGCCAGTTGAGAATTTTTCCATGAGATACTTTTCTGTTGAAACAAAGCCAGTTCATCAAAATCAAAACCTTTCTCAAGAAAAGGTCAGCTTTAACAAATTTTCTCCCTTTAGGAAAAAGTATAGAAAAGTATAGAAACTGCTTGTGTCCTACTGTAGCACTCTTAAAAATAAAATAATTTCTGTTCAGAATTTAATTTTAGAATTCAAGTTGCTGTGTAATGAAGTACAAACATTTTAAAATTAGCTGAATGTTTCCTGATAGACACTGAATTTTGTTTTATTCTCGGTTCTCAATACTTTCAAATTTTTAATTTTCTCTGGTGGACAGGCTTTTTTTTTATATATATATATATATCAAAGATCCTTAGTTCCCTGTTTGGTATTGGGTAAAATCTCTGCTATACAAGGTCATATATAGTAATCATCACTGTTCAGTATTGCATTTAATTACTGTTCAGTGGACCATGTTTAACATCTGTGATGGATTTGTGCTCCTCTCCTGTCCTCTAAGATCTAGAAAAGTGGAGTGTCTTTTTTTCAAATGTTTGTTTTTCAGGGGAAGGGAAGACATCTTTGATGTTTTTAGAAATAGTTCTGATTTTTGTAGTGCATTTCAGTGTGTTTGGTATAGAAAGCAGGGTTAAGGAAATAAGGGTAGGGAAGCTTTTGCTGGTCTCTTCAATCCAAGTTAAAATTATTTTACAGTCTTAGACCCACTTGGAAGAAACTGACAACTGTCACACCAATGAGCTTAACCATCCTGAAGGAGTTCCCTCCCACCAGAGGAGAATAGCATGACAATTTGATTGATTATCTTAAGCTTTAGGTAGCTTTTCAAATTTCTTAAACCAGGAGAACAAGGATCATGAAGGTGAAGCATAAAAGTGGAAACTTGATTCAAAGCAGAGGTGATGGCTGAGAAGGTGTCCGGGAGTTTACAAGTATCAGCTACAAGTTTGAACTACTGTTTTGAAGGCTCTTTCTGTTTTAAATATCTGTTACATTTTACAGCTTCTGAGGAGAAACAGATAAAGTAGTGGAGTGAAGGATATGGGGTTTGTTTTGAGGGACGGAACTGAAAAAAAATGATAAGAGCTTTAAAAGCAACTGTTCAGGTATCATCTGATGTGCGGCTGAACTGGCGTTACTGACGTACTTGGAGACCTTTCGATTTGGTTCTGTCTCTAATCCATTTAATAGTACTGTATGGCTATCTAAGAGTAAAAGGGTTAGAAGGGATTGAAAGGATCGGACAAGTGCAGACAGGAACTTGCAACAGTGAAATTTGCTGATTAGAAAACTTTCACACTGAGAACACGATATTGCGTGCTGTCAAAATAGAAGTTCTTGTAACTGAGTCTTCCTGTAAATCATGCTTGTACAACTAGATAAATGTTTATATCTTCATTTGTATTTATTTTGCACTGGAGATGAAAAGGGACATTTAAGTCATTTTCATCTTTATTGTATGAGGTTTTTTTCCTCAAAAGTTTTCACTGTTCTACTGTCCACCTGCTTACTATAGCATAAATTTATAATCAGAAAAGATTTGGAAAACCAGTGCAATATTGTACCAGAAATGCTGGATTAATACTGAAAATTAAAAATCACAGATTTAGTAGAAGGACTTTTTCTTTAAATGCTAACTACTTAATAGGTTTGACTTGGTAAATACCATTTAATTACAAATTAAATGCATGTTCCCACACATTAGTTGATAATTATGGTTAATATAATAGACCCAAAAGTAATTACCTTCAACAAGAAGAGAGGTTGTAGAAGACAAAAATAATCATGTATTTACACGTAACAGAGTGCATTCTGTGTTAATCTTCTTCCACTACCTACTACTTACCTTGTAAATAAATGATCAATGCTTTCCATGCAAGAAAGGACTTACTCAATATCTTTCCACTATAAAAAAAGCATTATAGATTTGTTTGGGAATAAATTCACTAAACAGAAAAATTAAGAAGGCAAATGATGCATACAGCCAAATTAAAATCAACTGTGGGAAAATCATTAAAAATTAATGTGCCTTAAATTTCCTTCTATGTTATTTACCATTCTTGGTAGTTTTATTGCTAATTCAGGAAAACAAACAGATGAACCAGGAAGAATACAGGCTTTATTTTACCTTAAATGACATGGTGATATAAAAGGAGAAGCGTTCAAACATCCTCTCTTATTGGGAGTCAGTATCAAGGCATGATACAATATCAAGATATTATGACACATCCTTATAATGCATGACAGGACAATTGCATGTGAATTACCAGGTGGAGATGCAGCGTCATTTTGATTGAGTTGTTTTGGTTTTATTTGCTATACCTTAGAATTTTATTAGCGAACATAAGATTGAAGACACTAATTTTGCTGTTGAAAGCAGTTGTAGAAATGAGTTCTACAATCCTAGATTAACACTCAAAAGCATTGCTTGGCTTGTTGAAAAGTTTCAGCATTGCAGTGGATAAACCCTTTGCATCAGAGACACAAACCTAATGAATTAAATCTTGACACTTGGAACACATGACAGTTGTCATCCCAGACGTGGAGGATGTTTGCTGTATAATGCAAGCCACTGTTTGCTCGATAATGCAGCTTGGCCGAGTTGCAGCAAGGGGCAGAATGAAACAATGAAGGGACAGAAAAATGGTTAGTGAGGCATAAGAGGAATGGAAACTGGTGCTAGTGTCAATAATGGGAATTAAGGAGGAAGGGCCAATGGTATCATACAGCTGTGACCTAGAAAGAAGTTTTAAGTGTTGTTGTGACATTCTTGTTGCACTAAGCAATAAGAAGGAAAATAGCATTTACCATTTAGTTGTGTAAGGTGAAGGTCTGAAGTGGCCTGTTTATCTGTGGACTGAAATTACAAGAGTAGGACTGTGGGCAACTTCTTCAGTATTGAGGAGATTTCTTTGACCATTTCATTTCCGAAGGGAAGCAGGAACTTGCTGGAAATGGCAATCCCCCAAAGCTCATATTTTCACCTCTCTCCCCAACACTTCCATAGACTGTCCCACTCCAGTCCACTCAGTCTTTGCACCTGAAGTTAGGATTAGACTCCCAAACTGGAATGGTTACTATATAGGGGGAAGTCCTGAAATCACAGATTTTCAAATGTGTTCAACACCCTGTAGTTCCCATATATGCCCCTAAGTAATTTTGCTCAATGAAGACAAACAGAAGGGAAGTGCCAATCAGTTATTTTCACCTTCCTTGATTTCTTTCCTTTAGCAGTTTTGGAAGTTTATTGAACCTTCAAATTCCAAAAAGTTTCATCTTGTCTATAAATAAGTGGGGTAGATTTTCAGAGATTCTGGATACATGTTGGAAAACTAGCTAAGCAGTAAGTACACTTGCCTAAATACTATTTGAAATGAGAATGATGACTGAGGCTGAATTACTTATAAAAAAAATAACATCTCTGTGAATTTAGCATCTCTTTTGATTACGAGATATTTTCTAGATACTTTTGTGATTTTTTTAGAATGCCTTTTATTATCATTTCATAATTTGAATTAAAAATTATTTAGACTATCAGCTCATGACAGGAGTTTTACATCATCTACTCTGTTGGTGCACCTTGTGCATTCAAGGACCTAACCTGTATGCTGTTGTTTCTGATGCCTGAATAGATGCCTTAAACATTTTCAATAATTAAAAAGTGCCTGTTGTACACCAGCTTCTGAAGAGATCATCGGATTTTCAGGTTGCATGAATACTAGCAGCAGTGCACACACTTTCAAATATTTAATATAATAATGAGAATCAGAATCACCAATGGCAGTTGTTTTTGTTATGAACATATTTGCAGATGATTTTTTTAAAATGTATTCAGTGAACTTCAGGGAAAACGCTATCTTTTGGAAACACTGCAGATATATCAGCCTGAAGGGCCATGACGAAATAGCTGTATCCTGCTATACCTAGCTTTAAAATCAGTTCTGGTTTCAGAAATTTTATTTAGGCAGTATCATCTTATGTATTTATCTTGTTTGTGGCCATAATGTGTAGAAGTTCCAAATCCTTTTTCTTAAGTTCTCTATATACACTCCACCTTGATAATATTTTGTTTCTTCTTGATGATGAAAACTAGGTATTTAATAAGGTGCCAGGAGCCTATTCTTTCAAAGAAGATTTTGTTTTTCGGACACTAAGCAGAGAGTGCTGGAAGTGGACACTAATTTTTAGTATTCATTTCTGGAACATGATTTTCCTGCCTGGAAATACTGAAGAACTGGTACACTCAATACACTAATTAATTTTGGCCAGTGTGTTTGACAGTGGTGGTGACTTCTTGCTCTTCTGCTTCAGAGGGCATTACTTTTTCAGTTCCCCAGAGAATTTACCTACTGTCCCCTCCGGAAGGGATGCTGTGAAACAACGTACACCACAAAACCTCAAAATCTGTGGCCTACCTGGAATCTTTGCCTTTACTCCATACTCAAATAGTCATCAGAAACCAACTTTCATTCACTGTTGGCAGGAAAATGATGAGGCCCCCAGTGCTGCCCTGTTCTGTTCACTAGCTCCCCAGTGAATGTATAATCTACACCAAAACTGTAGGCTTTACATACAAAGCTTCCAACGGGAGTGAGATAAAATCTCATTTTTTGTGACTATGACTCTTCTCCTCTTTGTTGCTTGGCATTATTGTCACTACTTAAGTAAAACTTATGAAGAGGAAGCAGAGATTGCTCAGCCAGTTGTCATTTGAAATTGGGAGTTTTCTCCAGGAGAAGAACAGAATCACTGTGAACTTTTTTATTGCTTCACCAGACCATTAGTACCCACTTCTTTCACATAATAGTTGCATAGAATTATGTAATAACTTAGGTTGGAAGGGACTTCTGGAAGTCGTCTGGTCCAAACCCCCACTCAGAGCAGGGCTAACTTTGAGCTTGGATCCAACTTCGAAGTTAGATTAAGCTGTTTAACAAGTCGAGTTTTGAATATTGTCAAGGATGGAGATTTCGTAACCTCTCTGGGCAATCCATTCCAGTGTTCGACTACCCTCACGGTGATTTTTTTTTTTTTTCATAATATCTACCTGGACTTTCCTGTGTTTTAGCTTCTGTATGTTGCCCATTGCTCTGAAGACTAAATGTCAGATAAAACCTTCTCTATTTATTTTAAATAAAATTTGCCCTGCTTCTCGGGGAAGGGAGAGAATATTAGTTAAACATGCCTTCTACATTATTTTGTAGTGTGATGGTGGTTTCAGATTCTAAGCCAAGACTGGGAAGAAGTATGCTACTGTGACCCAGTTGCTACTTTTGACAGATACCTGAACTTTCTAATCCACTACCAGGCAGTAGGTACCTTCACTGGTTGAAAAACAATACCTATATCAAAATACAAGCCAGCTAGTATTTCTCATCTGATTACAATACATCAAATCAGTCACATGTAAATTATTGAAAAGATATCTTTTGGCAAGAGATTTGCTGTGCCAGGTAATACTTATGTGTTTTTCATTATTTTATTCATTTTTCTCTTAGTACAAATATACCTAACTAGGAGTAAAACTTCTCAGTTCTTTCTCCATCAACTGACTGAATCATTCAAACTGACCTGTATTGATTGATTTTGTAGTTGTGGTAGCATGAACATACTTATCTGTCCATCTATCTAGTTCTGTCTTTTTTACTCCTGCAGAATTGCTACATGACCTTTGAGTATATTAGGAAAAATGAGCACCCACTCTGAGCTGATGTGTACTGTTTGTATTGAAACACTGTGCTCTCAACTGTGAAAATATTATCACAGCTATCAGGCTTTTTTGAATGTTGATGTGGTATACACAATGCTCGGAGAAATAGAAGATCATTTGTGAAATAGTCACACTTGGGTTTTTTCTTCTGAGTCTGCAGAAGTTCAAGAGAATCTTTGAATAATACTGACTCCTGTAAGGAATAGTAATAAACAAAGTAGCTTTTTCCATATCAGAGAACAGAGAACATCATTAGCTATGAATCTGTAATTACAGACTTAGATGCAGTGTCATCATATCATATTCCTCTGACACCTGTTTTCTTTCATTCAGCAAATCAAATATATAAAAAACATACCATCTAATGGAAATTGAAAATAATATTCGTTACTCCTTCAGCAATCAAGAGTACCAATTGTTGTGCTTTTAGAATAAAAGTGTTTTTACACTTCAGTTATAACAGGGATTTTTTAGTTTTGCCTTTGCAGTTTACTGAGCCTACCACATTACCTCAGCTAAATTTTAGCTTTCTGATACTGGACCATGTTAATCTCTCAGAAAAATGTTCCCTGTCCAGTTTGCTACTATCAGCTTCTCATTTTCCCATCATAAAATTCTCTGTCTTAAATGTTTCGTTTTACTCTGTTTCGTTGCATTTCTTACTGGAATCAAAGTCTATGAAGACCTCTTTATTTTGAAGCCCAGTTGCAGGTTTTATCGAAACCAAGGTGTTAAAAATACTGTGTAACAAAGGACTTGCTTGTAATGATGTATGACCACAGATTGATTTATTTTCAAGCGCAAATGGAAATATGAGAGGAGCTTTCTCTGAAAATGTTTTCCATTGTTTGTTACAAGATTGCTGAAAGGATAGTATAGGTTGGAAATTGGAAAACCACTTGGATTTAGGAGATCGGGTTTATATTTCCAAACTTGATGAACGCAGCACTGGGCAACTTTTCATGTTTCTGTTTTCGTATCCCAATCTCTGTAGGAGAGATGACATTTTAACCCTCGCAGGAGACACTTTGATATCCTGGTATATTCTGAGAGCAGTGACAATAACATCCTAGAACTGTGGCAGCAAAGACAGAGTTGTTAGAGTTTTAGCATTTATTTACATTGAGAATTGATGGCTAAAATTCATATATTTTGAATATTCATGCCAAAGTTTCTTGCCCTTTTTTCGTATTTAAACAAATGACATGCATTTAGGAAGTATTTGGTGTATTGCATACTTCATGCTTATCCAGTGAAAATACTGTCAATATATATCACCTGGAAATATTTTTAAAACATTTTAATACTTAAAATAGGATTATATGCTATTTAAAGAATTACCTGTATCCACCTTTTGAACCTGAAGGAAAATAAATAAATCAGTCACCATTTTATTTTAAATTTCAAAATAGGAAGTTAATAAGAAGGAAATACATGGCTGGGAATTCACCAAATTTTCAGACCATACACATTCTCTCTGAGTGTTGTAAGCGTTGCTTTTGTAATTAGGGTAGAATGGAGTAGATAGATGGCCAAATTCACCATTCATTTTTTCTTCAGCTTTCCAAATTATACTATACTGATGCTCACCAGTCACAGATGTTATAGGCAGAAATAGTGCATGGACTATCAGGCTATTGAATACAAGAACAATTGCTGTTCACTTTCTACAAAATTAGTATTGTCAGTCTCCATTCTTAGTACAATTTTATCAAGCAGAACATTAACTCATTTTCATTTTATGCAGATCACATAAAAATACCACCAGTAGTGTTCTGTATGGCTCCAAGATTTTTTCCATGGAGCTTATTCAGGCTTATTCAAAGCTTATTCAATATGTCGCATTGTTTAGAAACCTATTATTAACCAAATATTTTGGAAACTTTCTATTGCCATTTATATCATACTTCTTCCTCAAAGACACAAGTTATTCGTTACTACTTGCAACATATTGTATCTCTTAGGAGATACCATCTTTAAGATTGCTTCAACATAAAGCAACTGTTATTTCCAGCTGTAGCTCTGAGTGATCAGGAAGACTTATCCACCTTAATGTACAGTAACTGCCCAGATGTTTTTTAGTATATTCTGCATATCATTAAGATTCCAAGAAAGGACATTACAAATCAGAGCTCTTCATAGAAGTTGTTTTATTAACTGCCAAAGATTAGTCTTTAACCTTTGTTTTAAGTTGCATCACTTTTTTTAGATATGCTTACTGATTTTTCTGGAATAGGTAAAGCATGCTCCCATGTGTTATGTATGTAATTTGTTGACTTCTAAGAAAATCACTGTATCGGAAGCACTTTCAGAAGATCAGGTAAATCCTTTGTAGCAACACCAGTCCAACCACAAACATCAAATATAGCCCACATCACAGAAGATTTTAGTATGATGGGGAATTGTAGAGTAATTCTGTTCAGATCTTTAAGTATTCGTAAAAACTATTGCTAAACAAATGAGACAGGATGGAATAGAGAACATGAGGATGAACTGCATTTTTGTGCTAAAGTTCACATATATGCTAACAAATCGCTCTTGAGAGGTGCACATTTTTCATAGGACTTTTTTATTATTCTGGAGTGTTCTTTTTTCGGTAAGGGGCTCTAAAATGTAACTTCTTGAAACCAGTGGTAATTATGTCTACATTTATTGATTTCACAGCAGGGGTTGCACAAGTGTATTCATTGATTGCAGCCTATCCAACTTAAGAGTTTCCTGAGCATTTTAAGAAAATGGTCAGTTTTGTAAATAGTCACTAATTCTCATGTATGATGGCAAAAAATTTCAGGAGATACTTCATTGTCAATGGTTGTCATTTTGGATCAACCTGTGACATGGGCAGATGCTTCTTTGGGAAAGCAAATAGCCGACTTGCAAATATAACAGAACATGGACAGTGCAGGGACTCAGCTAAAAGACTTGCTTCTTTCTACACACAATTCTAATCATACTTCTACAATGGTGTCTGTTTTGCTGTAGTATTTAATTCCATGCTACTGACAGATCTTAAAGGTTTTGAAATTGCTTGCTCTTCCAGGTATTTCAAAATATAGTACTGTAAATCTTAAAATCTTAACTTCCTTGCCACTATCATTCTCTCACATTTTTTCCCTCAGAATTTTTATTGCCCTGTTCTCTTCTTGTGACTTCTTTTTATGGCCCATTTTGAGATCAGATGTTTTCCTGATGTCTTACGTTATGTGGCCCCCTGCTGTCTTGTAATACTGTAAGATACACAGGGTAATCAGTACAAAATGTGCAATAACAGTAAATAGTAATCAAAGGAGAATCAAAGTATATGTTCTTGCATTGAGTCTTCTAGCTTGTTTTGCTTTGTTTTGTGAGGAAACTTACTAGAAATATATACATTACTTGATTCGATTACCAAGGCTAGACATAGGATGGTGAATAATCAAGCATGAATAACTTTTATGTGCCGAAGAGAAGAGTATGATGGTTGAGCAGTGAGAAAAGCAGTTCTGGGGATTTTATCATAACTGCAGGTGTCTCTTCTGCTTTTAATTAGAACCAGTATTTTGGGTTTTGCCCCACTATGACTTGTGTAACCTCAATCTTCATCAGAGTGCTTTGATATTTTCATTGGCTTTTGCTGCCCTGTTGTAATAAATGCTTACTTCTGTGAGGTAAGTCATTCACTCTTCTTTGTCTACATAGCAATGTGTCAAGTCATTCACTCTTCTTTGTCTACATAGCAATGTGTCTAGCTAAGGGTGATACTTAACCAACATCAGCAGCTACCTCCTTATGGGGGTTAACTTTATGCTACATGGGAAAGGTTTGGTATTTTTCCTTTGTATTTTGGAGTCAGTGGTAAAATCAGAAAACTGTTAAATGCAGTGGTTCACAAAGTTTTTTCACTTTGTAAGAATATCATACCTGTTAACACATCACTGTGCTCCTTTTTTCCTATTGATTGAATAAAACTACCCTTTTCAAATACAATTACCTTCTGCTTCAGCTTTACTGTTCCTGCAGTATTAGATCACCATATCAAGTAAAGCAGTTCAGTAATAGCCTTCTTTAAATAGGTCAAATTTAGACTTACTTTTCCACAGGCATGAAGAAGAGGTGTAAATGGCACTAGATTTTTAACACTGATAGCCTGTAGCTAATTAAAATTAGATTTAAGCTTAACAGATATCCTAAGTTATATGCATAAAATTGACAAGAGCAATAAAAAATGGAATGTTAAACTCATAGGTTAGCATTAAATTGAGTCTGGGGAGATTAAAAAGATCTGTCTATCTATATATAGATATGGATGTACATACTTATGAATAGTGGGATATGAGGAAGTTGAGAAGGAGACAGAAAGTGGATAACCTGAAGCTTTATCATAACCAAATGTAATTTTTACAAATTTAGAGACCCTAACCAAAACAAGATGTGTCGAGATTAGAAGAAGGGCTGAAGGTGATCAAGATTCAGAGTCCTCAGGTGGTAGAGCCAGAGGCAGTATTCGCTCGGAGGAGAACTGGCCACATGTCTCCAGAGCACTTTGAAGCTTGATGAAATGAGAAGGGAAAAATAATGATCCTTTACATCTGATTACAACCCAGTTCTGTGGCTGTGGTAATTCTAATGGCCTATAATATTTCCAATTTAGTTTGTAAGTGTTTACAAAAAGCACGGTAGGCTTTGCAATGTGATTTTAGTCTTTGTGCTCCATTTTATTTTATCTGTTTGTACTGACTGTGTTTAATACAGTTGTACAAAGCCTGTTATGTCCCTTCAGATGTAGAATAGCTGAATAATTTACTTATTGCCCATCCAAACAAAGAGAAAAGGAAAGGAAAAAGACTTTGTGGAAAAAAACAGGGGTGATCTACAGGTTGCTATCATAATTTAATTTCTTGTTACTTAGAATTTGGGCATATTCTCATAAATGTTAATGTGGAGTAAAATTATTTGGGACCTAAATGCAATCTAGTAATTACTAGATCTTCACTAGGCTACTCACTAGAGGTTAGAGTGCTGGCAAACAAGATTTGGAATGCTGCTGCTTGTCCTTTTGGGATTGCAGTGAAGGAAGGTGTGGCTAACTAATCTGACAAATCTTGTCACTGAGGCACTGCTCCAAATGCAAGTGAAATTGAGGTCAATAAAACCCATACATTAAGATTCAAAATAAATTGGCTGCTATGTAATTTCCAGAGGTTGAAGTTTTGTGTATGATCTAAACTTTATTCACAAAAGAGAGGAATTCATCCAATGTTTAATAGCACTGCACCCCACAGCTGCCTGCCCTTGACTACTCTTAAGACTTCAGTCACTGAGAAATGGAGCTGTCCACTGCCTGTAGAAGTCATCATCATTTGAGTGCTAAAAATACCACATGCTTGTAGTTGTAACCAAATGCTGGAAAACAATCTATAGAGAAATAAGCATCCATTAAAGAAGATTTCTGGCTTCTCTCTAGTCATGAATGAAATAATGCATTATCTGAGATTTCTGGAACTATCTGGCCTTTAAAAATGAACTTTTAAATCAGCATCAGAACACAGTAAGATTTTTTTGTATGCAGTTATGCTCCTGGGATAGTATTTGAGAGCACTGCTAGCCTTTTAGCAAGTGAGGTGACACAAGAATGGCCTAAGATTAAGAAACTGTTTGGAAATAAATGCTAGTATTCTTAAGAATAAGTAAAGTTTGCGTTATGCTCTTCCACAGTGCAATATCATAGCATATTACCTCTATCAGCTGTGAACTAATCTCCTCTTTAATTTACCACCTCTAATACTTCTTAATTTTTTTACTGTCGTCTTCTGAATCCCATATCCCACTGTCCACTAATATGATCGCCAGCTAGTAAGTGACATCCATTGTTATGTGAGTTTCATAAATGAGATGGTATCCCACATCCATAAAATTTCTTTCTTGTGTCAGGTTTTAAATAGCAATTTTACTTTCAGTTACATTTAGAAGATACTCACAGTCTTTGTGACCAAATCCCCCACCCCCCAAAAAGTGAAATATATAAGTTTTCTTAAGATTTCTGTATAATGCTATGTTGTGTCTGTGTTTTCGTAGTAGGTAAAAAAGACGTTAGCCTGACAACTGGATAAATATTTTTTTATTATCATTTTAGTCAGTACTTCACACAAATCCGGATTTTATTTCACTTCTGACAATTGCTAGAGCAAAACCTCATAGGTTATGTTACTAATGCTCGTACAGAAGTTGTTTTTACTGCAGGCTGTTTCTATTTTGCTTGTTAAGCTGTTTTAATATCTGACCCTCATCTGTAATTGTTACAATTTTGTATCATACTTCACTTTATACTTTACTCACTGTATTCTTGGAGACAACATTACCTCACAGCTACACAAGTGGGGACCTCATTTGGCCCAGTGAATCCTAAAGGAGCTGTGCTCAAAGATAGTGTTGAACTGAGCATGTCTGTGGTGAGGTTTCTGGCTGAGCCTCTGTGGACTTTGCCACAGATGCTTTTATGCTGAAAATGAGATAAGAAAATCCAGCAGTTTTTCTGAGCAGTGGTTGATGCACTTTTCTGGTTACCTGAGACTATGGTAGAAACAGAGTGGAATGTGGCAATAAATACATAGAATGCAGCAGTGAATATATTTTGCCTTTCACTGGGCAATTGAGAGGATAAGCAGGACTGACAGCAAGGAGGTCTAGTGAAAAAATGATTAGATATAAGGAACAGTAAATCAAACTGAGGTTTGTGGAGAATGCTGATTCTCTGAGAGATGATCAGTATCCTTTCCGGACACGTACTCCAGGTGGATCCGTGTGGTTCTAAAAATACATCAGGACAGAAATGCCTGGTTGAGAGGGACCCTGACAAGTAGGTAGAGGCGTGTCTCCTCTGAAGAACAAAGCTGCCTGGCAGTATTGCCTTTTCTCAGTGTGGACTAGAGATATGAGAATTTCCATATGTTTTAAGAAACTTAGCAGATGCTCGTCTTACTTATTTGAAATCCATGATAGAAACGGACATATTCATGAACGTCTGGTTTCTTCAGCCTAGCATTTGGAGAACATGTGCTATTTTCCTGTGTGAAGTGCTGACAGAACAGGGAGGGTTACTCTGTTGTGAAGTCAGTTACAGCTGTTGGAATTGATCCTAAATATTGTAGGACTTTCATGGAGAAATAGTTTTCATTTCTCCTGCAGCCCTTCACATCAGCTTTTGATACCTTCAGATCCAACTAGATGTTTTGGAGGTCCAAAATGAGGCAAATGAGGAAGATATGTTCGATGTTTGTAAGTGGCACGCTGCAAGCATTAATGTGTTTCAGGAACATAGTTTCAGCGGACAGGATCATTCTCTAACTCATAAAGCATGCTATTTGTTACCCATTTCCTTTCTTTTGAGTTCCCATTCTCATGACATTGTCTTGTCCCTTACAATTCATCCCCTCTCTCTAATTATTCACTCTTCATTAATACATATTTCTATGGCTGGTAAAAGAGAGACAATAGAATTGATTGGCATGACACCCCTGAGGCATTTAAACCAGTCTGCTGCCTCCAGACTGGCAGCCTCTCGTAAGCTTAATGTTTCATGCATGGCGAACATAATAGTATTGTAAAAACAACACCAAAGTTCATCTGTTGGCAGAGGAGCCGCTTTGCAAAGGTTGCTGTAAAGATCAACTGGAGAACTCTTCGGGAAGGTACAATTGGCACAGTAATGTTAAATTTAGCTTAAATCAAAACAAAAAACTGTGGAGAGGAAGACTTCATGAGAAGAGTGCGAAAAAAATAAAGTTTTTTTACAACCTTAGATTTGTAGGGAAAATTGTATAAATTCAGATTTGTAAAGTATCGTTCTGTTTGATTATACAAAAGAGGTTCGAAGTTAAATACCATAATTTAGGAACAGTGCAATTGCTGGGAATACAAAGTGATCGATTGTTAAATACATGTTTGATTGTTGGCCAGAAAGGCAGCATGACCTAGTGGGGTGGATCTACAAGTTTCTACTGTTGTTTCTCGATATATGAGCTCTAGCAACTCTTTCAGTCTGCACATAGCCTTTTCTTTAGATTGTCCAGGGTTTATATTCTACAAGGTATTCCCCTCCTGTCCATGGGAGGATTGCATATAAGTGTACATGAGTTTCTGAACCTTATACAGTCAGCTGCAGTAGTGCAGTGTGCTACAGAGCATTGACCTCTGTGAGTTGATATTAAACGGTCTACACCTGTTACAACACCAGGGCCTATCTTATCACTAATCAGAAAATTATGTATATCATTACAGCACAGGACTAACAACCAGAGTTGCTTACTTTAGCATATGTAATGAGCAGCTGGAGGGCAACGCCAGTGACTAAATGCCCAAACTGGCCTGTGTTTGTGTCTGGCACTGTTAAAGACTATATTAGTGCAGAGAACTTCAGACATCAACCTATAAAAATAATTTCAAGGTGATTTGGAAGGCAAGTTCATCTCTTTTTGATACTGTTGCTCTGTTATCATTTTACACAGTCAGAGGATAACACTGAGAAAGAACAAGAAAAGAAAGTAAGTGTAAGTGTA
Source organism: Apteryx mantelli (assembly GCF_036417845.1). Taxonomy (NCBI): domain Eukaryota; kingdom Metazoa; phylum Chordata; class Aves; order Apterygiformes; family Apterygidae; genus Apteryx; species Apteryx mantelli. Next base: position 121,120,861 of record NC_089978.1, read on the forward strand.
GTCATGTAGTAAATGTAGTCAGCTGGGAGGGGATTCATCTCCTCTTACCGTTAATGTTCATAGTGCTGATGTGTACATTAAAGCAATTTACTCAAGGCTCCCTCTGCTGTCAGCAGAAGAAACAACGGATGACTGTGGGGCAAGTCATCCAGCGTGTTTTCAACATCTGCTTTAGAAGGAGAAGAATCTTGCCCTAGAAGTGTCTGTTTCTGTCACTGAACGCTACAAGCAGTGTGGACAGCTCGCTTGGATATAGGCATCTCCAGATGCCCTTGGTGCACCCTTGGTGATCTGAGTACCACACAAGTCTCCATAGCAGAAACCAGGACCAACTCTAGAATAGCATGGTACTGCAGAATAAATGGTTGATTAGAGAATTAGAAACAGCAAGCTTCATCTGGACTTCCTGGTTGATAAAACAGACCAATTCATCTTGTGAAATCTGGAGACATTATTCAGATTTATTCTGATGCCATCCAAACACGCTAAGCCCTTTACCATCACCAGGGATCACCTTACTCTATCTGAAGTTTTTTACCTATAGTTTAACAACTCACAGTTTTCTGCTACCTCTGAACTCACAAGTTTCTGTTTCTTGGTAGGGGTACCAAGATATTTGAATGCAAAGAATAATCGCTAAAGTTCAAAGAAACCAGTATTGAGAATCAGATTAAATAAGAGTGTAAGAGAACACTGTGTTAAGGGCTATGTGGTGCCTCTCCATTCTCAAACCCACTTTTATTGTTTTTTTCTAAGATGAAGAGCAGAGCATATGCCCTCAGTAACTCTGTCTGTTCTTGTATGTGTTCTTGGTGTAGCACTTACTCTGTATATTTTTCCACCTTTTTATGCATTTTTTTAAGTCTGCAAGATAGTAGCTTAGTTCATCTGACTTTGAGACACAGGTACCTAGGGCCATTGTAAATCTTGCCAGCTTTTCTTCCTTAACCCATGTAGGTTCCATTCAGATGTGCTGGTCTTACCATCAACCCTGTGATACTCTGCCACTTACTTGGTGGTCTCAGGGAAGCAGTAGGCACATAATTCAGGACAGGAGTCACCATCAGCAAAACCATGTGTGTACTTCACAGCAGTTGAAGTGCAGTACATGGGGGGATTTTGACTCTGTGTATGGTTGAAATAGCCTTGCCACCTTAAAAAGGGTAAAGACTTTAAAGACTTTTTGTAGCTTAAAGACTTTCAAATCTTGTCTTTTATGCATATGGATAAAAACACAATACCTTCTTATTACACCTGCACTGCCCAACTAGACTGAAGGCAATAACTATTGCTAAAAAATCTATTTAAATTTGCAGATCTGCTTGTGTCATGTGCAGTACTTGACATTGACAATAAGTGCTCTTTGGAGCAAGAAACCAGTGATTTTTTCTTGACATTAGAAAAAGAAATCATATTATTCCAAATGTTATTAAATGAGCACATTTACACTACACTAATGTAAGATGGCTTGGTGCATGGAAAAAAAGCTATCCGTTTAAGAAGACCATTTCATTAAGTGAGCTGATAAGTGGGTTTGACCGTATATTTAAAGTACTGCTTAATTAATTTCTTCTTAATTATACAGTGAACAATGCTATCACTACAATACATTAGAATCTCACTAATTCTCACAACCTACTTGGAGACTTAGAGAGTTTTATTGAATTTTGTGAATTAACAAATAAACGAACAGGCATAATGAAAAATCAAAGTTTTTCCAACATCAGAGTGTTTCTTTATTATGAAAGGTATAATTTTATCTATGGTAATATTTCATTCTATACTAATAATGTTGGTAATCTATTTTCAAGATAATGAAGTCTTGCTAATGAGACTTTGCTCTAGCATCTGCTATGTCATCTATGCTGAGAAGAGGACTGAAGAGACTGGTATATAGACAAATACTTTTTGTGACAATTAAGGTTTTCATATTCTCAAAATGTGAGTTAACAGATTTACTGCACACTTAATCAGATTTTGTCCTTGGTTCCTTTAGTCCTTTCCTGTTAATTCAACAGAATGACAAAGATAGATCAGGAAGAGAATATATATTCTTTCGATTTTAGGGAAGTGAATATAAAAGAAAAAAGTTTGTAATGAATAGGAAGCGAGGACAAACAAATACTACAGTGTGCTGTAGTAGAAGGGTTAGGAACCTTTGTTTAAAACTGAAAGTGATAACTTTCCACTAACCCAAAAACATGAGACGAAGTATTCAGGGAACCAGCACACGCTATTTGCCCCCTACAGCCTAAATCAGATTTAAAAAGGATAAAAGTGTGTGCTCAGTCTCCAGTAAAGAGTAATAGTCTTCCTAGTTTGCACTGGGTCAAAACACAGTACAAATACCACTGAATATTTTACTACTGTTTATAAGTAAGCTGAAACCACCACTGGCTGATATTATGGGAGGTGCTGGTATCAACTGGGGAAGTTAAGTCACTTAATGTTTTTTCCATTAGAAAGGATTCGTGTGACCTTTTGTTTGAGCAGTATTAATCCATGTAGTGTTTGGAAAAGGCTTTTGCTATTAGACAGAGGAAATCCCTTCAGTTTGGGAAGTGCCTTTGAAAGAGCAAGTTTTCTGCCCTCTCCAGGGAAGCAGCAGAGATTGCGGCATCTGCTCGAGTCAGGAGGCAGTGGGGAGAGGAAGAATCCTTTGCCAGTCATTGTAATTAGTCCAGTACCTGCAGCAGTAAGATACCTGTGCAAAAAGCTTAGGTCCTTGGATGATTCCTCATGAAAGATACAATAATAGAATTGCTCTCTAAGTCTGCTTTGGGGGGAAAAAAACCTGACATGCAAACAGCTGTAGTAAAAAACATTGTTTATTTGGAAAGTGAAGCACTGGAAAGCTAAGAAATGACAAATTTATGGGTTTTACTTACTCATTCATATGTTGATTTTAATATGATTGCATCCTTCTTCACTAAAAAGCCTGTTTTGCTTAATCCAGCATAGTAAAATTTTTGAATTCAGCAAAAATAGCATTCCCTCAGTGTAGTGTCTTGTCTGTAGAGTTCTGCTGCTGAATACTGCTCTGGGGCCTGGCATATCTTGAGCCTAACAATGTAACCTACCCAAACAAATATACACATCAACAGTATTTCAAGTGCCTACATACAGTGATGTAGCTTGTTTACTTTCCTGTCTCTATTTTAAAATGTAAAATACTGTGTTAAATGATAATGTGAAGCCCTCAAACATTTTAGCAAGAAAACCATTTAAAATTAACAGGAGTGATTAGAGCATGTATGTGTAATATATTAATTTAGGTACGCAGGGATAGAAAAAAATTACAAGTAGTACCTGAGGAACCAAGTCAGAAAATCTGGGGATCTTTATGGAAGTCTTTTTGTTGGTGATATACAAAAAATGATATTTGTATTTGTTTCATGAGATGTTTTTATATGAGCCTTTAAAAGATGCTTTAAGTTGGTTAGGGTCTTGCAGAAGTAGTTGTAACTGATTTAAACAAAACTAATCTCATCACAATGCCAAATGCAGAAAATGAAAGACAGGTAGCATTCCAGCAAAATTGATGCTCATTCCTGAGTGCTTGCAGTTCTGAAAAAAGCTAAAAAAATGAAAGCAGATTCTAAAAATAAATATATTCATGCAAATTTTATGAATTTTGGATCTGATTCTCTTTACCTATAAGTGATACATAGGAGTAATTTCAAAAACTTCAGCTACTTCTGCTACTTAGGTAGTCAAGAATCTGAGTTAATTTTAATATAGAGCCCAGCAAAGACAGTTCATCAATGTCAGCACAAATTGTTGGATCCTCACAAATCATGAGAAATTGTGCAAATAAGGAGATAAAAACATATTTTCCACTTTCCTGAAAAATTTTTCAAATGTAAACCATAGCGAGAAATGTCCATATTACTTTTTAATTTATTTGAGTTACATTGGAAAGGTTTAGCTATATGTTTAAAGCATGCAGAATGCAATCAAATGTTCTAATAGTACATTTCTAATGTTTCTTTTAAGTTATGAACTTCCTTTAACCCAAATTTATGTTCTCCTAATGTTCTTTCACAGGCATTCACATAGTTGACATACCAGTATTTTTGGAATCATAGTTATGTGTATAAATATTCACAAATCTCCATTTTATATGTAGACATGATGCAGCTTTGCCAGGAAATAAGAGCATATAGCTGTGAAAAGTCACAGCTAAGCAATAATGCCAAAATATCAAAAAGAAAATCTCATTTTCTATCTCAAGATCAGAATTTGAGTTGTGTCCTCAAGCAGTAAAGTGTAGAGCTCATGGAAGGACTGGGTTCTTAGTAATTTCTGCATTCTTCTGATGTTGTGAGTTTGAATAGTTGGTGGCATTTCTCAAGGTGCCCAGAAAAGCTTGTCTAAATTAGTTGGCAGCTTTTGTGGCAAAACTTCCCAGAGCTTCTGTTGCGTGGCTGCAGTATTAATGTCCTTCCCCTGCTCCCCTCCAGGGTTTACATGGTAGATGGTTTATGACTGATTGTGATGGAAAATTCCCTTGCCCCAAATGGAAGTTTTTAATGTGCTTTTTTATTTTGATCTGGTTTTCTTAGGAAAAAAGGGAGCTGAGTGGGAGCGAGAATTTTGCCTTTAATAATTATTTTTTTTAAATATATATATCATGGAATAGGCTAATGTTCTGGTAGTTTTAATGAATATAGAAGTCTGTACAATTAAGAAGTAGTAGTAGGTGTTCCGTAAAGCATAAAACCCACGGGTGTCAGATTCTGCTGTGCTTGCAGTGTGGATGGTAATCTTGGTGTCGGACTCCAGCCAAATTCCTTAAATATGAAATTGAAAGGGATGTGTTGCCAACCAAGCTGTACTTGCTGCAGCTGTGCTGAACTTGCACAGCCTATGTTTATTCATGCAGAGGAGAGAAGCGGATGAGGCAGATGGAAAAAGCCATGTATTTTTTGGCCCCCAGAATGAAGAAAAATATTTCAGGGAGAGTGTTCACGCAAAGCCAGGCCACTTAAGGAAAAATTTATTATGGTTTGTTCTCTAACTTTGTATGTTTTTTCCCCTTGCCTCTGTAGAGGCAGTTCTATAACAACAGGCTCTGCCTCAGCAGTGTGGATGCTATTTGAAAGGTGTGTGAACTCCCTAATTAGGGGAACGCAATTTCTACTTGCTGCTTTTCAGCATGACCAGGGAAAGCTAAAAGTAAACAGAGCCCAGGTGCCTGGTCACCCATGTGATCTATGATGTGAAGCGTTATAATGACAGGAGAGCTGGGTTGCAAGGGAGATGTCCTAGGCCTTTTAATTACATCTCATGCATCAAGCTGGAGCTTTGTTGCCAGGCAGACTGCCTTACCTGTCTTTCCGCTCAGAAGAACTGCTACTAGGCAGTCCTATACATTGCAAGAAGGACAAAATCCAGAGAAGGATCCAAACAATACATTATAAAATAACTTTAAATGTATAACATCAGTTCGTCTGATATTACAGATATGTTACTCACTTTTCTCCAGGTGAGGTAGCCTAATGTTTTTTTCTGTGATGAAAGGGCCTAAGTACTACATTTTTAAAACATGCACACTATTTTTCCAACTTCTGTAGTTTTCACAATCCCTCATTTTTGAGAGCTCTGAAGTGTAGAGAATCTCCTTCTTATTAGGAATGGGCTACCAAGAAGTCAATCTGGAGTGGATGGAGAAGTCAACTATGGCATGCAGCTGTTCACAGCTAGAAAGTGAGGTTAGAGCTGATTTATTTACTTTTTTCTGTGACCTTGCAGAAATCATCATGCTCACATTCCTAAAAATGTTGGATGCCTCAAATTTTGGAGGTCCACTTTGGACATCTATTGCCAGCATTACATAATAGGAAATAGACCATAAAGGCAAGCCTAATTCAATCAGAAGTTGCTAAGCAAAGTTAAGTTAGCTTTTAGTCAGAATTAAGAATCTTAAGACTTGCCTAATATTAGGATCCAGCATTAAGACGCCTCAGTATCTGTGAGTAATCCAAAAATTAAGGTTCTAATGCCTGCCCTTTTCTAAAGTTTCAGCATTCATAATCCTCATTGAGGTTCATGGGAGTTATGGGTGTTTCAACATTTCTGGGTGTCTCTGACACCCCTACAAAAATGTGAAGGACTGAAAATGGATTGATGCATCTGAAAATTTAAGCCTCACTCTTGTTTCTCTCTCATTTCATGTATCTTGTACAGAAAATGCAATATATATAAAATATGCTGTTTGTAATGCTGAAGTGGTACTAACCGGCTGGTAAAGAAATCCAGAATATCCAATAATTAAAAAATTTTAGTGCCTTTTCTACCCCACAAGTTCTGTGCCTGCTTAAAGGGGGATAACATAGATATGATGGAGTATTCACATGCCTACGTAAAGCTAACACAAATATGAGAGTTGTTGAAAACTTGATCTACCAGTTCCTTAAAAGGAGGAGATCAAGTCTGCTGTGAGAAAACCAGCATCTTATTTTACTGAAATGTTTTTCCAAAATAGCTTTGAAGAGGAATGTAAATTCACTTGGCTTTAGTCCATGGCAGTTAAAACAGCACAATACCCAAACCCAGCTTAGATTTCCAAAGACATTATACGTATCATTAAATTTCTCATACATTATTGACACACACATTTTATCTCCCTTGTTCCTCTTTGTAGCAAAACTAATATGCAAAGATAGTCACATCAGACTCCCTCAAATTTATTCTATTAGGATAGGGCTAGAATAGAACAGCCTTCCTAAACAGCAGAGGAAAGGATAAAGCTTTAAATTAATTTGCAGAATACAGAAGGAGGACTATTGAAATAGGAATAATGGCCTGTAGCAGGTATTTCAAATGGAAATAATCCAAGAAAACCAACCTTTTAAAATAAATTACTGAAACAAACTGACATTAAACCTGGGAATATTTCTGGCCTTAATATAACCCTACCTCTTGTCTGGGTTTCTTGATCCTCTCACAATGAGGGTGCATTCACTTTGTTGGCAGATATGGGATCATGTGTGACTGGACAGCCTTGGGACTTGCACTGTAACTGGGACATGACTGCTCTTTGGAAGTCAGAAATAAGTTAATGTGTATTGTTTCCATAAGTGTGTATGGCTGCATTCCAGCTGGTAAGTAACAGTTGGGAAAACTGGTAACAGTCGGGACTTTAGAAGACTTAGAAATAGCCTGAGCAAGGCAATGACTGGAGGAATTTCAACTCCCAGCTCAACCATGGGTGCCACGTTATCTTACTGATTTGAAATTCTCATCTTCCAGCTGCATGTATAGTCGTGGTATCCTGAGGGGAAAAAAACAGTATTTCTAAGTTGAGGCAGATTTTTAGGCAAGGCTGGGATTCAGAATGTAACAAAGATTGTTCTCTCAAAAATTCTTTTGTGATTTCTAAGAATTTCTTCCAAAGTCATTGTAGCAAACCCTCTCTTCCACATACTTCAGTGGGCTTTATTTCAAGCTGTAACAGAATCTGTAAGTTTTGCATCCTAAAAATGCTTCTCAGTAACGTATGGCTACCTTAATATCGTATGTCACCGACTTTCAAATAAAATTGAAGGAAATTTTGAGGAACTGTTGCAAATCACTGTTGTTAAAGTGACTATTTTGCAGATTTCCTGTGTGATTTGGAGCACATTATTTAACCTTGCTGGACCTCAGGCCACCACTGGTAAATTTGGATTAAAGGCAACTCTTCACTTAGAGGGCAAGAGTATTCCTGCATTTTCCATCTCTAACAAGTATTACAAGGATAATTGCATTGAAAATTGTAAATCCATTACAACAGGGAAGGCCATTACCTCCTTGTACATAGCAGAAAAGTAGAGAAGTTCCCAAAACAGGCATTTTAAAATATACCTTGCTTCTCCTTTTTTGCACACAAGAGACAGATTAAGTGACTGTGCTGTTTTGTTTATTTTTATTCCTACACAGAGGTTCACTCTAAAGTGGTATAAAATGGCTGCCAAAGCCATTTCCCTACTGTAATGTGCATAAACAGAGCAAGAAATGCAGTCAGAGAGCCGGAAAAAACATATGCAAAAAACATATGCACTGGATTACAACTTCAGCTAGGTCACTTTTCCCTTTTCTAGAGTATCTTCTTCAGTTGCTGAAAGATGTTTAAGTAAAATGAAGAAGCAATAGAAATCAAACTGTTAAAGACAGTTTACGGAGATCAGTTTCAAACTCGGTCAAGTAAACAGCAGAACTGCCTTTGGTACTGGCTGGCTGATACTATTTCAATGCCTCTATCTTACATGTACCTTTTATTCTAAAAGCATATAACAGACCAGAGTGAATATACCCTTTGCTGATGGTGTGGCTGAATGGGGGCTCAAAGTGAAATAACGCTATGCTTTTAAGGCCTTTGCCAAGAGTTGGATTTTTATCTTTTCTTACATCTTGCACAAAGTTCAAAGTTCACAACTTTTTAAAGAAGTATTATTTCAAATCTAACCTGAGATACACCTTAACTTGTCCCCATTAACACCTTTGCTTTCAGTTTGAAGAAAGCACGGTTTGGATTGTAAGACTATTTAATATAATTTCTCAGAAATGAAGCTGTATACAACCACTGATTTTCCCACTGGCTCACAGTCTTCTGCAGTTGCTAGCTTCTGTCTCTGCATGGACAGCTGTGCTGTTTTCCCTTGGAACCTGTTGCAGGAGATCCCGTGAGGTGTAGGCGGTCGCTCAGGTACTCATCCAGTGTTTGAATGTGCTGGGTCAGTCTCCCCTCCTCTGCCACTACCTTAGTGCAGGAGAATGAAGCCAGGCAATGCAGTGTAGTTTGAAGTTACTGTCCACTTGCCAAATCTCCTCCACTTTCTAAGTCTCAGAGTAGCCTTCCACAGCTGTCTTTTCATTCTTATTCACTTTCCCTGGGCCTCTTAGCTGATACGGCGCAAGGATGCTGCTATTTTCTCTAAGGTGGGTCTCCTTTCTAGTAGACCTCTGCCTGAGGAGCTGGCACAGAGCTTTTCCTCCAGCTCTACAGTGACAGTGGAGCTGTCTCTGGAAGGAGAGTCCTGTGTGGCTTTCAGGCTCCCTGATGATGTCCTATGGCTTACAGTGTAAAATGTAAAACGTATAATGTATAGTGTAAAATGTCAAAACTGTTTTATATGATAACTTGTTATTTGAAATCCTTATTACTCATCACAGAAGACTGAATGGTCTCATCGTTCTTCTTTGTCCTTACCTAATGAGAAGTAAGTTAATTCATTGCTGTATCTGAGCCAGTTGCAGATGTGAGAGGGAAAGTAACTTAAAGTATTTTTTTTTGTCATGGGAGTATGACTCGTATACACTTTTATCTGTATCCTCTATCTTGCAAAGACTTTTTGTTAAAAATCTTTCAGGGGAAAAAGAAGAATGTGTAAATACTTCAGAAGTTTTTAGTAAAATACTCATGATCATTTTAATAAATAACACAATCTTTAAAGTTTGGGCACAGGGAAAAAACAGATAATCTTTATTCAGTATCTTCTGCACTTCACAGAATTATCCAAGATAGTGTGTTACTCTGATTTTTTTTCCTTCTATATTTCTAGCTTTTTCAGAAAAGAACAATACAGTTCTGTCTCTGTGGATAAATCCTGGGCATGGATCTGAGATTGTTTTTCAGCTTCTGGCTTCACAGAAATCATGTCATCTCTCTGTTTCTCAATTTCCTTATCTGAAAAGAAAAAAAAGGGGAGGATAATGATACTGCTTTGATAGCTACTAATGAAAAGTATGACATTGTGACTAAATATTATTAAATTTGTTCACTTTTTTATCAATTTTTTCAAAGAATAGTGTCTTTCTCGCTGTTTAAGAATTGTCAATGACCAGAAGGATTTTATGCAATGTATTTGTTCAAAATTATTTGCCATATAGAATATGTGGAGAATCAAAGACCTAAAGATAATTTATGAATATTTCTTGGTGCATTTGCTTCTCAGATGCAGCCTGTTTCGTTTTCCGGCAGGCATGGTAACATCATGTTTCAGTGAAGGGGATTTGGCTGAGTCTGGGTTTCTGGATTTGGTCCTGCTGTAATGACAATAGTATATCTAAAATGCTAGGACTGCCTAGGAAGAATTTGCTTTATTGTACTTGTGCTTTAGACAATCTTAAGCGATTTAGGAACACAAATGTCACTGATTTTCAGCGGAATTGCATTCCGAAATCAGTTGGGTAATTTTGGGAATCACGCTCCTACTATATTATCAAGAAAACAAACAATACATTTTAAACCATAATTGAAATATATCTGGCAATGCAGCTTCCTCCTGGGTATGATGTAATGGTAACACTGGCCAGCTGTATAACCATAGGCAGGTCACTCCATCTCTTCATATGACTGTTGCATCCATGTCTGTCTTATCCATGTAGCCTATAAAATATATGAGCATTCTGCTGTTCTGCATAATGCCTTGTGCATTGTAACTTGAAGCTAGGCCTGTAGATGCTATTATAAAAACAAATATTTAATAGTATACTATGCCAGCAGTTTTCAGTGAGCAAAGAAGTGTTTTTGTTACCAACTCTGAAACAGCATTTGTAAAGTTTCTGTCTTGAACAGTCTCTCAGGCGTGAAAAGCCAGCCAGTGCTGGCATCTAGTAGCATTCACTGGCCTGATCTCACTTGAAATGTATCTATACAGTTGTGTTCTGAAACTTATTAGTTTATCTGGAAGGAGTTTACTGGGAGATTATTTTCTATTTTTGTTGTATTCTACACTACCATCAATGAGAAAACTTGCATTGTATCTACAGCATATGATAGATCATGTAGCAGCCCTCCAGGTAAACCAGACAAGTTACTTACTTACAAAATGCTAAGTTTATCTCCAGGCTGTGCTAACTTCAGAAATGCTGGGTACTTGGGTACTGCCTGGTATGTCCTCAGACACTTGGGGTCTCAGCACTCCACTCCATAATGCACTGTGAATGTGCTGCCAGTCATTTTCTCAGACTGTTTGGTAGAAATAATCATGTACCTTTGCTTTATGGAAACTCACCAAATGTCTTCCCATTCTCTTGATCCCAGTTGTTGATGGAGACTTTCTTGGAAGTACTGTAGAAATTAGGTAACAGTGTAGGTGTAACAGGAGAGAACCTGTTTGTTGGTAGTATCTCTTAACTAATGGAAGAGTATTTCAAGCTTGCTAACATGGTAGCAGTGCTGAAGAAGAGATTATTAATTAAATTCTTGAATTCATGATGACCTTCACAATGTGAAATTATATCAAGAAAAAGAACCCTTGCTTTTACTGTCACTGAAAAGTCATCCTGATAGCTAGTATATTTAATCTGTGTATCTGTGTCCTGCCATCTGAAGGTAACCGTGATGAAGTTTCCTGCCTCTCCATTCTATTATTATCATGGAGTTTTGTCTGAAAGAACATACCAAGAACTTACACTCCCATAGTCACTGATACATTATCTGTACAAATTTAATGCATTTATTCTTGCTTTATACACCATTTACTGAAATTTGAACATTTTCTCATTCACTTACCAATATCTTTCTGGTAATGCCATTTCAGAGAGGAACATCTCCGTTCAAGCAGGGCAGGTATTTTCGTCTCCCAAGAAAAAAATGGGGATCTATTGTCTTCTGTACTAAGATTTTCATGGAAGAATAAAGTCAACCTCCTGCCTACTCTTTCGATTGTGTCAGGTACCTAGGGATGCTTTTATTGCTAACTTCCCCAGCTCAGAAAGTCCTGGTACCTATACCTGAAAAACTATTCTTAGTAAAAATCTATTTGAAACTGGTATATACCCATGAGGCACCTGAGGAATCATCCTGCTGCTTTTTTTCCAGAGGTATATGTGACTGGCTATATTAAATATACTAAAGTTGCAGAAAATGGAATTCTTCTTAATATCTCCATCTAAGCAGCACAACATTGCACCTGTTATCTTTTCTGCCATGTTGTTTGCATGATATCCCTAAGCCCTGCAGTATTCTTCAGCTTCATTGCTTTTGAGATTCTTCTCCTTGTTGAATGACTCTGTGAATGGATCACTTTTTTTCATTAGTAAGGATTCTTACCATATAGTATTTTTAAATAGGCAATAGTAAAGATGTGTTTCTACAGAGCACTATATGACTTTTCATCCTGCAGAGGTATTTAACATTATGGAAAGTCTTCTAAAGTAATGTTTGCACATTGATTTTACTGAGACTTCACATTCTATAAAAAGTGAATTTTGTATTAGACATAGTAAAAAAGAAGAGATGACAGCTGCTTCGTGTGTGATGAGAACACTTTTCTGAAGGAAAAAATGTAAAACTGCTTGCAGATATTGGGGGATTTTCCAGTGAGGCTATTAAAAATGACCCTGTGCAAAAACTAATTGCATTAATGCATTGTTGGCTTTCCAGAAGCTTTTCATGTTATTGAAAAGTATTCTCCAACTGTCTTGGCATTGTTCCAGACAAGAAAAATATTTTGAGCATTGCTGCAGGAACAAATTAACGCTGAATTAAACTGGACTGTAGGTTATAGCACATAGATACTCGACAGTATAGTCTGTGTGTGTGCTTTTATCCCACGGTAAATGCAAGGTAGTTCAATGAAATTGGAGTAGGCAACTACAGAGAAAGAGCACACACAGAGACTGCTTATAGCAGAGTAGCTGACATGCTGTAAAATTACAGCCTAGCTTGCTTCATGATAGCTCATGTATCCATTCCTGTAGCCTTTCCCCTATTTACTCTGTATCATAATAATTTTCAGTATAAGATACAAGCCTTACTTACCAAGATTTATGGCCACTGACCCAGCTACACTTACCTATTAAGGAGTGTAATGTGTGTAAAGTATCTAGGAAGGATAAATTAGGCCACAACAGTGGTAATATAATACTGTGGGATTACTCTAAAGAGAGCATTTCTGAGCATAGATGGTCACATGACAGAATACAACTCCTAGAAGAAACGAGTAAGTTTATAAGACTGACTTTCCATTTAAGAAATACATGTTGCCTCCTATACTGAGGGATACCAGAGACAACTCAGATAATACTGATTGTGCGATTAAATCAATAAACAGTTTTATAATGTTTTAGCTGCACTCCCATTACTCTTCTGGGTCAAGCCAGGTGCATCCACACTGTGTGTTAGGAAAGAACCTTAAGTCATTATTGTGATCAGGTTTCTCTGCCTGATAACCCAGGTGGTTTCCCAAAGTCTTGAGCACATGTGCAAACAAATATGTAGGCACTGGGTTTGAATGGAAATGAGAGCCTTGAGCTGAGCTGAGAGTGTGGATGTAGCCTTTGTGCTCATCAGCCTGATTGTTTTTCCCTAAACTCTGTTTCCTCTTTTCAGAAACTCTCCAATCATTAGTATCAAGCAATAGATAGTTTTACAGCTGTCTGTTTAAAAAAATAACCACAATTTGATGTCATGCTTTAAAAGAAAATAGTTGAACAGAGCAGACAGGCTTAGGTGCATTGTATTTGAAGTAGCGGTAGCATATCACGTCAATTCAAAGTCTTCTTTTCCTTAAAGTTAACCTATAGATTCCTTGTCCGTTGATCTCTTCTTTCTCCTGCATCCTGAAGGAGGACCGTGATCACTTTCCTTTGTACTCCAGGAACTGCTTTAAAGCTTGGGAACCTCCCAGTCACATAAAACAAATCACAGAGGTTTTCTGAGAGACCCAGCCAGCATCACAAGACATCTATCATTGCCTTGTAACTCTAGTGGAGTCTGATAAGTAATGACGTTGAAAAAGTTTTTACCTGAGACTCCATATTCATTATCTGCATATAAACCAACTAAGTACTACAAGAGGAAAAGGATTTGAAGAAACAATTTCTTACTACCGAAATACTAAGTTTTTAGAGGAAGAAGCCCTTAGTAATTCTGTGTAACAATTTTGGTCAGGTTCAACTGCAACTATAGCTAAGGCATTAGCTAATGGTGATATGATTGTAAAGAAGGTCACTACTGTGAGAGGAGAGATTTTGCTCATATTTGAAGTGTTTTTGTAAGCAAATGTGAAAGGTGTTTAAAAATGTCCATAAAGCAGAAAAGTATTTAGAAAAAATACCAAAACTGAGACATAAAGGACAAAGCACAGGAATCAAAGCTGCAAAATAAAAGGAAAAATTTGTTTATTCTGAATAAGTATCTTAATGGAAAGTCTGCCAATGTGAAACTAATAAACCAGAGCAAAATATGAGATGGTCACATGGATTTTTAAAGTGTGATGATTAAGGTGCCTGTGAGGACTTAGAGCTCCTGTGAAATGTAAAGGAGTTTAAACAAACAGAAGAAATATCCTGTAGGGCAATTAAGACTTATATCATGACTTGAAATAAAAGGAGAGGATGTTTTCTTTGCCTTCATATACAGACCACAGAGACATTGGTTCTAGACACGTAGGAGTAAGTCTGGTTGTTTGCCTGAACCTTTACCTGGACAAGTACATGAGCAACGGGCAAAGAAGGATAGAGATCTTAAGAAGTCTCTTGTCTACCTTGTCCTGCCCTTGACTAACTGACTAGAGTCATCACAGCTGTAAGAATATGTGAGCTACAGCTTCAGCAGTAATCCAGCAGTGACAGTGTCCTTGTTCCTTGTCTGGCCAGTGAGAAGAAAGCCTAGAGAAGCTATGCCTCACCATGTGAAGACATCTCAGCTGTAGCTGTGGCTGCGGTGTAATGTTGCTGTTCACTAGCCAGCTGCCAATTTCTGGTTGCAGTCCAGCTTCTGACTTGGAGCACAGGATGGCCTTGCCACCCATGCCTTGCCAGCATGCTTCTTGGGAGTTTTTAGGACCCAGGAGGGTGCCTCTGCAGCATGCAGTAGGCAGAATGTGACTAAGGCTTCCTCGCCCACCATCTGAGCCACTGCTTGGATGAGGCAGCACATGAAAGTTCCCAAGTCTGCTTTGGGATTTGTAGTCTATCCCTACTGAGCAGCGGTGTTGCAATGCTTATATCTGCTCTTTTTTAGATAGTGAAGCTCAGTGTCAGTGACTGAGACATCAGTAAGGTAGACTTGAAAAAGAATGGCGGGGCTAAGCGTGACATTTCAGCAGAGGATGGTGTTCAGCAGAGCTTTCTGGCAGTGAACAAGGAGGAAGGTGAAGCCCTCAATAATGTCCAACTCCTTACAAAGAGGGGAGGAAATATCACTTTGAACAAGCTAGGCTAAAAAGTTATAGGAAGATACTCAGAACTGAGAAAATGCAAGATTTCAGGCTGTCTAGGAGTGCATCTGTATTAGCAGATAACAAAATTCCCTGGTTTGCTCTTCGTTCCCTGATTGTCTGCATTTCGTATCTGTTAGCTCATACTTGAGATCGCTTGTGGACTGAAAGCATTTTGTCTCTCTGGGACAGCGCTCTGGTCAAACTGGGGACAGGCTCTGGCAGACCTGTTGGGAGATGCCGCCAGGGCAACATGCTCTGCCTGCACAGAGCTCCAGCATGCTGCCATGATGCCTCTCGTGCCCTCAGATAAACTGCACACTCTTAGGCCAAGGCGATGGGATACATACCCTTGGTGGCAGCTTGGAAAGGGGAAGTGCCATTCCGATGGGCTGCAACACAGCCCTCATGTTGTTCAGAACTGAAGAAACACAAAGAGATAATAATTACTAGGGCCAGAAGCTCACCACAGAGGGCCCATCAGACACTTGGGTGAAGTGCTATGCTGTGTGGATGCAACCTGTCTCATCTGAAAGGAAATACCCCTGAACAGTGTGGCGATGAGTCCTTTGCACCTCTGAACCTGGTGATAGATCAGCATATGGATGCAGTCTGTGCAACCTAATTTGTCCTCCTTGTATATGCATAATAGTATAGTCTTTAAATAATATTTTTCCCTTTGCTAGCCAAGAGTAGCCCTAGGCTGTTGCAGGCTTATTACTTTCTGGGAATAGTAATTATGCTTTTTTCAGTCAGTGCTAGAAGCTGAGAAGAACAGGAGCGTGTTCAGTGAAAGCAGCAGGCGAGTGAGGAAGAGTAAGTATAGAGATGGTAAACTCGACACCCTTTTACTCAAGTTCATAACAAAACACCTGAAAATAGTCACACAAAACTGAAACAGTTCAGAAAAGTAGATTGGTTCATAGGTAACTTGTGCAGCATTTTTCACTAGATAGCACAAAATCAGAGAGCCTCTAAAACAAAAATTGGACCAAAAAACAAATAGATATTGGTAGTTGTTGTTTTTTATCTTTTTCTAACACAGGTGGCATAATTCAGTGCAGGAAACCACCTACTACTTAGCAGATCCCACACGAAAATCATTAAGTATTTTTATTTTAAGATTCAGTTTGTAAAGTAAAACTGTTGATACCACATTGTTAAACTGTATAATGGAAGCTGTTTGGATGCTTTGTAGCATTATTATGTAGGGTTATTTACATGTCAGTTAAAATCTGACATCCATAATTCTGTAGGCTTGCCTCGTAATATCTTCCTGTAAAATGAATTCAGGATGCACACCACAGTATAGACCAATGACTTTGGTTTTTTTTCTCATAATGTAACTGTGAGGGCAAAAATGTGTGTGCTTCAGGCAGAACCTTATGTATAAGAACTCCTACCTCCACATTACTTGTAATATATTTTAAGATGAATTATTCTATTTTTTTCCTCTGAGCCATTGCTTCAAAGGCAGCTGTGAGTTAACAAGATACTTTAAATGGAATATATGTTGCCTGCTCCCTTAAAACCTGAGATTTCAATCTTCCTTTCTACACCCCTCTGCACAGGTACTGTTCATTGTACAGGCAGGCTACCCCTTTCTCAGTGCTTCCCCACATATCTGCTATTATTTGGTATTCTTATTTTAACTGACTATGTCAGCGCCTGCTGAATTTTAGCAGTCTTCCTACTGAACCTAACTGAGGCATTCAGTTAATCCTTCTTCAAAAGAGAAGGTGGGGCCACTGGTTGAATGCAGCCATCAGCCCCAATGCCTCCTGCAAGCTCCAGGGGCTAATTGTCTATTACACTAAGCTGAGGCTTCCTAACCCTTTTCACTAGAAGGTTTGCTGGCTTGTGGAAATTAAAGAGAAGTGAGTTTCAGAAGGTCCCTTTTCAGTGCTGTTTATATACTCTTAGTTCTTAATATTGGAGAATTTCCAGTTGCAGAACAGGTAGGATTTCTGTGGTAGAAGAAACGAGGCTAAGAAAGCAGTGGCAGTTGCAAGCCTGCAGAAAATACATATTTTTTTCTCCTTACTGAGCAGCAGCAGAAATAATGTATTGTTGCCCCCCCTGTCGAATGGCAGCAGATGTTGGGGCTTTACAGTACATCGGGTTCCTAGCTGAAAAGAAATTAGTTGCACAGACTTTGAAATATTTTCTTCTGGTCTGTTGCTGTTCATAAGGTGTAAACAACCATGTTTACCTTTGACAGGGAGGATAAAAACAAGCAATATGGTATTCAGGCAATTTTGCTAGAAGAAAATCCAGCTCAGATTTCATAGTACTAGGAAACGTGTTTCCTATAAGGTTCCCATAAGATCCTATTTTCTGTTACCTTTTCAGTCCTGTCTGTTCCCACCCTACTCCCCATTCATAGTCACTACTGGAAAATGTTTGTGTCCAATACTGGGCAGGCAAACAAACAAACAAACAAACCACAAATTGGCAAATATTTTATTTCTTGAAAAATGCTATTTCAGAATTGCCAGAATTTATTATGAATTCAAGGTAAGTTTGCTGAAAGGTTTCAAGTCAGATGGAATGCCAATGAAGCATTTTAGAAGTGGAAAGATGCTTTATTTAGAAAATGCTAAAATTAACTGTTGGGAAGCTTCCGTGAAGAAGTGTTTGAGCATTTCTGAAATCTTTTTTGGGTTCATATGACCAAGGAAATGGTCCAATATATATGTTTTAGCTACATATATGTGTGTGTGTGTGTATTTATGGTCCAATCTATATATAACAACCAAGGAAACAAAAACTACTTTGTATAAGACTATTCTTGCTTCTTGCTTTTTACCCGCTGTCCATATTAGGACTGTTAGGGTTGTTCTTACCTAATGATAGTGTTCCTTTCTGTCCAGGCTGTGTATGTATTTATAGAGCCACTATAACCTTGTTGATAGCCTTGTAAAGGATTTGGACAAAGGTCTCCAATATACTTATGGAGTATGCCCTGATCACTTGAGAGACTCCACAGAATTTTTGTTTTGTACCAAAAAGACCCCAAAACCTTTTCATGGAAGTAAGAGAATAGATAACTGAAGTAAATGAACAGGCAAAAACCCAGCATTTTCTGTTATTTCAAAGACAATGTTACTGTTCCTGGACATATTCTAGTTATAAATGTCAGCCCTATGTTATCTATCATACTCTTAAGTAAAAAATAAAAAATGCAAGTTTGCAGAAGAGTTCAATAAAGATTTGGAGTGAGAACTATGCTTTTTAATAAAGTGCAATTTGTAAAGTTGAAAATGTTGTTCCAATCTATGGAAATACATGATTTATGGAGGAACTGAGGTGAAACTGATTAAAAAAATTAATTTTTAGCTATCTTTAGGTAGCAGAGGAAACAGGATGAGTCAGAATAGAATAGCCTTCTTAACAGTGGGTTTTTTTTGAGTTTGGGGAAGAGAGTCTTATATCTCATCCTTGCTCACCTGCCTATTTCCAAACTTCTCATTTTCCTAATAGGCTTGCACCTGATATTAGAGCTTTCAAATTGTTTTCATAGAGTTTCTCTAGGTTGCCTGTAAAAGAAAATCATTGTTTTTCTACTATAAGTTGCCATCTTTCGCTGGTAATATTTGAGTAATGGTCTGTGTTACAGGAACCCACCAACTTTACAGAATAAATTCTCAAGGACTGGGATGGGACACAGTTGTCCTTACAGCATACAGCTGAGTTGCTGCTTGGATGAATCCTACTCTATTACTATTAGCAATGCAAATTAAATATATTCATGTCCCATCTGTATGGGAAGATGGAGTTTTGCTGGGGATGACTCTGTTGTAAGCTTCTCCTTCAATACTGTATACAGTCTAGATGAGCTTCTGATTTACTATTGTGACTCAACCAGAAGCTCAGATGGCAGAGAGAACACATTTCAAAAAGAGAATTTTAAGCAAATTTAATATCCTGGAACATAAAGCTTTTCAAGTTTTGGTTATATTAAAATGCAGGGAAATAGAGCATGCATGTCAGAGTGCATTTCTTCACTTCCACATCTGGACCTGACCAAATTTCCCTGTGAAGTACATGGACCTACTCAAAATGATGATGTTTATTATCCCATCATCACTGAGCCAGAGTTTTAGAGCACTGAAGCAGCAGGATCTGACGGGGACAGGGTGGGGGAAGGGGAGAAGCAGGCAATTTTTGTGTTTTTTATAGCAGCTGTGATAGATGAGTGAGGGTCCATCTTACTGGCTGCTTCCACTTAATCTTTTCTCCTGTGCTACTTATCTCCCTCCTAATATTATCATCATTTATCACACCTTTAAAATTCTTCTCACTGGCACAAAGCTTTTGGATCAAGGACCTTACATCTATAACTGATTCTTCAATAGGCCATCTGTGACTTCTTTCTTGATAACAGAAAATTCAGAATTCAGTTCCTTGACTTTCATTTTTATTCGTGCTTCTTTCTGAAAGGGTCTCTGACAATTTCTGCTCATTGATGTCTCTGTTACCTGTATTCATTTTACAGCTATATGATGTGATTTTACTAAATAATCAAGGGGACCTAGATCTTTTCTTCCATTTTACCTTGCACATCAGAGAATAAAATGCTACACCGTTTTTCTACACTTGGCTATCACCTTTTCCTTAGTTTGTCAGATGAAACTTAACACTTTGTATGAAAAAGTCGGAATGTCTACTTCTTGTGGGCATTTGCAAATATTATTTTTATTACAGAAATACCTGAAAGACCTAGCAGAGACTGGAACACCCTGTTGCAGGCATCGAATGACACATACAAAAAGATAACTCCTCCTGTGCTTCCAAACTTCAGACGTCCAGAACTTTATCTGCAGCTAGGGACAGACAATGAGGTTATATAGGCTCCCTGAACTGCCACTTTTCTCCCAAGCAAGATGTGCTGCTTTAGCTGACAGGTTTTAAAACAAGGAGAATTTTCAGGCCTCGTTTTTCTCCCTGAGGGACTTCCTCAAGTGGGAAGGGTCTGTACTGGCCACTTCAGCTCCTCTTGCCAAGTCTCCAAAGGGCGATCCTGAAGTGGTCTCACCACAGCACGGCAGGCTGAAGGCCAGCCATGCTGAGGGGGCTGCTGGCACCTCTCGTCTTGCAGCTGCTGCAGCCACCACCGCGGCTCCTTCAGGCAGTAACTGTGGCCCACAGTTTGCCCCCTGACAGAAGAGCTGTGCATGTCCTCCCTTAGATTATCAGTTTGACAGTATGGCTCATTAGGCTTTCTTTAATTTCTCTTACTTTGAAGTAATTAAGAAGTTTAGCATTTCACTGGGTTGTCATTCATACCTAGAAATGTTAGGTTAACTTTATAGAGTAATGATGTATCAAGCGCAATTTCATAAACGAGGGAGGAAAGCTTATTTCCTTCCTCCACAGAAAGAACATTTTACTTGGCTTTCTAGGACTTTGTTTTGTGTCCATTTTATGTTTCATATATTGTGCTCTTGCAGAGAGCAGAGATAATTAAATGAGCTATTATAAAACCATCTGCTGTGAAGCCTTTTTTGTGTGGAATGCAGGAAGAACTGTGTAATAAGTGACATTCTTTACTTTGATAGAATCAAAATCTGAGTGGTAAATTAGCTGGAATTAAAGTCAGACAAAGAACACTGGCTTTGTCAGCACGCCCACTTCTTTTACGCACTTGTATTTCGATCTTATGCACCATTAGAAGGATATTAGTTGAGTAAAATATTTTAAAGGGGATTCAGATAAATATACCAGTATGACCAGAATTCTGCTGAAGGTGATTACTCTTTAGGTCTCTGAATATTGTTATTCCAAAGTTTATAAGCATATCAGTATATTTAAGATTGATCATTTGCTCTGTTTACTGAAGAATTTCTTTCAAATGTAATTGCTTATTTCTGTTCTCATTGTGGAAAAATAATGTCTACTATCTTATTTTGGCAGCTTAGCAGTTAGTGTGTACATAATGCTAACTAGACAGAATGTAAAATGTAAAATTGTTTAAGATTGTTTAATTAAATCAGAACTCCTCTGCCATTTGATAGGGACAGTGTCCTTTTAACAGACAATGGACATTTTTCTGTAGTTGAAATGATAGATCTTGCACATTTAGAGCAGGTGACACAGGCTTTTAAAAGACAAAACTGTAAGTGCTGATGTCAGCTTGTAATAGGATCATTCCATCTATCCAGAATCTGAAGAGTATAGAAAATTGGGAGAAGTCTCCAACAGAATTGTATAATTAGTAATATCTGCAGGCTTTCACTTCCTCTCTGACTTCATCCTAACTTTCTTCTCACATATTGTCAGCAGCAAATCTGTGACAAGAAGAGAAGAAATGGTGTCTTGGAGGAGTTTCAGAGAACAGACATCTCAAGGACAAAGGTAGAATGGTTTAAACATTAACTCTTGCTCAGGGCTGTGCCTCAGGGTACAATCGAATCCTGTAATTGCACTAGAAATATTTTCAGATACTCTCTTAAAAAGAGGGTAAGGAGCCTATGTTAGTTCCATATTTCATGATCTCTGCCATTTACCACTCTGAGCAGTGATGGTAGATCTTCTAAGTACTGGATGCTTTCACAGAACAGGAAAAAAATCCAAACAAACACCGTGATGAATTTTCCCTCCAGATACTCAAACTGTTCAATAGGAGCATGATGAGCCAGTACTGACAGGCCTTAGAGGATAAAGAAAGTTCTCTGATAAAATGAAATTTAGGAATTAGGGCATGTGAATTAGCTTTATGGTGAGGTCAAAGGACCTTATTCAATTAAGTTCACTTTTGAAATACGCAGCTTTGAAACTAAGTTTTTACTAATAGGTATGAATGTGCCTCTTGAGATGATGAACTGACTGCATGAGATTCAATTGTATTGTATTTATGTTTAACTGTATACATTCTTATTGTTCCATAACTTATTTCCAGATTTTATTCATGACTTCTTTTGTAGACACTTTAGCACAATTGTAAGACTATGATGGATACTCTTAGATCACCAAATGCTGTGATCCACTGAGTACCATTAGTTGCAGATCAAATAATCACTCAGGTTTTTTCTCCTGCCTGCCTTTGCTTTTTCAGGCTATTTCAGAATAGGGCTGTTATGCCTTGTTGAGCTATACTCAGAATATACATAGTTATACTCAGTCATTTTAAGCTCAGTTCAAGCTAGTTGAAATAATGCATAGGGTGTGTCAAAATAAAACTTACATAAAAGCTTTATTAACCCAATGTTTCACCAGATTCTGACCAAATGCAAATCACAGAATGGTTGAGGTTGGAAGGGACCTCTGGAGATCATCTAGTCCAACACCACTGCTCAAGCAGGGTCACCTAGAGCACATTGCACAGGATTGCATCCAGGCGCGTTTTGAATATCTCCAAGGAAGGAGACTCCACCACCTCTCTGGGCAACCTGTTCCAGTGCTCTGTCACCCTCACAGTGAAAAAGTTTTTCCTTATGTTCAGATGGAAGTGTCTGTGTTTCAGTTTGTGCTCATTGCCTCGCGTGCTGTCTCTGGGCACCACTGAAAAGAGTCTGGTCCCATCCTCTCGACACCCTCCCTTCAGATACTTGTACACGTTGATAAGATCTCCTCTCAGCCTTCTCTTCTCCAAGCTAAACAGGCCAAGCTCTCTCAGCCTTTCCTCATAAGAGAGATGTTCTAGTCCCCTAATCATCTTTGTGGCCCTTCGCTGGACTTGCTTCAGTAGTGCCACATCCCTCTTGTACTGGGGAGCCCAGAACTGGACACACTACTCCAGATGGGGCCTCACCAGGGCTGAGTAGAGGGGGAGAATCACCTCCCTCGACCTGCTGGCAACACTCTTCCTGATGCACCCCAGGATACCATTGGCCTTCTTGGCCACAAGAGCACATTGCTGCCTCATGCTTAATTTGGTGTCCACCAGCACTCCCAGGTCCTTCTCAGCAGAGCTGCTTTCCAGCAGGTCAACCCCCAACCTGTACTGGTGCATGGGGTTATTCCTCCCCAGGTGCAGGACCCTGCACTTGCCTTTGTTGAACTTCATGAGGTTCCTCTCTGCCCACCTCTCCAGCCTGTCCAAGTCTCTCTGAATGGCAGCACAGCCCTCTGGCGTATCAGCCACTCCTCCCAGTTTTGTATCGTCAGCAAACTTGCTGAGGGTGCATTCTGTCCCTTCATCCAGGTCATTGATGAAGAAGTTGAACAAGACTGGACCCAGTACTGACCCCTGGGGGACACCACTAGCTACAGGCCTCCAACTAGACTCTGTGCCACTGATCACAACTCTGAGCTCTGCCATTCAGCCAGTTCTCAATCCACCTCACTGTCCACTCATCTAACCCACACTTCCTGAGCTTGTCTATGAGGATGCTATGGGAGACAGTGTCAAAAGCCTTGCTGAAGTCAAGGTAGACAACGTCCACTGCTCTCCCCTCATCTACCCAGCCAGTCATTCCATCATAGAAGGCTATCAGATTGGTTAGGCATGATTTCCCCTTGGTGAAGCCATGCTGACTACTCCTGATCACCTTCTTTTCCTCCACATGCTTGGAGATGACCTCCAGGATGAGCTGCTCCATCACCTTTCCAGGGATGCAGGTGAGCCTGACTGGCCTGTAGTTCCCTGGGTCCTCCTTCTTGCCCTTTTTGAAGACTGGGGTGACACTGGCTTTCTTCCAGTCCTCAGGCACCTCTCCTGTTCTCCATGACCTTTCAAAGATGATGGAGAGTGGCTTAGCAATAATGTCTGCCAGCTCCCTCAGCACTCGTGGGTGCATCCCATCAGGGCCCATGGATTTGTGGGTGTCAAGTTTGCTTAAATGATCTCTAACCTGATCCTCCTCCAACAAGGGAAAGTCTTCCTCTCTCCAGACTTTCTCTCTTGCCTCCAGGGTCTGGGGTTCCTGAGGGCTGGCCTCAGCAGTAAAGACTGAAGCAAAGAAGGCATTCAGTAACTCTGCCTTCTCTGCATCCTTCGTCACCAGGGCACCCACCCCATTCAGCAAAGGGCCCACATTTTCCCTAGTCTTCCTCTTGCTGCTGATGTATTTGAAGAAGCCCTTCTTGCTGTCCTTGACATCTCTAGCCAGATTTAATTCCAAACGGGCCTTAGCCTTCCTCGTCGCATCCCTGCATACTCTGACAACATTCCTATATTCCTCCCAAGTGGCCTGTCCCCCTTTCCACTTTCTGTATACTTCCTTCTTCTGGTTGAGTTTTGCCAGGAGCTCCTTGCTCATCCATGCAGGTCTCCTACCTCCTTTGCTTGACTTCCTACTCATAGGGATGCACCGCTCTTGAGCCTGGAGGAAGTGATGTTTGAATATTAACCAACTCTCTTGAACACTCCTTCCTTCCAGGGCCCTCACCCATGGGATTCCTCCAAGTAGGTCCCTGAAGAGGCCAAAGTTTGCTCTCCTGAAGTCCAGGGTTGCGATCCTACTTGGTGCCCTGCTGCCTCCTTGCAGGATCCTGAACTCCACCATCTCATGGTCACTGCAGCCAAGGCAGCCCCCGACCTTCACATCTTCCACCAGTCCTTCTTTGTTTGTTAGTACGAGGTCCAGCAGCACACCTCTCCTTGTTGGCTCCTCCACCACCTGTGTCAAGAAGTTGTCACCAATGCTCTGCAGGAACCTCCAGGACTGTTTGTGCCTAGCTGTGTTGTCTTTCCAGCAGATATCGGGGTGGTTGAAGTCCCCCATGAGAACCAGGGCCTGTGATTGTGAGGCTACTTCCAGCTGTCTGTAGAAGGCCTCATCGACTTCCTCATCCTGATCAGGTGGCCTGTAGTAAACACCCACAACAGTGTCCCCCATGCTAGCCTGCCCTTTGATCCTTACCCATAAGCTCTCGACTCGCTCTTCATCCACCCCTAGGCACAGCTCAATACATTCCAGTTGCTCTCTCACATAAAGAGCAACTCCACCACCTCGCTTTCCTGGCCTGTCTTTCCTAAAAAGCACATAGCCATCCATGACAGCACTCCAGTCATGCGAGCTATCCCACCATGTCTCTGTAATGGCAATGAGATCATGGCCCTGCAACTGCACACACATCTCTAGCTCTTCCTGTTTGTTCCCCAAGCTGCGTGCATTGGTGTACAGGCATTTCAGGGAGGTGATCGAGCATGCAGGTTTCCCAGGAGGGATACAAGAGGGTCCTCCATAGCCACATCCCATGCACACTTCCCTGGCTGCATTCACCTGCTGGAGGCATCCTGACTTGAGCAGTCTTTTGCCAACTACCCTGTCACTATAACTCTCCCCTTCCCCCATCTTCCTAGTTTAAAGCCCTCCTTACCAGGTTGGCCAACCTGTTGGCAAAGACCCGCGTGCCCTGCCTCGTGAGGTGGATCCCATCTCTTGCCATCAGTTGTCGATCTTCAAACAGGGTCCCATGGTCGTAGAAACCAAAACCCTGTTGCCAACACCAGCGGCGCAGCCAGTCGTTAACCTGGAAAGTCCGTCTCCTCCTCCTCTCATCCATCCCCCTCCCTGGCAGGATTGAGGAGAAGATGACCTGGGCTCCCAGATCCTTGACCACCATCCCCAGAGCTCTGAAATCCTGCTTGATGGTCTCCAGTTTGCCCTTGGTGTCATTGGCGCCCACATGGAAGAGCAGCAGTGGGTAATAGTCCGAAGAATGGACGAGCCTAGGCAGTCTTTGCATGACATCTCTCACACGAGCCCCCGGCAGGCCACAAACCTCTCTAGACAAGAGGTCAGGTCGACAGATAGATGCCTCCATCCCCTGCAGCAGGGAGTCCCCCACAACAATCACCCGCCGCTTTTTCCGGGCGTTCCGGCAGGGCACAGGGTCTGTTGTCCCAGGTACTTCCCTGGCAGCCATGCCCATCTCCTCCTCATCCTGGAGGGCACTAAACCTGTTCTTCAGCTTCAGGTCTTCAGGAGGAGTAGGAGCCTTTCTCCTCCCATGAGCAGTGACCAGTTTCCAGTCTTCTTCTACGATGTTATGATGTACCGTTTCACACAGCACAGAGCCCTCTAGCAACTCCACTGCTGCAGGGGGTTGGAACTCCTGAAGCTGCACAGTCTCCGAGAATACCCTGTCTATCTCTTGCTCTGCTTCTCGGATGCTGCGCAGCCTACTGACCTCCTCCCGTAACTCTCTTACCTGATGACACAACTCATCAACAGCAGCACACCTCCTGCAGGAGAGCTGACTGCCAGCCCAGGCCTCCCAGAGAGGCCCCAAGCACTCCCTGCAGCCTGAGACCTGTAGGGCCGCATCTACTGTCAGAGGGTCGGTCTGGGTCCAAGCCTCTGACACAGCAACTCCAACAGCCGCTGGGGAATGCGCTGTGCGGCGTGTCACGACCATACTTGAGGAAGCGTACACCACAGGGAACAGAAACGAAGGTCCCTTCGCACGCCCTTCTGCGCGAACTGCTGCGCAAACTGCTGCGTCTGTTCACTGCCTCTGGGAGCTGCGCTCTGGGCCTGGCTCTTATATAGGCCTCTCCCTAGCACTGACTCACAGGGTGCTTGACCGCCCTAATCAAGGGCCACTGGGATCAAAGGCCCCAACTCCCTCTGGTCAGGGGCAACCCAGAGAGCTCGTTAGCAGCAGCCACTTCTAGCTAGAGCTTTTCCCAGGAGAAGTCAAGGCCTCCTGCAGTTGTCCTTGCCTAGCTTCCCCTTTCCTGTTCACAGCAATCACCTTCTAGGTCCTCGGGGGTCCTCAGGAAGCCCACAACTTCCAACAAGATCCTCAAGTTCTAGTCAGAGCCCAACCACTGCTGCGCAAACTGCTGCGTCTGTTCACTGCCTCTGGGAGCTGCACTCTCTTTTACCCAGTTGAAGATACAGCATATCATCATATTTTGTAGTAATCTAAGTGGTATCATAATATTCTGCCTTCTTAAAAGATCATCAATGTATAGGACAAATATGCAGAACTATTGGAAGAGCTGCATTTGAGAAGAGAATATGACCGTATCTTCACTGGTATGTAAAGACTGCTATGTTACTGCAAGACTGATGCTGCCCATCAGTGTTTCCTACCAAACCCACCTAACAAATCAGACCTACAAAAAAAATCCTTCTCCATTTCCATGTTCACAGAATCGGTACTGCACAAACTTTGTGCTGACACCAAATGTCCACACAGGTTGCTGACAGAGCAGCTGATGGGTGATTCCCTTTATATCCTAACTTACTCCATTTAACTTTCCTATTTTTACTACTCTGTTGTTAGGACTCTGAACAACCAATTTCTGAGGAAGAGCTGTGTCTAAACTATATTAACTGTTCAGAAATTTTTTAGCTTCATGAACAAGGTTAGTATGTGCAGAAGTGCCTCTTCCATCCTCACAGAGCATCTGTCCAGGGTCCAGGGATGGGAGGCAGTTTGCTGTTGTGGCTACTTTCTGCTCTACTCTGCGAGCAAGAATGGCACAGTCCTGTGCTGTCTTAGCCTCCAGATCCACTTTCAGCAGCTGCCTGATTTTAAAACACCTCTCACTACTTAGAGTCTAGAGTGTATTGATAACAGATAATGATAATTTGAGAAAAGGTGCAAAATGAATAAGGGATATATGTGAAAAGAATTTTAAATCTTTTTTGGACCCCCAGAACTGAAGAAGAATTTTATTTAGAAGACTTTGCAGTACACTCTTGAAAGGATAGAGAAAAACACATTTTTATTGGGTTCTGTCCCTGATGCTGAATAAAATCTCCACTTTATGACAGTAGAAAACTGTGTTCATAAAATTGACTTTCCACAAAAGCAAATGTACAATAGGTTTAATTTATGGAGAAAGGGTAGGACACACGAAGCTCAAGCTGATTTTGTGAAATGTACTCCATTGAATCATCTCTTCAAAAAAAAAAAAAAAAAAGGCAAAAAATCCACACTAGAATGTAGCTAATCTACACTTCATTAAACCATACACTTCATAACTCTCACACGCAAGTGGCAGTCTGTCTGTTGCTTCTTGGAGACTGTTTAATAGCGCAGCACCATAGCAAATCTCCCGTTATGAAGACTTCATTATTATTTTTTCCAGTGATGTTATTGAGTATTGCCAGGATATTACAAAACAGTACTGTAATTAAAAACTAAACTGATGTCAGCAGAAAAAAATGAGCAATGAACACACTGATGCAGAATACCTTCATTTTGTGTTCATTACCTTACTGATTCATAAAACCATTAAAACGGTTATAGCTATCTTTGTTAATATGTGAACTAGCAAGGTGATACTGTGGTAACAACAGCAAATACAAATAAAGATCAGGAAATGAATAACTGGGATGAGGAAACCAGGTTTTAAAATCTGGGATTATTTATCTTCCCAATCTTAAATAATTACAGAGAAAGCTTAACTGTTTTTACTTTTGCATTTCTGTTAATTATTGCACAAATTAAATTGAAAGAGAAATGGATAATTACTCAAAGACAATTAAAGATTCTGAAGGCTATATAGTAATTATGATTATTTTCTTTGGAAAATGAGAGTGCCATTTATCTTTAATGTATGCTGTGTAATTAAGTCCATATGCAATTATCCTTTTCTTATCATCCACTTTCAATGGAGATTTGTTTTTAAAATACCAGGCAAGAGAGAATGTAATTGTATGCAGTGGGACCCTCATATACATAACAAATTTTTTACTTTTTGTTCAGCATGACTTCAGTGTGCTTACTAATCTGTTTTTACTTGGAGCCTTTTGACATAGCCTGCCTCAAATACAAGCTAAATACTTGATGCAGTCATTCCTATAGTTCTTGTGTCTGGCCCTCTATTCCTCTCTGAATTTGCCATATTCTACTATTTCCTTCAGCTTCTGTAGAGCTATTTGCTGCCCTGGGTATGCGTCTGCTCATGGCTCGTGAAGCTGGACTCCATGTAGTCTTGCCCACCAAGGTTGGGTACCACTCACCTTCTCTCTGAGAAGAGATTGAAAGATTGCTGTGCAACCCTCCAAGCTCTCATTCCTGAGTTGTTTCTGTGGTCAGGTAAGCAAAGAGGCTGGAGAAGCTATAGGGAGTGAAGAAAAGTGGCTTTCAGAATGGGACTTGATGTTTCATCTGAGACTAAACTTTACACTGCTTTCTACCCACATTGTTTTTTTTCCTTTTCTAGCCATGTCTTCCCAGCTGAGTCCTTTCCTAGCTTACAGAAGGAGATCTTGGCTTAGAAAACACTGTTGTATGCAACATTAAT
The DNA here is from genome assembly GCF_036417845.1 of Apteryx mantelli. Taxonomy (NCBI): domain Eukaryota; kingdom Metazoa; phylum Chordata; class Aves; order Apterygiformes; family Apterygidae; genus Apteryx; species Apteryx mantelli. The sequence continues at coordinate 121,150,168 of NC_089978.1, forward strand.
CTGAACTTGACTTTTGAAGGAGATCGCTATGGAACATGCTCCAAATCCTGTGGAAATCTGTGTTAGAAATGCAACCACAGTATCAGCATGCTCTGGATTGCACTGACCATTTTATCAGTCAGTGAGGCGTTTTATATGGGCGATGCGTAGAGTGACTCCAACACTGCCCTGACTTTTCTTCTGGCTCTTCCGCACCCACAAAAGGGAAGGTCTGGTGCTAGTCAGGGTGTCTCCCAGTGGCACACGGCTCAGCCAGTAGCACAGGTTGATCCCACATAAAGTCCTAGCACTGAAAGGTACTACCCAGTAGCTACATGGACATCCTGAGGGGACAAACTCCTGGGGGCATCTCAAAACAGGAGAAAATAATACTATATCAGAAGACTTGTACCTCTTCCTCAGTAGGATAATCCAACATAAACCAGAGCAATGCAGATACTCGCTTTATGACTCTGGGTAAGATCCTAAGCACATCTTTTGTATGAGGTCCTCCCTGGAAGCAGTCGTGCCCCAGCATTAACCATCACTCAATTCCTCTGTCTTCTCAGAATGAGATTTATCTTTAAGTAGTGCGTGCCTAGAGCACTTGTAAGTTATTCTGGCAGTATGTGCCACTGTCTCAGTCTTCTGTTATGAAGCACAACACCAGAGTTCTGCATTGTGCAGTGCAATTCATAAGGAAATCAGGTATCACTTAAGTAGCATTAAGCATTTTGAAACCTGGAGCTTCAGGGGCTGTGTTAATTACCAGTGTTGATGAAGAATCACACCTTTTATTCCTGTAGCATCAAAAGACTCCACATATTCCTTAAAATCTAGTAGCTCAGATTGCCATAAACCTCCACTTAAATGCAGAGCCCTGCTTGACCTGAGCAAAGCAAAAAATAAAACAGAAATTATGACTCCTAGTATATTAACAAAATACCACCCAGTATTAAATAGATATGATTGCTGCACTCAGAAGGTCACGTACTTTTGGATGAATGACAAAAATTTCTGCCATAAGTAAGTCATTTGAAAATAACAGAAGTATACCAGTTGATAGATCACAAATAGTAGACAGTTTAGCGTGGTTACTCAAGCTAGCTTGTGGTCTGGGACTGTTGTAGAGTTGCCGGGTTAGTGCCCCAGCTAAACTGTGTAAACTGTAGTGAGCACTGTGGGTCTGTACGGTATTTAAGACTTAAGCAAGTACTTCTTCAAAGATGTGGAAGTATCAATGTCATTGCCTCAGCATTGTTAACACCTTTAAAAAATGACAAAAGAGAAACAACAGGAAACCTAGCATCAAACTGCATTACCCTGGAAGAACCAATGAAAGGGTAAAAGGCAGAGTTTTCTCTGAATTTAGTTTTAAGATGCATACAAACATGGATGTGTGTGTGCATGTGTGTGTATTGCACGCATGTGCACCCGGCTGTGAGTGCACACACGCAGAGGCACACACATGCTGGGGACGCTGTGGATACTCAAAAGTTTAAGGAAACTGGGTCTCCCCAGGTGCAGGGAAAGGCACTACAGTAAGAGCAGGCAATACGCTTGAACAGGTTTACTCCTTAGGTTTGCTCTCTTAAAAAAATAAATTGTTCTAAAGGAACAACACTTTGCTTCGACAAAAAACTACTTTATTACTAGGCCGTCGTCTGCACACTGGCAAGACTATCACCTTAAGCCGTACTCGCTCACGTTATTGGAGTTGATACACCGGGGATCGCAGCCCTGGGAGCACGAGGCGGGTGAGGAGCGGAGCCCGGGCCGGGGAGCGCCAACGGCCTCTCGCGGTTGCCTGGCAACGGCGCGCGCGCGCGCGGCCGTTGGAGGCGGGCGGTAACGAGTGGCCGCGGCCGGGGACGCTCGTTGCTTGGCCGAGCCGGGAGAGCGGTCGCTTCCCCCCCCCGCCCCGGTTCCACTAGCGGCAGGTGGCGTTGGTGTGCAGAAGCGGATAATGGCTTGGAGACACCAGGTGGAGGTAGGTTAGGGGTGTTTCATGGCTCGTTGAGCTGTTGTTTTCTAGACAACAAATATGAAGCCATAAGCCACAGAACTGAAGATGACTGGGTACAAGTTAAATTAAGGTTCTATTCCATGATTTATGGTATCCTTAATGTAGGTTGTTCTTTACATATTTATTACTCTTAGTGTCTAACTTCTGGAAGTGGGACTACTTGTTCATATCATTAAGAAATGCCAGACATGGCCGGATAGCAGTGCCAGTAATAAAGTCCAGAGCATATTTTTTCTATGAGAAGTACAGTAGCATGAATGCGTAATCGCTAACAATAAGAGATTTATCTCCCTGAATATCTAAGCCACTATTGTAATAAAATGTAAGAGTATGCCATACTTGTGCGCCCTATATTAATATCCTAAAGCAGTTATTAAACAAATGGTTACATGCTATTTTATTTACATATGCTTTAAGCTACTGCTAAGAGTTCTGCAAAAAAATTTGTGCTTTAGTACTTCTCATGGCTATACGGTTTGACCATTCAGGCTTCTGGATTTTGTCACAGTGGCATGTAATGCACCATTTATGCAGATAGAATTGGACGTGTACAATTGATTTGAAACAAAGCTTCCTAAAGCTGTTAAATATGAACATAAAGAGTGCTGGTTTTATCTGTCATTATTCAGGATCTTAACAGATTGTCCTAAACATACACATGCCTTCATTTAACTCATTGCCTAGTGTTTCGTATCAAAGTTCAGAATTTTTAAATACTCTATTTGTTGGGATATATGCCAACCATTTCCAATTTAGGCACCTATAGTTAAATAATCAGTATTTAAGCTCCTAAAAAAAAAACAAATGCAACCTCATAGAGTTGCAGAGCATTAGTGGTTCCCTTTAGAGTTTTGCTGGTCTCAGCATATCTTGATAATCATGTTCTCCTTATTTGGATGCCTAAAGTCAGTCACATTATAATACTGATTCAGAAATATGAAGCTATGATTTGCCACTATGAAATTCGCAGCAAAGTTTGATTAATCAAGGACTAAATAGATTACCACTGTAAAAGGAAATTGCATTTTTTTCAAACATCTGAGGAGGAAATTTTAGCTAACTTGCTGAAAGACTCTTCTTTAATCAGCTTGACTACTCTTATCAGCAAAATATATAAAAAAAAATAGTGACACTCTCTATTTTGATCTCTAGATTCAGGTCAGTCTAGTGTCAGCCAGCATTCTGTGGGAAAATATATCCAAGTTTGAATGGCATGTATTGTACAAATAACTGCATTTTAATAATGAGTTTAAATAGATCTGAGAAATAATCTATCATTCATGAGTAAAGGTGGAGAAAGAATCTGGAGGAATATATATCTTGCCTTGAAATTACAATAGTGCTGTTTTTTGTCTTTTCATCCCCAGTTAATCAGTTACATGATTAACCCCACATTATACACCAAAGGCAGTGAAAGATGTTTATACCTGTGAATTTGTTATTTGTCACACAGGCACAAGAAAATAGATTTCACCGTTGATTGTGTCACTTAAGTGTAGCCTATATTAATTGTACTGCTTACCCAGGGAAGCAAGTGGGGTTCCTCTGGGAAGGAGACAACCTCCTGAGGTCCTAATTATTTCTAATTGCACACTTGCTTTTCAGGTTGAAGCACTGTAACTTAGCTTTAGAAAGCTAATAAGTAATAAGGCAAGGTGGGAAGATGTTCCTGATCCTGATCTGAGCTACAGACCATTCTGCATATAGCCTTGAGCCATATATTGCACACATACATCAGATCACAGGGATGAAAGAGTTGCCCAGATACTTCCCAGGCTCCTCGGGGGTCTGTCAGCATTAGTGTGGAATTGGGCTTGGCCAAACAGGCAGCAAGCGTAGCTGTAGATGTTGTAGTGGCACCCACACTGCTCATGAGCCACAGGTTGGCTGCCTCTGGGTAGAGGAGTAGAAATGCAGCTCTTTCCATTTGTTCAAAGGTTCCACTTCTTGAAGTTTACAGAGGCTGTATAAAGAGAGAAAAATGCTTCTGTATTCCTTATTGCTGCATCCCTGAGAAAGAGCATGAAATAATCTTTGTAATGAGACAAAGAACTTTCTGCATACTTTTTACTACTTCTTTTCCAAGGTATAAAGTATATTTGAAGTTTTGCAGGTATAATACTGTTCAGTTCATGTGTGTACCTTAACATGTATTTTCGAGGGAAAAGGTGGTTTTTAAAATTATGTTACGTCAGTAACCAGGAAAGTTTGCCAGTGTATTATTGTACAGTAAATGAAACCTTCCTCTAATTACTTAAAAGGAATAATACTTTCATGTTTATTGTTACAGTTTTTTAACTCAGTGGGCAAGATCCTGATACAGTAGTCTGTGGAGATGGGAAAGAAATATCGGCATATTATTGGAAATGACCCTATCAGTGCACACAAATGAAGTGTTTGCCCTTAAATCTAAGCCTGCTAGCCCTTGTCCAGCTTGAAAGACAGTACTGCACCCAATGAAATCCATTTCTTTTTTGAGACTCCTTAGATTAATGTAGACAATGTGCTACTACCTTCAGTGAAGGGACTGGTACAACTGACCTGATTCAGTCCTGGTATGATGAAGGGAAAATCAGTCTTGCAAAACTTTGATCAAGTCATGCTGAAAAATAACATCTTTCTGTTCACTGTTTATTTGCTGTCCCTGACTTCCATATCAAATTCATGTCAAAACCATGTCAAAACCAATTCTTTCCAAGAATCAGTACTTCATGCTTAAAGCCACATTTTAAAACAAACTGCTTCTTTTGGTTTCATAAATTCTCATGAACTGTGGGAATCGTGTATTTTGTTAGCTGCTATTTTTTGAAGTGATGATAAAAACTCCTAAAAACTCTGATTTTGACTGTGTCCTTTTGCCTATATAGTCAGAAATAGGTGTAAACTATACAGCATTGCCCAGGCTCTTCAAAAACTCTGGCAGATGGGTTCCTGTTTGCTTCTCTGAAGCAAAAATGGGAAGGAAAGAAATCCTGAGAAAGACCTGCATGAGGAAGGGGTTGTGGTTTGCCTCTGGGATTGGTGTGGCATAGTATTTGCTTTAGGCATAATAATTACTTGAAACCGTATTCAGCTACCCTAACTGTAATGGAATGGTTTCCGAGCTTAACTTTAAGAACATGCTCAAGTGCTTTTCTGGGTAAGAGGAAGGTAATTATAGGCTTAAACATTTGCTGAATTTGGGGGTTTGAGTATGACCTCTTACTTTGTTTTTAGTATCAGTTAATAACAATGTTTTACTACCAGGCAAAATGGGAGAAACTTTGGTTTGGAAGAAAAGTATGGCCAACAGTCATTAAGCATCCCTGAGATCAATCTATTCAGCTCTTTTATTTAAACTGATTACAAGTACTCCAGCAATAGAACACGGTATCTTAACTGCGCAGAATCAGTGTGCTCCTGATGCTTCAGTCAAACATGCAAGTGCCTTATGAATTTAGATAGAGATGAGGGAATGCTAAAAGGTGAAGGCAGCATTAGAAGGCTGAACGGCTGCAAAATGTTCAATTGTTTAAACAAGGACTTTTCTTTGCACTCCATAAGTACATTTTCACATTAAAATTCAGTTCAGAAACATTATCTTTCATCTGGTCTCATGTTTATAGGTGTTGGGGATTTTTTTATCTTGCAGGTGATGTTCCTAGTCGTGAAATGAGTTTTCTAAATCTACATTAGCTCTAATCGGCTCCCCTCCCCCATCTTTTCCTCTTTGAATTTGTCTTAAAATAGTGATCTTTTTCTTTCCTTTTCCTCTTTTAAAATTTTCCAGAAACATTTGAATAATTTATCCATGCATGCAGTCTTAACAAAACATTTACAAAATGTTATTACCTATAATGGTACCCTAATCACATATACTTTACAAAATTTTGAGCATGCAATACATTTGTGTGATTGTATTTCTAAAAAGATGTGTGTGTATATGTGTAAAGTATCTGCACAAATTGTATGGTATTACTATTCTCTGAGCAGACAAAAGTCCACGAAGTGTGACATCAGCCTGCATTTAATGTTATCAGTGGCAGAGAGGAAGCTGGGGCTGGCATTTTTAAGAAGTTATCATGGTTGTCATGTTCTGGTGCTGACAGCACAGAAAAGCTATCACTTACTCTCTTCTGCTCCTTTATTGGCTAAAGCCATGAGAAGGGTAATTAATTCCTAATCCATTATATCATGGGAGGTTTGCTAATTGCCCTCTTCTGAAATCTTCCTGAAGGGGAGATGGCCTTATTACCAGGATGAAAAAAGGGTCCTTTTTTCAATTATTCAAAGGCAAACTTCATTCAATAAGGAAAACAGTTTTTTTTTCTCCTAAACCTCCTCATTCTCTATAATGCTACAAATCTCTTGCCTTGAAATTTGTATGAGTTGGCTGAAAAGAAAGCTATGAATTCCTGTAAGCCCCAGTTTCTTTCTCATTGCTGATCTTGCAGGTAAGCAGGTTCTGCCCACTGCCTACCCACTCCTTAGGGGTTTACTCTGTTCAGAAAGAAGAATAATGTACAAGAGTGTTTTCTCCTTCTGTACATGTTACTGCTCTGGCCCTTCTGTCAGGGCTTGGTTAAAGTTTAAAGAGATTAATACCCAGAACACTGACTCGAATTACCATTGGGAAGCCTGAGAAAATTTTACTAGACTTTTCTAGTGAGGGAGCTAATTTTCCCTACTTGGAATCAGGAGTCCAATGATTAACAAACATTATTTTTATTAAGGGAGAAAAGAAAATAGTGGCAAGGCAGGTAAACAATAACAATTACTAATTTCTCAGCAATGATTAAAAGAATTTTACAGCTTTTTCTTTGGAGAGACAGCTTCTAGACAAGCTGATTTCTTTCTGACTTCAGCAATCACCTTTATTTACAGTTCAAAGATTTTTAAGACTCGTTCAGTACAAAGGCCTGATTTAAACTAATTTGATCTGTTAGTATGGCTTGTTTCCGTTACCTGCTCCTCACTTCACTGGCTGCTCCCATTAGCTGCTTCTCTCTCTGCTGGCCATACCTTGCAGGGGTTCTCACTTGACTAGCCATTTCTCCATCTGATCCTTGCTTCGTCAGCCTCTCCCTCCATTTGACCCTTGCTACACTAGCCATTTTCACCAGCCCTGCACCATGCTGCTGCTCACGCCTTAGCCATTCCAGTTAACTGAGATGAGTTTGCTAACAGTTGTCTCATTCCGGCTCTTGGAAGAGTGCATGTGACAGAGAGCTATGTACAGTCACAGGAGACTCTTAAGTACCTTATTCTGTCTCACGTACTCAAGAGATGCATGTGCAAAGCTTCATGTCTTCCTCTCCTTCCTCCACACTCTAGCCTTAGCGTCCATTCAACTCAGACACAGTTAGTTGGCTTGGTTTTGTACACCAATTCAACAACATTCTTCTCTTCTTGCATGTAACTCCCTTTTTTATAGACAGGCCTCTCAGCGACATGCAAAACAAGTGCCTTCTAAGGTCTCTTAGTCCTTTAGTTGTTTGTATTTGTCTCCCCTTTGCTTCAGGAGGAACCCAAAGAAGGCTGTGGAGATTTTGCTTATTTTTGGCCTCAGCCAACAGGCTTATATTAGGAATTGGGCATGTATGGATTTGTGGGCATTTGAGAACTCATACCCCTTCTCTTGCTGCCTCCTGCCTTCCCTCCAAAAAATATCCTTAGAAAAGCTATGTCTTATTTGGTTATTAAAAGACATATGGCAAATCCATCACATCTTCCTAGATTAGATGCTGTGGTATGGTTAATTGTGCTCAGTCTTAAAAACATATTCCTGAATTTTATGGGAAACTGTTGCTTTTGTACAGTGGAAATAAAGATTCCTTTTCATTGCGGAACATGTACTACTTGTGTGCTTTTAACAAGTTTACCTTACTGGGGTGTCCAGCACAGTGAAATGGAGAGTTTATGCAGTCTGTCATAGCTCCTAAGGCAAAGCAATTTACTACACAGATTTAGTGTGTAGAACCCAAGTGTTCTTTTGGACAGGAGGAAGCCAGTTATAAAACAGACTTAATTTCCCTACCTTCCAGTGTTGGAATTTTTATTAAGTGTCATTTGACCTTTAGATTCTGTACGTCTGAGATTTGCTTTAGCTTGACCACAACCATATATTAAAGCCTTATCTCTTTAAGGTATTGATAGATACATAAAATCATAGGCCAAATTTTTCTCCTGGGAATGTCATCTGTAGTAGATCTCTTTTTAAAGTATTTGTTTGGCATTTCATAGATTCTAAGGGCAGGCAGGAGCATTATGATTATTAAGTCTGACTTCCTCCATTAGCTGTACTAAGTACCTCATCCGATTAATTTATGCTACAAGACCACAGCTTGCATTTAAAGCTACAGCTTTCTTTTAGAATTACACTGATCTTGACTTAGAGATGATAGGTAACAGGAAATCCACTGTGTGAGTAGGTCAGGTTAGCTGTTACAATGTGCATTATTGCACTTGGCATTAAATGTGCAGATCATCTATCTTGTTTTCCTTTCCTTTCCTTTCCTTTCCTTTCCTTTCCTTTCCTTTCCTTTCCTTTCCTTTCCTTTCCTTTCCTTTCCTTTCCTTTCCTTTCCTTTCCTTTCCTTTCCTTTCCTTTCCTTTCCTTTCCTTTCCTTTCCTTTCCTTTCCTTTCCTTTCCTTTCCTTTCCTTTCCTTTCCTTTCCTTTCCTTTCCTTTCCTTTCCTTTCCTTTCCTTTCCTTTCCTTTCCTTTCCTTTCCTTTCCTTTCCTTTCCTTTCCTGATTAAGAGCATTGAGTTCATTGGCACATTTAAACATACATACTGGCTTGTAAGTTCATTGCTAGTTGACTTGCATTTTTAAAAATTCATGTTGTTTTTTGGAGGGGGTCATTATCTTGCAGTCAGCCACAAATTGAAGTAAGCTTAGCTTTTCCCTAGCAAGCAAGCAAATTTTCACAAATCTCAGGGTATAAAATAAATACACAGCATGTCCACATTTGTATAGCATATCTTTTTTTTTTTCCCCCCCTTTCATTTCTTCCAGAATGTTTTCACTCCCTATCTTCTAATCTGGTTCTTCTTTATTGACCTTTTCCCAGATTTTTTTGTGCTGGAGGTGGGCATTCAAAAAAGGACAAAAACTTTCTCTGTCAGTTTAACAAAAAGTATAAGAGAAAGCATCAGAACAGCTGTAGAAATACTTGTGCAAAATACTTGTACTTGCCACGTATGACAAATGCACAGATCAGTTTTGCACTGGAAAAATAGGGAAATTTCACATGCTCGTTCATTCCATGAGTCTGATGCAGCTGCAATTTGGGTTGGTGTTACAGGGGTGAGTTTTCTGTTATAATATGTTTTCTCTCCTATGACTACAAAAGTATTGGTTCATTCCTTCTAGGCACTTTGCAATTCTATCTACAGAAGGTAAAGAGACAGAAGATAATATTCTGCTAGAAAAGCAGAAGTACTGATACAGGGGAATATTTAAAAAATGCACAGGAAAAACAGAGAAAAGTGAGAAAATTGAGACACAGAAATTGAAATTTGCAAAGCATCACATAGAGAATCAAAACTATGGGTAGCAACACAGCTATCCTACTTTCTGTGATTTAGGAGCCCTAAATAAGAAGATCAGTTTAGTCCTGGTGAGAGAGAGAAAGTTGATCCTTAACTCCAATCTAGTCTTTACTCAAGCGAAATTTCATCATTAGTTTTTTCTTTAAGGATTGACATTAAGGGTATTACTCATGATCACTGACATTCTGTTACTGTAGTAGGATTTAAAGTATCATTTCAAATTTAAGTAAATTTATGGCAGACAATATTCTTACTGGAATGCATTCATCCAGCGGTTTGTATATCATTATAAAGAAAACATGGAGAAAAGTTTGATAACTATGCCATTTTACTCATTACTGATTAGTATTCTCAGTTATTCTAAAGGTGGCATAAATCAGCAAATCATTGCTCTTACCCCAGGTTATGAATCTGGATATCTTGGTCCCACAAGCATGTTAATTGTGACAATCAGAATACTTTCCACCGTTACATTTTTTTACCCTCTTTTGAAAACTGTCAGCATAGTAATATTTATACTAAACAAAGTTTCACCTTGTAGTATTACTACACGATGATTAATGAAAAATCAGTTTTGGCACTTAAAACTAAAACGGGTCATAAACGTATCGTTAGAAGTATAGCAAGCATTAAAGAACAAATTTGAGAGGGGGAGACAAAAGTACATCTGGTAACATCAGAGGTAAAGTAGTACAAGTTGAATGTTCCAGAGATGTCATGTTTTGGCATGATTTAAAAGACTGTAATTTCTGACATTTCCCCTTTCAGAAAAGTGCACAGTATTTACAGCCAAGTTCTTTTTAAGAGTTAACAGATTTCCTTTGGTTTGCAAATATCATTTGACATTGCCTCCTTCCATTTGATTTTGTCTCACCCGTTGAGTCAGCTGCAGTCTGTTCTGTTTCAGAACATGTAGTTTCAGTAACTAAAGGCTGACCAGAGCCATAAACGAAGAAGTCTTTTACACCTCCAACAGGATTCTTTCTGGAAAGAAAGGTGTCAACTGGATTCTGATGCTCTGGCATCTCCTTATATTTTTACATACATAACTTCCGATATCTGTGACCTTTTCAAGAGTATAATAGTTTTGATGTTATTTTTTAATCAGACTTATTTTTTCATAGCATTTGTCTACATGTTAGCAGTTTGTCTTTTCCTTTATCAGTGCTATACTTTTAGTTTTCTTTCATTGCATACATACATATTTCTTCTTCCTGTCTTTGCTAGGCTACCATGAATCTCCCTCAGTAAAGCCTTATGTTGATACCTTTTCATGCCAACAATAGTCACTCTATGTCTTACAGCAGTATGAACCTTACCAAGTTTCTTTCTCTTCACTGAGCTTGCATAAACCCCAAGGTAGAATAATTCTCCTCATATACAAGGTAAGATTGAGATTGTATCAGGTTTTTATACTCAGATTCTGACTTCAGATTTCATATTCCCATATCTACCAGTCCAGTCATTTCAGTAGGTTGTTGTTCTTCCACGTAATATTTCAGTCTTTAGTCCTAGCAGTCTCTTGAAAAATTTTCATGGCCTCTTTCACGGTTACTGCTGTTGAAAACCTCTTTCACTTTCTCTATATTCTTCTCATGGCACAATGTATATGCTCTGTTTCACTATGTGAGTGTACTGTCCTGGTTTGCAGACTTTGCAGAATATTTTTGCTTCTTGAAATGTAGTGGCTCTGCCCAAATACCACACACTGGTTTAGTCTGTGTACACAGCATAGAATCAGCATGTTTTACTTTGTCTTTGCTGTTTTCCTGATGTCTTCCTTGGCATAAGCACTTTTGATTTCTCTCTCTACAGACCTTTGTGTTTTTGCAAACCCATTACGCTGGATCATTGTAAAATCTTTCCAGTAAAACCTGTAATCTGACATCAGCAAATTCTGGATTCTTCTTCTGAATTGAGTTTTTTTCTCCATCTTGGGTGTCATTTGTGTTTCCCATAAACATGCCGTTGAGAGAAGGTTTCCACTTACAAATCTAAAAAGGCCTTTGAAGAAGTGAACAAGTTTACAGACAGAGGGTATCTGGTTGATATGAACTGCTTGGATGAACTGTGAGAATCCTCTGACTGTGAGTAAGTCCAAACAGACCTTAAAGAAAGAAAATAAAGGCCCTGTTGGCCAGCCTTACTGCAGGGAAAGAATAAAATATGAAGTCATTTAGTTAGGACATATGCTCTTTATATTGAGAGTTTTCTTTTGCGTTTGTACAGTGCCTAGTGCAGTGAGGCAGATGTTTATTGCAAGGCAATAAATAGGATAATTAGGAGCAAAAGCTGCTTAAGTTTCTTAGATTTCTATTTCTGTAGTGAATGAAAAAGATAGGTGTGTGGCACGGCGCAATATCCATGATTGGCATAAATTCCAGTCAGTCATGGAACAGATGACTGAGACAACAGGGAACTTCTGACTTGCTTAATTCAGCTTCTCGTCCAGTGCATCAAAGAGCTATAAAACACTTCCCATGTTCTCATCTAATCTCAAATTGAACACCTCATTAAGGAAACTGTTCACTGTTTTGTTGTCCTTTGCTGTCAGAAAATTTGTCTTGATTTGCAGTCTGAATTTATCCTTTATGCCCTCTTGATGGAACTGTTTAAAAAAATCTCCAAAAGCCAGGATTTAGCTTCCACAAGCAAGGCAAATAAAAGATGATAATCATGTCTGATTTGTGGTTTTTGTGAAAATAACTAAGTATGCAACTGCGTTATTTCTGAATAATTTTTGCCTAAGTATTGTGCCTCTCCCTGCAAAACTTGGTGCAGAAAGAATGAAAACCCACATTGTCCTTCATAAAAAGTCAGCTGGGAGAACTTAGTGACTAATTGGATGTGAAAACTAGTCCATGTTTACTCCTAATATAAATGTTTGGTGTTCAATTTGCAAGTTTGGTCCCAAAGATAAATTTATGAGTTAAAAGCTACAAAACCACATTAGTCTAGTTAGTTTTTTGAAATTGTCTGCCTCTGATCCAGTATTTGCCGATCACTTTATGACCTGCAGTGTCAACAAAGAGGAGCTAACAGCAAAGAGGACCTAAATTGAAAGATTTCAATAAAATGCTTTTTTTTTGGGGGGGGGTAAGAAAAAAGAAGGCTAACTACCCCCAAAACTTTTGTTTGGGAATGCTGCCATGATATCTTTTGGAAGCTGTAGTTCACATCCCCCACGACTTACTCTCCTACAGAAGTAGGCTGACTAATCACACTACACTCCTGTATGTCCCACTTAGCAAGTGGGAAAGGTGTGTCATTGAAATCCCTGACACTGATGCTTTGTGGAAGTCGTTAACCTTGTGTCCAACCTGCATGAGGTGGAATGGGAACATGAAATCAGTGAAGTTCAGTGATAGTTTATTTTAAAGCATTTATTTTACAGCATTTAATAAAGATATTTTGGACTCTGACCAAAAGAACAGAATGCTACTTCTGTCCAGTAAATTCTACTACTTTGGTAGGTGCTTTCAACTAAAGTTTGCACCTAATTGAACACTGCTGAATATGAAAACTCTGTTGTGATTGAATCTGGTAGAAAAAGCCACAACAAAGTCTAGGAAAGAGTGAGATGGTTTTAAGAGAATCAGTTAGAAGGAAAGATGAAATGACTATTTCCCTTGGAAATACAACATGACTTTTAATTACCCAACAAGTTAACATGTGTCTTGAGAGGAGGTGTCACAGATCTTTGCAGACCCAAGTACAACTAGCTGATAATAAAATCACTGAAAAAAGGTGGTGGTGTCCAGAGGGCAATTCTGGACACACTGTTCTCAATGATCTTGCAAAGGTGCCTCACCCTCAATTTTGGGCCTTTGCATTGGTATCTCCCAAAGTAAATGGTAGGAATGGATTCCTGGTGGCAGTGTGATAACACAGAAGACCAGGGTTTCTGGTCCATAAATGTAGTTAGTATGCAAGACACATTCTTGAATTTAAGTTTTTAAAGCAATTCCCTGAGACTTGTGATTTGAGTAGTTGGAGAAAGGGGAGAAAAGTTGTCAACTCAGTAGGTTCAGCTGCAGTTCTGGTACTTTGGGAATATGACAAAATGACACATTTTCAGTCTTGCAGACAATGGAGACTTATTATGTCCATGTAAAGCAGACATGTTAGCCAAAATATTTTAAGTCTGGAACCATATATATGCCCAAATCTGTGAAGACATATGTAGCAAAGAAACTTAAGTCTGTTTCATCTGAAAAAATCCTTCCCTGAACCGTATTCTTACTGAGAAAATCTCATCTCTGTGATTCTCCCTTACCCTCCTCTGTCTAAAAATGTTAGCCTTTCAGAACAGAAACTCACAAATGAAAAAAGCTAGATGGGTTAGGTGACCAGTCATATAGTTCAAACAGTGAATTTCCAATACTCAGCTTCAGTAAATGGTTTGCAGACGATCACGAAGTGAAGCGTTTCACAACACATAGTCAAAGGTCAAATTCAGCAAGCTTGTTTGTTTATAAGGAGAGATTGTGCTATCTCTAATGACACTAAATGCTAAATTAAATTGCAGTGATAACTAATGAAATGCTAAAATAGCTTGACTGTGTTTTAGTATCTGAAAGATCTAATGAGCATGTGATAATTTTTAAATAACTATGTTCTAAAAAAAAGCCAATGTAAGAAAAATAAAAGTTCAAAACATTTTAGGTAACATCAGTTGGAAATGTATTTTAAAATTCATTAACTTCTCTTTTTTCCCCATTAATCATTTTCTTTGTGTGCCCACTTAGAGTGCTCTTGTGTAATTCATTGTACATGGGCAGAGATTTAATACCAAGCATTTGTGGAAGTAAAACCGTAGTTAACAAGACTTTATAGAGTTTAAATAACAAAAATACACTTTACACTGTAAAGCAGTGGAATTCCTCAAAGATCCAGCAGACAGAAAAGAGTTTCAAAAACATGAACTATCCAGGGTACTGTATTTAAGGATTTTATTAGATTATTCAGTGGACTTTTTTCTGCTGTTTTTACCCAACTGATGATCTGTTTTCAAGGGTCAGTTTTTTCTTCCCTTGCCCAAAAAGTCAGACGAGGGCATAGGGCAGTTCTGAGGAGGTGGAAAGCTAGCACAGTGAGATTGGACACTACCTCCCTACAGCTCCATAGAGGGGGAAGGGATAGGCAGGGGGGATGCCGCCAGCTCTGTTCCAGCACCACTGAGTGGCTGGGTGGTTACGTGGAGGTACTTTCTTTATCCTGTGCCAGTTTGAAGGTTTGGACAGCGAATCAAGAAGCCCTCCAGGACTCTCACTGCCTCTCCCTTTCTCATTTGTCAAGTATAAACTTAATGAAGCAAGAAGTCTGGCCCAGAGTCTGCCACTTTACATGGACATAATAAGTAATCTTTAATTTGTGTAGCAAAGTTTAGAGAGCTAGATACTCAGTTGCCTGGTAGGAAGATGATTATATTAGGTACCTATCACCTGTGAATAAATACATGTTGTTTAACACTATACCAAAGCTAGTTTATAATAAAACTGTTACACTGCCTTGAACTCTTCACTGCAGCATTTACAGTGTGTGACTATTCTTCGTTATTCTGCGCCCTTTCACAAACTTCGGTAATTATCCACCCAACATCTTCCCAGTGGAGGTAGCAAATGGCCACCCTGCTTAGGTGCAGTTTCCTTTTTCTTCTGGCAAGATAAGGATTTATGATACTATTAAGCTTCTGATTTGTTCAGCTTCTTAGGTTTTACCTTAGGTGGTGCCACAGAGCTCACACATTTTAGTAGGGATGATATGACCATTTGATTCCAAAATAAATAAATGATAACAGTTTCTGGCATCATATTCAGCCTTGCAGAACTGACAAACCCAAAGCAAAAAACGCATTTGGAAACATCTGTTTTTATTGCTGCTGTCAGCCTTTGAATCAACAACACATACATATTTCTCAGAATAGAGTAACTGTCATGATTGGAATCATGAAACACTGAGCAAATATTAACAATTGCTTCTAGAAAAAGAAGTTGTGCTACTTCTCCAGTTGTGCTACTTTTTATTTGCTTCAAACATTGTTCACTTTTCTGAACATTCATTCCACTGAATAAACACATAGCACATTCTTCTTGGGGCAATGATATGTCTTGAACAAACATTTTTTACTTAAAAAAAATCTCAGTCCTTTCATTCCCATTTGCATTATGGTGAAGTGAATGTATTTCATCTGTCACTGATTGACAGATGAAATACATTACAAAAATACTGTAATCCCCTCCTCCTCCTATTGAATCCTAGAAATTTAAAGGTTACTTACCAAAAATCAAAATGCATTAAGGTCTTGGAGTGAACAGTTAAGACCCCCGGTAATCTATGTTTACAACTGTACGTAGTTCTGAATGTGGTCCTTCTGAAATTTGGTAGTAGAATCACAAGCCATAGGGATGAAAGGACATCAAGAGGACATCTTAATCCCTTTCCTTGCCCAGCACTTGTGTAATCCCTGACAGATATCTATCTAATATGTTCTCAAAAACCTCTAATGCTAGAGATTCCACTGCTTCCCTAGGCAATCTGTTCTAGTGTGCTTCATTATCCCAGCATTAGAAAATTTATCATCATGTCTCACCTGGATCTCTTTTAATGCAGCTTAAGTGCATTACTATTTGTCATATTGCCATGGACACACAGAATTTTACAGCGGCTTTTTACTATTTGAAAGCTGTTATGTCTCAGCACTGTCCTCTGTTCACTAGACTAAACATCTCTGTCATATCACATTTTCTGCTCATTTTCATTGCTCTCCTCTAGTGTCCTGTTGGCCCACATCTTCTATACAGTGCGATCTTACCAATGCTGAGTGGAAAGGATTGTGCTGCATATTTTGCAGGCTATGCTTATAACTTCTGGTATACTTTTTCATAGTAGCCAACACTGTTGACTCATGTTCAGTTTATGATCCTTTATAACCTTTAGATCCTTTTCTGCAAGACTGCTACCTAGCCAGTTATTACACATTCTGTATTCGTACAGCTTATTTTTCCTACCTAAGTGTAGAACCTAATGCTTATTTAGTTCAATATTTTGCAAAGCATTTTTCCAGTTTGTCAAGATCATACCCTCATTTATTGAATTTGTGATCTATACTAGCTGGTATTTGTGCAGCTTTAATAAGCATACTCTCAGTTCCGTCAGCTGGGCCATTAATAAAAATACTGACTCTTACTAGATGAAGATGACTGCTTAACACATTCTTTCACTTTGACACTGCAAGACAGTTTCCAGTCAGTTTTGCACTCTTGCTATAGATTTTATCTACATTCTTTCCCCAGTTTGACTGTCAGAATGTTTTTTGAGGAAAACCTCAATAAAGCGAAGATACATAACTTCTAATAGTTCTCTATGAACTCTATCAGAGAAGGAAATTAAATTGATTTCACACCGTTTATTCTTGACAAATCCATGTTGGCTGTTGCTATCCTTATTTTCCTCAAGGTTGTTGATACAGTCCAATATTTCTTGCAGGAACTGAAGTTAAACTAACTGGTCTGTAATTCCAGTTTCCCCTTACTCCATTTGCCAAAAATATGTAGTATTTTTGCCTCTTTCGGTCTTCCAGAACTTCCCTTGTCTCCCACAAGGTATTAGGATAACTGATATATCTTTGAATTTCTTTCAAACAGTTCCCTAAGCATAAAGGGACTTAAGACCCAGTCAGTCTGAAAATGCTTTACTGCAGATCTGGCTTCATGACATGTAGTGTGCTGACTCTGTAGTTTATTGCTACCAAAAAGGAGTGTTCCCACAATCTATTCCTCTTTGTCCCCTACTAACCTTGCACCAAGAGAGTGCTTCTCAGACCCCCTGTGAACTGCTTTAACTTGCCAGAAAGCAAGCCCAGGAAAAAAACAGAAGAACACAGAATAGGCCTGTGTCTCTCTTATTTTATCAATGAGTATTGTATCAAACTTGGGAAAGGTCCAACAAACACCAGGCATAGCCCTCTCTGTAACTTTCTCTGTAATCTTTCCTTGCTCCCCTAAGGGTTCAGCTGAACAGAGGCAAGAATGTTCAGTAGCTCAATGATTCAAGAAGAAAAACATGAATATGGAAGGGTGTAAAATCCTAAAGGAAAAACCCCCTAGGGTCTCAGCGTGGTGGTTGTTGTGGATACAGTGGAGGATGGCAACTCAGCAATGTTACAGATTTTTCCCAGGGAACGTTATACATCAGCCTTTTGCCTTCTGACTGATGCCTGTCTCTCAGGCCAGGATATTTCCAGTGTTTTATCAGGGGAATGAACGTATTAATGCTAATCAATACTTGTTATATCCTAGCTATCTTTTGTGGTGTTTACCAAGAATTAATAGCTTTATGCTTTCAAGATGTGCATGTATATCCTGCTTACAGTTTCTTTGTGCCCAGCCAGCCCGAGAGGGAAGGTAATACAGTGGAGGCCAAACTTTGTGGCTGGGAGTAGCAGAGAGAGAGGGCCTGGAGGGGAGGGCTGGGAGAGGAAGATCCCTTCTTTGGGTGGCAGCAAGCATGAGACTGTTTCAGCACCTGCAAACCTAACCTAAATCTTCCATAATCCATTTTTTCCTGTTGCCTTTGTCACAGCCCTCTTGCCTTTTCACAGCCGTTAACAACCTGATTGCTTCCAATGAAGCCTATACAGACAGGCAGATAGCAGTTCAGCCTTATGGTATCATCAGCCCATAACTTACTTTCTCTGCATAGTAACTGACTGCTAATTTCTTGATCTTCCTTTCATGATCAGTGTAATTACAGTATGTCTTCATGTTTTGTTGTCCTTTTATTTTAAATTTAGTATCAATAAATAAGGTTAAAATAAAACGTGGTTATACATTTTTAGTGATGTAAGGATACATAGTAGTTTTCTGTCCCCTCCTCCTTTTTAATATTTTAGGTACAGGTGTACTAAAATGCCTCTGACTGTTTCTAGTGCTATTCTGCAGCAGAACAAAGGGATGAGACAGTACCGATTGTTTAAGCTGTGTTTATACCATTTTTTCATCACATTTTCCTCTCTTCTACTCCAAAGCTTTCGTGGCTGAGATTTTTCTTCCATCTTGCCTTCCAATTTAAGTGTAATTGGTAGCACCAGAGATTATTTTCTTTTAATCCTGTAGAAGTAGATGACTCATAAACATCTGAAAAAAGTATCCTCTTTCACAGTTGCCACGTCATTTCTTCCAAATGGAATTAAAACCAAATTGGCTTTGCAATGCAGTGGAAGCTCCCTTTGTTAGTACTAGATGGAGAAGTGTACTCACAAACATGTCAGTAGGCAAGAAAGTCTGTCACATGAATTCCACTGACAGCCAGACTGTTGGCCATTTTCAGAGTCAGTTTTCTGCTACTGAGGATGTTGAGTTTTAATTCAGACTCTCTAACTGATACGCGATGCCTCATAAAGTTAATTCAATACTCATATGAGTAGAATATGTTGTGTTTTATATAGCAAAGATTAAAAACTTGTCTACCATCTGCAAATTAGAAGTGAACAGTTGCTGACTCCGCAAGTCTGCTAAATTGTTTTCTTCCTTCTCCCCTAACCTCCTCCCCTGGCACTTTCTCAGTTCATGCTTTGTTTATCTTATTCTCAGAAGAACCAAGCTAGTTCCACTGAAATCGGTTGTGTACTTCATTACATCAGAGTTGAACTGGGCCCAAATTACACAGTAATTAGTTCTAAATCAGCACTGAAATCAGCCCTAAATCAGCACTTGAATTTTATGTCCTTATATATGCATAACTTGATAATGTAAAAACTAAACACAGTAGTAGTGTAAACTAGTAATACTAAGGAAATTATTTTTCAGTCTTCACTGAAACTTTCTTTGTATTTGATGAAAAGATTTGAAAGATTTGTGAGATTTTATTAACCACATAAATAAATCTTTCCATTAGAGATTGAGATATAAGAATTTGAGCCACAAAGAAACAGAAGGAGGGATAAACTCATTTTTGATATGCTAGCATACAATCCCATTCTGATCAGTTTTAATATAATCTTGATAGTGTAGATGCTAAATTTGAACTGGATTCATATCAACAATAAGTTATTGCTGTCTGTATTTTTTATTTTCTCATTACACATATGTGTAATGTAGGTATTAAATCTTGATTTAACATTCAGTGGAAACCAACAAGAAAAATCACTGAAGAAAATGATGTCCATGATCTGATGAAAGAATGTTCTCTTAACCAACACAGCTATAATGAAGTGTGAAAAGCAGCTTGCAGAGTGTTAATAAATGTGACAATCATCCTCAAGAAGTGACAATCGTTGGTAGCTTTCAGAGATGTTTAAATAGTTATCCTTCTGTAAAGATGACTTACAAATGGATCGTTTCAAAAGGAAAGATTTTTTGAAAATACATTTTCATACTTTCCTTATTTAATGTCTGTTAAGGAGTTAATGGTAAAAGACAGGAAACGTGCTCTAGGTGACCCTGCTTGAGCTGGGGGGTTGGACTAGATGAACTCCAGAGGTCCCTTCCAACCTCAACCATTCTGTGATTCTGTGACAGTAATTTTAACTTTGAAAGTCTGATCCATGAATTTTTAATTTTTTAATCTTTACACTTTAAACTCAGTGCAGTACCATAGGATGTTATTTGGTTTACTTTAGTATTTGATGCCCACGTGTTTTGAAATGTTGATGTTTAAAAAATGCACCCAAAAAGTGCGTCTAAATTGCAGTTCATACAGATATATAAATAATAAATGAATTCATGCAAATAAACACGTTTTGGCTTGAAATTTTCAAAACCATCAAAATCTAAACATTTCATGGGACAATGTAGAATTTGGTGACAACCAACAAGTTACACAAATAGAACTTAGAAATTTGCCTTCTGAGCAGATTTCTAATCACCTTACCCACCTGGCTGCTTGGCAGTCTGTCTGGCAGTCTGCTTGGCAGTTACTGCCAAATATAGACCTCTAGGCTTGTGCCTTCTTACCTGTCTAATTTCCCAGTGTTTTCCAGCTCCTTCCCCTTCACCCCAGCAAGATTTTCCTTTAGGGTTGGATAGAGAAAGGGAAACTATGTTTCAGAAGTTGTGTAGTTTCTTTTTTCTAAATGATACAAAATTTCAAATATGTGCAATTCTTAACAGAACTAATTTGCTCTTCTCTGCTGTCCCTATCTGATCTCTGCTGCTTTTAATACCCAAACAGTTGTGAGGTCACCTACTGGAGTTAATTAACGTTTAGCTTAGTAAACATGAGAAACTGACACCCAAACTCTGATAAGTGGTAGCTTAAGAGGTTTTCAAGTTACAGGTAAAACACAGAAGAGCATGCTGCACACTGGTAAACTACATAGGCAGCACCAGACTTTTCTCTGCAGTGTGTTGATTTTATTCCTGCATAAATCAACTGAAAAAAATGACATAGAGGTTCAGTGACTCAGGGTTTTGTTTTTTCAAAAGCTTTAATTGATATGTTTTCACTGTGCTATCCCATCTCCGTGGAAATTGTTTTAAAAGTTATTGTTAATATCATAAAATAGACCAATAAATATGCTTCTTTGTCAAAATCACAGAAATACACAGCTCTTGGCTGAGGATGGGATTTTGTTCAAATGAAAAAAGATTATGCTAATTCTCTGTGTGGTCTACTTCACCAAACCATTGTGTCAAAGACCCTGTAAAGCCTATTCTGTAAAATCTCCATGAGAATCCTCACAGAAATTACTGTTCTTTGAATATCTGCAACAAAGCTACTAATATGTCAGGGGATACATGATGAGTCCTGAGTTTAATTAATCCCAGCCGTCATGCACGTCTAACTGTCAATTTTTCGTGTATTCGTGTTCTGACTTCAAAAGTGAATACCATGTGCAGTAGCAGTAACTTTTGTCTTGATCCATTTTAATGTGCTTTTGTGTGTATAGGTACTCACTATTGAATGTGTTGACATAGTTCTTTCTGTCAATCTTCCGGCTTGCTTCTCAAAACAACAGACCTATAGCTCACTTTACAAACATAGAGACTTTCTCATATGTCTCCAAATATTCTGGGCATGCAGCTAGTTGTCCTCCAGATCTACACTATGATTTATCCTCAGCCTGATCAAGTAACGGAGATCACACTGCAGTGCTTCTCTTAGCTGCAGCGTCCATTTGATTACAAGTGCATGGCAATACTCACTGTTAGCATGTTTTGACCCAACGATGGTTGGTATGGCTTTATGAAAATCATTCTTGTGAGGTAAACATACTTCTATTAATTGAGTAGATTATGAGTGTGAGTCTGGGTGAGAAAAATAACTTTCTGATGTCAGTGTATTTAGATCTGATGTTGTGAATAAAAAACGTTACTTAAGAGCAGGCTAGGCAGATATTGAAGTAGTTGACAATGACAAAGCTTTATTGAAATGAGAGAAAATTCTAATGCTATTTGAAAAGATATTTGGCCTACCACTTACCAAGCCCTCAACATCAATCTGGACGTAAATATAAAATTACTACCAATGAAATTTTCACACTGCAACAGATTTATGAAGTTGTTAATGGTGATAAGACAGCAGTCTTACAGAACTGTACAGATCACTCAGTAAGCTGGTTCCAGTCATATGAAATACTGTCTTAATATAACCAGTTGCAAAGATACACACATCCAGGAAAAAGGATTGTAGGCTGCAATGCAAAGGTAGAGGGCCATGTCCTAGAAAGCAGTAATTCAATAAGAATGATTTTAGTATAATGGTGAATAAAAACATTTGATATGACAGAGAAGGACTAATTCGTTCCTTAGAGGATTTTGCAAAGGCGTACGTAGATGATTTTTACCTCCTTTGGTTTGTCACTGGTAAGACAAATGTTGGAGTACCATATCCAGTTCCAGTGTGCAAGTCCTCTTGAGGCCAGCATTGGAGGGAAGATGCTGGCCTCACCCAAGATGGTGGCACCCAGGTGTCTCTGACTGGAGGAGATGTGATGGCTGCCTGCTGCTGTTGCAGGCATCTGGCTCCCCATGGCGCTGAGGAGTCGGAGCTGCCTTCTGCTGGAGGCTGCGGCTGGGAGGCTCCAGCCACACGGAGCTGCTCTTCATTTTGCGTCAGCTAGAGCAAGCCTCAAAGCCGAGAGCAAAGTGGACACAAGGAGAAATGAAGTTGTTGCCGCAGGCTTCGCCAACAGCAATCCTGGAGCAGCTGGCCCTGGCTAGGAAGGAGCATGGCTGGAAGCTGTCGTGGCCAAGGCATCATTTCTGGCATCGATTACGGCTTGAGTGGCCACGCTGTTATGTAGAAGCCTTGGTGAGCGGTAATGCAGCTGCTGCAGTATCTGCCTTTACCCAAGAATGGGCCATAAAGAGACATCTGTGCAGCCCTAAGGGAGTAACAGCATGCAAAACACAACACTATTTGGAAGCAGGAATCAACTTAGTGCATATTTTTAGAAGTCTGTTGAACAGTTGAAGACAGTACAGAAAAGAGCTGTTAAGAATTCTTTTGGCTGGAGTAAATGTCTTTATACTGAGAAGTGGTGTCTTTGGATGTCTCCAGGGATGGATACCTTTCTGGAAAATGCATTAGCCAGACATAGTGCTTTAATTATGCACTTGTAAACATGAGGTCAAATTGGATGGTCAGGTGAACTTTCCTGCCTCTAAAATGTTTGAAAATGAAATGAAAAGACACAAGATGGCAGAAAAGCTGTTTTATTTTGGGGGAAAAAAATTGACTGATTGGCTTGATCAAGGACATATGGGAATCTTGTCAGAATCTGCGATCTGGAGATGCTTATCCGTGAGTATCTGTATCTGTAGCAAGGAAGAACTCCCCTTCCTCAATCTTCTTAAGTATTAATGATGCATTTACTGGAAGCCTAAAATACTGTTTTGAAAGAGCATTTGTTGTAATTGTAATGCTTCTGTCCCTGTTGGGGACAGTAGGTCCTTGTCATCTCCAGCTGTCAAAATAATGACATTAACCAAGTTCAAGTTACACAAGGATTCTGTATTCCCAGTAAAGGAATTGTGTTCTGATAGTGCCAAAGTATTTTTTTCAATGTTCAGGAAATAAATTATAAAAAATTATAAAATCTAGTAAGACTCCCAGAAGATGTTGGTCTAATTGAGGTTTGACTGAAATTAGTAGAAATAAGATAGGGGACAGACAGAAATCAGGATTCATTTTATTAATGCTCTTTATTAATTGCATTTGCTCCAACTCTGCATACATTTTGGTACACTGAATGCAAGGTGGAACTGGTAAAGATGACAAGAGGTTTGGGGTAAGAGTCTGCATTAGGAGGATATCTGAATCTGGCTTTTTTAGTATGGCATAATGAAAGGAGGAAAGCCTTCTTTCTATAGATACACCAAGAAAGTAAATAGAAGGGAGGGAGAAAAGCTATTTAATTTGAAAGGAAAATGTTGGCACAAGTAAAAAATGAGTATGAAACAGTTATGAATAAATTTGGGTGGGAAATAAAGAAAAACAGAAGGTCTTGCTTCAGGCTGCTTGCCCAGTTAGGCAAGGAAGGAAAATCAGCATGTTGTGGGTTTTGGGGGTGTGTTCAGTGCAGTATTTATGCAGTACCTCATTTCATGCTTTAAAAATAATTCATTCCCTAACAGCCTAAAGTATAAATATTGTTTTTCTGTGTTCATATTGACTTTGAATCTCTCTCTAATATTAGCTATTTTTCCAATATCAACTTAGCAGATTTAAAAAGATCATCTCTATTTTCCTACATAATTCAGTACTTTGCATAAACCTCAAACTGGACCAAGTTCCTTTCTCCTCCAGTGTGGCTAAAAGTAAAGAAACCAAAATAACCTTCATTGATATTGCTTAAAAAAAAAAAAAAAAAACTCTTTTGCTTGATTTTTACCCAATCAGTGATTCTGGAGGGTTCAGTTTTTGAAAACATTTGGAATTGCTGGTATTTTAAACCAGCATAAAAGGTCATTTTGCATGACCTCATGTCTCCTTCTTTCTGAATATTGCGTGTAGTTTAGGTTGCATTTGCAAGGTAAATGTTAAGAAAGAGCTGAAATGATGGATACAGTAAACTGTAAGAAGGGTTTGCACATACTGTTTTCTCAGAGACCTTAATAAGCGACACTGCTCCCTACCCTGGGAGTAGAATGAGAGTGGCAAGATAGCAAGAGGAGGGAAGGAGAGGGACGAGATGGAAAATCAGCGTTAAAAATTACCAGGGCCCTGAGGGCACCGCTAGGCACTGACTACCCTACCAGCCTCACCTGGGACTCCACCAGAGTGCCCCTGTCCGTGGGGCTGGTGGCTCCATTTGGGCTCAGGTCCTTGGCCCCAGTGCCTGCCTAGACCAACTGTGAGGGAGCAGTGAGGACCGGCCGTGCCCTCACCGATAGGAGCCCAGTCCTGTGGTACTTGCAGAAGAGCAGAACGGGCCTGCCACTGGTGTTCGGAGTCAGGCAGCGGCCCTGCAATGGCCAGGCAAGTCCCTTGTACCAGTGCAGGGAAGCCAGGAAGTCAGGTCAGCAGAAGCAGGGGGTCAGGGCTGGGGATAGGCTTTCCTACCTCACGGCTCAGGCCAGGACCAGGGCAAGGGCCTGTGCTGAAGGGTAGCTCCTGTGCCAGGGAGGTGCGAGGGGAGCCCCGAGGTCAGGGCAGTTTATTGGTTCACTTGGAGCCCTGACAAAAATTACTCCACAGCTCCCAGATTTGCAGTATATAGGCCTTTCTGAATAGAAGCATTAAAAGGTAATTGATATTCCAGTAGTACATACTACCTAGATTAGAACCTCCTGTGCTAATTAAAAGAAAATCAGGCCTCCAAGGAGCTTGCAGTCTACGTAAATGAGATAGGTGAACAATAGGTAAAAGGATGTAACTGTCCCAGTTTGTTTGATTGAAAACTGAGACACAGAGAATACTCTTCCTCGTGCTAATACAAGTTTATGCCAGATACAGAACTAACACTGTTTTTAACTTGTTATTTCTGAGGCTGTCTTTCTGAAGGTTCCAGTGTGCATGGCTTTCCAGCTAACCTCCTGTGAGATGCAGGAGCACAGTCCTGGAAGCGTGGTTCCTGGGCAGTGTCTGCAAGCCCCGCAGTCCAAGTATCAAGCATAAAATAAAAGCAATAGTTACTAGGTCTTGTTCTGTAACTGGAAAGAACCTGTTTGAATTTTTCCACAAGTAGAGAATTAGTTTTTGTAAAAACAGAAGTGTTTTGGTTGGTTGTTTTGAAAGGTGCCACTATTTTTACTTGCTCAGCCCACCTTTCCCACAGCTGTGACCTGTCAGCATTAAGTTTTGCTGTTGTCTTCTAGGGGAGCAACACAGACCTCCTGATGCCTGTCTGAGTGATGACAAGCAAGAACCAAGTTTGTACTGGAACGAGTACAAGCCATCAGAAACTATCTGCATCGCTTGCTCATTTTGGCTTTGGTTCACTTGGTGCCTGGGATTCTGGGCAATTCCCAGTTAAGGTTTGCATGCAGTAGAACTGTGTAGCTACCTCAGCATTACCTTATTATCGTGGTTAATTACCAGTATGAATCTGTGGCTGGCACACCGCATTAGTGACTGCCTGCCCACAAACAAATGGGTATTTAATTAAGAAATAGAAGGAGGGGTTTATTAAATAATAAAAAAAAAAATCTGCTCAGCCACAGTTCTACAAAAGTCTTCCAAATTCAACAAGAATGGCTTTTTCCGCTTAACAGGTTGAGTTTTAAAATTTTGTGTGCACCTTTGGTTTCAAATATTCCTTTTGTCACAGTGTTTGAAAGAAGTACTTTATAGTTCAAGTGATAGAAAAGTTTTTTCAGAGAAGAATGAGATTTCTGAAGAAAACTGGTGCAAACTGAGGCAGATGAAGGAACGCTGTGCTTTTCTACTCTTCAGGCCTTTTGTGTGTTAGAGAGGAGGCTTGAGCATAGGTCATGTGAAATTGCAGTTTCTTCCCAGGCAACTTTTTCTATAGCCCTGTTTAGGATGAACAGAAGGGTCACATCTTCTGGTAGTCTACTGAAGTCAATAGACATCTGTTTTATACCAACTGCACACCAGAGCCATAGAAGTTTAGTTAATTTTCATTGATTCTTCACTTTTTCTTCCTTATTGGTAAGGGATATTTGTTCCAATTTAAGTCATATACGACAGTGATGGGTACTGTAAAACATGATTTATAGATAATCTATCATTCAGAAAAGAGTAGAGGCTACACAGATGACTCAGGTTTAGAAGTAACTTACCTATTCTGTTTATAAATGACAAGAATAAATCTGTCACCATCTAATTGCTTCCTCCTATGTATGCCAGAATTTTTCTGACTTTGTATCTCATAACACATCCCTGTTACCATAAATAGAAATAATTTGCTTAAGCACTTTCCTTCTGAATACTTTATTATTCAGCTCACTGTCCGTGTTGGTTTTCATGAGGTCTTAATCAGATATATCAGTCTCTCTCTGGATTGCCTTTTTACTATTCCATATTTGTGCTTGTGTTATGTGGGTTGTTTTTTTTCCCTGCCACAAGACTCCAGGGGTCTTTTCCAGTTACGGTTTGTATTAACTTTCAAGTTTTGCCAAATGTTATTTCTCTGAAAAAGAAATGTAAATTGCTATTTCTTCTGTACCAGCATGAATCAGTGATGAGTACAGCTGTATCTCTGCTCCCAAAGACTGAGATAAATGATAGGGTGGGATCTGACTTCGAAGGTTAAGGGTTGTAACAGTATTTTAATTTTTCAGAGCCAATGTTAAGAATAGCTTAGAAAGATGGTTTGAGTAGGGTATAAGAGGTGTCCTAAAAGCACTGTTGCTAGTCTTATTTCTGTTGTACCTATTAAAATTAATTTGAAGATAGGCAGAAATAGAATTTCGGGGCTATTGTGTTGGGAAGACAATTCATTCAGTGTTAGGGATTAGGACTGTAAAATTTGGAGGCTGGTGAGCTGGTTCATTAAGAAGGAGAAGCCACTTTTTGTGTGTGATCTTCACATGGATCATACGCAGGGCTGTAGATTCTGTGCTCGGTAGGAGAATGGTATAAAAATGCTTGTGTAGCTACACAGGTAAACTGTGACCCTTGGTACTCTTCTCACAGTACAGTAATGTGCCCTCTCATCCCATCATCCACTTTACAGCCACCAGGCAAACAAAGCATCATAGGAAAAATATAATGACATAACTGATTATATCAGGGACTCCTACTAGCACAGCTTTGTCTTTCATGTAATTTTTGGAGGTGATTACTGAGAATTATAAAAATGATAAATCTTTAATACCAAAGCAGGAAAAAGTATTTTTTTTTTAAAAAAAGAGAAGGCTTGAAAGGGAGGGAGACGGAACTGTGGTTTCCGATGAAGCTGCTGACATGCTGACAATCACTGGTTTCAGCCAAGATTTTGCAGGAAGTCTTGATTTCAGCTGTATCTTGTGGGATTCTACTTCACATCACAGACCAACATAGCTATGCCAGCTGCTTACAGCACAGGTATGTCCTTTATTTGGATAGTCTGCAGATCTCCAAATATTGACAGTGAAAGTTTAAGGTATTCATTGAGAAGTAGTCAGCCACTGAACAGAATAGCCCTTTAATGTGGTTTTATGCTACAAATTATTAACTACAGAGTACAGGCATACCTTGTTTTATTGCGCTTCGCTTTATTGTGCTTCACAGATATTGCGTTTTTTACAAATTGGAGGTTTGGGGCAACCCTGCGTTGAGCAAGTCTATCAGCGCCATTTTTCCAACAGCATGTGCTCACTTCGTGTCTCTGTGTCACATTTTGTACATTGTTTTTTTTAGACATAATGTTATTGCACACATAATAGACTACAGCATAGTATAAACATAACTTTTATATGCGCTGGGAAACCTAAAAATTTGTGTTACTCGCTTTATTGCGATATTCGCTTTATGGCAGTGGTCTGGAGCCAAACCTGCAATATCTCCGAGGTATGCCTGTATTAGTTGTTGGGAAGAACTGAGCACACACTTATTAGGTTGTGTGTACATCAGCCACCAACTGCTTGATCAGGCTGATCAATACTGTCTTGATGCTTCCTTATACTCTTCTGTCTGTAGCTATCTCTTGTTTTTTTTAATCTCATTTGTAGACTGTGAAATCTTTGAAGTCCTACTTTGTAACTGGGGTTGCTGTCTACCACAGTAATAGAATAAGAATGACAATGATAATAATAATATGCATGGATTTGGAGAGGGATCGGATTTATTAATTCTGTCTGGGGTTGCCTCCTGGTTTCTTACTGTGACTAGGCCCATCTGTACAAAATACAGCTATCATATGATGCAGTATTTTTAAAACCAAGGGCCAGGCTGACAACTTTGAAACTGCTGCTTCATAATAAGGTGTCATATTATCCTCCTCCAGCTATTTCACACCTCTAGCTATTCCCTTCAGGCAGATTCTGAAATGAAATTAGTGTGGGGGTCAGTAAAGATTATGCACAGTGAAGAAGCAATGAAAAATGTTTGAAAAAATGTTAACTAGCAGTTTACACCTTTATTCCCAGAGGCAGTGGGATGATCACGTACAATATGCATTAATACCAAATCAACACAAATCATTCATAATGGCCTGGGCATCGTATTGACAGGAAGAATGAAAAATACATAACATACGTAAAATTATAATAAACTATCATAATGTAGGTAAGACTGAATCTGTTAACCAAGATGATCATTTTCACATACTCTAGTGAGCTGTTCTTCCACTCCCCACTCAAAGATAAATGTCAGAACACTAGATAGCTGTCATGTGCAGTTTGCCTTAGATAGCCTGTTGTATGTACCATTGTCTCTCCCAATATAAGCATGTACTTCTGATGATATACAACCCCAGACCTTGAGAATATGCCAGCTGGTTCTCAGTTATCAAAGTGACTGACATGATACAATAAGCAAATTCAGCCCTTAGAGCCCCTTTCATTAAAGAGTCCTGATTTTCACAGTGAAATCATTTAG
The DNA here is from genome assembly GCF_036417845.1 of Apteryx mantelli. Taxonomy (NCBI): domain Eukaryota; kingdom Metazoa; phylum Chordata; class Aves; order Apterygiformes; family Apterygidae; genus Apteryx; species Apteryx mantelli. Next base: position 121,179,635 of record NC_089978.1, read on the forward strand.
GGCTTCTTCTTAGGAATGGGTTACTGCTGCTACTTTGCAGTTTATTTTAAGATAATGCACGGTTTTCTGTAAACTTACAGATAATGCCCGGTCCTTTTCCTAGTGCACTTTTGCCATTGCTTTGCAAGGATGCTACTGTTTGATTTCTGATATGCCACTGATAGGTATGATTTTGCAAAGCTAAAACAGTGAATATTTTCCTTGCTTCTTTCTGCCAGAATAAAACCTTGTTCTGTCAAGGATCCTGAATGCCATATACCAGGGAGAGAGAACTGAGTTATTGGATGATGAGAAATAGAACTCAGTCCTGAAGACATTAAACTGGAGTAGCAACTGCAGCAATCTGGTTAATTTGCACATCCAGGGAAGAGAGCTACTCAGACTTCCTGTGTCATTTTACCTAGAAGGCTCAACAGAGTTGCTGAATTTTGGCCAAGGATGAAGCCAAGTTGGTAGACAAGATAAGCAAGATTTTGTTCTTCTAGGAGGAATTTACTAAATCCTTTACTGTCTTTTGGGACATTGTCAATCAGACATGGGTGAAAATGGTTTGTTGTCCCAGTTTGTAAATTTGAGAATTTACAGGTTTTCAATCAAAACCACTCTAGAAGACCACCATTGTCATCGCACATGTCTTTTTTCCTCAATACTTAGTAGCTTCATTATGGTGCTTGACATTTGTTACACAGGAGATCCAGAAATTTTCACCTTCGCCTAATCACCAAGCCTTTTTCTTCTATTTATTATGGAGAGAGTGGAGATCTTCAGATTTCATTCTGTTCACTTAGAAATCACATTTGAAATATTTCATAATTTTTTTATGTCAAAACTAAAATACTCTTAAACAACTTTTTTTAAAGTGACTTTTTTTTTAAGTGACCAGTTCTTAGCAAAAATAAGAAATTGGCAGAACATTCCTGACCATCTCTAACTTTCAGATATTTAAATCAGCTACAATGAACTTGTAGGTAAGGGGTATTCTTTTATTGGTTCTTGAAAGCTCTGGCAGTCCTATAATCATATAATTAGTTTTTTTTTTTTTTTTAAAGCTGATCTTGTTTCAGCAATCTTAGAAATCTCTTCAGGTGTCATCAAGCTTAATTTATTAGTAAAAATAGCAAAGTGGATTTTGTTTATTTAACTATTTATTAGGCTCAACTCCATTTATTTATTTAGAAGACTTAAACACACAGGGAAGAAACCATCAAAATAGCATGTGAGGATTTGGCCTACTGACTCCCATTAACTTCAGTAGGAGTCATGCCACCAAATCCACAAATCTTACTTTAAATATATAATGGAGAGAGATTAGGCTTAATCTGGGCAAGGAACCTGAAACCATAAAAATGTCAAGTCTTTGAAAAGTTTCAAGGTAATAGACATTAGAAATTAGATAAACGTATGATGTTGGTACACATTATTTCTTTGTGACAAAAATCTTTTAGCGTTACCTCATTTAAAACTTCTCCCTGCCATAAATCTGGCTGCTAAGTAAATTCTGTAATCTCCTTTTCACAGATGTCATGCGCAAATAGATACCCAACTCTATCCTATGTTCATCCTGTTGACAAGCTGCAGCTCGACTGCAGATCACAGCAGGTATTAAAAGTAAGCAGTGTGTTCATAGCTATATCTTACACCTTTAGAAAAAGGATTATTCAAGCCCTTAACTTCAGTTATGCTGCTTTTTTATACCTCATAGCTTTGGTAGCGTCAGCAATCAGACTGCAAGACCTGGGATACTTAGTGTGGAAAAAAAAGGAGAGACATTCTCCTTTTTCTCCCTACCTAGTGGCCACATCCTTTCTGTTCCCATATGTAAATATCAAAACGAAAAATACTGTTTAATAGAAAAAAAATACCCAGGGAATTAAAATATTTACATGGCAGACTTTCTGACAAGGTACAATGAAAGGCATTTAGGATATTTTAAGGTCTTTTGAATGTTCTACTCTCTTCATGCTGGTATTTGAAGGCTCTATTTTTCACTGACCAAAAATGTGTCATAGTTACTTATCGTGTTACCTCCTTTGTAGAGCTCTCAAAACAAAGCTTGTCTATTTTTCAGCAAGTCTAACTATTCTAACAGAACTATTGCAGCTATTTTAAGAGCCATGTTCACTCTCAGAAATAACAAGCCTTTGTAGGTCTCTACGTGGATGCACCTGAAAGCCTGACTCTATTCAGGCCAAGCGCAAAGAAATGAAAAGTCGAAATAACTTTTCTGTGAATGACTGGTTGCTGGACATATCCTAAATAAAAAAGGAACAAGTTTACTCAAATTTGTGTTTTCAAACATGAAAAACTGAGTCAGGGTGGCCAATTACCACCTTCTAGTAACAGAGCTGGCTTATTTTTACCTTGAACAGAACCTGAATGACTGTCCTCTCAGCATGCTTGGGCGTAAGGAAAAACAGGAATATAGGTTAAAAAATGCTAGGGATAAAAAGCTGTTCCCATACCACCAAAAGCACCAAACAATGGAAAACTATACTTTCTTGCTCACAAGATAGTCTTCCTGTTTCTAGCTGAACAGAACTCAAGGTTATAACCCAGTTCTGAAACTCAGCTGTAACTAAGGGTGGCTTCTGTGCCCCCTTCGCTGGGAAAAGGTAAATAACAGTGTAGCACTCAGCACCAGCAGGAATTGCAGGATCAGGCCTTTACTGAACAAATAGATATAAAATTCTAGACCTCCCTGGTATGTTGTATCACCCTGCATATGTATTTTTGGTGTGATAAACAAGCCCATCAGGCTAATTATACAAATACCGCCATACAAATACAAATACTGGCATCGCAAATGTCCTTGATATACATACAGGCTTTAAAACACTCAATTTTACATTTACTAACATATCACACACTTGTAGTTGCTTTCTCATACAGTGACCTTGGATGCCATTGCATGAATAAATGGCCACTAGTAATAATAGTCATATATAGAAATCTTACTGATAGTTAAATCGGAAAGTTTATAGTATAATGCATTGTACTTGGTAAAGAATTAAATACAAAGAAAAGATAGTGAAGCAGTAGAATATTTGATTGCTAATGAATAATGTGCTTAGGCTATGTTTGACTTTCAAATCTATACCCAAGACACCATTTTAAGATTACATTCAGAAGTGCATTTGCATTCAAAGCGAAACCCATTTAGATTACACCAACCAAGTTCTGAATTGTAATATGCATCTGTGTGTACTTAGTAGACTGCAGTCTCTGAAGTTTGGCTCTAGTCTGCTGCAGTGACTGGATTCTGCCTTTGTAAGGCACTTCAGCGGTTCTCTCAGAACTGCAGGTATGGTGAAGACTGTCCTTGTTCTTAATTGCTGGAAAGTTGAGCAGATAGTTTTTCCAGAGGCTGGAAGAATGGGCTTTAATTCAGAAACTGCAGAAGTCGCTAGTTTGTGGCCAATCTTAAAGAAAAAACAGTTCACCATAGAAGTTCCTCCTCCTCTTCCCCGGATTTTTTTCCCTTTTTCTCCCAAGCTTAACAACAACTATGACTAGACACTAAGAGACAGTTTATCTTATGCTGTCAGTAGTTAAAACCCCGGGTAAATAGACTGCAATATAACAAATCAGCTACCATGAAACCTTTTCTAAACTATTTGTTAGTGGCTACGTAACTAAGAACAGCTGGTCCATGGACTTTTGAGGTGTTTTCACTTATCAGAAAAAATCAGGGTGCGGGAGCAAGCACCTGCTACTAATGGTGGCTCTAACCCTTGAGCTGAGCTGCTGAGAAGAACAGCAGGAAGGATACAGGAAGGGCCTAGTTCTCCATGGTCACGCATGGAGTTCCCCTCATCTTTCCAGTAGGATTTCAACCCAGAACACATCTGAGCTATCAAGAGCATTATTTTGTAGTTTTTCACCCTTGGGAGATTTCCTCAGAAAAAAGAAATGTATTCTTACTTTTCTGAGCAATAGGATAAATTTAGGGTAAATTGGGCTACAAGGGATTTAAAAGCAGAACTTTTCTACAGTTGGTATTTCTATTACTGAAATGTTATGCATAATAGTGTTCCATAACAGCAATAAAGAGGAGAGTCAAGAATGTATAGGCTCCAAAACCATATACTTTAGACTTTTTTTTTTCTTATTTCCTTTAGTTACTAGTATGCACTCCTAAGCTCAGTTTTTCATGGGGTTGGTTCTGGGTTTGACACTGTACATTCCATTAATTGCAGTCGGCTTTTTAATCAGGACTATCAGGGGACTTCCTTAAATATGATGTCCCAGGTCACTTTTGTTTTCTACTTCAAAGACTGTCTTCCACTTCCCCCAAATACCTCTTTTCATTAAACATAAATCGAAAGCAATAACAGTCCCATTTCACCCCTCTAAATCTTGCTTGCATGAAACTGAAACAGTGTTTTCTTACAGAATTGTCAGCCAGTTTTAGTGACTTAAAAGGGACATATAGTTCGTAACACTTCAGAGCTTTTTGGTGCTTTCCTGAATGCCAGCCCTGAAAGATCACTGTTTAGATTGTGGTTCTGATGCACAGTTTTTGTTCCAAAACTTGAATTTCCATTTAGTTGCTTTCTAAACCCTTGTCCTATGAAAGCCATGAATTTCCTGATAGCTTCCAAGCTATGAGAGTTTCCAAGAATGATTCTTGCAGATCGCAGGCTACTCTTCTCTAATGTGTGCATTCGTGCCTGCAATCAGTAGTTCAATCTATGGGTCAAATGGCAACCCTCTTTGCAAGCTCTGAGACTCTTATTTAGCAAAGGAGGTAAAAGGTTTAGTGCAGCTTTAGTATTTCATCAATCCTCGTTTGGTAAGTATTCAGGAGACATTCTTTTTTGATGGTCGAATAGCTCTAGAACAAACATCTGGTTCAAACAAACCTTCTAGTTTTCACTTTGTCATCAGTTTACAATTAATTAGGGACAGGCTTTTACCCTTTAAAATCCCTGGTGTCCTTATTTGGTTTTTATTTCATTATCAAAGACCAATTTCTTTCTCTAAACTGCTTTAAACTTTTTTATCTATTCACTTATTAAGGATGCCACCAGCTTCAGCTGAATTTCTCCAGAACCAAGAGAACCATAACTGCTAGATACAATAGACTACAAAAAGCATCATAACTTATTTAAACTTAGTCCTATATAGAGTATCTATATTTTACACTTAAAGGATTTTTCTTTCTTGTAAAAACAAGAATCAGCTCAAGGGTGAAAAAGAAACCTGCCTTCAGGTACGATTTTCCTTTTCACTTGTTCTTCTTTCCAGAACAGCCTACTCTTTGTTTTTTTTCCTGCATATTAGATATATAGCTTAGCATTGTATTTTGACTGAGTGCAATCTTTCTAAGTTTGAAGCCTAATCTCATCAGTATCAAAGATCGTGCTCAGCATTTTTGCTAGCACTAAGTTTCCCCTTGCACTTTACTCTGATATGTGCAGCCAACTTGTTGAGCCTCCTAAGTTTTGTGGCTCTAACTTCCCTTAGGAATTCCTCAGGAATTTGGGTCAGCTGCCACAGAACGTAATAATGCCAGTCCTTGGAGTTTCTGTTGTTGTAATGAACGTAAGGCCATATAAAACACAGGCAGCATGTATGTTAGCAACGATAAAACCCAGGTGCCTTCAGCAAGAAAGTCAGTCAATTTGTCATGCAAACTCAAGGAATAAGAATAGAGTCTGGGATTAATTAGCAGTCATCCAATGGACTAGAATCTTAGGGCTAAAATCAGAGGCTTGTACTGTATCTTCTGTGAATCATCGTTCACACAGAAAACAAAGGGATTCAGGTTTTCAGTCTAGAAGCATATTTGCTTTGCAGCAGTTTTCATCTAAAAATAGTGATTAAAAATTCATGACAAAGACTAAGGAAATCCTGAATTGTGTGTCACCTTTTTATTTTCTGAAAATGAAAGGCATATCCAAATGTAGATGTGTAAGTGGAAAGTAATGAGGAAAGAAGTCATTAAAATGATTTTAATGTTATTAATCATCTGTCGCTCATTCAAAACAGCGCAAAACCAGCACGAATTCAGTTACTCATGAAGACACATTTCTCATTATTCTCTTCAGTTTGATGTAAAAACAACTGTTTTTTAAGTACAAAAAGCCACTGATATCAGTATTTAAACCTATTGTGATATTGATGAACTATCCTTTAACTGTGAGACTCAAGTTTAAGATCAATAGATGGTCACAGTAGGTAAGAATGTTGAGATTTGAGTACAGGTTACTGTAAAAAGGTATGGTAACCTACATACGTCAATCAATTTCTTCAGTATTTTTAAATTTAAGAACTAACTTTTTAAATTTAAGAACCTAGAAGAGGCTTTAGTGCATTTTAGAGCATGCGTTTGTAGTCAACAGAATACAGTCAAGTCAAGGTTAAGTAAGACAAAGAAGTTTTTACTGTTCTATTTCATATGAAGCAGTTTTAGTAATCTTGTGAAATTTTATTTTAGACTTTAGACAGAATATAATGAGTTAGTACAAAATCCACTTCCATCTAGGTAGGTAGACAACATCAAAAGTATAAATAAGGTTCGTATATCAGTATGAATTAGCTTATTCAGCTTCAGATAAATTGGCAGTGGTCAAATTCAGCATGCACACACAAATGTGTGCACGCGTATACACACACACACACACACACGCAAAGAAAAATAATACTGATGTGTTGATTTTGTTGCTGTCCCCGTAAGGCAGACAACACTTAATAAATACAATAAATCAAGAGCAACACTGCATTTTTAAAGCAAATATTTATTTGATCATTTCCATAAATAGCAGTGGTCCATTCAAATGTGGATGTGTGAATATATTGAGAGGCTTCTGAAAAATGCAAATGAGGCTTAGAACTTTGAAAAATTTACCATTTCTGTAGCAGTTGACATAAGAGTTAACCCTCATTATTTGCATTTGCACCAACAAGACAGATGGGCAATTATTCTCAGGTAGTTATTTCTGTGTTAAAGATGTGATAAACAATAAGCTTCCTTAGGATCTTAAGCATGGTGGAAGTCAGGGTTGGCTTGCTCTAGCTGTATCTCAGTTTAAATTTTAAGAAGAAAAAGCTTCTTCTCCCTAGAGTCTGATCCAAAACATACTGAGTTTTGGGGGGAATTTTTCATTTGTTTCAGTCAGTTTTGTATCAGCTCCTTTATGAGATAATTAGAACACCTTAATATGCTGAAGTAGATGGCACAGATTCTTGGTACTGCCGAGCTTTCTTGGCCTTCCTATGTTTTCTTGCTGATTCATAGCTACTAGAAAGGGAACTGGCTACCTGGGGGCATATGCTTGGGGCTTTATGCTTATCACTTGGCAAATATCAAGGCCTTGCTTTCCTGCTGTCTATCTGCTTAGCAGTCTTCAAATTACCATCAACTTAAATCAGGATAGAAATGAGCTATGGTCTATGGTGTCCTGCTGGATATTTGATTGCATAGTTTGCAGTGTTGCGGTGATGGAGCAAAGCAAAATGCACTGCTTTAACATTAAAATACCACCTGCTACAGAACTCAGAAGATAAGGCTTGGAGTTGCGTTTCTGTTTTTTCATTTTCCTGGTAAATCATAGCATTATCATAACTGTTTAAGGCAGGGCATTACCTTAGAGTGTACTGCTGAGAAGCCAAGATTTGAAACTAGCCTACCCCAGGAGAAACCTTGAAGAAGTTGCGTATCATGAAACCATTCCTTCCATGTATTTTACCATGTTTAGATGTTGCTCTAGTGATGTGACCGGCCCTGCTCTAAACAGATTAAAGAGGAGCTCCTATTCACAGCTACCTTTTCTACTCTCCTAATTCAGTTGGTGTAGAGCCAAGGGAACAGCAGTAGAATAAGCAATTAGTGTGCATTGTAGACCCAGCATAGGACCTGCTGTTGTAGGAGGTACGTAATGACCAATCTGACTAGCCATCATAGTCTGTTCCTGGTATAATAATCATTTGGCATCTGCACATGTTGCTAAAGGTTTGGTGTTTCAAGCAATTCTGAATGTGTTTCTTTAAAAATAAGGCAGAACCTTTGTTCATCTTAAATTCCTGAGCTACAGTCAAATGTACTTCAGGGCACAATAATGTTAAGGCTTCATCAACGTTATCTGACAAGCACTGTCATTATGGGAACAAAGTGCCCTATGTTTCAGAGCAATGTTTTATATGTACAGTGGTTGAGTCCTATCTCATTCCTGCAGTGCTCTGACAGTGCCTGTGATAAATGGATTGTAGCCATCTTAATCCATCATTATTATAGTGTCATAATGCAAATAAAACCTTGTAAGGACCTTGAGCCTCTGTATAGGTGCTCTTCTACTGTTTCTCCCTGGCAGTGCCAGTTGAGCACACTGAGAGAACCATCTTGGGAACTTTTTTTCTGAACACCATCCTTTCTTGGTAAAATTATGACTGAGCAGATCTGAATGATGCTGTGTTGAAACTACCCACCACTGGTGCTGCCATTTTACAGATGGACTTGAACTACATCTCAAGGAAAGCTGAATCAGGCTAGAATCACACAACCGAAGGTGGTACATACAACCTAGCACTACTACATTTCTTCTGTTTCAGAAAAAAAGGCTCTAACTCATTGTGAGGAGTTTGAGACAATCTTGGGCTCATATTTTGGAGGGAATAGCAGAAATCATGTCCTCTGCTTGGTTGACTTTTTCCGATAAAATGTCACCTGTTTGAAGCTGTTTGGAGGCTGTGGTTTGAAAATAAGTCTTGAGCGTATGAATTAAGAGGCAGATGGTATAAGCAGCCCTCAGAAAACTGAGGAATACATTCCAATTTCCCCACTTAATCCACTTGATTTTTTCATTAACTTCATCAAGAGCAGGACTTCATTCTGACTGTCATTATTCCTGTAAAAGCTTACCTAAATCCTTCAGACTCTGTTTTGGCTAATGCTTTGCTATTTCTGCATTTTTTTTGTAGCAGAATCCATCCACATTTAACAAGAGAATGCATGGCTTTGATTAATGTGAGGTTAATGTGAGTATTGCCAATTTGCTGTGGCTATGTCAAGACTGCAGGATTTAGCAAAGATGAAGATGAAGGTTTAGCAGATAGCAGTAGTCCTGCAGCAAGCCTACAAGCAGAGCACACCAGTACATAATGCTCCATCATCTTCTGGACTATCTCCCTCTACTGGTTCCTCACTTTTTATTAAGTGCTCCCTGTTCACCTCCTTGTTCTAACCTATAGTTAGTCATGCCATTTCTGAAGATCAAGTACAGAACATGGGATGTAAAAAAGCGAACAGATCCTTTGCAGATGCAGTATCTTTCTGCCACCTGCATAGCCTTATACAACAGTATTAGCTAGCAACTGATTTTGGCCTCTTTGCTGTTTTGACCAGCTAGGTTTGATCATAATACTTTCCCTAAACATACACTTCCCATTCTGCTTTTTAAGTTACTGCACTCAGAAAGGTCCCTCAGACCTGAGTTCCCTTGCACAGTTCCAGATGTAAAGAACTAGTTGCATTTCAGTCTGTGATGGAAACAGAAAAATCAGTGAGGAACAAATTATTGTGATCCTTATCTCTTTTATTTGGTAGCTGTCAGCAAGCAGATTACATTTTTTTCCACATTTTTTAAGTAAGCAATTTTTACAGGTGATTGATTTGAGTAGTTTATAGACCATTGAGGATTAGTGAGAAAAACAACAGAAGTACAATATGGGAAATTAGAAGCTGACCTATATGTGTCCATATCACTGAGTTATTCAAGGGAAAAAGTAAACAAAAGTGTCAAAAAAACACCTGAAATCAATTTGTTTAATTAAAGGAAATACACAGAAGGAGTTGAGATATCAACATAGGTGTGATAAATACATGACCTTGTCTATTTACTATTATTTGTAGTGCCATACTTCTCCCCACACTGTCTTCTGTTAGTTTGAAATGATCTCTGAAACAAAATATGTGTCTGGCTTGTCTCCAAAAGCACAGAAGCAATATTTCTGAATGCCAGGGTCCTGAGCCTGTAACTCCCCACCATGTGCATCGTCCCAAACTCCTTCCCCCGTGCCTTTTCCACCTTCAGCAAGTAGATATTAAGAATTATTTCCATCTGCAGCGTTTTCATCCTTGTAGCAATCATAGTGAGAACCTGCTTCCTCTTGGCAGTTTTTTAGCTAAATAGTCATTTAGATCATTTCAGGCCAATTTGCTTAACTGATAACAGCATTTCAGCTATAAGAGTGTCACACTTAATATATTCTATACATACATACATACATACAAACATATACATACATACATACACACACACATATATATATAAGCTGTACGTTCTGCATAGTTAAAATATTCTCTGGATCTGGGAATTCTGTTCTAATATGCTGTATGGTATATGAAAAACCATTCTAACATCACAGCCCCTAGTATAAGACATTCTTCCATTGTGCAAGCAGGTCCAGCTTCCAGTAAAGGAATAGCGTCCAGCCTCTCTGGACCATAATGTTCTTCTACATCTCTGCTGCAGGAAACAGGAGAGTAATCACATCAAAGTTTAGGCAGTGGGTATCTGGACCTCATTTGAAATGCAGAGAATTGTAGAAATATATTGGAATATTTATCAGTGTGTTTTTCCAGCTTCTTGGTTTTAGAACTGGGTAACTGCTAATGTATGTAAATTAATTCTTTGTTAAAAAGAAAATTTCAAATCCAATAACAATATCTTCAACGGAAATGAAAGAGTAGTTTGGTACCTTGAACCTCTGGGGGAATTTGACCAAATTAATTTTCTTAAGCAACACCATAAATCCAAAGAAAGAAAAACACATTTAGATAAATGAAAGTCTGTCAGAGGCCACAGTGCTAGTAGTGTTGAATTGGACAATTAATTATGTATTTTGTGCATATCATAAATAGTGAGCAGCTTAAAGGATGATGACTCGATAATATAGCAAGAAAGAAATGAGAAAGAGTGAATCTTTTATCAATTCTTTTCCCCTGTGACCCATGTTTCACCCAATACCATTGTAGTGATGTGATGAAAGGATCAGAGGGCTGAGATAGCCAAACCTACTGCCTGTTTTGACATCCAAAGCTTTCTACCATCAAGAGAATGAAATAAGCAGATACAATTACATAGAGAAATACAGGGGTAGCTCTTTTAGCTTATTAAGTCTTATTATGCATAAAACTTCATGCGCAAGCTGTCTCATAATATCAATATGACAAACCAATGTGTCTGTGAAAACACTTTGATCTCCCGATATCAAAGAAAGAAGAGTCCTACTGCTCTTGTCCACAGTATTTATGTATGCAAGGCTGAGAACTCAGTAAACAGAGTCTTGCTCATGTATGTGTCTGCCAGAAAGGATCTGACACAGCTAGAGGGCTGACTACACCTTCTTCCTTTTTTCTCAGTGTCTCTGCATGGACAATGGTTTTCTTTTTCTTTTACCAGTATCTTTGCCCCAGTCTAAGGCTTCATTTAGGTGTTATTTCTCCTGGAGGATGTCTGTTCTGTCATCTGAATACAGCTTGCATAGATCTAACTGAGCTAGCCTTAAACAAGACAGCTCAAGTACTGATTACACTGTAATTATGAAAGTGCAGTGCTCAGTGCATGCTGCTAAATGTGCCTCTGAGGAGCTGTGTAAATGTGCGAGTGTCCCAGCTGCACTGAGTTTTGTGCTGCAATGGCTAATTTAAAGTTAGCCTGGGTACTTGATCTTCGGTTGCACTTTTTATTGTGGAATAGACATGTCTTAGAGAAGAGCTGCAGTACTATTAAGTACTAACTACACTTAAGTAACTGAGCCCATGCAGCTGCAGGTCCTCCCTTTGAGATCTGCAGTCAATGGTTTACATGCATTTGCAAAACAGCCCCCCCCTACTTAACCAAAGTTTTGTTCATTCTAACAGTAGCAACAAAGTATATAGTCGAAAAGAATCTTTAGTTTAGTGTAAATGAAGTCTGCTGTTCCTGGATGGTAAATCAGGTGAGCCTGAGTTCATTTTACATCCTCTATGGATGCCTATTTCTTCATCTGATTCCGGCTACAAAAAAAACCCCAAAACTTTTGAAAGCAGGATCATGTTTTAATTACCCTTATTCTGCTGCATTCCTGGACGTTTTTTTATGGACCAACTTGGGTCTGTGTTTTTTTCAGGAAATAAAACATTCAGAGCTAGAGTTTCAGCATTGTACCTTAATGAGAACAAGGTTTGTTAAGTTTCAGTTTATCTTTTGCTTTCTGCTTGGTTTTATCTTTTAATGCTATAAACCAAAAATGCACAGGTCAGACACCCAATAATCACATCCTATACTACTTACATAAATGACTGTTAAGAAGTTTCCACCCTATGGCATGAGATCAGCTGAAAAAGAGAACAAAACCGAAAACATAAAGCTTGAATGAAGAAGAAGGTGATAACGCTGCCAAATTGCCTTTGCCCTGTGGAAGCATTGCAGTATTCTAAGGACTTTATCTATAAGACTTTATGCTACCAAAGGGCAGCAAGGGGAGGTAGAATTCAGGTTTTAAGGTTAAGACTTATATTTAGAGTTAGCAGCAACTTCTTCTGACCACTTAAAAGATTGTCTGATTAAAAATGTTTCAGTTCATGCTCTTTCCTTATTTTGTTGTCTAAAAGCTATGGAGGCGTATTACCCTTTGCACTTGCAGTCGTCATAGGTGTGATAACAAGATGGAATGAAACTGCTGTCCCTGCTTAGATTTTAGGTGGCACGTTTGAGGTGATTTTAAGATGTGATGGCAGCTGTGGAGCCAATGGGGGGGGGGGTGCAGTGAAGCCAGCTGCTGTGGTCTGAGATCATTCACTTCAGTCCCAGTGGATTAAGAAAGTCACCCTCCTGCACTCAAAACTTTTTGCCTGCCATTTTGTGCCCATCTCTCTCTTTAGTCTGCCTTCCTGAGCATAAAAATGCCAACACACTTGCTTTGCCTATCTCTTTCTCAGTAGATATAGGTAGCAGATGATGATGGGAATGTCCATACATTAGTTGGACAGGGGCCACATCAGCATCTAATTAGCAAGAGTGTAGCTCAGCACAGAGCAGCCAAGTATATGTTATTAGGCTTGTATACATCCTAGTTAAATGTTCCTCAGTGCTGCAACCAAACAGAAACCAGGAGTAGGTTTGTTTTCACAAACTGGGTTAGTATTTTCAACCTCTGAATTTTTGCAGTTCTTGCAACAGCCAGTTTTAGACTGAGCAGCAGTAGCACACCATGGCAGTCCTTGAGATGCACATCAGGGACCTTACTGCAGTGCGGCACAGTGTCTTTCATGGCACCACATGCCCAGATTTCCTTCCTGAGCCGTCATCATGGTCCACTATGGAGCCAGGAAGCAGCTAGAGCTGCTCATTCCCCTAGCTAATGCAGCTAATATTATCCATGAAAATCCCAGGCTGGCAGAGGGAGAAAGTCACAGATGGCTTTTCTTGTGACAGAAACCATCTTGCTAAATCATCAAGGCATTGGTGGTGTGTCAGATGTCAGTACTGCTTTGAGGTTTATGTTGGGTTTCTCCCAGTGTTGTGACTGTTACTTAAGGCTGTCACAGTGCAGCTCAGGATAGGGCTGGGCACAGGCTTTTCACCAGAATAGACTAACATCTGTTTTGATGGTATCATAGACTGGGTGCAAGGGCAAGTGGGAAAATGAGGGATGGCAGAGACAATGAGGGCTGCATGGGACTTTCACTAAGTGGAAGACTAAACACAGTGAATTTTTGGAGATTACAGGACATTTTCTGGGAGCTAAGGGTGATGATAAGGTATCTCTCTGGAATTCCTCCCCACCCCAACCCTGCTCTCATCTCAAGGAGCCGCTTGCATCTAATCTTCCCCCACAAGAAGCATCCGCTCTTTCAGTCTTCCTTCCTGCGTTATCTGCCTTTTTATCAAACAAGTGCAAAAGGGGGACTGTTGCTATAAACAGCAGCCCAAGACTTTTTACAAAAGATAGGTTCATCAGCCAGAGAGATTTCATTAACCATTCAGATGTGGCCAGGGCAGACCAAGGTTTACTAGTGTAGTGGTCAGCCCCAAAATGATCCACGTAATGGCTGATCCAGATATATGCCTCCATATCATGAATACCATGTGACCACTACTTAATCAATATTTATGTTATCAGTGTGTGGTTAATCAATGTACATGTAATTAACATGTATTTAATACTAATCATATATGAGTGCATTTTTCTGTCCAATTCAGATATTATATGCACATATTCTGGAAAGGTAGGTTTATTAATGAGACAAGAATATTAGGGCATATCATCTGAGGGTCTCTTCAAAGCTAAGTCTACATTCTAGGCTCACTCACTATCAGTGATTGACTAAACCTGTATTGTAAGCAAGGCCCTATATGAGTAAAGTGTACTTAGAGCTGGTGAAGCTCATCACAGAGAGGAGGTCTGTGCAGCGCACCATGCTCAGACTGGAGGTCTGTTCGGTGCTGTATCAGCTCAGGGTTCCCAACATCAGAAGGGATGTAAGATTTTATGACTTGATATGACCTTTTCTGGCTTATTAATAGTTACCTGTCTAGCAAGTGCTTGTGCCTTTATTGTTGGGATCTGAAAAGAATCGGCACCTCTAGTACAAAACAATGAACGTTTTGCAAAGGAAGAGATTTCCAAACTAACCTGTGAACTGTACTTGTAATTTGAATCTGTTGTGTTCGCAGAAGATTGTCATGATTAGAGCATAACACAAGTTGGAAACAAACGAGGCTAGATTTTTCTGGGAGATAGGGATAAGGCAAATATTTGAGTATCTTGTTGATTATTACAATACCTGTAAGATTTCATCTGGGACCTGTTCTTGCAGATTTGGAAAAGTTAGAGCTGGTGCAGGTTTAGGCGTGTTAACTATGTCTCTACCAGTAAATAAAGAGAGCTAGAGCATTGGCTTGAGCAGTGCCCTGTGGTTTCCCATTTTGTTTGATTGTTGATACCTCCCTAGCATCATTTTGGTCTGTGCCAACTTGCAGTTTCTGAGACAGTCCCCAGAGCTAGGTCTAAGGATAGTACAGACCAGACATTTTCCCAGTAGGTGGTGTGGGCACATGATTTTGAGAGAAAGAGAGTTTAGCCTTATAGATGCCATCCAGTTGTTCACAGGGCTTGAGAGTGTACTAGTGATGATGGCAGTCACTATGACTGCCAGTAAAGAAAGAACTAAAACTGTTCCCTTCTCCCTCAGGCAGAAAATGGAGTGTTGTTGTTGTTATTGTTATCATACTTAACATGATTCTTTGCTATCACCTGTCTTCAAAGCTAGTAACACAGTAAACTCTTAAATTCATAACACCATGCTTTCATATGAGGAAGAGTGTTTCAGTCTTCTCTGTCCCAATCTGAGTTGGGACATACACCTCCTGGACATTTGCTGGCCTGGAAATGTTAAATGAGCTCTGTTTGGAATCAGTTTTCCTCCCCTCAAGGAGAGATGGTCCATGATACTGCCTGGTACAGTCCCTTCAAAGTTAGACTTCTGTTCTCGGTCTGAATGAAGAAATTGTCCTTGTGCTCTTGTATATTGGCTAAGGTTTAATATCAATTACAGCTGTTCATTGGAACCATAATTCCATGGGGTCTAGTTTTAGCCTCTTCTGTCAGGGAGAAGAGGAAGTTGGTGAGACAATGAGCTTACACCAGAATCGTGATCAGAGAACAAACAGAAGTGTTTTTACTACTTTTGCTGCAAAGGTGCACACTGCTCTCTAGTTTTGTGTCAACTTGCAAGTTTTTGTTTTTCTTTTCCAGTTTCTTCCTCTCTGCAGACTGTCTGGAAAGAGCCTCACTCACAGACATAATAACTCCTTGCACAATGCACATCATTAGTTTTCTACATTTTGCTGCCAGCTGCATCCTAAACACAAATTGAATCTTACCAGGCTTCAAGTGTCTGCTGCCCATGCACCAGTTAGGCCCCTTTATCTTTAAAGAGCCTGAGTTGGCTGACTTTTAAACAGTAATCTTAAACAGTCATCAGTGTTTTTATTGCCACAATCATTTTGTGCTTGCAGGTTTCAAAGGAACAGGTGTGCTTCAAACCTAGATAGTGTTGGCATGTGCAGGTTCACTGAAGTGAGCTTTCCAAGGAGCCATCCTCATGATGCCAAGGGAGAAATTTCCTTTATTTAAAGGTGAGATGGGTGTAACCACTTGCGTGTATCCACAAATGTTAAAGAAATTACCTATCTTTGTCTGATTACTTGCCCTCAAATTCCTAATTATCTGAAAATGACTGCTTGGAGCTGGGCCATATATTGACTCATCAGCATTCACAACCAATGCCGAGAAAGACTGTTGATAAAGTTAGATCGTCAAAAACAAAGTGTTTCCTCATTCCACTGTGAACTCATTCCTAAATAGACACTGACCAAAAATTGACATTAGGGAGGAAAAAAAGAAACCCTTGTTATCTGCTGCCAAAGAATCATTTATACTTCCCAGAAAGTCATGCCTGTGTTTGTATTACCCATCTGCAGATCAGCAAAATAGGATTTATCATACTCCATCAGGTCACTTGCCTGTTTAGGTGTTTATCTTGATTGGCATACTTAAGAGCAATATATAGCTATAGAACAGAAGTCATATTGGCATGTTCTGGCTGCCTCTTTCAAATGGGTTTCTTTCCTGAAGCCTGAGGGTTATGACAATTCATTACAGATTCAGAGCAGAGAGGAATCTTGGGTCAACTGAATAGAAATCTTGAACCAGCTTTTTCTCAGTATAAGTGACATAAGGTAGTTAACTTATTTGCCAGATGTAGTATTCATGATCATATATTTTCACTTTTAAATTTAGAGTTGATTGAAAAAAAGAAAGATTTCTAAGGGTTTTTTCCCACACTGAAGTACTTTGAAAAGGGCAACTTAGTTTTTTTTCCAGAAATTCAGCATTTTTTAAAAAGTGATATTTTTTCATCTTCTTCTTCTTACCATCATCACTGCCATCATTTCCACGTGCAAAAAGCCAGTCACATCCAAATCAATACTATTGTGAATCCATATCAATCCATGGTCAGTAACATTTCACTCAGTTTCCTTTCTTACTTACAGTCTCAGAACTTCTTTGCCTGAGAAAAGGTAAGAGAAGACAAGAAAAAAATCTTTCTCTTTTCCAATTTTATCTAATAATGAACAAGAAAAAGGAAGGAGGGAAAAATAAAATATTTTAATCCGTAATACTTCTTTGATTTTCAGAAATCAAAATGAAACAAATGTCTTCAGTTTCAGAATTCTGAATAATGGAATGCCTTTTCTTAAAATAATCTGCTTTTGTTGAAATTTATTTCTAGCAGAAAAAAGAGAGAAAAAAGTGCACCCATTTTTAGCTTAACCCCCCCCCCCCGAACTTTGCTAAACCATGTTCCCATCACAGGCACAATACTTTTCTTTCTGTTTACTGTACTGTTACTGTTACTATAAAGTAACAATGTTACTCTGGAAAACAATACATAAACAAAAGGAAATAATTTTGAGAGAGTCAGAATTAGCGTCTATCCTAACAGTGTGATAAAATGTTCAGATCTGGTACTGAAGTACCATTCTGAAGAGCATATTTATATTCAAAAGCCTTGAATGAGGATATTAACAACCTTACACTGGTTAAGAGTCTACTGTGAATTGCACCATCTCTTTTCTAGGGAAACTTTTTCTCAGTACTTCTGAAACAGAAAAGTATGATATTCTGCCAAAACTATTCTCCTTTTTAACAAATCTACTAATATCCCCTTTGTCTTGCTTCTTATCTCACAGGAGGTCATAAAATATTTTGTCAGTGATTCATGAGAAATGCATATTATAAGTCGTCTCATTTCCGATTGTTAATTTTCTTGTCTGTGTGTGAAAGTGGGAACACATTATTCCATACACTGAAATCTGAAGCAGCTTCCTGCCATTTAGTATGTCCATTACAAAGTGTCATAGTGAAAGCTATAATGAATGAATGTTAAAGAGTGCAGCAGTTTGATATGGTTAATTACAGGAGATGAGGTGATAATTCAAAATTCATCTGTGCCACCCAGAGAAACTAGATTGCCTAGAAGCCTCTTGAAAATATTGTACCAAACCAATTCGGTCTAACAGAAGAGTCCAAATTTGTTAGCCTTGGTGACTGGATGCAGGCTTTTGTTACCTTCCCCCAAGTCCATCTTCCTTCTCTTCCACCCTCCAAACAGGGATATCTGTCTAGCTAGGTATCCCATTCATGCTAACAGGAGCAACCACTGGCAGTATTGCCCTCTCTTGCAGTTACACTAAAAAGGAGGAGCAGGTCAAGCTGGGGCTGGAATTGTCCTGGGGAAGGGTGTTGCCACCTGAAGGCTGCTTTTTGCTGGTGTGAGGAGCTGAAGGCAGGTTTTCTTCCTAGAAAAGGTTATTCCACCCCTTTCCCAGTAATAGCCTCTATCTCTTCCTTCTCCCTGCAGTATCAGCAGCCTGCCCTTCCAGACTGAGCTGCACATGCAGATAAGGTTTTTGAGCTGCATTCAATGCTGGAAAACCTTTTCTGAATGATTCCAGAACAAGATGATGTTGGTTTAGCCAACAGACCATCTGTTTGACTATTCTGAATGCTTTAAGTTGACAAAGGGTCAGAAAAATAGGGAAATAACACCTGGCAGAAAGGCTTGCTGGATGTCACATAGAAAGGATAGTAGATATGAGAACTGAATCCATATTTGGACATCCAAAACTGTAATTCCTTCACCCATGTTTACTATGTTGTCTCTCTGATCTTCTGTATCAGTTCCTCCTGTGTGTGTAGGCCTGGAATTAGTTAAAAATGGGAACAGTCACAAGTTTATCAAAGTTTCAGATAACTTACTGTCAGGTATCTCATATTGTTTTCCTTATTAGTGTTCAATTCTATCCAACCTTTGGAAACACACCAATGAATAAACTATTGATATTTCCTTCTTCTTTCCTTTTGAATCGAGTGTTAGTTGCCACATCTCTATGTTCAGCTTTTTCCATAATGCAGTACTTGCTTCCTGTAAAAATAATGAGTTTTCCACAATGTGTGCATCATCATGTCACTTGAGGCTTCATTTTCTGTTTTCCAACAAGTCTAGCAAGTCTCTTAATTCTCCTCAATCCTGTTCAAATAGAAAACTTTCTTCTGATCGTTCCCTCTACTCCTTCAGTTAACCCCTTCAATAAACTGCTGCTCCTCCATGAACTCATGTTGACCTGTTGAAAAAGCATAAGGTAGGAGAGCTCCATAGACTTGAAACTTGACGACCACTTGAGACAGCCCATCTTCAGCAATGATCTTGCAGCCTCTCTGAAATGGAAGTGCTCAGTTACCCCAGACAGTTTTCACCCTGTCAGTGGTGACAGTGACATTCTGAGACCAGAGTGAGAAATGGTGTGATATACACAGATTCAAACTTCCTCACATTTTTGTGACTCCACTGACCAGTACATTCAGCTACTGAATGGAAAATGAGTCCAAAAAAATATTAATTTAGTGGAATAGAAGTGCCAAAGATGAAGGAAGGTCAAAGTGGGGTTTGACCTGTTTAATTTATGTATTGTAATAGACTTATAGTGCAGCTTCTGTAGCTTTACTCCTATCTTCTTAATTCCCTTGGCATGAGAGTTAAGAAGGCTTACTCTCAATCAAATTTAGAACTGATATATGGGGGTTTAGCTTACATATTAGCAAGTGATTGACTCTAGATAAAGTCTACAGGGAGACTGTTTCGGTATCTAATTTGGTTTAAAGTGCGCATTTTATAGGTTACATCATCTTCAGGTCGCAGTAGAATTTCCTGCTTATCCAAATTCACTTCTAAGTTTATCCACCTCTTATGGAAGGTGACTGCCTGCTCAAGCCTCACAACAGGTGTGTTCTTTCACCTTTTACTGTCTTGACCTGTTTTCTTTTCCTGTCCACTGCCAAAAGTTCAAACACCTAGCTCAACATGGGCCTTCTTTCAAACAAGCTCAAAACAAACTTTTTGAAATGCATATGACCTTGTTTTTTCTATGAAGTTTAGATCTCATTTCCATGCCAGAAAACGCTTCCTTAGCACTCTGTTAACCCTTTCTGGAGGCTGCAGTCTGTTACACTTTCATGCAAGTTTCAATCCTGTATTTCTGTACCCTTGAAAAAGAAAGTACGTGAGGGATTGGTCTTCCCTTTGGAAATTTCCTTTATTTAGGTTTATTTTGGTTCTTTTAATGCATTGTCTCACTCCACACAGTTTTCCCTGATTTATAAGTGAAAATTTTAGAGCAATAAACTTAATGCTGGGAAATGCAAAGAGAAGAGCAGTTACCAATCAAAAAGTAAGCTTACCTTCCTCCACAAGTTTCATCACCGAAACAAATGGGTAAGCTGCTGCATTTACATCTGATGCCTACCCACCCTGCTCCCACCTCCAGGCCAGGTACTGTACAGAGTGGCTTGCATTCACATTACTCACAACTAGCCCTCCCCAGTCCACTTCAGCTGTATTCCTCTTGCAGGACACCTGATTCCTTTCTGGGACTTCTGTAACGCCTTGGTATCCTGAAATACTTTGGTTTTATGACTTTTCAATTTGAAATGACTGAAATACTCTGAAGGCTGTATCAGTCTTCAGTCTTGCGGAGTAGTTCTTTTTCTTAATAGCCTTGTAAGGGAAGGAATTACATGCCTGGAGACATGGCATGAGGCTATGTGTGGGGTTGTTGCTGGCATCAGAAGACTATCTAGAATTTTGTTTTCTTTTACTTTCCCTTTAAAATACTGCTGCTCATGCAGCTTCTGAGCTATTCCCAGAAACCATTGCCAGTTTTCATTTTAGAGGGAATTGTCTCTTTTGTCCAGTTCCAACAGAGAAACGAGGAGTGAACCTATATGCAGTGTGGAAGTTCAAGGGAGCAGGACACAGCAGTGAACCAAGGAACTCAGTTATTTTACAGTACAGATGCACAGTGAGGCTGAGCTGAGCTTTATTCAAACTCAGGAGATGGTTGAAGTGAACCTGACCAATTCATGCCTCTGACCTGAAACCAAATGCCGTTACTAATCATTAATATTATTTTGTGCTGAATTAATCTTATGAAAGATACATGATATATGATTTATAATCATATTATAAAAGAAATTTGCAACAGAACCGTAATGTAGTTACCATAAAGAGTGAATACCTACACTGAGGTTAAGAAAATCTCCAGTATATTGATTTTTCTTAATTTTATTGAGAGGTGAATAAAAAGAGCCAAATCCCCAGCTGTTAGAAAGTGATTTAGGTCCTGCCACTTTATGCCCTCTAAGGATATAGTGAAGGAAAATTTAACACTTTCACTGACCAATAAACAGAGCAAAGTGGATTACATATTTATTTCAGTTTTTTCTTAAGGTAATGCCAAGAAAGATAAAATTCCTATTTTAATTCAGTGATATATAAGACTGTGGAAATATTAATGAGTTCTGAGTCACAAAGAGCTGACATTTGCTTTTATGCAATGTTCTCTCACAATCCATGGTGATGAAGAATACAGTTTTCACTGAGGCATGTTAATTACAGAGGGTGAGTTTCCTTATACCCATAATGAGTAACAGTTTCCTAGAGTTTATGCAGCATCACTACTGAAGCATTTAAATCTTGGCTGCCTTGGGCTAAAATATATTCTAAGCTTTGCATCTCAGTTAAATGGACCTCAATTCAATGTGACTTTCAGCTTTTAGAACTTAACCAAAATTAGGCAAGTGCATCCAAAGATGAATCCTGAATGATCTTGTGTTTATTTAGTATAGACCTTCACATTATACAGAAATACGTTTTTACAGACCTTTGCAAACTTCAGACAAACTGCTTCTCTGTATTTTTGTCCCGTGTCAAAGACAGAAAAGTCTATGGATTTCTTCTGGCAAGGTCCCCCTAGTCACTCCACCAAGGGGCATAGATTTCATGTAGGGAGAAGGAAAGAAGGTTTAGTTGGGTTGCGTTTGAAACCTGCGAATCCAAGGATGTCTACAGGATGCCTGCCAACCACGGAGTCACACTGCTGCTGTGGGGAACCCCAAGGCATGACTTGTTTGCTAGAAGCGTCAGCAGTATGTTACATTTCATTGCCTGTAGAGTGCTGAAATGAGATCATGCTGCGAAATACAGGCCACTTGCCTGTCAGCCTGGGTGTACAGTGGGGTCTGAGGGAGGTTACGTGAATGGGATGAAGCAGAGAAAGTCTCCTTCTCCCTGTTCTGCGTCATTCAACACAGATGTGATGCAGTTTTGTTCCTTAGGATTGTTCCTGTGTCTCTATCACAGGCCTGGTTTAGAAACAGGATATAATTCTGAAAGGCAGCTCCACTGGAGTCACGGACTGATTAATGCCTCATGACACCGTATAACATGTTTGCTGCAGAAACGGTAACCAGCTTATCCAGATGACAATGGAGAAGGAATTCAGGCAGGGAGAAGAGAATTGCTCAGTTTTAGTCACTGACTGATCCTCTTTTACCCAACAATTACTGTAAATTTAAAGTCTTTAAGAGCACTGGATTTCAATCTTTCTTGAAAGACATCTTCCTTAACCATGTCATGCCCTGTAACATCCTGCCTATACTGTGTGGCACCTTCATAAGGAAAGCAATATCACCTAGCAATCATCAAAACCAGTTGCTAGTGCCCTGGAGGATTTTTGTCATTTTCAGTTCAGTAAGAGAAAAAAAAAAGTTTAGTACTATAGTAATGCCTTCTGGTTCTTAGAGCTCAGACACTTGTAGGAAGTGCTGTACCATTGCACACAAAGGGCCAGTCCCACAGGAGAATGTGTGCTTCACGTAGAATGGATGATCAGAAGGTGGGAAACATGGCAAAGAGACAATACTGAAAAGAGGCTTCCAAGAGCATGCAGTGCCTCAGTGTTAAATCTTAAGAGAATGACAATCTCCCAAGCACCAAGCCCACTGAATATCATTCCTTAAGTTGTTCAGTCTGCATTGCTTATTACAAGCAGCTATTACTTGGCCAGTTACTATGTTCTTAGCACAAAACTTTTTACAATACTGAATATTTTTCCCAGTTCTATGAATGCCTTTTCTGTCAAATATTAACTCTCATATATTTTAGCTGTTAATACAAAAGGTGTTGAAGGCATCTCTATAATTTTGCACTTCAAAATTACTAAGATACTGGACAATTTTAGCATTACACACATGCAGCAAAAATTGTAGCAGTGAAGATGAGCATGCATATTCACACTATTATATATCATACTTTGTTTTTTGCAGGAACTGAATTCTGAATAATCCATCTGTTGTAACTACAAGTTTACAGCAATATGAAGTAAACTTGCTGTTATCCCATTTATGTTTTTTAATAGCCCTTACGAATCCTGTTATGAAAAAGATGGAAGGATAAAAATTAAAATCTTCATTTAAATTGGTCACCATTTAAATCTGTCTTTCAAGGTATTACTTTCGCCTTGTGCCATGGCCTTGAGTCTGTTTTTAATAACAAAATTCAGGAACATCACACAGGTCAGTAAAATTCTATTGGAATAATAGCCAGGCAAGCCCTCAACTCTAGTGAAGGGTCACCAATTCCTAGTTTACATCTTATAATTTTAGGATTAAATAGAGCACACTTGTGTTTCAGATCAGTATGGGGAGAGCTGTTGATATGTCTATTAATAATTTACTACCTCTCTAAACTTAGATAGCTAAAACTAATTTTAATGAGTTAGAGCTCAGTTAGCTTGGACTTCAAGAGCCTAGACTTCATCTGTGATGTTCCCTTAGTGTACTCAGATGTACGTGTATATTTATATTCACTTTAACTAAATCTACATTGGGGAAAAGTCTGAATGATATGAAGGCATATATTTGAACCATAACTATCAGAAAGAACAAAACCTCAAGCCTCTAGGAAATATCTTTGATATAGTCCATGGGTTTTCATGGTAGTTAAGACATGTATCCTGAGAGCTACTCAGGCAGTTCTTGGGAAGGAGGGGTACCTTAAAATTCAAGTAGAGTTCTGCATATGAAAAGGAGCCCACTTAACTTTTTTCCTGAGATGAGGGGAGACCAAAGGTAAACTTTCAGATGAGCCTTTTGTATTTAAATACAGATTGCCTAGCACAATGGATTTTGATCTATGACTGTGTCAATATAAATAAATGCTAAAAATAACCATGTGGCGAAACTGAACTGTTGCCTATCCACTTACTCAGGGTTTTATATTTATTATTTCTGACAACAGTGAAAAAAGGTATTAATTTTTCAATTAAAATTACCATGAATATTGACTTATGCTATTATGTTTATTGAGACATAGAGAAGAAACGCCTTCCTGCTGCTTTACATAATTAAATAATACTACCTTAGCATTTGCAGAACCTGTAGGGAAGTATAATGAATTCTGCAAATACTCAGATTTACTTACTGGAAACAACTGGAAAGTTTTAAAATGCATATGTTGTGTTTCATGTAAAGTGAGGTTGGCTTTCTAAAAAAAAAAACAAACCTAAAAAAAAGGTAATCTTTGTCACAGAGCTAACAACGCCATGCTTGAATTTGAGCATTAGGAAAGAATGGAGATTTATATACAGAATGAATGTCATTTCTTAGTCTGACAAAAAATGCAATCAGCCCAAAGCGCAATACTGGAAATGCCCAAGAATGGCTTAGCAAAGAGGCTATAACTTGCAGTCAGAAGTCACCAGGAACTCCAGGACATAGAAAACAAGTGGAAACTGTGATAAATAACTTGGGTTCAAGTCACTCCAGCTACGTGGTTGAGTAGGTGAATACAGCCCACGTTTGCAGACTGGCCAGTCATTGCAGTGGCCTTTGCTGCAGAAGGCAGCAAGGCTGCCCTAGTTCTGGATGTGAAGGGTGCATGTCCAGAACCAAGGGCATCCTGCAGCTACTCCCCCTGAAAAGAATTAGCATCTGTATTTCTTTCTGTAAGAGAAAGAGGGGAGGCCAGATTGTCTCATGCCTGAAGTATTTTACAAGCCACAACTTTTCTTTGGAAGCTTGTAGTTTTGTTTTATAGCTGTGAGTTTTGTTGTAGGCAGCAGGTAATAGAAGTCCAGGTCTACCCATATTAGGCTAATGTCTGGCAAAATGAACTGTAGTGATGAGCATATCCATAAATGTGTGAATAAATCAGGTTTACATGCACCTTTTCTACTGCCAGATGCTGATGTCAGTATGCACGGTTACATTCAGCAACAGAGCTAGGAAGACCTAGTCTAAGGAAAAGATGTGACTCCAGCTCTATTTTCAAATCTGAGAGTTAATATGTTTTTAGAAATCTATGTTTTGACTCCTCTGCTACCTCTTATAAGCATCTTGTTCACCCCTTGGAGTATCTCAGTCATTTTGGAAAGTGGGTAGCTGCAACTAAACATATGTTAGGTAAAAAGTAAGTCTTATTTTTGTATGAATGAAGATTACAATAATCCAAAGAATGTGGCTGAGAGATGGCTGATGCCACATTGCTCCAATTATTAGTTGTTTGGCTTTCTGAAATACGGCACCTCATTTATGAGAGTCTTAACTGTCACCTTCTTAAATCCCCTCTCACACATTCAAGTAGTCAAGATCATCTCAGGGCTGGATTTTCTCTTTCTCTCTGCTCAGGTTCAGACAAATCTATACTGCCGGATTCTATTCAAAGCTGCCACCACTAATCTCATCCTGCCAAGTCTGCTTTGTGGAGCGTTTGGCATCTCCGAGCAAAGCAGGACCCCTGCAAGGAGCCCGTCAGATGCTCTGCTTATTGACTTTGATTCCCTACCTAAGAGTTTGCTCAGGGCAACCCTTTTCCCTAGGCAATTTCTTCCACAATCATTCCACCTGTCTGCAAGTTCACAGACATCACACAGTATTTGCAGGATCAGAGCACAGGCTCTTAATACAACAAAACACTGTGCAAAAAATATGCACTGGGGCAGAATAATAATTTATGTAAATGAAGCCTTCCCACGCTACCTTCTTCCTTCTCCTAGAGGGGAAGCAGAGAGCTTTTCTTTTTAAGCCTTCTGGCTTATTGCATTAATAATTCATAACCAATGTGCCTTATATAGGCCCTGGTTCAATCACAGTAAACTTAAGAGAAAGCCGTTTTTCCATCACTGTTCATCAGGGTGGATTTTCTTAAGAGGATACAGCTTTCCAAATCACAAATTCTTCATTTCTTTAGTGAAAAACTTCTGGTTTCATGAACTGTTTTAAATTGATTATTGACATGTTCTTTCTCTAAGGAGCTGAAGATGTGCACTGGGCAAAGGAGGAGGGACTCCTTGTAATTTGCAGAGAGTTTACAAAGATAACAAATATTGCAGTGATACTGCATTGATAGGAAGCCACAGTACTATAAAGCAGGGCTTGGTTAAACATTTCAGTTTGTCTTCACAGTGAGGAGTTAGTAATCCACCTTTAGTATATTACTAACAGTAGTCCGACCTTTAAATGATTCTCTTGAAAGACTGGGATCAATTTAACAAGTAATTCAGTTGTTCTAAGTCTATAACGAAAAAGTAACTTTTTACGGTTTCAAATAGTAAAAAGTTAAGAAACTCTTTAAATTATGTTAATCGGTAAAAGCTTTTTAATAATGAATGACTAGAATTATGTTGTTGAAAAAACAGATGAAACAGTGATAGGCTGAAAGTATATTTGAAGTTAATATTTTCAAAGCAGCCTTATGAAATGTGTTAAGTAGATGAATGCTCTGATGCAAGCATATGGAGTAGGGCAAGGCTGATTAAATAAGTTTATACAGTAGAAAACAACATGAACATGTTTTTAGGAAAACAGGAAATGGTCAGAACAAAAAGATGATGTAGCCTCATTGGATAATGTTGTAAAGAGGCATTTCCAAGAGAAGCTCTAAAGATTTGTTGTGAAAACAACAGAGAACTCAGTATGACAAAGCAGACTCTCTTAGATTAGGACAGACATTATAGAATTTAAGTATTAAATTTAAGTATTTAAGTGTTTCGTCACTGATGTTAAGGAAAAATTTAGGAGGCATCTTTAAAGACCAAACTGTATAATATGAGAAATGAGGAGTCCTGGAAACCTCTGCCTAAACTACAGTTGTTTTCATCACAAAAGGGCATAATTGCCCCAAAGAGAGAGAGGCTGAACCTTTTTCACTCACCTACTTCCTACACAGAGGCCCATCGGTGGGCGGCTCACACAGAGGTGAGTCCAGAGCAAAGAAGCGTTGAAGCAAACAAGTAGCTGAAGAGAACTGCAACAGCTAAAAATGGGAGGAGAGGGGAAGAGAAAGAAAAAGAAATCTTTGAGTCTTTGACAGAATATGACTGCTTTGACAAATTTATGTTTTTATTAGGTATACTCAGTGCTTTTTACAGCTCCTTCTACAGAAGGAAGTTGTTTGGGTTTTGCCTTTTTTTTTAATTCAGATAACTAATACTTTAGTTACAAAATCAGAGAGCTAGTAAAGAAGTCACCGAGAAACTGAAAGCTGTCAGTCATCTGGACAATTTCTTTTGTAGTAGTACTGATAATACAGTTTCTGTTTGCTAGCAAAGACATGGTTTTACTTTTAGCTGAAAAACAGAAATTAGCCAATTAAAGCTGCTTAGCCTATACATTTTTCAAACCCTAGCCATCAGAGAGTTCTCAACTGTGAAAGCAAAATAAGGAGTACAGCTAAGCACTGGTACTAATGGTCCTACAAGCTCTTAAACAGTTATAATACGAATCCTACTTAAGCTCTGCATCTTCTGCGTTCTGTTTGTTGTCTGAAAGCAATGAGCCAGCAGAGGCTGTCTCTTATCCGCTTGTAGCAAGAATGAAATTGTTTTGCTTATTAGTAAGTACAAAGCTAAACGGAAAACTGCACTCCATCAAATTTGTTTTAAGGTGCTTTCTTTCAGTTATAACTTTCCTAGAAAAGTTTTACAATGCTTTGGCATCTCTCAAATCCCACACTAAAGCTGTAATAAAAGGAAAAAATATTAAAACAATAATAAAAGAGTTAAGTTTTAGAACCCAGCCAATTTTGGTATGCTGCTGGAGAGGAGAAAGATTAGAAAATAATTTTCAGCCCAATTCTCAAAACAAGAAATTGTTTTTCAGAAAGATTAAAATACTTCTAATAAAGTTCTAGGAGAGTATCTACAATCCACTGTAAGCTAACTAGTAGGGATTGTTTCTGGATGTTACTGTTATATTAAGTTGAAGGCTGCAAGTGTGAAATAGTGAGAAGTAATTCACGCCTACGAGAAACATGTCAAGAATGAAGATGACTCTAGGTTACATACTGGGTCAGGATCAGAAGTAATTTATTTTACAAAGTTGTGTAGTCTGTAATCTTTGTAATTATAGGTAAGTGTTGAGATGCCAGGTGGGTTAGGGTGATTTGGGGATGAGCGAAAAAAATTACATTTTGGTAATTTGATTATATAAAGTAGTGCTATTCCAAATGTAAAATTAAGCCTGAACATTTTATGCAGGAGCATATGAGAAATACTAAGAAAGGAAACAAAAGCTATCAGAAGGTTAATTCATACAGGGAAATGTGCAGTATCTGACTAATTGATATGACTGAGAGCAGTTTTGTCTAAAGCTCTTTTGATAACCCAGTTCTTGCCATTTCTTATAACTTTTCAGACTAAAAATATGGAGAGTTCAGAAAGTGATCCATTTTAGACTCGGAGGTGGTAAGTGGAATAACACTCAAATACAGGGACAGACTGAGAGAGAAAATGGGGACCCACTCCATTTTACAGCAAATTGAGGCAAAGAGCTATTGAAGCCAGGAAGAACTGTGGATCTTTGGTCCTCCAGAAATGGGATATGGATATATTGTCACTGTATCATCCAGCCTCTTTGCAATAATACAGGCAGCTGCAAAAGCAGACCAAAGAATGAGGCTGGGCTTAGAACCATTCCCTCCATCACTCCTTGCTTTCTCAGAAGAGAGAAGGAAGGATGTGATGGATGGAAATGCTTGGGCAACCTCTTAGCTCTCTCCATCCCTGCTTATATGCCTATGTAGCTATTGAAGAACAGGGCAAGTTTAAACTCTCTTCTTGCCTAGTTCAAGCTCTTTTCTGCCTCTTTTCTTTGCTTGCTTGCCTGTTTGCAGCAGGGAATAATTTGGCAAGCAGTGCTGATGTGTAACAGTATCAAGATGGTAAAAATCTGCTCAAGGAATTTATTGCATGCAGTAAAAGAAGGGGTATCCACATGGGCTTACCACAGTTGTGCATCTGCCTCCCTATAGCACCGTATGCAGCATGCACCTCAGGAAGGTGTCCGTGGTAGAGGGGGAACAAGGGCTGGCTTAATTCTGCTAGGAGATCCTGCCTTAGTGATGATCAGTAATACCAGATAGTTACAAATATTCATCAAGAGATGAATAGGTACCAGCTTTTCTATTTCATGTACAGCTGTGGTCACAGATACTTTAAAGTAGTGAAAAGAAGGTGGAAGTACATACATATACAAAATACATTATGATAATTGAACAAGAAAACTCAAAATTGAAGCACAAACAAAAAGTAGTCTTCAGTCTTAAACTTAGCAGTGATTTAGGGCTGAAGGCAGCTTCTTGTTATTGAATACTCATCCCTTCTCATTACGGGGTTTAAAGACCAATTAACAGTTTCAAATGAATAGCAGTCTTCTATTTGAAAATTTATGATCAGTATTACAGATTGTGGGAACAAGAGAGAATTCAGGGAGAAAGATAAGGGGGCACACGGGAAAAACAGTACATGGCAGCCAAAGCACACCACCCTTTTGCAACATGAGTAATGAACTAGCTGGTGAAGGCCAGATAGTTTGTTCCAGCTGCACGGCGGAGGAGGGAGCGATATGGAGATATCGCGGTCCTCCCCTGACCACAAAGGGTTGCATCCCAAAAAATAATTGCTGCTCACAGATTAACTGTTGACCTATAGTACCCCCAGCCTCATTATCCCTGCTTACCATATTAAAAAACATGCCCTTTGCTGCATAATGATATGTAAATAAGGGGGGCATACCCCCAACAACCACGCAAATGGCAATCTGGCCAATGAAGTATGTCTGCCGCGCTTCCACATCCCACCTTCAGCAACTATAAAACAGAGGATAGCTCACTAAAGTTTTTGGAAGGGAAGAAAATTGAACCGCCGACCTGTTCACCGGAGATTGCTGACGAGCGAGCCTCCTTCTCCCTCCCCCAAACAGGGACGCCTCTTTGGTAAGACTTGCGCCTCTGACAAATGTTGGACGTTACCCGGGAAAATATATTGTTATTGAAAGCGCTTATTTGTTAGTTTGAGCTCATAGAAAGAAAATTTGTAGCAGCAAGTGCATTTATCAACGGCAATTCCGAACCTGTTGTATCTGTCGCTTTAATAAAATCTTATTCTTTTTACTTTGCGAAACTATCTCAGGGAAAGTCCTCAAACAGGGGGGCTCTGGCAGGCAAAGGTAAATTACAAAGATTCTTTTTAGTTTGCGAAACTGACCCAGGGAAAGTCCTCAAACAGGGGGGCTCTGGCAGGCAAACGTAAATTATAAAGATAAGGAAGGGCCTTCTGTCCCTCCCTTTCACGCGACACAGATGCAAGATAGTCTTTGATAAAACTTGATGAAAAAGTAATGGGCTGGCTCTCGTGAACACGGGTGCACATGGACAGGCTCTTGAAGACTGGTCTAACTGTTGTGTGGTGTTTGGCTTATGCCATTTCATCCCAGTTCTTAAGATCCCTGGATGAACATAGATGTGTTTCAGATAAATACTGATAGGGATATATGGTAGCAGAACAACAGATATTTGTTTAGAATCTCATCATGAATTTCCGAAATGCTTTAACAAGAATTTTAAGAGTCTTCTGAAACTGGTCTGTTTTTCAGTTAGTAGGAGGAAGTGCTGTTCTTACTGGCATGAAATGCAAAACCCCAATTATTTTTAGTTTAACCCTAGGGGATTAACAATGTTACCATCCCTTATGTATTGATTTATATACTTTGAGGCATTTGATTAATAATTGCAAGTTAGAAATCAGATTCAAGACTAGAATGATTTAAAGGTCTTTAAAATGAGTGAAGCATGTGAATGTTTTAATTAAGTATAATTAACTATATTTAAAAATATTATTCCTAAAACATTCAATTTTAATATAAAAAAAAAAAGATTAATTTGGCAGGCTTAATTAAATCACTTAAATTTAAATGTTCCAAGTGACCAATGATTTTTACCCTAATTTGAGACATACTGGAATGGTGCTGTTGTCATGTCATTTGGGCCCCACAAAATTGCTGTTTCCCTGAGATACAGAACTATGGTTGTGATGTAAATCAGTTTCTAAATTACTTGGAAAAATGTTATGAAAGTGGATCATTTAATGCCTACCTAACTTTTGTAAAGCCTTTGGAGGACTTTAATGAAGCACTTAGGCAACAACTGTGTCGTGGACTTCAAGTCTATTAGATGACCAGACTGTAAAACTTAATTAGCATAATGCTATGATATGTTGGAAGTTCTTAGCTGCCATAAATCCAAGGTTCCTTGTCTAGAATAGAGAAAATTATCTGGTAAATAATCAGCTTTAAAACATTGCACAGAAACTCCTGAAGTAACAACCAGGAAGTTTTGAAATAGTGTATTAAGGCAAAAGAAAATGAGAATAATTATCCGTATGCATGCTAGCAAGTGTTTTGGATTGCTACATGCAGAGTAAAGCCTCTTTATGTTGGCAGTGACATTAGTGTAACAATAATTTCAGAGGAAATTAACTTGAGGTATCTTTGAATGCTCATCACAAATTTCTTACTCTGGTGAGGAGGATGAAAGGGGAAAAAAAGCCAACTCATTTTCCCAAACCTTGAACTTGAATTTGACTTCCATGTCAAATTCAGAAATCAAGGTCTGAATATCAACAAATAACATTCTGCAGCTTTCTCACCCTGTATTAAATTGACTTGATCACAGAATAGTATAGCACTTGTGTATATAGCAAATAAAATAGTGAAAAATGAAAAATTTAGCAGAAAGGTCCTCATGGCATGGTTGTGGGGGCAGAGTTACAGAAGGGAACATTACACCTCTATTTGTGCATGTGTGTGGATGGGCATATGGCCAAAAGCAGGTGGTTGTGCAGCTGAGATGCACTTTCACTGGAAAGAGCGCATGGAGCAAAATTCTGGTACAACCTATTCATTTCAGTCCTCATATTTCTCTCTAGACATCACCCAAGCCCATGACAAATTACATGTCAAGAGATTGCAGTACTCAAAGATATATGATTGAAACAAGTCAGATTCTCTTAAATATAAACAGATCTCATTAAGGCTGTCTGTAAATTTTATGTCTGGCAAAAAAAGAGTAAGCATTGTGTAGCCTCAAGATAAGCATAAAAATGTGAATGGAAAGGTCACATTTTTTTCCTGACAATAGCAAGAAATGAAACACTAGGTAATTTTAGAGCAGAAAAATTTACTACTGGAAAGTCCTTTTGAAATCTGCAGTACAGTTCCACAGTTCCACAACACCGTAGGAGATCTATACCACTACATTTTACTCATCAGAAAGAAAAATTAACAAAACCCATCAGATTTACCTGGGTTTTCTCTAGCCGCAACAAACTGCACAAAGAAGACTACAGTCATTGCTAACCAGAAAATCACTTGTCTTTCGTAATGAGGTTAGAAGCAAATTTTGCCATTATTTTTGAGAAAACCAAAGTCTAGCCTAGCCTACGCTACAAAGAAGTTCATGCAACATTTACAAAAAATACAGATATTTCTCTTACAAAACCATAATTTGATAGAACTCCAACTTTCAATATTTCAAAATATTCACAAATGTGTTTCAAATTTAGCAACATTTTTCATATAGGATATTTAAATATAACTACTGTTCAAAGCCTCAGGTTTTCCAAAAGCCAGGAGCAAGAAGGAGCTTTCTTAAGACTTTGTTGGTTAACAGGGAGTTGCTGCAAATTAATAACACATGATTATGTCTTTAAGACAGTGAGGTTTCAGTTGGAAGGAGCTGCTTACTGTGGCTTGTTAAAAAAGACTCAGAGCCGACACATCTTGTTTTGTATTCAGTATGTGTGTGCGCGCGCATCTGATCAAAAGCACAGATCAAATTTACTCTACTGTACTGTTAATCAGAGCACTGCCCTGTAAAGGCATAGAATGTCAAGAAACTGCAGCCTTTTCTTCATTTTCTTGCCATTTGAAGGTAATAGTAACTAAAGATTCAGTGGAGGATGGGTCATCTGGCATGTGCTACCACAGCTTGGAAAGTCACAGTTCTTGTACAGTGGGGTTTTTGTTTGTTTTTATTCTGCAAGTATGCATCAACTCTCTGAAAGACATATCAGACTCTTCCACATCTGATGTTATATTGATTACTTTAGCAGGTGTCTTTTCAGCCATATACTTCTCATGGCAAGCCTATGCCCTTGCTACTTACTGAGAATGAGGTGTCTTCAAGAAAAAAGACATCAGTTATTTCCTGCCAGAGAAGCAAGGCCATGAAGTTAAACCAGGATTTAAACGAAGAGATTTTAGAGCCTCTTGTGGTAACTGAGGTGTGGTGCCTAATGGGGAGAGGCAAGAGAAGGGCAGTGGCATGTTTTTCCTGGGAAACTCAAGTTCAAAGCAGTGTTATGCTGTGCATACTCCCTCAGTAAGTCCCCCTTAAGTAATATCAGAAGAGCACAGTTTTAGCTCAAGATTCAGGCCTAATTTTTTGGACTATGGAGAATTTTGTGTTCAGTGAAAGTCATTACAACTCCTGCATCACAGCTCTGCCCTTCACAGCCAGATGGATGGAATGTTGAAAACAGTCAGGGCTTATGGCATTTATGCTTTCCACAAGGAGTTGTGAGTATATATATTCCCACCTGTGTAAGTACATAAGGTAGTCTACCTACTGCTTGCCTAAGCCATATAAATTGCCCGCTTTGACTTCCCATTTCTAGGA
Source organism: Apteryx mantelli (assembly GCF_036417845.1). NCBI lineage: Eukaryota > Metazoa > Chordata > Aves > Apterygiformes > Apterygidae > Apteryx > Apteryx mantelli. The sequence continues at coordinate 121,213,536 of NC_089978.1, forward strand.
GAGGAATGACTATTAAAATTGTCTGTTTCTTCCTTGTGTAACTTCAGATATGTTCGGTGTATTTTTACCCAATAATTTACCTTCATAAAGTCACAAATAAACAGCGGGGATAAATTAAAGAGACAGAATTCTACTATCAACAACACTGAGCTCGTCAGTATAGGAAAAGAGATACAAAAATGAAACAAATACATACAAAGCCTTAGAGGCAAGAAAGTATTATAGGGAGAAATGCACTGGTTATAATGTGTATTCTTTTTCTGAAATGTGTCATTTTCAGATCTTTGGTAAATCTCACAGAGGTATTTAAAAAAAGCAGATTTCTGGTTTATAGAGCCAAACTGGGGAGCTTGGTTCGTTTCCCCTTTTGAAACATCTGCAGAAACCTTCATTTACAGAAAAGCATCTGTGGATTCAGTGACGTTATAATGTACAAAGGTGACATTTCTCTGTTATGCTTTCATGTTTATTGAGCATAAATGAGAAGTAAAACAGAAAGCACAGTTGAGGGCAGTAGTTTGCTGTGTGGTAGATACCATAATAGTCAATCACCGTCACTGCCATTGATGCAAAAAAGGAATTCCAACAACATACTTCCTGCCCCCCAATTTCCATGGAAGATATTATATGAATTAGAACAGGCTTGACTGTATTAATTCACCAGTGAATTATGGCACATTATAGCAGAATGTAGTCTAAAAAATGCTCAGTGTATAAGAAGAAAGTGACAATAATAACAAACTATATTTAGTGTCATCATGAGAGGTAGAACAACTTAGAAATAGTAGCATATAAATACATACATACATAACTATATCACATATGAAAAGCCATCCCAGGAAAATGTCTACCCAGCGTGACTACAACAGAGATCTGTTGCACTGAAAGGACAAAAAGCTTTGACTTGTTCTGTGTCTGAACTGTCATCACAGTTTGTAAGGAAGATATAACATCTAAAAATCAGCACAGAGCAAGAAATGAAATGCACCACAGAAGAATAAAAAACTATCTACTCATGGTATAGGGGATTTGAGAAAGAAAAGCTTTTAACAGATTCAATCTCAGCAAAGAACATTTTCATTACTCAGTTGTTATTTGAAAGCCTAGTCAAACCATTACAGAATTATTCCAGTGAGTCAGAGGGTCTTATTCTACTTGTGTATGTGGTTTTATGCTAGATGATTCCACTGACTTCTGAAGAGTTACCGTGGATTATACCAATACCACTAAAATGAGTAAGCATCCTGAGAAAAGCCAGTGCCACAGCCAAAGTTAAAAAAAAAGGCTCATGAACTTCAAGCAATTGATGCTGTGTTCACAGATATTTTTTAGAAGTCTAGTCTCAGACCTTATACAAAGAGAACGTAGGGCACTAGAAAGCTCTGCTTTCTGGACTTTTAAACAAGAAGAATCTGAATATAGAGTTCAAAAAGTTTGCCACTGATTAGGAGATAGATTCCATCAGGGAAGCAGGGAAAACTTTTCCCACTAAATTGAACAGATTCATTTACTTATCACTAACAGGTAAAGGAGCAAGACAGGAGCTACTCTGTAAGGATCATGGGAGTGCAGCACTGGCTTGAAGAGAAAGCCTTGAAGAAGCAAGCCACCAAAAGCACTTTTAAGTACAAAGCCACAGAAGGCAGCTGCATCTCACCTGAGCCTTTTCTGGCAGAAATCAATTTTCGCGTGTTTTGAAAAACTGTCTATTTTCACTGGTCCCATTATTGTCTTTTGTAGACCAGATCCCTTTTTGTCAGACCCTCTTGCTCAAAAAAAGAGTAAGCTGGTTTTGTTTTCCCTTGTAGCCAGAGCGTGCTGTGAAGGAGTCTCTGTTGAAACCTATTCGTGATAATAAGTAGGAATGGCACTAGTAGATCTTAACTTCAGCGATCCTGGAATAAATGGATTTTCCTAGGCAATGCAATATTGGTAGAAGTGTCACCAGTCAAAAGTATGGCCATGCTTATATAGAAGCAACAGTGAGTTTTTAGACTCTTACAAACATACATAGCAGCTTATATCCCAGGAAGTTTTCATATGTGAACATGGTATAGCAGAAGAGAAGAACTGTTTTTTTTCTTAAAAATACATGAGCATGAAACTGAACAAACCTGTGGGGCGGGAGGGAATTCCTGAGGTACTAGTCTCTATGGTCTATAAACAGTTGTTTTAGCTTGTTCAAAGTCAGCCTTCTTTTACAGCCAACCTAGATACCTTCTCTATATAACTTCTACAGATATAAAGTTGCAAGCATCGTCTTCAATGCTTATTTGTCATGTCTGAGATCCTGACTTTCACTGGGGCAGTGCAGTCCTAAAGTTGCTATGCTGCATCACAAACTGCTCAGTGTGAGAGGTGTCAACCCTTTTAAATACCCAGCAGTTGAGAGAGAGTGTGTTTCTCACTGTCAGCCTCTTCTCACTGCTTCCTCAGCTTCCTCTGACCTGCTTTTTCGTGAGCATGTATCACAGGTCTTGGCCTTTTGAACTGTTAGAAACAGTCTGCAGTGATTTAAGTTGCTAAGGATGCCAGGTAGGAGAGCGGTGCCATTCAGCCTGACCAGAATGTAAGAAATAATTAAGCTCCGTGATGCTTTTGTGCAGCCCTGTTAGCTAAGAAGGCAAAAGTGCAGTCCCACACTCTGTTATCCTGCGGGCTAGAGTTCACCTCCTGGGTTACTTGCTACCAGATTGGAAAGCTGTGTGGTATTTAGAAAGGAAAGTTCAAAGCTATGTGAGTCAGAGTGAGTTCCTCTTTTATTCTTTCACCATGTCAGATACCATAGATTAGCAATTTCCATAAGTGATATTTAATGCTAATTACTTTAGGGTCAATGAGCTGTAACCAAAAAATCTTTAATAAGGCTTTTTCTCCTATAAGGTTTAAAATGAGTATTTTTTCAGACCCATTTCAAGTCTTCATGTGCATCTGTCCATACCTAACTCGCACAACCAAGTACACTGATATTCAATTTAGGACTTTTGTTTTTCCAGTTATGCTCATCAAATACACCTCCTACTCATGCAGAGGGGTTTCATAGAAGGCGTGTGTAATTCAGCTCTCCTTAGCACGACAGCCCTGTGTGCAGTATGTTCCTCTCATTTAGCTCCTTGGTGCTCTCAGGTGCAGATTCCAAAATGGTGTTACAGGCTTGTGATTCAAACTCAATAGTCCAAATCTGTGACCAGGGAAAACCACATTTTCTTATGATGTTCACTTGCATTTCAGATTGTATTTGTTGCAGATGAGTTTGTTACCCCCACCCCCACTTCCTGTGTTGCCACAGAAGAGAGGGCTAGCTTCATTTTTCCTTACAAGCATCTAAACAAATGTGGAATTTTTCTTTCTGTGTAAAAGACAGGAACTTCAGGCTTTTGGGATTGGAATTAAATGCAGGAGTTACTGAGTTAAATACTACAGCTCTTTCATTGCAAAAGCTAGATTAGATGATTGTCTTTGTTTCATTTTCCCTTCACGTCATCTCAGTAGTACTGATCATCAAACGTGAGTCAGACCCAGAAAACCATTGGCGGAAGATAAAAGTAATAATTTTGAGTGGCTTTTTATTTATTTTTTAAGGTTGTGAGGTTTAAATTCTTAGTCTTGTTTCTAATACCCTGAAGCTAGGAATGGAATTTTTTAAGAAAAGCTGAAATTCTGATATAATCATATGGCAAAAGGGGTCCCTAAGCTTTGAGAAAGTTTGATCCAGCACAAAAAATTGACCATTTCACAAATGCCTGTTTGTGATGGCAGTGTTATTTAGATGTTAGGTTTAGGAGTAGTCCTTTATTCTTTCCCTAGAGTATGAAGAAAATTGTTTGTAAGGTCAAGTGCTGTTGTCTGTTATGTTTATAAATATGCTGTTAGCGGTGAAAGCATTTAGTTATGAATTACACAACATTTACACAGAGGTTCTGTAATACTTCCCCAGAACAAAAATGAATGTTTTAAAAATAATTGTATAATACTTTATTTAAATATACTTTTTTTTTTTTTTTTTACAGCTGGCCAAAAGTCTGCTGAATGATTTTGGTCATAAAAGAGACCAAAAAAAGAGGAAAAAAAAGGAAAAAAAGAGAAAAGGATTAGACTTCTAAAACTCGGCTACTATTTTTGCTTCAAGCAATAGCTTGAGGTAAGTGTACTCCTATTAGACTGTGGAAACCAAATTTCAGTTTCCTGCACAGCTTCTAAACTATTTTAGAGCTGCCATTTGCTCGGGAAAATAATCCATGTTCTGAATGTACCTCCTGTTGACATTTTTCCATTCTGAGCAGAATGTTTTAAGAATCATTAGACAACAAAGATTGAAAGTGAGAATGACTCTGTAACCTAGTAGTTAGAGGACTTCTCTTTGTGATGAAACACCTGAGCTTCAGCCTTTTTTCCAATGAATACTTAAGTATTCTGTATATAGCGGACAAGTACAGACAGAAGAGATTCAGGAAGTGCTGTTGCAGGCTGCCCTGCTCAATGTCCTGGTGATCAGACAATTCCCAGGCAGATGTGTGATGTGGGTACAAATCTCATAAGCAAAGAAGGTAATTGAGCAGGGACTTCTAACTACTAGGAAAAAACAGAGGCTACCTCATTTATAAATCTTACTTGCTTGTCCACCCTTTAGTCTATTTACATTTTAGTTTGCTCTTGCAATACACAAAATCAGGTTTCATTTTTCACTGTTGCAAGAAAAAAAATAGAAGCATTAACGAAAGAATTAAATAGGTTTAAAAATTCACTTAGATCTTCTAACTGAAGAATTGCTGACAATCCACAGTAACAGCAAACAAAATCAGATGAGAATATTATCACAGTCTTTGAAGTTTTGACTGTGAAAATTGAAAAACAAATTTATACTATTTTGTATATTAAATCAACAGGAAATGTTACATCAAGTAAATTTTTGACAGCTAGTATGCACAATACTTTTGTGCTCTTGAAAGAACACAATTAAAATTTTTGTTATTTTATAATACCATTGTTCTGCTTGTATGTATAAATTCTGGATATGTGAGTATAACATTCACACTGGAAACTTTCTAGTCTACAGTGAAAAAAATTCATACAAAAGCATACACCTTAATTCTAAAAAAGAAAGGAACAAGGCATAGTAATTACATCTATTGACTTTCCTTTTGTAAGTAATCCAGTTCATTGACAATGTGTTATGTTGAAAGGGTTTTAGAGTTTCTGAAGAAAATCTTCATGTGTCTCTTAAATTTTGGACAGTCATGCCTGTAAATAGACTGAATGCCACAATGCCACCACCAGCGGCAACCAGTGTTGAACAAAATGCCAGACCGTGTTCAATTTCAATTTAAATCCAAACATTAAGTGATGGAATTTTTTCTCAGCATGGAAAAATAGAGGATAAAGAGATGGGAGATTCAGTCCAAAGGAAGATGTCTTCTGCTTTCCTTTTTTTTTTTGGGGGGGGGGGAAGAAGGGGGAGAGGAGTGGGTGGATATATTTTATATGAGAATGCTTTCTACAGAGTTCTTTCTTTAAAGAAAAGCAAAGCTTCATTAACGGGAACCCCAGCCTCTCCCTCAGTGGGCAGCAAATCTAAGAGGGTATCCCGCAGGCTTGGTTAGACAATCTTTGCTTTGACAGTGAGAAGACCAGTCTTGTGAAAACTGCTAAAATTGCAGGGTGCAGTTCTTTATCATTGCATTTTATTAGTTGCAGACAAGTGGCAAGGAAAGAGATGAGCAGGTAATCTTCAGCTGAGAACATCTGTGAGTAATTCTTAGGCTACATACTTTGAAAACTTGTACAGTTCACAAAAGTGTAATGAAATGAGGAAAGTCTATTAACCCTAAATAACTGCAGGCGTCATCAGAAATTAAGTCTCTTAAACAGGATAAACGAACCAGCCACCTTCACAACAGTTGAGGGGTGTGGCCTACCATTACGGTTACCTTTTACAAATTGTTTTGGCTTGGTTTTATTCCTTAAATTCAAACTGAGGCAGCAACTGATAGACAGTACATTTAATTGATTTGTTATTATTGCTTCTCTTCTCCTATGAGTTACAGTTTTATACTTAGTGAGTGGATGAACAATACTTGTGTTCTGTAATTCACATTTTCTTGCTTGAGTTTAGTTTCATCTATTTTCATGAAAATAATGAAAATTGACATTGCAGGTGGACTTACCTTCCTCTTGCTATGTGAAATCAGTTAAAATTTGTATTCAGAGTGGACATACATTCCCAACTGAACTAAACTGCCCACCAGAATAGTGGCATTAACTCTGAAATAAGGTTGTTAAACCTATTTTTAAATAAATACATATTAATATATATGCCTATAGATACACCCATATATACATATAGATCAAACTCATATCTTTTGAATTACAGGGTCAAAAAATATTCAGATAACTTTCACACAATTACAAAGTTTGAGTACATAATATGAGTCAGTCCCAGGTTTATGGGTCAGCCTAATGATTGGTATATATCCCTATTTCTTAATGTGGTCTCTGCAAATCCAAGATAGAGTATCTGTAGAGAACAGGGAATTTGCTTTTATTCTTGTTACTGTTTCCAATAGGAGCACCCAGATATCCCATGTCTTTGTTGTATTCCTATGAAAGATACGAAAGACAGATCTGACTCCGACCTCTCTCCTCTCATACTCAGGAAACATCTAGATAAGGAACCAAAGTATTTTTACATTTCTCTGTCTCAGGTTCGCCAGTTATGTTTTAGGATTTATTTGGTAAATATTTCTTTAAATACCCATTTCATCTGTGTTATAATTTTAAAGACAAAAAAAAATAAATCTCATTATGAATCCCTTGTTACATGCCGGAGACACCTGATCATATAACTACCATAGAAAAATCGAAACTTGTCCTGCCTAGTCTGCAAAAGCTCATATGCCCTTGATAAACTAGGATAATCAAATTCTTTTCTGTTTTGAGACAAGTCATAGGAGGTGCTAAGTGTGCAAATCCTGATACCTTACTTTGTAAAGATAATTGCTTTCCAAATAGGAAAATGCATTTGTTTGCAGGTACCTGAACTTCAGTGAGGCATTGAAAGAGCTGCTATATAGGAAAGCATTCATTAAATGGAGAAGACATGAACTGGAAGAAGAACTCTTCAGTAAAATTGACTAAAAGGAAGATAAAACAATAGCATGCTCTGTTGAAAGAGAAACAGTCAGATTGGGGAAAGGTTACAGTTTGAGTTCCTCAAGATCAAATTTCAAAATTAATCTTTATTCATTTTCCTTAAAAATCTCCATTAAAACCTTTATTCCTGATTATATTAGTTGATAAAACAAAGTTTAAAGGCTCTGTAAATACAGCAGATGATTGAGTTATAACACAGATGGAATCTGAGTGAAAAAAACGGGGTGAAGTAGAGTAGTATGAAAAAAAAGGTCTTGCACTTGGAAAATAAAAGAGTAAAAAAAAAATGATTGTATTACTCAGCCAGAGAATAACAATAAATCTGCAATGTGGAACACGCAGCTCAGCCAAGTGCATTCTTTGAAAGTATCAGGCGATTATTCACGGTCAATGCGAAGCGGCGTTCCCTCTGTTTCAGCCTGGCACTGTGCAAAAAAGTCAATGGTGATCGAGGTCACTTGATACTGAGAACGGTCAGTCTGTTCAGTCCCTATCGATAGGTCTGGAATGCGACAGGCATGAATGCCCCTCAATGCCCCTCACGAGGTATGGATGTCGGTTTGGGTGGAGGGCGTAGCAAGAGCAACGGGGGCCCCAGGCGAAAGCAAAACGTGCCCCTGGAGATCGGGAGGTGTTGGTACCTGTCGATAGGGGTGGCTATCGATAGGGATGGGTAGTTATCGATGCCTCTCACTAGTGATCCCTCTGGCTAGGTCTGGAACATGACACATCGATGGCCGTCAACATGGAGAGGTATCGTTGTTGCTCCTGGTTTGATGCCTACCCTGAGCAAAATCGTTGTGACCTGGCAAGCTAGAGATGCCTGTTGAGATGGAAAGGTATCGCTGCGTATGGATAGGGATCACTAGCAATAGATGCTGCTCTGTAGCACTATGTATTGAAATCGATGATAGCACTCGAGGCCTCTGGATATTGACAATGCTCAGTGTTGATAGTCCTTGGGGCCTCACAAGAGCAGAAGGGGTCTGGGAGCGAAAGGTCAAGGGGCGAGTGGAAATGGAGAGGTCTGGATGTGTCTCAGCAGGGATCGCTCTCGCTAGTTGTTGATAACTGTTGCTAGCTAGTGAGATCAGATCCCTATCGATAGGTATGGAAATGGATAGGCATGGATGGCTTTTGGGCTGGGGAGGTATCGCTGCATAGCGATCAGAATAGCTACCTGTGGATGTGTTTCCCTAGCGATATGCCTGGCAATCAATAGTGATCAAGGCCCCTCGATCCCGCTCATGGTCAATATTGCTATCAGTGGATGCCTACCAAGAGCAACATCGTGCTGAGATGGAAAGCTTGAGATGCCTGTTGCGATGGGGAGGTATCGCTGCCTCTCAATAGGGATCGCTATCGATACCGATTGATGACTGGCCTTGTGACTTTGTAGCTTGTGATACTGTCAACAGCTTGCTCTTCCCTGTTTCTCAGAAACAGTTGTTGATCCTGTTTCAAATGCAAGGAAACTGAATGGGATATGCAGGCCCACAGTTCATGGCTTTATGCAGAACTATATGCAGCTGGGTATAATGCAGGTACAAAACCTGTGGAAGGCTGTTGTCTATTATCCCCTCTTGAAAGCATATGAGGATCTAAAAATCAACATTTGCTGCAACATCTCAGGTAGCCACTCTTAATATATTGAAGCAGTATTAATGAATGGGGATAAATGATCTCTGGTTTTCTGAAGTCGGAGAACATAATGAAGAACATAAACCCTGAATTTCCCTTTTCTTCTCATGGTAAAGTTGAAATAGATTCTTCATCATTTTTAGATTATTGTTAAGAAATTAGTCCTTCATAGAATATATTTGAAAGTTAAAGACTTACTTTGCTTTATGCATTCTTTAAATTGGGGCTTTCATTTTAATATAATTCTGTGTATTTTAAAAGGTAATTTTTGTAAAAGAGGAAGAACAAATTACATAATATATTACACACTCTCCTTAATGACACAATTTTATTGGAATGTAAGTTAATCACCATAATTGTATGATGTGCACTTCATTAATATTACAATATGCTGCATTAAATTACTGTAATTTTATTAGACAATTCGGTTCATGCTCCCTGTATCCAAAATGCAAATATATGTCATAGTATTAAAAAGATTTTGAAAAGCTAAGACTTATTCTGAACCATCTATTTGTACTTTTATAAAAAATAGAAATCTCTCCATACACAGCAAGATGAAACTGAATGTGATTGTTGCATATTTATACTGTTTCTGAGATTTTGCCATAGAAAATGAGAAAGCAAGTCTATTCCATGCATGATGTTTAGCTATTATGCATTAAAGATGGACTAAACCAAGTGCACATTCGCAGGGAATATGATGTTCCTCTTTCTTCCAGGGAAAAGCTTAACTTAAGAACATGAGAGGTATGTAAATAGGGCTAAGCCTTTCAGCTCTCTTCTTCCAGACAGGAACACTCCCTGTGTAGCGCTCCAAAACATGTGCACAAGGTTTTATGCGCCCTTTGGAAAACGAGAAGAGTTTACAGAACTTCTCCCTTGAAAGAATGGCATCATAAAGTAACATTATGACTTCTAAATGCTCAGAGTATGCTCACCAGAATCCCCTAACTTGTCACTGGAAGCCACCTGGGTTGTCAGTGTAATTCAGTCTGATTTATTAAACGGCTACATACCTACACATGAAGTATACTTGTAGTATCTGGCACTGATAGGGACTCTGTAGAGGGAATACCTGTAAAGTCATGGAAATACTGATTTTATTTAAGAAATAAACACCACTATTATCCATTGTCTGTTCAAGATCAACAATACTTGATAGTAGGAGAATGTTTACATTGCTTTCTGCACTGTTTCTTATTTTTGGGGATGGAATAAAAATAAGAAATCCTATTGCAAGATCTTTCATTAATGAGGTAACAAACAAATATTCCCTTTTTTTTTTTTCATAATTCCTATATATCTAATTATATTTTTAAATACATTTTAACTCAAGGCTGCTCAGAAGTGGTTCATAATAACCATATTTATAATTCTCACTGTTTTGGATAGAATGCCTAAACAAAAGGCAAAATGGAAGAATGTGAAATTATTAGCTTCACATTATTACATTTTTAATTACTTCTGTAAATCAAAAGTAACAGATAAGTGTCCAGCATGACAACTGCACCTGAATATCTATGCCGTCCTCAAAGTTTGGATAACAAAACTCAATACTATGGGAAGACAGATTAAGGTGTATAAAAATAGACCTATAATGGAAGACAGAATTTAGAATTTAGAATGTAAAAGCTGGCATGTGTAACTGACTGCTTGAAAGTGGATATCTGAATCAAATCTTACACTTTTTGAAAGTAGATCAAGTAAAAATCCATTTTTTTCATAATTTATTTTTATGTGTGCTGCTTATTGCTAACATACATAATGCTATAAAAAAAGAAGATCCACTTCCATGGATAATGGAAAACTGTACTGAACTGTAGAATTCTTCTTGAGTTTTAATAGCAATGATAACAAAAGAATAACTTTATATGCAGTCCTTTCAGCTGCCAGATACCAAGACAGGAGCACTAAAATTGACAGAGCTCAAAGATACTATTTTATGAAAGGAAAAAAAGATTTGTTTTCTTTTCAAGATCTGAATCGCTCAGTGCAAGCTGGAAAAATAAAATTCAGTGTTCTTAAAAACACATTGCAGAAAATGTTGACACTGCATTGTTATTTCCCATGAAACTGCAAATTAATTATTAGTCAAAATCTTATATATCCCATTACTTGAAATAAACCATGTGTTCATAAAATAAGTTTCAAGTTGCAAATCCTGTCACTAGTATAGTTAGTGAAGATGAATCTGATGGTTGGATTTGTCTGACCTTCTTGCTACTGTTTTATTTTTACAATTGGTTATTTACTCCAAGCATGGTGAAAAGAGCACAGCATATCATGCTGACAAAGGCTGAATCCTCATTCCTCCTCTTGCATTTCCATGAAAATTACGAATTTGGTAAGCAAAGATTAATTTGACCAAATCCCCAGCAACTAGTCCCCCTATTTTAGTATAAATGCCAGTTGTAAGGTATAATTTTGTTGTCAAAAGTTACTTTACCTTGGCATCAGATGCCTAGGACTCTTCCACAGACCCCTCTTTGACTTGAATTTAGTCAACATCTCTGTTTAAATGTCACATTTTTTAAAACAACATAGTAAAAATGCCTTTTTTACAACCTTCAAAAACCTTGACTATATCATTTCTAACCTCCTCAGGCTATGGTTTAATCACTGAATTCACGTATGCTTTATGCCACACAGGGGACCTTGCAAGGCTTGGGGAGAATATCCCAGTGGCACGGGTTAGGGAGAACACATTCCCTAGAAAGGCACCCAGAGAGGGTGACCTTCCAACTCTGAAAGAAAGGAAGGAATTATTTTTTTTAGGCTTATGAATTTGGGATGTAGAAGGGGCATCTGCACTTTTCAAGTAACAACTTTCCAGTTTGTTTTTGTGTCCTCCTCCAGTGACTGTCTACACTGAATAAATGTTAGGCAACTCCCAGGCTTCTTTGGGATTTTGCGGATAATAAATAAACTCATTCCCTCCAAAACAATGCCCATGTGTAGTCTGGGGGTAGGGGACTGCTTCAAACAGGTTGTATGGATGTTGGCTTCTTCTGTCCTACACAATCCTTCAAATGCCCCACATGCCTTGGGAGTGCAACATGGACCTGCAGTTTCATGCAGGCCCCAGTGGCCTGCACCACAGCGTCCACATTATTATTTCATTTTCCAAACTGAAGAAAACCACACACACAAAAAAATTACATCTTAGGATTCCAAGTACTACCAGCAACCTGCTGGTAACACATCTGTCAAGCCAGGGGACAGACTATAACAGCATATATTAGATCAATAATAAATTAGCAACACAGCTTGACTAGGTGAACACAAAAAAAGTTGTTTTGCTAAAATCTAAATCATTTCTATTGTTAAAACTTTGGATGAAATCTAGATTAGGTTTTACTTGATGGACTTTAGGTTCTAGCTCCCAACCATTTGCCAGAATGATTCATTCAGAAATGTTCTTCATTTGGTATCTAGTCATTCTGTATGTTCATCCTGCACATTATTTTATTTGAAATGTGACTTTAAGGTTGATGTATCAGGTGATACCAAAGAAAGTTTTATTCTCATTAAACACTAGGATCAGTGGCAAGCTTGTCACTTGGTATGTGAGCTTTCCCACGGCCACCTCCAAGGTTTGAGATAAAAGCCAAACTGGCGCAATTTTTTCTTTGCCAGCAGAGGACATGAATTTAGAACAGTATTAATTAGCAGATTCCACTCCACTGGGTATAATAACATAACTGTGGACCAGGTCCCTCCTGATCCAGTGGAGATGAGTTCTACCTAACAAACCAAAATAGAACCACCTCTTCTGAAACATAATCTCTTTTTATAAGCCAATATTGCTCTAACATCTGGCTGTGCCAGATAATTTCTCTGAACAAGAACTACTAGAAAGTTAAATCTTTCACTAACTGTGACAATGTTACAAATGCCGTATGTTTTCTGGAAGAAAGATGGCAAAGTGCATTCTGTGTTTCCTGTAAGCTTACGCTTTCCCTGATTTTGCTATGAAGTTGTTTGGGAGCCCTGGAGGTAGGAAGCTTTTGTTCGTTTTTTTGTTTTTGTTTTGTTTTAATTGAACAATATGTGACATTCACTGGATATTCTGCTAGCTAAGCTAAAAGCACAGTGGTGAAAAGGCATTTTAATTTCATTAAAGAGAGAAACTAGGCTGGATCATCTACATATAGCAGATGTAGCACTTACCAGACTCATTTATCTTGCAGGAAACACTCTACAAGGATCGTGTGAAATTTTTAGTCCAGTGTAGGATGAACTGAAGGCACTATTCTAATAGGACAAATTCTGACACTGAAATTACAGCATACAGAACAACTAGCTCACATAGGAAAAGCTTTCAGCACTATAAAGCTTGTGTTTCTTGTCAAATTTTTGAGAAATAAAATAATTTCTGATTTTAAATGATCAGCACAGCATTTAATGTGCTTTTTACCATTTTCTCAAAGCCTTTAAAATGGCTACCTTGAAGTTGAATATATAACCTTCAAAGAAGAAGATTACACATTGAGAAATGGATCTCAGCATCATTTTATAGCCTATGATAAGCCAACACTTACAAAAAAAGAATCACAACTTTTACTGAAAAAGAAAATTATATCAGTTTTGAATATGAGGTTTCTGATTTATGGAGGCATCACGCTGTTTCTATACTGAAATGTCATTTAAATTGTATTCAGTCTTAGCTAATTTATTTTCAGCTGATTCTGAACGTTGGGAAGTCAGTCCCAACTGTTTCTCAAAGAATAAGGACATCCTGTAAACTTTACAGTAAGAATCTGCATGTCAGACTGACCTGCCTGATTCTGATTCATATTATTTTCTATGGTGGAGTAATAATCTGACAAAATTAGCATGTTTGATTGGCGTTTTAGCAAAATTGCTAAGTTTACCTCATATTCTTTAGTTTATGTTTTGATATAATAGGGAACCTAGTCATTTGGAGAGGCAATTCAAATCTGTCTTGAACTAAAGCTAGCTGAACAGCATCTTCAGCACTTAACATCCATTCTCATAATTACATCTATATTAGAAGAAATATTTAGAAAGTTTTAGTCCAAAGCCCCCATTTTATCAAGCACTAGAAGCTCTGAATGCTGTTGCTATGTCTTTTATTCGACCGTAAATCTGGAATGAGTACATTTTTGTGGGAAAGAGGTCCTAAATGTGAGTAAAAAAAATTATGGATACACTTAAAACACATGCAGACATTTTCTCTTTCCCATTTAAAGTTTGATTTGACATCTTTCCAGTTGTGCTTTTAGCACAATAGAACTGTGATGTTGATTATCGTGGCTGTAGTCCTTTTAGGGTAGATACTGTTCAAACAAACACAAGCAAATAGAGGGAATTCATTTTGCCAGATTAAGACTCTGTCTTTAAATTTTTTTTTTAATAATAAAACAAAAATAACACTCTAGTTTTGTAGTAGAGTGGGATATATCAATCCTGACTGCAGGATTCTCTTTTCAATATTGCTTTTAATATTAAAAGTAGAAAAGGAATGGCTTTTCAAATAAGCATAAACATTGTTTATATACCTTATTTTATTCAATAAGTGAACTTCTGTTTGTTCTTTGATTAAATGTAGTCAACAGCATATTAACATTTGGATTAAAAATATCCTATGAATTCTACCCTGATGTGTAGAGACAATCAAGCTTGGGGACCTTAGCCTTCATTACATATGCTGATTAGAGTAATAGGACTATAATGTTTTCTTAGAGCCTTCAGTTTATGAGAGAGTAGATCCACAAAAGGAATTGGGTGCCTGTATTCCAAACTGTAGTGTTCAAAATTCCTGCTTTGCTAGCACCTACTCCTGGTCTCTAGGCTGCATGGTCTTCATGTTACAGTTTCAAAGACACTGGAAAATCTATTTCTGGGCAGATAAGGTGAGAGTAGTGACAGAAAAGACAGTCCATGCTCCCACGTTTCCTGATGAGGCTGCGAAGCTCAATACCAACTCAATCTCTGAATCCATCAAGATCCATAAACTTGATGTTCCTTTTTCTCTCTTATCTGAGGAGCTGATCTGATAGGGATCCTCAGAACCTGCTCACTGGACTAGTCTTCGCAGAAAAATTGTGTCTCCTGGTTCAAATCCTGTCCTGGCACAGTGCAGGTACCTGTGCACATGCCTCCAGGCAGAGCTGCCAAATGAGCTCAAGCCATTCACATCTGGGGTGTGGGTTCTAGTCTCTGGCTTGAAGAATGAGAGTCAGCACCTGCACCATAACTTCCCTTTCTCCTTCCCTTTCCCCTTCCCATGGTTCCTGGCTTCAGAGAAAGGCTTATTCCCTGGGGGAGTTTAGCTTTGCAAAGCCTGAACAGAAAGGGGCTTTTATTCAGGCAAGAGTCAGACACCAAAAAAGGGAGAATGGCAGAAGCGGGAGGAAAGTGAAGATGTGTTTGTTTCCTCAGCATTTACTGCTGGTTACCTTGGGCACTTCTGTACATGGCATTCTGGCCACGCTGAACCTGAGTTTTACCTCAGCTTTGTAAATCTTTCTAAATCTTTCTGAGTTAGAATATCAAAAGCCCTTTTTTATTTTTTTAGCCCTTGAAATCAAAACTGTGACAGCTGCATTCAGCTTGCAATCACATTTTGGGGTGTGGGCTGCTATGATTTCAAGAGCAGTTTATCACATGAGTGTCAGTCTGAGTCTTCCATGTTTTGAAGAATAACTGCTACCTGTAAACTGTGACACATCTCTCTGCATGAATTTCCCTCTTATAATTGAACGACAGCTGCCAAATGATCAGGTTACATCATATACGCAGCTGAATTGGACTAAAAATATCTAATAAAGGAGGAAATGGTATAAGGAGGGGAAGAAAGATAAGAATTATTTTCTGAAATGGAAACTGTGCTTTTATATTAGTTGCATGATAGACGATGTCAGAATGGTGATAGAAACTGCAGTCCTTGCTCATGTTCTTATGAACTTCAAAGGGAGTTTTGCCCGTGTGAGAACTGCAGGATCAGACATCCTAGCTGTACTTGTTTCTTTCAGCATCTGACTCTTACATGTATTGTCAGGAGAGCTTTTCTCACCATGTGGGACTTGTGAAACATATTTTAAAGCCCTCAGTAATGTTCAATTTGTTGCCTACTTGGCTGGGCATTCCTTACACCTTTCTAAAAAGTGCCACTGCAGAGCAAAGTTAAATTTGCACTTGAATGTGGGAAAAGAAATCTTATTTTTATAGAACAGTTTTTATAGCATTTTCTTCTTACTGTAGCTTTAAAAAAACTAAAAAAACAAACAAAATACTGAATGTCCCGTGCTGCCTCAAAGGACCTAGAGCATGTCCTTTTCACTATTACTGTCAGATTTGGGTTCTTCCTTTTCCACACCCTGAAGCTAAAATGGCCTTTCTAAGCCTGCAAAACTTTGGCCCTTGCAGGTCACGGAGTGCAGAACAATTTGGGGGCTACTCTTTCAAACTGGGGAAAAGAGACAATTAACCATTCTCCCTTTAGGTCTCGATGTCTGGAGAAAGACAAATGAGAGAGTTGACATTATTTTAATATTTATATAGAAGATAAATATGGGTATATAAAAATATATCTTCTGTCATCGCATAATGAGGACTTGATTTTCTATATGTCCTGTAGTTATCCTGAGTTCTTGACTGGATTTTGTGCTGACGCGCTGGCTGACTCACAGGCCTTTGCTGTATATTCTACTCTGCTGTCTGAACAGTGGAGCAGTTCACTGGGACTGGTGTGTGCTGAAGGAAGTTAATGTAAGTATATCTGTAAGACACTTGGATCACTTACCCATCACTGATTTCTCTTTGCTGCATTCAATTCCTTTGGGATACTAAGAATACTCAATGGAAGGTCAGGGTATTTGGTAAGACTAGCATTCACAAAAATCATCTTACTGTCCTACATATGACTTAGTACACATTCTTAGTACAGTTGACAAGGCCCAGTGTGTAATTTATATGTCTGTATTGGTAATCAGTCAAAACAGATCAATAATTTATTTTGGACCCAAGGTCTTGGCTAAAATTCTTCTTCCAGTGAAGCTTTTTTGACAGCTTATGAATTGTGTACAAAATATGCTGAATAACATTGAGTATCATAAACACCAGAAGTGAAAGAGCAGTGACTTTCTGAACCTGTTTAAAAATGACATTTTCTAACTACTGATCATATTTTTAGATGTAATATATACATATGGGGAGAAAGTGAATGTGCAGTTTTCTTTGCTAAGCAAGACACATAGAACTGACCATTACGCCACCCTTCTGCATCTTGTGCTTCTGAGAAGTTAATAGATGAGAAATTTTTTTCTTCATCCACATGTCTCAGAGTTTCCCGCCGAGAGCCATCTCCTTTCACTGTTGGGAACATGAATGATAAATGTCATCATCATGATGGTGAATTCCAGTCATCAACAACATGGTTCAGCAGGTAAAATTCATGCTTTAAGTTCTGTCACAGTCCTCCTTTTCACTCAGACTGTTACTGCGCCCACGATTTCAGTTAGCTGCTGTCGACCTTTTCCAAGCTCTCTAGTCATGTGATAGGAAAGAGGCTGTGCTGCTGAGCAGCAGTCCATGGTGACAGCCCTGCCTCTGAAGTTGTCTTCCTCACCCCTGCATTGCATCTCTCTGGCGTTCCACCGTAGCCCCTTTGCAGACTGAGAGGATATGGACAGGATCCCATCGAACGACTTATTAGTAAGGACTTGGCTGAAAGCAAGTTAGGGCATGTATAATTCATATTGACATCATTGAACTTTGGACCAGGTCCAGGTAGCTGATGGTGGCATCATCGGTCACATGGCCTTGCTTTCCCTCTGTAGCTCTACTACCTGACCAGCTGAACAAAGTATGTATGAGGTGCACAAGTGTTGCTACTCTGATGGTATTAGTAAGGAGAACTAACATGCGAAGGGCATCAAACTGTCTAACTCCTATTGATTCCATCATGATTTCAGTGGGAGTTAAGGTGCCTAAAAACCTTGTAGATCTGGAGCAGGGTGAGTATGCTGGCAACACAGAATAGCTGCAGGAGAGCAGGAAATTGAAGCTGGAGGCACTAGAGACATGGGCTCTTCTTTATTTCAGCCTGCTCTTTCCAGGCTTGTCTTAAAAAGTGAGCTTGAATGGTCATTGTGTGTGTGTACAGGGTATCTGCCTGCCTTGAGTTACTAGCTGAGGTTTAGCTTGACAGGATATTTTTGAGGGAGCAGTCTTGAAAATTGTGTGATTTTTTTTCAGCATTGGTGGGGACAATATATTTCACTTCTGAAGGAAGCAGGAACAGCTCTAATAAAGAATGTTCTGATGGGTTTAGGCTACTCTAAATGAGTAGGAAATATCCTGTGAAGTCAATAAACATTTTAATTCTGATGGTGGTTTGGGGGGGGGTAATTATAGCAGATTCAGCAAATGCTTAAATGCTTCATGCCTTTCGACACTTCCTACAATGAACAATGCATGGTTTCCTCTGAAAGGTAACATTGCTTATTGTCAGATGCACATGTCTTGCGGGTAACTATAAATAGAGTTATATTTATATGGCTACATTTTTATCAACAGACTTGCAGACTAGAACACCTAAGTTTCTCCAATAACCATTTCTTCCTGTAAGGATACTTTCCATTTATCCTCTGACATTCTACTGATCTAGTTTACATATTTCCTCTGCTGCTAGTAATTGAGATACTGAAGGTGAAAATCATGACACAAGATTCAAAACAAATCATCTAATTAAACCTCTAGGTGGCCATCAAAAATCTTGTTTCAAATGCCTTTCCACTGTGCAAAAATGAACAGATCTTCATTGTGACATTCAGCTTCGATCAAATGTCATATCTGGGATTCCTTGTGCACAGCAGTATTTTCATAATAAGAGCTATCATAATGCTGTGGCTAACACTTTAAACTAGCATTAAATGAAAGTCTATGGGCTGGATGCATTTCACACTGGATAGTATATCTTGCCATTCTCTGGAAGATGGAAATTTTAAACTAACAGTACATGCTTAAATAGTGCTTTGGCACCATCTAGATATTAATTTCATTCTGACATTGACTTCCTCTGTGGAATTCTATGAGTTACTTAAACTCCCTTGATTTTTCCCTTGATTTGTTTATCTTTAAAATAGGGATAATGCTATTTATCCCCTTCCAGAGAATAGAGTTCAGATAAAACAGGATTATTATTGTACAACTTCAGAATCTGTGATATTGACAGCATGATACAAACTCATCTGTGATTTTGAACTTCTGTTAAATGACAGTATAGCATATTTTACTTCTCCTATCTTCTGGCTCTTCAGTTAAATTATATAGTTTTGTCTGTAATAATCATTCTTGCCTGGCTTCAACAAAAATAGAGGGAATCTTTGTTTTTTTAAAGACAATCTCAATATTAATGTAACTTACAAAAAATACATATATATGAATACACTCACATATACAAACCCACACCTAGTCAAATTCATAAAAACATGATATGTAAATCTTCAGCCTTGCAAGCACAACTATAGAACCCTCAAAGAAAACAGCAAAAAAGCAAAACTGTATTTGCAACCTAGTTAAGTGGGAAAGTTCAAAACTTTGGATGATGATCTGAATATTTTGACCTCATGAGTCAGCCATTTAATGCACTACAGCCTTTAGTCTTCCTCCTTCAGCTAGCTTTCTCCTGCAATAACTCAGTAATCTTTCCACCTGATGCTGATTTCTCCTGGGTCATAGGCCCAGTTATCTATTTGGCATCAGATAATATCATATTAGAAAATGTAGCTACTAAACAAAGATAAGTATGACCTGGAATTCTACACTTAGATGCTTGCTTAAATTTAATCATGTAGGTAGTCTTATTCTCCATCAGGACTATACAGGTCAGCCAAAGGAATACCTTGCTGAGTAGGTCAGTATGGATGCCTTTCCTATCAATATTTTTTACTTATTTTAATGCCAAAGACATTGCCATCATCAACCATGAAAATTAGTCAAAATCTTCAGTTTTAAGTAATTAAGTGTATTCTTTTGCTCACATCCAAAATTTATATATGATGACAGAAAAGTCATTTAGAGATTAAATACAGGGAGAGGTGAGGTGAGGCTAGGAGAGGAGAAGAGAGGAAAAAAAGACAAGGAGTAAGGCAAGATGTGAGGGAGGGGAAGGCAGAAGGAAAAAGGTTCTAAGTTTAGGACTTGTGTTAAGATAGGTAAGTGAAAAAGCTTTACTGTTCAGTATCAGCTCTGCTCTGCTCTTAATCTGTATTCGTCTTCATCTTGTATGTGTCAAATATCAGTATGCATATCAGAATCAGATATGAAGAGCTGTATATCTCTCAGTTGTTAATTCTGTTTTTTTCAAATGCTTTATGGCGTGTGTGTATGTGTGTGCAATTCCACCTATACTGATGGGACTAATTATAAATATAAAGTTTGGTGCATATGTCAGCATTTGCAGGGTTAGGGATTCATTCTGTTTCTTTAAGATCCAAATTAAATTACTGAAGTAACCTGCAAAGAGGTCTCTCAATTGTAAGTAAGCTATTTTTGTTAAAAATCAAGATGTACATACTTCTGTTTGCAGAAGCAAAATGAAAAAGTATTTATCTTCATTTTTATGAAGCAGCAACCCTTAAAACTGAAAGTGCATGCTTTCAAAGGGCAGTATGCTTACCATTCTTCTAGCTCCTTAGCAAAAGCACCACATCTGAGTTTCAGAGCTCAGATATTTCCTTTTGAAGAAACTAGTAATGGAGGGGAAGAGAAGCAATTCTTTGAATATACTTGTTTCTGTTAGATGAAAGGAAACTGAGTATTCAACTGCCGATGGATTTTGGGAATTAAACACAGATGAGGCTTGCTGACAATCTGCATTACTTTTGGGTGACAAGAAAAGCCATTTGCTGAGAACAAATGTGATAGGAAAATGCTAGTTTTAGTGTGAAGTAGCTGTCAGGGCCTAGAGGCCAGCGAGATTCATGATGCTGTGGCAGTTGCAACAGAGTCCATAAAAACATAGAATCTAGGGATACTTTCCAGGCCAAAAGGAGCTGTTGGGTTTTATTTATTTTCTGTATGTCACAGTCAGCTATGAATCTCTGCAGCTTGATGTTCATGTTGCTTCTTTCCAAATGAAGGGAAAAAAGGAAAACAATCAAGGTAATTGCATGAAGCACATAATACTGGTAGATGAACACAGCTTATGAAGCGAGGAATAAATGTTAAATGTGTAGTAAGCAATGAACAATATGTCATCAGAAGTAGTTCCTGAATAGCATGATTGCATGTGAGTATTTGGCCAGAGTGGTTTAAGGCTTCTTTGAGGGAAGATATGCCTGCTGGTTTGCTGGATTCATTATGCCCATGTGCCCCTGTTCTCTTTCCAGGGCTACTTGTATTTCTTTCATGTTGCCATTAAGTCAGCTAAATACTTCATTTCCCCTCTTTTCTCTTTTATCTTTCCCCTTTCTCCACCTATTTCCCACTCACTCTGTTAAATCATCTGGTTAAAATGAATCTTTATGAAACCCATTGAAATGCCATTATGTTCATATCTGATTTATTTTTCATGAAATAGGCTTTTCTGTTCTCTGGTGCTACTCAATCTATATAAACTGGGTATTTTAGTCAATGAAAGTTTTTATGGTTTCAGCAAATCAGACTAAAGAAGAATGCAACATATTAGTGAGGTGAGCCATGCAACATTATGAGATACTTCCCTTAGGCTCCCAGATGTGAAGCAGATCCACAGAGCTATCATATTTGATTGATACAGTCATATTTGAAATGAAATTCAAAGACGAGCAAAATGAACGGACATCAGATTAAAGGCTTTTCTTATGTAGGCTGAACATATTTCTGTCAAAAACTGAATTTGCCTTTCACTGGAAGGCTTTTTAAATGCATGGCCAGCAGAGCGGTCTTCACAATTAATAAATATCATACCTATGTGTATATGCAGCTGTCTATAATAGTGTTGATTCTAGAGATAGCTTTAGAAGTCTCATTTTATGTCAGTAAAGACAATGGAAAGTTTTATTGCACATTTGTGATGGCAATAACAATGAAGTACATCTCTACGGTGTGAGTCTTGATATGGCATTTTGACCAAAGGAATTGCAATATGCAAACTGACTTCAGAAATTGTATGATCTCTTTGAATGGCCTGGCATATCATAAAACCCAGTAACAACTTTGTATCAGGTGTTTAAAAACAGAGGAGCTGAACACACGTATGAACATCATCTCCTAGGACTGTGTAACCAAGCATTTAAAATATGATTTCATTTTATCAATATTTGCAGAAGGCAGTTTATCAACTAATTATGAATAAACAGGTGTTTCTTTGTCTTTCTAAAGTTCTATTTAGATTTACTTTCCAATACTTTGAGCATGCTGTCCCCCCTTCCAGCAAAGCCTGCTTTCTCTCTTTGCTTTTGGGTTTCTATGGTCTATGGATTTATCGAGGATGCCAGGAAAAGCAGTCAGAAGCTAATCAGCCTGATCCTTTGCTTTTCTCCACAGCCCAGGTAGCTAAAAAATAAGATATAATACAAGGCATTTCCTTTCCTGGGACTCGAGAACCATCATGAGAGCTGTGAATAGAAAGGTTTTGTGATCTTCAGTTATGTTAATGTTATACATAGGCAAAAAATAAACCCAAGCATGGTATACATATCAGAGGGGGAAAATTCCTACTTATTTTACTGATTGGGCTGGTAGCATCTCAGGATATTTTCTGTGTTCATTCTTGAGTCATCAAATACAAGCAAAAGTTGTGATTCTGAGAAACATGGTGTGTTTAAAATTGCTTTGGAGCTGACATCATATTACAGCTCTGTCTTAACAGGATGACTTCACTAGTGTTAAATCAGGATAGCTTCTCAAATAAAAGAATCATGACAGTCAGAAAAGCAGATTTAGTGGTATAAAAGCATAGAGTGTCCACGGGAATGTTTTGTGTGCAATTGGCTTGGGAGATGAAGAACATATTGCCTGACAATACCTGTTGACAATGGAAGGGAAGCTTTGTGGGACACAGGAGTGTGTTACTATCAGAACTGGCAGAACGAGCTTGGAGATGCAACCAGTTCCTCTCTTTTTTCTCCTGTTCCTGCTTCATAGATTGCAGTGCTCAGGTGTTGCAGCTTTAACTACATCTAAATTAGATTGTTTGCTGGTACATATAGCTATTCCACTGGAATGTCAATTCCTGTGACGTTAGACTAATGCCATGTTCCTACAAATATTTCTACCCATACATAACTTAGAGCTTGTGAGTAGGTCATTCAAGCCGAAAAATTTCCATATATATTTATGTTTTAAAGCAAGAGTTCCCAAACTGGTACTATCTCATGCCAACACAAATACATGATACAATTTGGAGTCATTTTGTGTCATGGATATGGAGATGCTTAGAGCCCCAACATCAACTACCTCAAGGATATCTTTGGCCTTTGTGCCAAAATGCATCATTTAGCAGCTGTAAAAAGCTGGAATTAATGCCAAAAGCTGGAACTGCTCCTGAATCCTTGCAAGAGGGGGGTGTAAGGCTGGAGGTGTGGCTCTCACTGTATGAGCAGCTGCTGCTGCTGCTGCCAAGGCAGCTATTTGCTACTAGCACCATAGGTTTGGGAACTGTGTGGTAACAACACAGAGGAAGACTAGGGAAAACGTGGGCCCTTTGCTGAATGGGGTGGGTGTCCTGGTGACGAAGGATGCAGAGAAGGCAGAGTTACTGAATGCCTTCTTTGCTTCAGTCTTTACTGCTCAGGCCAGCCCTCAGGAGCCCCAGACCCTGGAGGCAAGAGAGAAAGTCTGGAGAGAGGAAGACTTTCCCTTGGTGGAGGAGGAGTGGGTTAGAGATCATTTAAGCAAACTTGACACCCACAAATCCATGGGCCCTGATGGGATGCACCCACGAGTGCTGAGGGAGATGGCGGATGTTATTGCTAAGCCACTCTCCATCATCTTTGAAAGGTCATGGAGAACAGGAGAGGTGCCCGAGGACTGGAAGAAAGCCAATGTCACCCCAGTCTTCAAAAAGGGCAAGAAGGAGGACCCAGGGAACTACAGGCCAGTCAGCCTCACCTCCATCCCTGGAAAGGTGATGGAGCAGCTCATCCTGGAAGCCATCTCCACGCATGTGGAGGAAAAGAAGGTGATCAGGAGTAGTCAGCATGGCTTCACCAAGGGGAAATCATGCCTAACCAATCTGATAGCCTTCTATGATGGAATGACTGGCTGGGTAGATGAGGGGAGAGCAGTGGATGTTGTCTACCTAGACTTCAGCAAGGCTTTTGACACTGTCTCCCATAGCATCCTCATAGACAAGCTCAGGAAGTGTGGGTTAGATGAGTGGACAGTGAGGTGGATTGAGAACTGGCTGAATGGCAGAGCTCAGAGAGTTGTGATCAGTGGTACAGAGTCTAGTTGGAGGCCTGTAGCTAGCGGTGTCCCCCAGGGGTCAGTACTGGGTCCAGTCTTGTTCAACTTCTTCATCAATGACCTGGATGAAGGCACAGAGTGCACACTCAGCAAGTTTGCTGATGATACAAAACTGGGAGGAGTGGCCGATACGCCAGAGGGCTGTGCTGCCATTCAAAGAGACTTGGACAGGCTGGAGAGGTGGGCAGAGAGGAACCTCATGAAATTCAACAAAGGGAAGTGCAGGGTCCTGCACCTGGGGAGGAATAACCCCATGCAGCAGTACAGGTTGGGGGTTGACCTGCTGGAAAGCAGCTCTGCTGAGAAGGACCTGGGAGTGCTGGTGGACACCAAGTTAAGTATGAGGCAGCAATGTGCCCTTGTGGCCAAGAAGGCCAATGGTATCCTGGGCTGCATCAGAAAGAGTGTTGCCAGCAGGTCGAGGGAAGTGATTCTCCCCCTCTACTCAGCCCTGGTGAGGCCACATCTGGAGTACTGCGTCCAGTTCTGGGCTCCCCAGTACAAGAGGGATGTGGCACTACTGGAGCAAGTCCAGCGAAGGGCCACAAAGATGATTAGGGGACTGGAGCATCTCTCTTATGAGGAAAGGCTGAGAGAGCTTGGCCTGTTTAGCTTGGAGAAGAGAAGGCTGAGAGGAGATCTTATCAATGTGTATAAGTATCTGAAGGGAGGGTGTCGAGAGGATGGGGCCAGACTCTTTTCAGTGGTGCCGAGCGACAGGACGCGAGGCAATGGGCACAAACTGAAACACAGACACTTCCATCTTAACATGAGGAAAAACTTTTTCACTGTGAGGGTGACAGAGCACTGGAACAGGTTGCCCCGAGAGGTGGTGGAGTCTCCTTCTCTGGAGATATTCAAAAGCCGCCTGGATGCAATCCTGTGCAATGTGCTCTAGGTGACCCTGGTGGAGCAGGGGGGTTGGACTAGATGATCTCCAGAGGTCCCTTCCAACCTCAGTGATTCTGTGATTCTGTGATTCTGTGATTAGAAACCTGTGGCTTGGAAAACACACAAGTGTTTGTAGAATCAGGGTCTTAGTGCTGGAAGGGTGCCCATGAGTGGTAAAATTATTTGCCAACACATGTGTTGATTAATTTTTCTGCCAAAGATGCTGAAATCATAGGCAAGTTACTAACAGCAGACTTGACAAATCTGAGTTACTGCTAGCTTCTTGATCAAGCCCCTGTATATAACAAAATATGAAAGCAAGGGCTGGAGGCAGGCCAAGAGAGGAGCTGCATGATTCAGACTTTCACACCACATCAGGCACTGCTACAGTTCCTGTTTTTTGGACCATCAGGAGCTACTAGGAACTGCTTCTTCTCACTTCCCTCTTAAATTCACCTTTGCTTAAGCAGATCCTTAATTTTAAAGCAGTTCATTAAAGCATGGCCCAGAATATCCAGATTTTCCAGACTTAATAATTACACAGTATTGTTTCTGATATATTTTAAAAATAGATATGCATAAAGGGTCAAAAATTGCACAATTATAAGGAATTATTTACTTTAGAAAAAATCTTTTTTTCCTTTTTCAGAAAAGCTGCAATATATATTCAGTTCTCTAAATAAAAAAGTTGTTAAACAAATGTATGCCTACATTTTTGTTTCTCATGGGACTAATAATGCATTTTGTATACAAAAATTAATTTAACACTTCTGCACTTTATTTAACCAACTGAGATTATTTCAAGAAAGAGTGATTGCAGTTTGTGATATTAACAATTCTTCCAAAGAGGTGCTGATTTTGGAATAGCGAAGATTTTCATTTAAATTAAGCTTACTGCTAGTATCCTTCTAGAGCAGCCTACAATGAATTAATAGTAGCTCCTGACGGTCTGAAAAATGTAAACTTAGGTTAAATTTTGTCACATGGCTACTGATAGGTCACATTCTTTTAGGTTTTGCAGAGATTTTATATTTTAGAAACTATCTGAGAAGCAGAGGTGCTTAAAATTGCCATGGCCTGGGAACAGCGGGATCACTGCCTGGAGATAGGACGATTGTGCTGGTGTAGAGGCGAGTGTCCTACAACCCCAAGAGCTTCTTGCTGAGACAAACACAATTCCTGCTGGTTTAGCTGCTGCCCTGCATAACTAATTGGTGGCTGTGAAAGCAGCTTTGCTTATGCAGCTTTGAATCTAGTAAAGATCATATCAAGTTTAGTAAGCCTAAGTCTAGAAACCAATGATGCATAATCCTTCTTTTGAAACAACATTTTACAGTATGTTTGAAACGTGACACTGTGAGACAGCCTTTCTGTAAGAACAGCTGTCTAGGGTCAGATTGAAGATCTGTCTTTACCAGTGGTCACTTACAGGAGCCTATGGAAAAGTGCAAGTACAGGATGAATATTAGTGTATTCTCTCTTGGAAACCTAAAAATACTTTCCAAAGCTCCAACAATTACTAATTCAGGCACTTCTTCAAGCACTGGGGATATCATTTGATATTCAACATGTTTCAGTGGATTCTTTTTTTCCTCCATCAACTTGTTCTGTTGCCTTTCAACCCCCTAGAAATTTTAAGCATCCACTACATCTTCTGACAAGAAATTCAGCAGCTTAATTGTACACTGTATGAAGAAGAGACTCTTTTTGTTTGTTTTGAACTTGTCACCTCCAAGTTTTTCTTGATGTTCCTTTTTTTTTTTAACTGTAAAAGATAGTGAATAATTATTCCCTACTCATCAGAATTTCAAGTGTGTGGCTTTCAAGTAATAATTTGAGAATGCAAGTCATCTATATAATAGAAGATATGTTTCAATTTGCTGATGAACTTGATCATGAACTTTTTGAATGCACTTATGCATTTTTCAGTTTGGGTGACTTACTAAACCTGTAAATGCCAATTGCAGATATTCTGAAAATAATCAGTAGACTTCCCTGTGTTATTAAACATTTTCAAATACAGACTAGATTAATTGGTAATGTTAATAGGATTAAACACAACTAAAATCTATAATATTTTCTTTGGTGAATGTGATTCATCCAGATCACCTCATTCAAATTTGTCTTTGTCTTTGATATAGGCATGACTTTCCTGTTAATGATGCAAAGATCTAAATCCTGCCTTTGCTGTACAACCATTTTTTCTAGCCTTCTCATGCTTAGATTACCAAGGCATTTTCTTAAAGGTACCAAGGAAATCACACAGATAAATCTCTGGAAAAATGGAAGAAAAGGGAAGAAAAATGTTAGTGAGATGTGAAGATTTCCTTTTGAAGTTCAAACTATTAAAACTGGCCCGCCAGAAAACATTCTAAAATTTCATTGTGCAAAGATTGAGTGTGATGGGAAGAGAGGGGTTTGAATTTTACAAATCTCACTGTTTCATCAATATCTGTGGTCAGGTCATGAGATTTGTATATGTTAGGTTGTTTTTCTCCCACCCTATTCAATCTCACCAGAGTCAAAAGAAGACTCAAGAAAGATTCAAGGAATTCAACATATGCAGTGTCAGAATCTGAACCCCCCCAGACTGATGACCTGTCAAACATGTAAATGCTTATTTAAAAAAAAGCTCAAATTAGGTGTTTCAAAGTTATATTTAAAACAACTCTCAACTTCTTTATTAAACCTAAAGTCTCTCATAACCCCAGCTGTCATCTGCAGGAAGCAGATGCTCTTAAAAACCATGGATATTATATCAACTTAAAAATATTCTCTTAAAAAAACAAATCAGTTCTTTAACAATTATAAAACATGACTATGCAAATATATAAACCAAATTAGTTGATATTCTCCCATGCCTTTAGCATTAGCCCCAAACTAAACTGCATTCTATCTATCCTGCTTAAAAGTCTCCTGAAAAACAGGGGACTATAATAGTATGCCCCTAAAGTCTGTAAACCAGGATTTGCTAAGCTGATCTGCAGTATCAGTATCCATTTCCACCCTGTTGAACTTGAGAGAGGTTGAAATTTTAATTTTGTGTTTGTTGCACAGCAGCATTTTAAATCCCTACGTCAGCTAGCAAAGCTTCTTATGAACTAATGAAGTTAATTAGAATCACAGACTATAAATGGCTAAACCTTAAGAAATACATTTCTAGCTTCTGTTTAGGGCATTTAACAATACTACTAACCCTAAGTAGCTGTTGCCAATGAACAGCCACAAAGTCCTCCATAACTCCTTTTTCTAGAAATGCAATGGGTTTTATGTTGTTATTTTAAATATTCTTTTCCAGTAATGAAGATTTCTTTACAGAAAATGCATATTCTAGTTAGCAATCCTAAGTGAAAAAAGTGCTCTACCACATCTATCACATATGATCAATCCAGATGGTTAGAACATATGGCAACAGTGAAGTTGTCACTGCAGCGCCTTTGAGTACACAAGTCACGTGCCTGAACAAAGATATCGCCGTCTTTACTGAAATGACCTTTGTGGAAGCAAGCAGAATTTCCCTCTGGATATCATCTGCTATTTTGGCTCACTATATGCCACCAATAAACTGGCTTCAAAGCCAAAAATACACCAAGAGAGGGCTTCCTCAGGAGACTTTATTAGATAATTATTTTGAATGCTTCTGGCCAGGAGAAGTCTAATGAAGACAGATGGCAAAATGGAGGACTCTCTTACAAGAGGAAAGAATTTTTTTTCTTGCTCTGCTGGATTGCCTCTCCATTTCTGGAGAAGATTTAAGGACATTCCCCACGTAGAGAAAGAGCTTCACAAATGTTGCAAAACATTTCCAAATCTCCCTAATGGTGCAGTGTTTTTTCATAATTTTAGCATTATCTCTTTTTGTATATTTTTATTGGGGTGTGTTTCTAGCGGGAGATATTAACCATACTGGGCTGTGTAAATGTGGGAGACGGGAATATTATCTCCATTTTATGAGTAAGAAGGAAAGCACAGATTAAGTTCTTTAGATAACACGGTGCTTAAGCATATGAGTCATTTTAAATGTGTGAGATGCCAGAAGGAAAACTAATGAATGCCAAGTAATTTAATCCTAGCTGTACTGAAAACAGGAGTTCAAACACAAAAAGTAAAGCAAATTGCAATGTCTCTCTGCAAAGCCAGTTCAGTGGTGGAACGGCCACTAATTTAGTCATGTGCCTGAAGAGCACCATGCAGTATAATCACAACTAGTAACTCTATTTATGTTACTGAGACTGCACTACTATAGGGTGATTATCCTGTCTCTAAAATATTTGCATTGTCAATGATAAAACACAGTGACTGTCACTGTAGGTTGCAGACTCTTGTTCAGGCGTGTGAGTCCAATTTGGTATGTCATCTGTAAATGAAGAAATGATGAGCAGGAACTGAAGCAGTCCTAAAGTCTGCATAACAAACAAGCAGGCAAACAAAAGCTGAGTTGTTGCATGGTTTTAAGGATCAACTAGGACTCACACTACTGAAAGAAATAGGAGAGAGTTACCAATAGTCATTCTTTTTTCAGCTCTCAGTATGCTTCTTAGAGTATGAAAGGTTTGAGCTTTGGTTGTTTCTTGAAAAGAAAGGGCAAAGCAAGGCTAACCTTACCGTTTGGTCTGTGACTCTGGTAACATCTCCCCTCATTTCTTTGGGCCTGAAGAGGAAAACCTTTCTTCTTATGTTTGGAATCATTCCAGAAAATAAATGTTCTACCAATACCTTTTCTTAAAATATTATTTGGTATTAAATCAGCATCTTTTCTTATTTTGGAGCAACTCTGCTTTATTATTGGCTGCTGATCACGTGCCTCCTGTCTTTAAAATTTCTGTAGTGTATTCACAGTTAAGATCTACTACAATTTATTCTATATGGAAACCTCCTGATGCTAAGTCTATTTCTTTTTCGATCTTGAAATAGCACCATGAACACAATTGCTTAGAAAAACTTCCCTGGAAAATGTATTCAAAATATAGCATAAGAGTCATGTTGAGATTTTATACATTTTTATGTTAGCATCAGCATTTAATTATTTACAGTATTGTTTTTTCTAGTTGGTGATAATTGATATAGTTAGTAGGACTTGTATATGAGATATTTAGAAATCCAAGTTTATTTAATTCCATTTTTAAAAATTCCAGCTATTTTAGTGTAAGACTGTTAGCTGAATTGAGAGTATTATTAAAGTTTGTTTTTCTTTTATTTTTCAGTTGAAACAGCATTTTAGAACCATGTGCCTCAAGTTTGTTTCTTGTAAGCTTTGGGACACAAGAAAGAATCATATCTGCACTTTGGTTTGCAGTAAATGCATAATTTCACTGTCCTGAATTTTGTAGTCTCTTCTAATTGCATGAAAATTATTAGGCCTCCTTTTTTATTTGTCACCTGGGTATTTCAAGGTAATGATGCCAGTTCACGTGCCAGCGCTGTAACAGGGAGGATTTTGCAGGTGTGTGAGGCAAACCTAAATTAAAATAAAGGCTTGTCAGCTAGATAATTATGTACTAATATTTTCTCAGACCTCTTAAGTCTTATGCATGCCAAGGCATCTATTTCTTAAAGCAATAATACTAGGTCTGCATTTACATTTGCAGTATTTCAAATCAGTCTGCTTAAGCACAGGGTTCTCAATGGACTGCGCAGATTTTCCTCTAGTCCATTTTGAATAGTTTTCCAAGTTTGTGATAACATTATAAATGGCAGTGCCCCAAGATCTGACTGTGCCTTGTGGTTTGTGTGTGACAGCTACAGCCTGGCACCCAGGGCAATAACTCTGAGCACACACTCATAAACCCTGGAGGGGACATCAGCTCATGCTTTATACATGCCTGTAAGTGCTGCTCTGAATCAGGGCCACAGATTTTAAACATTAAACGAAACATTAAACGAAAGTATCCCAAAAATCATTGACTAATATTGGTGTGAAAACAGGTGAGATGATAGGGACACAGTGTTGTATTTAACTTTGCTTTGTTTTGTTTTGTTTGGGGGTTTTTGTATTCCATGACTTGAAAGCCTGGAAAATTAACAGTCGTTTAATACAAAACTCAATTGCTCAAACACCTACATTCCTCCATGTTGGCATTATGGATATAATTATTACTTAATGGTTATGTTTGATACTAATAATAGTTCCACTGATCAAAAAAGGGCTATCCATAAACAACTCTTAAAATATCTTTTCTAATAGAGAGTAGACACTTGTCATGTTTTAAGATTGTTGTACTCTGCTGAAAACGTGGCTGATGATAGAAGTTTGTCAGCCAGCAGAATTTAAACCCCTTATTTATAAATGTGGTAATACCAGGCTTTATAAATGCAAGGTACCATCTCTGCCTGTAGTCAAATGGGCTGCAAATGGCTGCAGCTACTTTAGTTTTTCACCCCCAAGTTACTGTTATCTTCAGTCTTATAAAAGTAATGTTGATAGTTTAACTTACTACCTAGTTCTTATCATAAAGTGCAGTTTCAGTTACTTTTAATTTTCCCGCACCTTAGCATTGGTAGTGAAATATGCTGTGTCGAGCCTCTGCTCAAAATGAATTGTTTGAGGGACTTCCAAGTAAACCATCTTTTAAAATGATTAAAAAGAAATTAACCACTTCGTTGAAGGGATCTGGCATGTTGATTTTTATTTAGACCCCTTATATCATTAGGAGGCTGCCTACTGTCTTGCCATGCAAACTTGACTGTGTTGAATGTCCTGGAAAAAAGGATTTATCAGCAGATTGCTGTTTTGGCAACGAATTGCCTGAATTATCAGGAGATTTGGCTATATTTAGCATACTTCATCTCCTGGTTTGTGTGCTTCTGGGTTCTACCGAGGCACCATCACCTCTGTAACGCTAAACTTCGGCAACCTGTCGTAAAAGTGCCTACAGGGAAACTGTACTACATCATTCAGTACTTGTACCGTAATGCAGACCCTCAGGGTCTCATAAGCAATTTGAATTCTGACACATTCTGAATTCCACAGGCTTAAGTGTCTAACAGTAATTTGCTGGTAACAATGTATTTTTTTCTCACACAAGGTTTGTTTTGGCTATCTCACTTAGGTCCTGAACCAGAGAAAATTCCCGCCCTGAAATTTAACTGTGATCAATAGGACATGAGTCCATGCAGCACCAAGCTCTTTATTAGGCATGGCATGGGTCATGTCCCAGGCTTTGTATATTCACAAGTTACGGGAAAAGATCTGCTGCATCCATGAAGCTGATAAAACTAAAAAACCACATGATTTACCTCCTTGGATAAATAGACTAGATGAACTACTCTAAAGCATTTATTGCTTTAGCCTTCAGGTATTTAGCAGATGCTAAGCAGCAAAAATTTAATGTTTCTTTCTCTTCTGGCTATTTTCTCTCCAAACTATTAAAGTAAATTAAAAAAAAAAAAGGATTCTATTATTTTTGATAAAATAAATGTAACATGGACAAGAGTCATAACTCAGAGGCATGTGTAGGCATTGCTTCCTGTTTTTAGCAGTTAATAATAAACTGTAAAAAAAGTGTTAAGATGTTCATAAAAATCCTTCTGGAATCTCAAACAATTTTTTAGACCACAAACTTGTTGATGTATGTTACAAAGTTAGTGGATAACACTCCTGGCTTTGAAGCCTGTGCAGCCAGATGGGAGACAGCCTGACCTTAAAAAAGTCAAGAGTACTGGCAAGAAGAAATGACTTTGGGGGAGCCATCCAATAGGGAAAGTGACCAGACCTGTACAAGTAAATCTTGTAATATGATTACCATTTTTGGAGTTTGAACAAAGTCAACATAAAAGATGACAAAGCTTATTAAAGAGAAATGAGCCTTTAAAAACAGACATGTGAACAGAAATTATGAGAGAGAGGGATCCTTATTACTGTTGATGAAAAGCGCATATATATTGTCAATGAAAAACTGGGAAGCTAAGTTCTGTTCTGACTAAAGTGAATAGAGGTCTGTCCAAATGTTGGAACATGCTTATTCTAGGCCTGAGTGGTCTGAAAAGGGAAATATGTAGCTAAGCAGGATCTGGTCCAAGATTTAGCATAAAATTAACATTCCCCTCATAAATACTAGTTCTCAGTATCCCTATATTTTTTAATGTATCAGTTGCAAAGAAAGTGAGAGCCCACGTATTCTGCAATATCTTTAAATGATGAGCATCAATTAGGAACCATTTCAAGGTAGATAAAATTATGGATTATGCTGTGATATCAGTACCTTCTCCACCAGCTTCACCGACCCTGATTTGCAATGGGATTATCTTGAAACATCGATGTTACAACATATCCCAGTGTTCTGACAACCAGCTTGTATTGTGGTATTCGTGTCGGTGCTGAACTGTTTAACAGTGCTTGCTGCAATGCTCCATGCCTCCAGCTATATCTAACATATGAAAGCGTACAATCAGATCTATCTATTTTAGTAAAGAGCAATTAGGAGATGCTGAGTAGATGCCTACTAGAAGCATTATGTATGCAGATGTGACTAACAGTCTTTCTAGTAATGAACCATGGATAAATGCCTACTGATGAGCAGACTGCAGAATCCAAATGGTTTTAGATAGACTATGCTAATTAGATAGACTAAATGCTTCCAATTCTGCTTCTAGTATTGGTGTAAGTCAGAGTAAAAATCTGATTTCTAAAAGAAAGTTGGCGGTCCCAAAATAATAAAGACCCTGGCAGCTGGGACTGTTTTTCAGCATATTCTACCTGCCTCCAAAAGTTGGTGTTAAAATAGACAAACAGGAAAAGATCAGGATTTGTCTCCAGTGTCCAGATAGGGAACTGGAGAGCCAAAAGACTAAATGTTCTTGGTCAAGTTCTATCTGGAAATCAGTAGTTGAGCTGAAAACTGAACTCAGTTCAGCACCTGTGCCTCAGCCCATCGCCAGAAGAGGCTGGTCCCTCCATCCAGAAAGGAGATGTCAGCAAAGGTGCTACAACTGCTAGAAAAAAAGGCAAGCTCTGAAAGGACTTTTGATATGGCCAGAGGTATATTGCAAATGATTCCAAATACGGAGAGGAAAACTAGCTAAAACAAGGGCAAGACAATGAAGTTGTCTTTATAGAGTGGAAGTAATTCTGCTGATACAGTCAGCTCTCAGGAATTCCAGTTTCATAACTGAAACTTTGTGGTGTTAAAAATGTAAGGCAGTATGGAATTATAATGCTATGTAAGAGACACAGGGTAAATTTAGGTCTAATTTTTGCATGTGCCCCACAGGATGTGAAATGCTTTGCAGACATATTTGGCTCTTTCGTGCCTGCAGCAAGAAATGTCACCTGATACTAATCCAAATGGACAGTTGCACCTTATAAAAAAGTGATCCCCAGCAATCTACTCCAAATTAAAAATCCAGTGCTTTGCATCTCAGAAGACAACACTTCCGCTACATATTTATTTCATGGGATGGAAGGAGCTGCCACACTTTTTTTGACAGTCTTAATTTCCAAGCCAAAGTGAATATGGGTGTTATATTTTGAGATTGGGGAGAAGCAAAAGAAAACAAAATGAAGGAAAGAGGAAAAATGGCAAGTCTTAGCAGTCAGCTAAATGAGTTCCTTTAAAGAGAGAATAGATTTCATATGACACCATTCCCAAGAGTACCACTATGGTTTAATAGCTTTCTCCTGTTCAGTGGAAGCTTGTGTGCATGTTTGATTGAGTGGAAGGAGTGCAGGGGAAAAATGAGAGCACAAATGTATGTTTTGGCTGCCATACAGTCAATACAGTAATAGGTCGGCAGAAACATCAAAACACAATCAAGAGCTGTCTTCAGGGCTGTGAGTGAGCAAAATTTGTTGGGCAATCAGCCAAGGGAAAGGAGAAGAGGTCTACTGTTGTTCTTATAGCTCATCAAGAGGTGCTAAAGAAGCAAATTGAAATCTCCCTATATTGAAACTGGAATCCCTGCTGTAATCTGCATGTGCAGTTTCATGATGTGTAGTGTAACACAGCTGCCACTTACTTTCCCCAGAGGTGACTAAATGTTGGGGATGAGAAAGTTAACAGTGTATATGTAAGTAATGCACATACAGACAGTTTATAGCATGGTGCAAGAATTTTAACATTTTGAGTTTGGGGTGGATGCAATAGCCAGGAGCATTAAAGCCAAGTGTAAGTGATGCAAGTCATTGCAAGTACATGGTTATGAGAAACTTGATTTTGCAACATTACAGCTTCCATAAATGCTGCTGTGCCCTAAAAAAGAAAGTATTTCAGGAGCACCTGAGAATTTTGTGTCATTTTTTGAGAACTTTCCTGTGTAACAGATGAGGAAATAATAGTCACCAACGTTCAGCTCTCAGAAGAAACTGCCAAAGCATATATAAGCAGCTTAAAATATTATATCCACATGTGAAAGGGAGGCTTTTATAAAATTCTGTATATTTGGACCATCCAAGACTAGAAATAGACACTCCTGTTCCCTAAAGAGGTCTATAGTCCTTCCTTTCTAGTGCATTCAAGATCATATTTCTAGTTTCAATATCTGGTTTTACATTCATTATTAGTACTGGGAAAACTTTAAAATGTTAATGTTTTGATAAAATTTAACATAAAAAGTCACTATCCTTCTCAATCAGTAGAAGCTGTGAGGCACAGGCCATTTCTTGCTGTGCCTCTCTAACTTCTGAATGGCCTTGGGGCAGGAATATGCTGGATGAAGGGGTAAAAAAAATACAGGTTTAAATAGAAGTGGAAGCATTTCTGTGGCAGATTGCTTTACATGAAAATGATAGATTGCTTGAAGCCCCTTGAAGATTTGGTCTCATACAGAAGGCAAAGACCATTAAAAAGGCATTATCAAATCATCATGTGTCTCTACAACTTTTTTATATATGCCTTTATACGCTTGTGTGTGTAACAGAAACACAGGGCTCAAAAGCATCTCTTGGGTTTGTGAAGCCTAAACCATTGGTTCAGTACCAAATGATTTCTCTGAATCCCTTCATTAACTCACTGGGCACCATTTCCAAAATGGTTAGGAGTTTTGCTTTGGTATCCAGCTGGCAAAGTGTTCCAGAACATCCTTCCTTTCATGATAATGATCACCTTCAAATTCCCCGAATAACTTTATTCATGGGCAGCTCATATGCAAGTATTCTTGTGACAGCCAGTGATTTTCAGCTTTACTGAATCTGTGTCCAGGCCCATTAACATGCAGCCAGATTTGGTATGGGAGCTCCTCTGCCACTCTGAAGGGCTTTTGTATCCCTCTTTTGCTGATTGAGTGACTTGCATTTGTTTAGCAGAGAAAGCATTGTGACCTGGTAAACATTTAAGGACTTTCTGTGGATGCTTGAGGACAATTTTTACTCTGAAGACAGACATGCAATATTACAGAATCACAGAATTGTTAAGGTAGGAAGGGACCTCTGGAGATCATCTAGTCCAACCCTGCTGCTCCAGCAGTGTCAACTACAGCAGGTTGCCCAGGACTGTCCAGCTGTGTTTTGAAACCTCCAAGGATGGAGACTCCACAGCCTCTCTGGGCAACTTGTTCCAGTGTTCAACCACCCTCACAGTGAAAAAGTGTTTTCTTATGTTCAGATGGAATTTCCTGTGTTTCAATTTGTGCCCATTGCCTCTCATCCTATCACTGGATATCACTGAGAAGGGTCTAACTCCATCTTCTTTACTCCCCCCACCGCATCGGATATGTATACACAGTGATAAGATCCCCCTGAGCTTTCTCTTCTCCAAGCTAAACAGTCCCAGCTCTCAGCTTTTCCTCCTATGAGAGATGCTCCAGTTGCCGTGGCCCTTTGCTGGACTCGCTCCAGTAGCTCCGTATCTCTCTTATACTGGGGAGCCCAGAACTGGACACAGCACTGCAGATAGGGCCTCATCAGTGCGGAGCAGCAGGCAATGCTCTTCCTAATGCAGCACTGGATGCCACTGGCCTTCTTGACTGCAAGGGTACTCGCTCATGTTCAACTTGCTGTCCACCAGGACCTCTAAGTTCTGGTCAGCTGGTCAGCCCCTAGCATGTACTGGAGCATGGGATTATTCCTCCCCATGTGTAGGACTTGGCATTTCCCCTTGCTGAACTTCATGAGTTTCCTCTCTGCCCATTTCTCCAGCTTATCAAGGTCCTTCTGAATGGCAGCACGACCATTTGGTCCATCAACCATCCTCTGGGTTTTGTACCTTTTGCAAACTTGCTGAGAGGGCACTCTGGCCCAACATCCAGGTCATTAATGAAGAGGTTAAACAGTATTGGCCCCAGAATTGATCCCTGGAGACATCATTAGTGTCTGGTCTCCAGCTTGACCTCATGCTGCTGATCACAGCCCTTTCAACCTGGCAGTTTAGGCAATTTTCAGTCCAGTTCACTGTCCACTTATCTAGCCCATACTTCATCAGTTTGTCAATAAGTATGACAGGGAAGACAGTATCAAAAGCCTTGCTAAAGTCAGGGTAGACAACATCCACTGCTCTCCCCTCATCCACCAAACCAGTCATCTCATTGTAGAAGGCTATCAGGTTTGCCAAGGATCATTTCCCCTTCATAAATCCATGCTGACTACTCCCAATCACCTTCTTGTCCTTCACATGTTTGAAAATGGTTTTCAGGATTAGCTGCTCCATCACCTTTCCATGGATCGAGGTAAGGCTCATCTGCTTGTAGTTCCTGGATCCTCCTCCTTGCTCTTGAAGGAAAGAGTGACATTAGCTTTCTTCTGGTCTTCAGGAACCTCTCCTGATCACCACAATCAGACAGCTCCCTCAGCACTCATGGGTGCATCCCATCAGGGCCTATGGACTTGTGTACATCTGGTTTAGTTAAATGTTTCCTCCACTGAGGGTAAGTCTTCCTTACCCCAGACTTTCCTAATAGTCTCAGGGACCTGCAATTCCTGAAGGCCAATCTTACCAGTAAAGATGGAGTTAAAGAAGTCATTGAGTACCTCAGCTTTCTCCTTGTCCTTTGTCAGCAGGACCACTGCCTGTTCAGCAGCAGGCCCACATTTTACCTAGCCTTCCTTTTGCTGCAGATGTACCTGTAGAAGCCTTTCCTTCCCTTCATGTCCCTCACCAAGTTCAACTCTAGTTGGGCTTTGGCTTCTCTAACTCTGTCCCTGCACACTCAGATAGTGTCTCTATATTCCTCCTGGGTTACCTATCCCTACTTCCATCTTTTGTATGCTTCCTTCTTATGTCTGGGTTTCATCAGGAGTTGCTTGTTCATCCATACAGGCTTCTTGCCATCCTTGCTTGCCTTCCTGCATGTTGGTATAGACTGTTCTTGAGCCTGGAGGAGGTGATCCTTCAAAACCAACCAGCTCTCCTGGACCCTCTTCCCTCCAGGATCATTGCTGCTGGGACTCTTCCAAGCAGGTCCCTGAACAGCCCGAAGACTGCTTTCCTGAAGTCTAGGGTCTGATATTACTTTTAGCCTTTTCCTGTCTCTCAGGATCCTGAACCCCCACCATCTTGTAGTTGCTGCAGCTGAGGCTGCCCCCAACCTTCACATCCCCAACCAAATCTTCCTTGTTTGCAAGTCTGAGTGCCTCCCTCGTTGGCTCCTGTATCACCTGTCTTAGGAAGCTGTCATCAGTGCACTCCAGAAACCTACTGGATTGCTTGTGCCCTGCTGTGTTGTCCCTCCAGTGTTGTCCCTCCAGCAGATATCAGGGTGGTTAAAGCACCCTGTTAGGACCAGGGCCTGCAAACATGAGGCTTCTTCCAGTTGTCTAAAGAAGACTTCATCTACTTCTTCCTGATCAAGTGGTCATTAGCAGGCATCCATCACAAAGTCACCCATGTTGGTCTGCCTGCTAA
This sequence comes from Apteryx mantelli, assembly GCF_036417845.1. Classification (NCBI taxonomy): domain Eukaryota; kingdom Metazoa; phylum Chordata; class Aves; order Apterygiformes; family Apterygidae; genus Apteryx; species Apteryx mantelli. Next base: position 121,252,412 of record NC_089978.1, read on the forward strand.
TCATAAGCTCTTGACTGGCCCTTCACCCATCCCCAGGCAGAGCTCCATGCATTCCTGCTGCTCTCTCACATAAAAAGCAACTCCCCCTCCTTGCCTTTCTGGCCTGTCCTTCCTAAAGAGCTTGTGTCCATCCATCACAGCACTCCAGTTGTGTGATCCTTCCCACCACACCTCCATGATCTCAGTGAGATTGTAGCCTTGTGACTGCATGCAGACCACTGATTCACAGAATTGTACAGGAGAACTGAGGCTAGAAAGGACCTCTGGAGATCATCTAGTCCAAACTCCTGCTCGAGCAGGGTCAGAGTAATTCCTCCAATTTTTTACTGATGCTGCATGCTTTAGTGTAGAGGCACTTCAGAGAGGCACCCAGACATGCCGATTTCCCAGAAAAGGTACAAGAGCTTCCCCCTAATGCTGTCATATAGGCACTTACTTACTTATGTGCATATGCTTGGGGTGAGTCCCCTGCAGCCCTGTTTTGTTGATTATGAGGTCTCTCTTGTGCACATCACCCTGCGCCCTTTGCTTGCCAACCCAGTCCACCATTTGACTGTCAGTTTCTGTCTTCTTTCTTTGTCATTTCTAATTTAAAGCTCTCCTTGCCAGGTTAGCTAGGCTGTTGACAAAGATGCTTTTGTCCTAACTGGATGATCAGGTAAATCCTGTCTCTTTCTAGCAGTCCTTGATTCTCAAAGAGGTTTCCATGGTCATAAAAAAAAATAGGCTGTTGTCGACACCAGCTGCACAACCAGTTGTTGACCTGCAGGATATGTCCATGCCTCCTCAAGCCCTCTCCCCTCACCAGCAGGATCGAGGAAAAAACACCTGGGCTTCCATGACCTTGGCTTTCACCCCCATAGTCACAGCTGATATGCTCTAGGTCGTCCCTGGCCACATGGCTGCTGCTCTCATGTGGAAGAGCAGCAGGGAGTCCAAGGACCAGACAAGGCTCAGCAGTGTCTCCACAGGTCCTGGCTCTGACAGCCTGTGGCCCTGACGTATCGTCCCTCCGGAGGGTCAAGAGCTGGGATGTGCTGTGGGAGTTGCTCCAGGTGGTGCTGGGAACCCTGCCTTGCAGCATGCACCGCTGCCCCTGAGTGTATCTGTGGCATGTCCAGTCCGGTCAGCCCTGCTCTGCTAGCGGCATACATGTTGTCCCTCTTTCTTCCCCTTTGAGATATTGTCGAGTTCTACCACTGATCAATAGGAAAGCCATTACAGGAAATATAGGAAATTCTGAGTAATTTAGCGTTGAAAACAAAACAACACCCATCTTCTGTAAAACTCCTCCACTAATTATTTTCTCACATACATCTATTGGACTTATTTTCCTTTAAACTGTGGTTCTACTAACCTCTGAGGGAAAGGCATTTCACTAATATCCTAATGTAGGATATTACAGTGCAACCTTACAGCAGAATCTGCACACATGTGAAAAGGAATGTTATCCAAAGCCGTAAGCAGGTTTCCAGCTACAAAAAAACTGCCAAAACCAATGGATGAAACACCTAGAAAAAGGCTTTGAAAAAAATATCCCCAAAACATATGAAGTGACTTCACAGTGAAATATACCATAGAAGTGAAATAATATTGCAAATTAATGAACGTTTGTAGACTTCACAGTAATGATCCATTGAGATGGTTTTACCTCAGTAACAGAAATAAACTGGCTACAAGTACTTGTCAGGCATGATGAGGCAGAATAAACCTGTCTGCTAAACTCATAAGGTACTATAATGAAAGGGTTTTCACCTTCATGTCCGATAAGTTTGAATCATTGAGTAGATGTCAGAAAAACTGACACTGAGGCAACACAGCCCTATTTGGCCAAGCACTGAGGTTATTCTTTTTCATTTTAATCGCAATCTTCTCACCAGGGAGTGATGAGAAAGAATGCAAAATTCCTCAGCTTGTAATATAACCAACAAAGATTTTTCCATTCTTCTGGTTTTACACATGCAATGTAAATTATTACCAACAGTACAAGTACTTTTGCTTTTCTTCCTTTCACAAGAATAAGGCAAATTATAATGTTTAGTACCATCATGATTTTCAGAACCCCCACGTGCGTACCCTGCAACAGCCAGGACCAGGGCTTCATATGTAGACCTTACTGCAAAGTCCACGGTGTGCAATGGCTGTGTGGCCTGGAATCTGCAATTTAACTTGGATATCAAAGTGAAGTCATTTTGTCTTGCTGAGCACACAAATCTAGACTGCACATCAAACTATCAACAAAAGGTTATAGAGTACATGAGCATGGGTTATAACGATCAATCAGCACAACTGATCTGCACCAAGTGATATCTTCATGACTATTTTAACAAGCTGTACTTGAAAAAAGGGCTGTTTTCTGCAGAATAAATGAGTTGCAGGGATTCAGGACATCAGCATTCACTGTCTAGATTTGCCAGAAACTTCTCTTTTGACCAGACCATTAATAGGATGCCTGGGGGGGGGGGGGTCTAATTTAGTGCCATGAGGAGCTATCCAAAGTGATCAGAAGTCTAGCTGTACTAAGGGGATAATCCACCTATGATTCATCAGCCCTTGCAAGAAGCAATGTATAATAGCCTCAGAACCCATAGCAATCCCACCAATTTCCTTACAGCAGTTCCAATATCGATTTGCAGAGTCTGGGTGATGAGGAACAGCCAAGGAACAATTAAGAAAGACCTGTTTCCTCTTACAGTTTTCATTTACCTCTTAATGTTCTGCTAATCAAATTCAACAAAGTTTAAAACAACATCACTTTTCCAATCTTCTCATATAAGCATTTTCTGTATTTGCCATATTTAAAGTGTATCCTGAACACATTTTTTTAAAACATGGTCTTTTTAGTGTTCATTTGTTTTTCTTTTTTTGGCATTCTCGGTGAATTTAAAGAATTATGAAACTTTTCTTTTTGTTCATTATTAGCCTGACATGTGGCCTTTGTTTTCTCTAGCAAGCTGTGGGTGGTCATGCATTCGCCTGTGAGCTTTGTATGAGCTAAGCTACCAGACATGCAAGTCTGATTTTACTGAAAACTAAATGACTACCCCAGCATTTCTTTCCTATAACTGGAAAACCTCTGTTTCTCTAGCGTCACTGCAGCCAAGGAGATGTCTCTGATTCATTGACATGCCTGGGTTTTGGCTTGGGCCCCTTGCAAATGTTTTATTTAAATGGGCTTTTAACAGTTTCATATATTCAACTTTTACCAATTCTCAAGTTCAAAAAGAGTAAAAATTTTCTAGAGTTGAATTTAAATGTATCATGCTGCTGGTAAAAACATTCCTTTGATTACAGCGGCCAGCTGCAACTTTTAGTAAAATTAGCAACTATTCTGCTTTATTTTGGAAAGTGCAAGCCGGTGCTGTGCTGTTCTGAAATCCAAAACTGGAAATTAGGAACAAGTGTTACATATATAGAAAATAACTATCAAAGGTCTGAGACTTTTGGAATGATGGGGAAGAGGAAAAAGAAAAGAAAAAAATGAAACATCTACAGCAACCCCCAAGCGATGGAGACTAGGCAAATGCAGTGTGGAGCAGCTTTGAAATTCTAGGGGAAGCAGAAAAAGGGGGAGAACTTTGAAAGCCAATTCTGCAAGTTTGTGACTTCACTGATTTCCAGCTCTCCTGTTTCAAATAATTTTCACATCATCTCCAGACCACTGTTACAAGTTCATGGAGTTACTTTTCCAGTATCTCAGGTGGTAGCAGGGGCCCACGCCAGTGGTAGTCCTGGCTCTGGGTGGGCAGGAGGAAGGACCCATCCGGTGCCCTGGCCAGGAGTGGGGCCACCCCAGCATGGTGCCCCGAGGTGCTGAGGCTGGCTGGGTTTCAGCTGGGTTTTGTGTCCTGAATGCGGGAGCCACTGGGAGGAGCGTCCTTTTGCTGGTGATTTCTGGGGAGAGGGAAGCGGCTGCTGGTGCCTTTAGGTGCAGATGCATAGCATCCCATGCACCTGCTGAAGCTTCTTCAGTGATGGGACAATTGGGGGGGGGATTTTGGGGGACTAATTATGTTTCCCTACCCTTTTAATTTTGCCCTGCAAACACAATAGCTCTGTAGGAAGACACGATTTGTCTCCCAGTGTGGTATATTTAGACAAAAGGTAAATCTGATTATCTCAGCTCAGAGAGTTCAATAGTTTTAAGCTCCAGATTTTTTTATTATCTGTGCATTCTCCTCAGTGTTGGGAAATTGTCTCTTCTGAAAATTGTATTCTATTAGAAAGTCTGTAAAAATGAAGTGGAGAATAACATTTAATGTAAAGAAATTCAGAAAGATTTAGAATCATATTTATTAAAAAAACCCACAAGTTGAGGGTGTCAAGATATTTAGGGTATTTTGTATTCATTACTATTTTATATGTAGCTTGCTGTCACATAAAGTACTGAAGTAGTCTGTGGGAATTGAATTTAGGATGCAAGAGAAACCCACACACTTAGCACATGAGCTAGAAGGTTTCATTTATTATTTGTTTGCTCAGAGAGGTGGCTTCCAAACTCTGCTTTCTGCCTCACCGCTGGGGGAAGACAGTGGCCTCAGCTGCTGCCCAGCATGGCTGGAGTTAACGTTGGGTTTTCCTTTCCCTCTTCAAAGCTGGCCAACTCGGGCCCATGCTCGCCTCCACCTTTCTGCATTAGGATGAAGACAGGTTATTGACCTCAAGAATACAGTTTTTAACTTTGCTCAGTGTTCTGCACTGCGTGTCTCATTTAAAGTTAAAGCCTAAAGGCTTTGTTCACCTCTAGCTTAATCCATTTTGAAGTAAAACTGTAAGACTGAATCAAGTCTCACTGGCTTCCAAACCAAGTGTTGTAACCTCAGAAGTGGGATGACATGTACATGTAGCTCAAATTTCAGTTGCCTGGCTCACTGCTGGAAGGAGGTTTGAAAACTCACAGGTAAAATGCGAAGGAGGGCTGCTGGGGAAAAAAAGTCATAATCTAGGACTAACTGCTTGACATGATGGTCATTTTTGTCAAGTATAATACTTTTCATTCAATGTTATTGAACAAGAATTATGGATCTAATTTTCAAACTTCTGTTCCCTTATAAGCAATTCATTCTAATTCTTATTTCCAATACATTATTAATTCTACCTTGCATCCTGTCTCATTGTTTCATCTCTTTTGGATGTCTAGTTACTTTTTAATTAAAAATTAATAACCATATTTTAATTTATCTTGCAATTTGGAAAACAAAAGAAAAAAGAAAAGAGTAATGGAATGCTCTCGGCTTTCGGAGGAACAATATTTCTGTGCAATGGTGGAAGAACCCAAATGGCAATGCATCTATCTCAATGAATATCTGGCTCTGGCTGACAGTGTACCGATTGCTCTGCCACTCTTATCCTGTGGAGGTAGAAGATAATTTGTGGAGCTGTGTGGAAATGTCAAAATAGATAAAAGGCTACCCTGTGCATTTCATACATCCAGAAAGGGTGTTCTTGTGAGAACCAGAGTCTGTAATACAAAAGATGATCTGCTTCAACATGACACGTTTTTTTGGCTTTGGAACTCGGCTTCATTTTCTGAGGGTTTTCAAATGCCTCTGTTCTGGGGTATGAACAGTAAGTGTTTAGCTGACAGAAACTGTGTGCCAGGCATTTTCTGAAAATCAGGGTTTTTTATGGCATGCTGAGCCAAGCATTCAAGAACACATTTTATTTCAGGAGTTTGGCACTCTGGCAACACTACGAGGAGACTAACTGCAGATGAGCCACGATTTGCCGCAGGCACACTCGTGACTCAAACAGGTGGCAACGCCACCGCTGCGTCTCAAGGTTTTTTTGTGGGTTTTTTGGTGCTTCCTGGACTCTGATTATTGATTTTCTTATTAGGCAAGAAGATAGTAAATGTTCTCCCCCGCTCAATGAGAAAAGAAACATTTCACACTGACATTCCTTCTTAATGCCGCATTTGAGTTTAAACCACAGCTATTCAGAATATCCTTAAGCAGTGATGTATTTGTGCAGTCAAAGATATTGTCACCTTATCAATAGAATGTGGAGGGATATTAAACATGATAACATGTCATTTTGAATCAACTTTAAAATCTCTTGTTTCAGGCCTAGTTGTAAGGTGATTATATATTTTAGACAGCAGATTTATTCTTGTCTTCTTTTTCCTAAAAACAATCAATAATACAATTTGAAGCTGCCTGAGGGACTGAGAATCTTTATCCTTTGGGTGAGTTTGATATCTCTGAGTAAGTCTGTGAAGTTTGTATATGTATGCAATGTACTTAATCTGGACTGCAGAAGACCTTGTTCTAATTTGCAAATTTAAAACAAATATACAATCCCCTCCATATTCTTGGACTGACAAATTTGAATACTACCCCTTTCACTTAAAACTGCAAGTTCAGAAGCTTTCTATTAGTAATTTATGTTGCATAATGACCATGAAGGGAATATGCTTTTTGTTTACAAATAAATGTGACTCTGGGCATCTGCCACTCTGAGTTGTCCTTAAAAAACTGTCAAGCAACTTTTAGAAGATAAGCCTTTTTCTTATTACATATGTACCTACACACACATGCTTTTTAGATCTGGAGACATAGATTCCTAGCACTGTGCATTAATAAATTAACCACATGCTTCAGAAAGGTGTAACAGACTTCACTGAGTTTTATTTAAATGAACCATATGTAAAGTCTTGTCTATTTTTATTTATTCTACTATAGTTCTGAAGGTGATAAAGGACAAGAAGAGGTCAGAATTTATAAGCATTCAAGAAGGAAATTTGATATACTGAAAGATTTTAATTATTGATAGGATAGAGGGTTGATCATTTCTTGTCAGGATAATAGGTTCAAATCCAACCTAACATTCTAAATTGCAAATATATATATATATATATATATATATATATATATGTAGTTTTATTCAGTTGCATAATCCTGACTCCTGTAACTATTAGTGTGCAAAGAATTGCTCAAGTAAGTGCATGTTGGGAAATGAAGGTCCTAAGTCTTCCAAGTATTTTGTGGAAATTGTTACTGTTTGATTTATGTCGCGTACTGGTATACAGGTACTTTTAGAAAATAGTAGAGGTAAAATATTGGCTGTGGCAGGGCAGCTGTTCACACAGCTGGAATTTAACAAGGATTTCACCCCTTTTCCCTGACAAACATTGAAAGCAAACTCTTACCAGGTCCTGTTTCTCCAAAAGTTGGTGGGTCATTGACTAGTGTCCATGGTACTGCCGAATTCTGTGTTGTCACTTTGTTCTCTGGTCTGGAGCTACCTCTTGTCCCTCTACGTATATGTGTACCGTAATTTCTTTAGGGCAGGCATCGTCTTCTTATTATATGCTTGTGTGTAATCCAGATCCCTTAACATTCCAGTAATGCACATTCAGTGACATTCAGTATCAGGAGAGAGCTAGGACCATGAACTAATACTATCTATGCTACTGATAATCTTACAAGTAAATGGGCCACAGATTTAATGTAATTTGCTTTATTTTTATATTTATTGTGATTTGGCTGATATTATTGCTAATCTAATTATGGATAGAAGGCATTTTCATTGAAGTATAGCCATCAAAACTGGATGTATCAGTGCTTACAGTTCAGTGTCTGTTGAAATGACTGACTAATTTCTTTTCTCTTTTTGTTTTGCCTTGAGGTCTTTTTGGTGCTGTTTGAGATTAGAAACAGAAAGAATAAAAGAGCAATAGAAGAAAAAACAGGCAGTAACTGAAATTCCTTAAAGAAACAGGCTTTTTTAGAAAAAAAAATCAGTTTCTGGTGTGAACATTTAACCTTTTGGCTGATACTCTTACATGAATTTTTATAGATAATATTTTGCTTTTCAGTAGCAAGGGAATGGTCTGATGGTTTCTTCATTTGCAGAAGCATAATTTTTGCGAGTCTGGATTTTTGAGACCATCTTTTCATCTCAAGCTTAGAGGACAAATAGTTATTAAAAAGTGATCTAAACAGGAATCAAATGTCAGAATTTCATGAGTGCAAATACCTAACATTCAGACTGTGGCACCCAGTGCTGTCATATAATTTACAAGATGTGAAATAAGGGGCAAATATTGGGTTGGCAACATTTGAAAATCACATAAAAGAGATGACCAAGTAGGATTTCCAAAAACTCCCCCAAAACAAGTGATTGGATAATATAATTACAGATCAAATTCAGTAATTGAAGTGGAATATGTTTTACAATATAAATGATAATTTGAATTACTTATGTCCTTTACTGGAATCCAAGTTAAGCATAGCAGCTCAAGAAAAAAAAATCAAGGCATAATTGTGAAGAGCTTTTTTCAGTGTATATTGTATTAAATAAAAATTAGAACACATAAGGAACAGCCTCAGAAAGTGTATAAAAATATTTCATTTACACAGTACACACACATATATATATATATATATAGAGAGAGAGAGAGACCATTATAAAGGTATGGTAGATCTTGTGATACTCAGTGAAGTTCTGGTCATTTCTCTTCGAAATGGATATGACAAATTAGGATTTTTTTAGATTACAGGAACAATGAGACAGCTATAGAAAATGTTGAAGTTTATTTTCCAGAAAAGCAGCAATAAACAGAGATATGATAGAACCATTAAAAAAAAAAAGAGTAGGAGTCATTAAATGCCATTTTACTTCTGTTTTGAAATAATACAAGATAAGCATATATAATTATAGTGAAAGCAATTAATTTAAAATTAACAAAAGGAATTATTCTTTTACATAACATACAATTAGCTTGTAAAACTCCTTGTCAGAAGCTGTGATTCTTCAGTTGAGACCATAAACCAACCTTTGTGGCACAAGTTGTTTAACACTTCACAAGTGAATTATGAGGCCATTTTTGCACTCTGTGAACGAGGACAGCAAAATTTTCCAAGATGAAAAAAAACTGCTTGAAACAGTGTTTCTTGTATCTCCCTTTGAGGAATTGTTACAGGTTATTGTTAAAGACATGGTTCTAGATCAGGTCAACACCACATCAGTTCTTACATAGCTGTATTAAAAGATCCTTATTTATGAAAGAGAAAAGTCTAAATGCCAATCTTAGAGTGTCAAAAATGAGAAGATGTCATACTTCAGAGGCTGTTTCATCTGTACAAGCACGTTCCAGAAGGCTGAGACAATCTTGACCCAGTTGGTAAATCATCTTTATTTTGGCCACTTTTAAGACGCTCTGGGAGGACTAATGCTCATTAAACAGGCAACTGTAATGCCTGGCCTTTGCTCTCAACCAATACCTTAAGATAAAATGTTAATTAGGACTTGTTTGCCTATCCAAGCAATGCTTGGAAGTATCATCAAAGTAATGCTTGAACAACTCTGAAGAAGCATACTGCTTTCCAAAGCTAAGCAGGAAGAAAACCTAAAATGGCTGAAAGAGTACTCCAAGCAGGAAAACAAATCCAGCCGCCCAGAAAACCAGACAGACAACAATATTTGCAAATTCTTCCTTGCAGCATATACTGCTGGTGACGTTAAATTGGATGTTCACTTAGCCATGCAAAGGATAGTTTTACTTCGTGCGCCATCACTATCATGGATCTCTGTTTGCCTCTGAAGGACAATGCAGGGAGCTCCATTGTCTCGGCAGTGTGTCCCTCCGACACGGCAGGGAGCAGAGCAGAATCCCTCAGATGCAAGCAGCAAGTTACTGTATCACTTCTTGCTTCAAAGTAGTATTTCATCTCTTTCGAAATCATATTCCATAGGGTAAAGGAAATATCACGCTGAGATTGTCAGCAACATCCGTCACTACTCAAGTGGCTTCTTTTGAACAGCTGTTAAGATACCATTTTAGCCTCACATTTGCTCTGGAGGGATAACAAATAATGACTATGAGTTGAAAAAAACATTTGAATTCCTAGGCAGAAGCCTTATTTATATTGCACTTATGGTATGGCAGCAGCAGTGTCCATTCGTTTTTATCTGACACTCTGACTCTGTGTCCTACTGTGTGAGATAAAACATAGCAAGGGAGTAATCATTCCTTGCTCTTACCTTCAGGCAAAATGGCTGATGTTGTTAGAGCCTGAGTCTCAGGGGAAAATGAACCAAACAGCACGTTTTGCCACATTTTGCTCTGTCTGTGCCTGTGTGGATAAAGGACAATGGAAACTTAGGGCATGATCTAAATCCCATAAAACAAGCCCCTACAAATCTTCCTGGAAAAGTCTTCTAACATCACTTCCACCATCTCATCCCACTGCAGGGAAATGCAGATTATGGACTGATTGCTTATTCCATTGTCTCATCCTAAAACTGGGAGCAGAAAGTCCGCAAGAAAGGGAGGCTTTGGGAGAAATGGGAGATGCGAGAAAAACAGAAAATAGGCTCATCACACTCATATGACTCCTTTGACTGTGGTCTGCTACAGAGCAGAAACTCTCCCCGTCTCCCTAAAGACAGCAACTGGGAGTAGTACAGAGAGAAAGTTCAGACTGAACACTGCTGTTACAGCAAAAATGCAAAGGGAGAAAAGCGGTTGGTGAATTATTTGATGCTTTCAGGGTATCTTAAAGTGCAGTAAAAGTTCAGCAAAAATGTTATGTATCAGTAAGTTCAACAACTTTGTTGTCAATAACCCTACTACAATTTAGCATTTTTTTTCATTACCACATTTTCTGGAGTGGTACAAAATGCAACAACTACTTCCTTTTCGGTATCCTAAGGGCTTACAAATGAGGCAGTGTTTGTTAGTTGTTTAATAAGGGTCAGGATAGTTTTGTATAAGCAGTTCCAGTTAAAAGTCATTTGCAGTATTTGTATCAACTACTTGCATGGAACATTTTTGGCTCCTACGTAGGTTGCAGAAATTTTGGCTGAATTTCAAGACAAGCTTTTAAAGTCAATTTGAACCAATATTACATCAGCAGAAGCTAAAGAAATGCTTTGCATGAACCAAAAAGAAAAAAAAAATTTGGAATTCTTATATGAACTGTAGTGCTATTTTGCTTTTTCCTTAAAATGTATGCAAAAAGATAATCCAGAAAATTTCAACCACATCTATACTTTGACTTGAATCACAGAATTTCGCATGATTTCATCTATGTGAGATATAGGATAAGGACAACCAAGCCCATATTATCATTCAGTGTTGAGGTTTGTGATAGATTTTATGTTCTCATTTTAACCTACGAAAGTTATACCATGTTAGCTTTGCAGTACATTACTTTTTCCATGTGCCATATTCTTTAGAAGTGAGATTAACTCATGCTTACCTTGAATAATAATTTATTCCACAACTAAGCTAGTCACAATGAGCTAATAGACATGCGCGATATCATGATCCAGGCCTGATTCTGCCACTATCGATCCTGATGAGCCGTGCCAAATAAAATGACATTAGCTGTACACTAATCTTGATAAAAGTCAAAATGGAAAAATGTGTCTCTTAGACATCGGTGTAGATGTATAGGCCATAAAGGATAGCCAGTGTCTAGAATTTGGTCAATTACTTGCGCAGTTGTATAGATTATTATTTGAAGGAGAGCTGTAGCAGTGCACTCTTTGCTGACACTTGGAAAACACAGTAAATATTTTGCAGAACTTGTCAATTGCTCTCAGCTTGGTGTGTAACACTGAACTTTTATGAAGTGTTTTATTATTAAGGATTAACTACAACATTACCTTTTAATAGGATCATAAATCTTTAATTACAGTTCAATATGGTACCAACTAAAATTGCTTTTGGAATGAAACAATTTTATTATATGTTATGAATAAGAAATTTCTTTCAGAGGAAAAGAAATCATAACTTCTCGGGGAGAAGTTAAGGCGTGCAAGACTCCCACTGACTTCAATGGATGTCATTGTCTGCCCAGTCATTAACACGGAATTTATCTGGTTTGCCACTACTATTTTTACTATTTTTAATGTCCATTAAAAATTCAGGCCACACTGTGATTGCTATATTTATATTTGTTCTTAAACTCCACAGTGGTGTTAGCTCTAGTTATTTAAGAGATTCCATTTCAAGGAAGTGAATTGTCATGGCAACTTTTTCTGCTGGCAAAAATCAAGCCTCTGCAGAAACAGCAGGTTGGTAGAGAGACTTTTCTTCAAGGAACAAGAACATTCATTGAAGCAATATTAAAACTACAATGTAATTTCTTGCTAGTTGAATTATGAATGTCCATTACTGTTGTTGCAATTGCAAGTTCAGCACCAGTGTGATTTCCCTTAGGTTGGCTTTCCTGTGCCAGAAAACACTTTCAAATGCTTCTCTCCTCGGGCTCTGAGGAGGCCTGTGGTAGCCGGGCCGTGACAAGAGAAGCAACTTTGTGCTTTATAGACAGGACTCAAATATTATTGTGGCGGGTGACTTACACAGCTACATATTATTGCTTGGAGGGCTAGGCACAGCATCTACTTAAGGCATCTCCCATAAGCATCTCTCCTAGGACCAAAGCTGGAAGTCTAAATTCCCTTTGAGGTCAGCCTGGAAGTGGCCCGCAGTGAGGGAGACGTGGGGCAGACAGCATGCCTGTTAGTCACCGGCAGTGTGTGCAGTTCGTGAGGCTGTGTAATGCATCTAAATAATCTTTTGTTAGTTTAATTGTCAACATTTTGTTTTGCTTTGTGTTTTAAACAGCAGCTGACTGTTGTATGTGAATGGTTTTTGGACTACACCCTGGGATTATACCCATGAGTGGAAGGGCAATATATGCTACCCTCACCTAAGCTGTGGCTCACAGCAAAGACGAAAGCAGTGCCAAAAAGAGTGATGGGCTAGGAAAATGAGCTTTGCAGCTGAGTCCTGAATGGATGTGTGAAGAGTTAACACTTCAATTGCAAGGCAAGAGAAAAGAGACACCATTTTTATAGCAAATTTTTTGCAGCCTAGTGATGTAAAACCCAGTGTTTCCCCATTAGAATAAATGACACAGGAAATTCTTTCATACTTGTGGTTACATTGGGCAAAGCAATTGTTCATGTATATTGGGTGAAGCTGTATCACAACAGCTTTTGGTTTAAGTCACCGTCCTTTCCACTCTTTGAAAGCATAAAAGATCATTGGCAAACAAGGTTAGTACTGGTCCCAAGGCTGTTCCACAGGCTGTCAATTAAAAGATAAAAATAAGGTGATTTTGCAAGTGAAACTGAATTTGCATTCTTTGTCTGACATGTTCTTATTACAGGGATTAAAACATGGAGAAAGTTAACTCTGTATCATTCCCCCATACCTCTCTTGACTGGTTGGTAATATTGTCCTCAGTTTTCTACAACAGCGGTTTTGACATATGCTCATACCTCTTTTTTTTTTTAATACCGGTTCTGCTTTCCTCTCAGATTTAGGGGTACTGAGATGGTATTTCAAAGGTAAGATTGCAACACGTGCATTAACTAACTGGTAACTAACTTGCTTGCAAAATCATAGCAGCGAAGAGGCAGTGTCACAAGAGCCAGCCAAGCTACACTGCGTACCTGCCATCTCTCGCAGATTTAGTCAGTTTGCATTGAAATTCATGCTGCTACATGCACACTGCTATGGCTATCTAAAGTAACCAGATTAAAAGTAATACTGATATTGACTCCCTATTCTCCAGTTACATAGGGATACAGCTTAACACATCCCTGGCTGTTGTACCCGCTTCTGTCCTTTAGAAATAACTTTTCCATGGACTGGAAGCAGTGGTACGTTGACTTTGGTTAGCCAGCAGACTTGCAAGTGATGAATGTTTCCACACTAATTACGTATCCTTCGGAAGCATTTTGCTTTCCGCAGTTACTAATTCTCACAGTGCGTGGTGAGTATTTCCGCAGTAGGTACAATGGCCACATTACCTAGTAGCATGTACCAAGAGGAGCACTTCGGTAGAGTGAAATGGTACTGAGGACTCCACATTTCAGGCCTTTTTCTTTTTTTCTCTCTATTAGTTCAGACTGCCTCTATTCTGGTCGCATGGGCTGAATGCCCATTTGCAATTAGAGTGGATTATAGGTGCTACTGGAGTGCATCTTCTGGGTTAGTTTTATCCAAAAAGAATGCAGTTTGTGTAATGACTGGGGTGTAGATAGTTGCACAATACAAACAAACAATAATATCATGCAGGACTTTGGAGGAGAGTAACATAAAGGTTGTTAAAAATCCCTTAAATTTAATCTAAAACTGCAAACAGTGCCACACCAATTGAAATGTTATGATTTATGGCAGATTAAGGGGGTGTGGTTGAATGCTACATTCCCAAGAGTAACAAATTTAGTTTTTGGTTTTTTTAAATCACATTTAACAACTTGTAAGTTTTGCCCTGGATTTGCATACTTAGCTTTGTTTAACAGCAGAATTCCCTTGAGTTATCAGTATATTCTCAGTCTTAACACCATCGTAGGTTGGGCATATATGCAAAAATCTAAGCCTGAACCTACCTGAGTTTTTGAAATCTATTTTCACAGCCTGTTCCCTCAAGTAATCCAGATTGTGATTTTTGTTTCTTAATATACTTTATGAAAAAGTTTAGGTAGTCTAAAGTGACAACAACAACAAAAAAACCCTCAGGAATGTTTGTCTTTTTCTTTTCCTAATGTGCTGCTAGCAGATTAGATTATGTTCATGAATGAATGCCACCAATAATATGCCTAGGTTTGTAAAATGCTCTTGTAACATATTTCAGATTAGCATTTTTGCCAGGACTCTGTACTGGAACAGGCAATTAATTAAATATTTCTTTACCATCCACTATCTTGCTGGCAGATTTTTCTAACAAACAAATCTTTTTGAAGAGCAATGATGTGGGTTTTTTTTGTTTTGGACTCCCTCCTGAATGTGCTTTATAATGTCAAAGAGACTGAGAGGGCATTTCTCACTCCATTTCCTCTGGCTATAATTTACCACTGGATTGTAGATGTATGTGAAGTATAACACAGTGAGAAAAATTGGTATTTCTCATGATATTGATATTACTGTGTATATTGTATAAAATACTACTAACTTAAACTCCAAGCCTGGTGTAACATGTGCCATTTGTGTTTTAAGTAAAGCATTTGAAAGGGTTATGCTTCTGAGTTTGTTTCTTCATTATTTTTTTTTCTTTTCAGAAGGATTAATTATACAGGGCAAATTCTAAAGATAAACTGGCTTGTATGGAAGTGAAAAAAAATCTGATTTGTGTACAATATATCTGCAAAGTCAGCAACACAGTTACAGTGATAATTTTATGCTGGCAGCCTAGCATCTGGCATGCTGACCTCTCAGACTGACAGGCAATCTGCTTATCAAACATACATTCAACTTTTTCTGGAGAGAAAAGTTGGGAAAGTTTGTGCTTACTGCACAGAACTGTCCTGCATGCACATGTCAGAGTGAGCTGACATTTCCCTGGCAGCACCTGGGAGAGTATATCTTGTCAGGGGAGGCCAGGTCGGATTTGGAGACCGAGGTTTCCCATGGCCTCCGCAGTTTCTGCAGGTGGGTCCGAAGCTGCTCTCCCTTCTGCGGTGCACAGGGCAGGAGACCTAGTTATATTCAGCTCAGTGGTCATGAACCCAACTTTATTCCATTTTTTTATTCCATTTTCTAGCCCACACAAATGCCTCCCTCTGCTTCTGTTTTTCTGTGAATGCCTGGGCCAGAAAGCTGATGCTGAGTCCTGCATGCATTTCCCTGGAAGGCCTGCCTGTATTTTCTCTGAGATGAAATTTAAGCACGCAAAAGTCAAAATTTAAGCTCTAGGCAACGGCTTCCATTAAAAGAAAGATGTTTGTGACTAAGGTATTGCTGTATTTTTTTCCAGACAGGACTGTTTTAAAGCAAACACTGCCTATAGCCTGGGACCCCACAGAAGCCTCTTCATTCTGCTGGATTCCTTGTGTCAGTCATCCTGCCCTTGCCCTCCTTACCAGATTCTCAATTTTTCCCTTTTTCTAGCCATTGCATATCCTGATATCATAAAGAAGATTTCCCCCATGTCCTTCATGGAAGATGAATTGAGGTTCTGTGAGAGTGTTTGGGGCTTTATGGCTTTTTTTTAAAGGCTCTTTTGCTGCAGGATATTGTGCCACTATATCAGGAGGATATAGTGCTGCTATTTCAGGCCCAGCCTTGGGGAGGCTCCTTATTCCTCCAGGGTGGCCCCTTTTCAAGTTCCTTATCTATAGGAATTGTAGCAGCTATTACCTGGCCCGGGCCCTGACGCAAGTGCTCATGTCCTTAAGGGAAAGCAGCTTTTATTCCTGCTTGTCCCACAAATGGGCTCACAGAGCATTTGAAGAGAGCTCAGCATCTCTGCGGAACAGTCCTATTCGGAAAGAGTCAACAGGTCTCGGGTCCTTTTAAGCTGCCATTTTTTCATCGGTGCATTTGGAGGGGACAAATCCAGCTGTTCCCCCTCCCTCCAGGAGTGAGAAAATCCCTGAGGGAAGGAGGCCAGGTGGCATGGCATTGCTCCTGGGGTATGAAATCTTAATGGTAGCAGCCCAGCAGAGGGTAGAAAAGGGGAAGCAGGGATGGCTTTATCAGTTTCATTAAAGGTTTTGGGAAGTATTTTAAGACTGCTTGTCTGATGTGTGATTTAAAGGTTTCTTATGCATACTAAAGCCTTCTTGTAATTAAGCTGCAACAAATCTCCAAAGTTTGAGAAGAGACACAATAATAAAATGAAAAAACCCTATAAGGAGACACTGTTTCATTATCTCAGCCACAAACATGTTTGTGTTGGCAGTGACAGGCACAGACTGTATAAGGAGCCAAAGGCATATGAAGGTAACACAAAGTGATACCTATGGTCATAGCTCCTCGAGTTATGATCTGATCACAATTTTCATGCTAAGTCAAGCTTTGTCTTGTTAGTAGCTCTATAGGAGGCACAATAAGAGAAACCCATCACATTTGCAGGAAGTGGTATCTATGGATAAGTAATCAGCGGTGTAATCCCCTCCCCTCTTCCCGACTGAATCAGTGCCGAACTCTTACTGCCAATATTCTGCTTGTGGGTGCTGGGCTGCCAGAGGGTGAGGCAGTAATGAGATCCTGGGCCCTAGTATTTATTAAATATCCCACAGCAGGCTTCCCCAAAGAGGTCTATTAATCAGAGATGTCCTGCTCAATTCCAAATTGAGTAATTAAATTTTCCCTGCCTAGCTTTCCCTTTGTAGTTTTATTTACTTTACAGCTTTTTTTTCCTTCTTTTTCTGTTAATACACTTTATTTCCTGAAATGGTGTGCAGTATTTCTTTGCTCTCATATGTGTATCCACTTCAGATGGAGCTGTATTTGAATCATGAGGATTCTGCCCCGTATAACATTTGTATTGCACTTGTAGACACTCTAAGGAACCATGAATATATCTGTTTCTTTGGTAATATAACAGAGGTTCATGACACAACTTTACACTCATTCTTCACCATACTTCAAAATAAATATGCCTGCATTTTATACGCTTGGAAATAAATAAAAGCCAAAACATTTATGGTGGCATTGCCCTTAGCAGAGAAGACCCAGTGACCTGGAGAACTTACTCCAGTTCAGAACTTTTCCCTGTCACTACCTAATCAATATGCGGAGGGCAGGAAACTGTAGGACAAGAGAGGTTACAGGCCCAGAATATTTTGTTTGTTCTGGGACACAACACATCTTTCAGCTGCCACAGCTCTGGGCTATTTCTTTGCTATTACTCCAAAATAAGTTGAACCCATAACTTAGGTCACCAGAACTATCTGGAAACATGGACATAAATTCCTAGAAGTCAAATAAAACTTCACACATCAAATGAGATATTACAGAACAGAAAGATTTGCTTCACACCATACCGATGCATGTTGTTACTCTGATGCAAGTTCCATTTATCAGAAAGGTTAATAGGAAGAAATAATAAAAAATGTTGTAACTAAACCTATTGCTAAGATCTGCACCTCAGGAATATTGATTCAGTGCCACAAACCCAGACCAAAGGCAGGGGGTTCTTGTATTTACTGTATCAGTAATAAGGTGAAGTAGTGCTTCTTGATAATGGTCCACTCCAAATACAAACCCTCAATCAATATTCAAGGCTGCTGTTTCCTACTGGAAAAGTCCACAACAGGAGAAGCTGAAGAATGAATTGCTTTGCCCAGTTAGGTTTTAACACGTACACTATAGGAATATGTTACTTCTGCACTTTTTGCTCCAGTGTTGCGAGAGAGCTTTTGGGCTTTGATGTGTTCAGGTTTTGCTTCTAAGTATAGTTCAGATGCCGCTGTGAGATTACCACTGCTGGGAGTCTAAAGGGAAGCTGGATACTCAATTTTGCTGTAGCAGAACAGTGAGACCTTTTCAATCCAATGCATCCACTCACAATGCATCAGAGCTGCCAGAGTGGGAGGGTAGCCGGGGCAGTGTTATAACAGTCTGACAACAGTAAGGGGGCCAAAAGACTTCCCCTTATCTTGGTAACTTCCATCACTTTGTAAGTGTAAGGAGAGGCCACAGAAAGCAAAGGTGATGACATATGGAAAGGCAGAGAAGAGAACAGACATTAGAAAAGGAGTAAATAGCATGTTTGTCTTGGCACCTGAAACAAGGTCGGCTGCCCTGTAAGAGCCATATATAAAATTAACCATTTTCAAAATTAAAAATAGCCCTCTATTAGAACTTGGCCAGTATAATACATTTTCATATCTGGAATAGCATTCAAATGCAAACTTCTTTTCAATAGAAATGCAACACAAAATTTGGGTAGCTTGTGTAGCTATGAATTTAAGTCCAGTGAAGTGATTCAAGAACATTCCTACTTTTCTCCTGATGCTTTTACTATAATGTAATGTCTAGTATAATGTAATGCTGGCTTCTTTCTTTGCCTCATTCTTCCCTCTTCAAGAAGAGTTAAGCAGGAGAAGACTTTGTTAGCATGGGAGTATGAATATCCTCTTAATACTTATATAGCCCTGCTCATGGCAGTATGTTGCTGTCTGCATAATTTTTGTAGGAGACCAGGGAATGGGCTAGAAAGTAGGGCAATACCAGTGCCCTTACCAGTGTTCAGAATCAAATAACGCTCTATCCCTGAACAGTGGGACTAAACACAAGTAGGAGTGAGCCCAATGTCCTTGCTGCCTTGCACGGTTAGGGGTCACTTATTCTTGGGGATATTATATGCAAACTATTAATTTTCTTATTGCACCTTATAACCACAGCAGTGCTGTTAATGACTGCCACTGCTGAATGACTGTGGGCCAGTGTTCACACAGTGCCTCTTGCTACGTCTGAAGGTTTCCAGTGTCAGTCCATCATAGCCAATATTTGTGTGTCTTGGACAGCTCTGCTAGGGACTCTGAAGGCCTGTCAGTACAAGTGTTAATACACAGCAACCTTAGAATTTGTAGTTTAGAGTATAAAGGTATAGCGTACAAGCCATTCTACAATCCTTCTTCAGGTGGACCCTGACAGTAAAGTGTGGGTGCAGAAATGCTGAATGTTTCTGTCCAAGAGGGTTTGCTCTGCTCTGAAAGAGCACATGGCAAATATCACCCTAGCCATTAGTGCAAAACGGCCGCTCACTCTAAATGCACCTCTGGCCACATTTCATACTTGCTTTTCCCACTATACAAAATCTAATTTTCCTTAATGTCACTCTGCTAGTACATTATCATCCACTTCTATGCCCTTTCATGCTGCTGAAATGGTGGGAAGAATGCATGCTGCACGCAGGCAGGGAATAAAGTATCTCAGAGCATTTTGTGAGCTGAGGCCTAGTGTCTTAATCATTATGATAGCCTGCTTTTCCGCTTTACAGCAAAAATGAAGTCCAAGTAAATCTAAAGGGACATTGTTGCTTTTTCCTTCATTCCAGAGCATTTTCTCTTTATTTTTTATAACACTGTAAGCTTTATTCTAAACATTTATTAATGTCACTGCTGCAAAGAGGCCCCATTGAATCCTAATTCCTCTTTCTTTTCATTACAGATTAAATGTTACAGAAAGTTACAGAAACTGCACCCAGGTCTTTTCAAACTGGTGCACCCACAATTATAAGGCTGGCAATGCTTAGCTTGCTGAGGTATTTGTTTGGCTTAGCAACCCTAAGCACCTGATAGTTCAGCTTCATTTCTATTGCTCTTACTACAGATTCATCCGCATGGATCAGCAGAGCACTTGAGGATCCTTATCCTTCGGTAGCACAAATCTTGTTGTCCCTTCACCAATGTACACAGAACATCTCCTATCATTTTATGACTCAGTGCTCTGATACTGCCATGATAACTACGATTTAATGTTTGGATGGATGTAGCATCTTACATGATTAAAAAAACAACAACAACACATTTTAAAGGACTAACCTAATAAACAACATCCCTACTCCTACATGCATGACTCCTCACCTTTTTTTTTTTTTTTTTTTTTTTTAGGTTTTATGCAAGAGTCTAAACAGAGCAAATGGGTCTGAAGATATTTGCTTTAATTCTTGCTGGAAGTGGACATTAGAGAATGTATGGATTTTCCTTTCAATTCACATCACTATATTCAAATGCAACATACACTAATTCCTGACTGTGATGTACAGCTATTCTGGATATTTTCACTGGTTACAGTAGAGTTTCTCATACATGTGATCTGAGCTTCTTTAATAAAATATGCTAAACTCCAAACACCTCACAAACATCAACAAAAAAAAGGCTTTGGGTCTTCTCACATTTATGCATTAGATGACAAATTTGAAATACAAAAGAAAGCATTAGAGCATTAGTCTGAATTCTCAACTATTATGAGCTGTAACATTTCACTCTTCCATATGGCAAAACTAATTGGTTTGATGAAAACCTGGTTGGGTTGCTTGCAAAGGTACATCTTCTAGAGAAGTATTAGGTCTTGACATGAAGAAGTGAAATCTTGGTAGACTGTCCCAGTAGTATGGCATTCTCATCATGTGCATGTTATTGTTAATGTGCAAGCTGTCTGGCTTCACTGCCAGCCATTGGGTATTTTTAGACCATTTTCTTACAGAGCTCTTAATAACTCATATTTTCTTTCATACATATGATCATGAAATTACTTCTCAAAAAACCCCCACCACATTTCTTGATAAGCTAAACAGGCCAAGCCTTTTAAGCCTTTCTTCAGTCTGGAAATTTTCCCAAACTTCAGATTATTTCAGAGGCTCTTCTTGCACCCCCTGCAATGCTCCTCATGCTACGTCCCCCACTCTTCCCCTCACATGCAGAATTTTTTCAAACATGGAAAGCAAAGCTGAATCTGACGTTCTCGTCTAGTCTTGTCAAAGGCAGTGTACAAAACTGCCATTGCTTTCAAAAACCACTTCTATCCATGTAAAACAAGGGCAGAAAACAACTTCCTTGTGGAAATTACAAAATGTATGCACTGTTTTTTTTGGATACCCAACAGTGGAGAACTTGGCTTAAAAAGTACAGGAAATTTCTGCAGCTCGGTACTGAGAAGGGTATGGTCTGTATACATATAGGCCTGTCACAGATTTGAGAAAAAAACACTTCAGTGCTGGTTAAATGGGGTTTTCAAAGCATTCAATGCAAAGGTAGTCTTAAGCTGCAAAAATTCAAATCAAGATCTGGAATGCTCTAAGGACAGCTTAGGAAGGTTTATGTAGGAATTTGTAGTTATTCTTCAATGCTCTGGAATTTAAAGAGATCCTAAAATTCATATCTAGGCTTTTGGCTTAGGTTTAACTCTAATTTACATTGAGCCATGAATATAATGTCTTCTCCCAGCCTTCTCGCAACAATCTCCACATTTTTCTTCCCTTTGACTAGCCACTCTGAATTGCTTCCAGGAAAATAAATAGTTCACTAAAAATACCAACTGTGGAAACAGAACACTCCTTTATTGCTCTAAGGATTTATGACATTCCAGTATTGCTATAAAATTAATTCTGTCAATTATATTAAAGCACTGAAAAGACAAAATTGACTTGGGTCTTGCTCACACTCCTATTAGTTCCATGTGAGGAATATGCTGTTACATTAACCAAGGCTTGTCATAAGCAAAATCAGTATCAAATAATCCTCAGACAGATGAACTTATACCATATTTTGTTTACCTTGCCTTATGTATACTCAGTTCCCAAGCACTTCCTCAATGATTTTTGGCTTTATTCCTCACTTATTCCTCACTTCCATCTTAATTTTGTAGGTTTGCCATTCC
Organism: Apteryx mantelli; assembly: GCF_036417845.1. Lineage (NCBI taxonomy): Eukaryota > Metazoa > Chordata > Aves > Apterygiformes > Apterygidae > Apteryx > Apteryx mantelli. Next base: position 121,274,487 of record NC_089978.1, read on the forward strand.
ACTTACTTAAAACTGTATCAGGAGGATATTCTCATAATTCTGTGGTGGTTACATGTTTTATTACAACTAACTTCACACTAGTTCAATTCCCAGAAAATTGTGGCAGACAACCCAGCCAATTCTTGGAAAACAACCTAACATACTTGTTTTTGTTCTTGCAATTAACTCACACACAAAATCATTATAACATGCACTTCTACCTGTCTCCACAGTTCTTTCATTTGCTAAACTCTTGCACTGAAATAAGAGTCATGCCTAAAATACGCTGCATGCAGCCACTCTTTAACCTCCAAATTCACTGTTTGCAAACCAGTCTTTAAGAACTAAGATTAGTCTTTTCTTCAGAGGATTAAACTGCAGTGGTGATCCAAATACCAGAGTAGATGTAACATGGGGAGGATCCAGTGTGGCAACTGCCCTATTCCTTCAGAAGTAATACTGGGTAATTCTCTCTCTGGTTGGGAGACATTTGAGGCAGAAATCACTCTAAATACAAAACAAACCTTATAACTTGGTAAATGTGATTCTCCTCAAAACAGTTTATAATATACTATAATAATCTCCATTCAAATGCCTACCTGTCAGCAAAATAAGCATCCTTTGAAATAGCACAGGTAGGTGATGAGAAAATTATTAACATCATAACAGAAAAGAAAATTGAACCTGTGGAAAACAAAAAGGGTCAATCCCACCCCCCCCCCATCACGCCCAAAATGCTGACCACCTAGAAAAACGTGGAGGACAAATGCTGATCTGGCTTTTGGGATTTTGGGAAGCCCGACAGATAAGCTCTGGTGCGTGTCTGTGCATGCTGCCGCCGGCTCCCCGCTGCTCGCCGTCTGGAGGTGTTTTGAAAGGGAAGGTTTGGCAGCCAAATATATCAGCTCCAGCCCCGCCGTAAGGACTGACTCACAGCGATACGCTGGGCAGTAACATGTGGGGATGGGGGTGCAGGGGGACATGTCCTTCTTGTCTGACTGCTCCCCCCAGCAGGGATCTAGGCTTGGAGGGGGGATGCACCGTCACAGCTCTTTGCTCAGGGAACAGGAGCAATTAAATTCTCTTCTCGTTACTCTGGCAGTAAATTAACCACGAATACTTTAAATGTGGAAATGAAATAAAGAAATTTATCTTGCTTTCTTGGGATTTTCTTTAGGACTATGTCTGCATGGAATTTGCTAACAGAGTATTCCACATTCTTCCCATAATAATCCTCCTTCTAATTTCTAATTAATTTTACACTTTTTCTAAGATGCACTTTTGCCTTCCAGAAAACCCATTTTCTCTGATTTTTGCCAATTCTTCATTTGCTGCCTGTCCTTCTTGAGATTTCTCACTTCTGATTCATGAATCCATTAAAAAGCTTTCCTTTGAAAAGCGCCTCCCATCACTGTGTCAATTATTTTCCAGTGTTAGTGCTGGCAAGAAGAACTTCTGACTCTTCTGAGCAATTAACCTGACAGTTATCAATAGCAAACACCATGCACTGTAACAAAATGCTACTGAGTTAGAAGCCATAAGGCAATGAATTGTACAGTACAGCTAATAGAAAATGTAATTGTAAAATGGTTAGCCCATCCGACTTCTTTGAACCTTTGGCAGATGACATGCTTAAGTAATGCATTTAGAAAGCTCAGTCTCCCGGCCCTCCTGTGTTCTAAGCTCCGTAAGGGAACAGTAATACACATACAGGCATATACATATGTATGTACAGGTATATTTACATTTTCAACAGGTAATGGCGAGCAGTCTACAACACCAGTGTCATTCTGTTTGACTGGGTTTCTTTTAAAAATGTATTTAAATACATCAGTGGATGCAAGTAGGGGTCTTTTAAATCAAACTACAATTCAAACAATAAATTATAGTTATTCTACAGAAATCCATACACAGATAGCATGCAGGTCATGCTCAAGTCCACCTCGCGTGAAGCACAGAGCTCCAATTCACTTAAGTATTTCCACTGTTTTTATGCAGCTTTCAACAGAGAGTCCTCACCGCTAAGCCCATCCTTTGCTCTTCTCTGTAAACTGGCTTATAGTGTGACGCGTCTGAGCTGCTCTAGACGCAAAGCAGGCAATGATAACAAGCGGCTTTAGGTATTCACAATGCAGGAGCTGTTCCAATTAGGGTGGCAAAAACAACTGCAATACAACATCCCTCAGCATAGTGTTATTGTGCATGTATCACCATATCTTATTCCATTTTTTGAAACACTTTCCCTCTGCCCCCTCCTCCCCCAGTGATTTCTCTGAAATCAGCCAGTTTACTCTGGGTTAAAACTCTTGAGACTGAATGAAGCAGAAAAACCTGTGTCCAGGCTTGACAGGGTATGCAATGCACTGAAGAAGGAACCAGACCCTAAAACAGCAAACTGAATAATAAAGTATACCAAACATTTACATTTGAACTACTGTTTGTGTGTGCTAAATCACTCTCTAAAGTAATCATATTGTTTTGCATCTTTTATTTGGTAGGAAAGTCTTTTGGTATGTAACAAAAAGATGCTTTTTGACTGAATGCAAACACTTGGACTTACTACAATTGTTTTCTACTATCCATACCACCAAATAATGGCTAATTATGTGATTTAACACTAATTCCTTGTGACAACGTTACTAGAGATATGTACTGCATATCTGAGAACAATCCAGGATTCTGAAATTGTCTGTGGTTTCAAAACATGATTTGCCTTGGTGTTAAAGAACATTTGAAGGTTATTATGACATGTATACGGTATAGACAAGCCTGCATTTAGTACTGTACTATGTGCTTTGTGAAGTGTAACAGCACCGAAGTTATACATTAACTCTGTGAAATTGCAGTGTTCTTGCATATTACATTAATATCAGATAATAGGGAATTAGTGCCACCTAATGTAAAAATGTAACCCAAGTGTCTCTTTTAGTAAAAGGGAGACAGTCTCACTCTCTCTCTTGCATTTGCAATAAGCATTAGTGGAATAAAAATAACCATGAATTATGTAGCTGTTAGATATTATCTATTCCTATGCTATTACATATTGTATATTCCTCTTACATAAACTCTACCTTGATGAGCAACAAATATGCTGCTTTATTCTAATTGAGAAATCGGCCATTCCATAATGCACTAAAGGAATAACTGTGGTGATGAAATACTTCCCTGTCTCACTCCTGTGTAAACTCTAATTATTTTGGCCCCAGTTCTGCAAACCTGTATGCAAGCTCTTAATTGCACTCAGGTGAAGAGAATTAAGTGCATGTATGAATGTTAATGTGAGCAGGACCAAGGTCCTAGGTGTAATTTTTCTCTTAATTAAAGCTACAAGTCTCAATTCCAAAGATCACTCAGTGTCTCTGGCTGTTTTATAGGAAATAAATAATCCTTTAATAAAAATTAGTGAGCACAATGATAAATATAGAGAAGGAGTTCCCTGATTCCCCAAGGACTACCTACCAGATATCCTCTATCTGCACCGAGCTTTACCTAAAAGAGAGAGAAAAGAGGAAAGAGGAAAAAAAAAAGTTGTTTTACCCAGAATCCTTTTTATTTTATCACACGCCAGCCTTCATGTGCACTGCCTGTAAGCAGCTTTCACCTTTCACTCTATCATGGGAACTGAGATATTCAGGCACTTCTGAAATGTTGAACTGTTAAGCAAGACTATGGGTTTGTTCCTACCAATCCCGCTTATGACAGTGTTCCCAGTGACTGTAGAGAAAGCAAAACTGTGTTTGGTATCTAGATTAAAATGTCTGTACTAGGAAGATACAATATATACAGCTCTATGGCTCTTGTGTATAACAAATAAACAGCTGACATTAGGATGCATTTGCATGCTGAGATGTAGTCACATGAGTCAGACTTGCCCAATGATACTTTGACATTAATACCCTGTAATTCACTTTAAATGTTACTAGGATGTCAGTGACTCAGAATACCTATTCTAATATCTATAGTGTGATCTCAGTAAGAGAGCGGTGAGCAGTTTAGGGTCCAAGTCAGTAAGCTCCTTGGCCCTTGGCATATATATTGTCATTTACCTAGTTAAATGCTTTACCGAGAGGTCTTCTTTCTTCCATTTTCATCTTCTCATTTTAATGCCCACATATGCTGAAGCACTATTATTATATTTGATATTTTAAGGAAGGATGCATTTGAGTCTAGATTGCTTTGGACATTAGCACTGTGAATGCTGATAGACCTTTAAATGTCTGAACTGAAGTGCATCTGGATATTGATAAAGGAGAGGTAGTTGCCGGCAAATACGTGGTTTTGTTAGCTTTTAAAAAAAATGTATATCATTGTATGACACTTTGAAAAGAGTCAGAATGAACTATGAGTAAAAGGCATTACTAGTGCTTTTGAAAACATGTAGCTTATAATGCTATAACCAGTTAAAGGTGGCAAAAGTGCAGCTACATTGGTTTTCTTGCATGATTGATAGAATATTACAGATGAGGTGAGGAAAAAGTGACCAATCAGCTTTTCTACTGTGTTCAGTGATTTTGTGAATGTCTGACAATAAAACCAAACAAGCAATTTAAGAGAATTCAGACCAAAATCACAGAAAATTGACATCTCTATTCATAATGTGAGTTTAGCGAGATTCACCATTTGGTTACACTAATATTTATAGCAGGACAGTTAATTTTTCTTAGAATGAAATTTGAAATTTATGAAAACTATAAAATCAACCAAATCTTAAAAAAAACCCCACAACTTGGCTCAGTGAATGTGAATTTGTGAATCTTAAAAATCACAACTGTTATTCTGAAATTTTGCAAAACAAAAAGGCTCAGTCCAAATGTTTTAACCAGAATACAATATTTAGGGAGAAATGTAGCTAGACGAGATGTTTTGACTCTTCTCTAACAAAATGGAATGACTAGTGCTAAAATAACTTTTAATAAATAAACTCAGTAAAGATGCCTTGCATTTTTCTCCCCACTAAGGTCATTTTAAACTTGCACTACCTTTAAGTGACTCACATAATCAAAAATCCAAAATCTAATTGTAAAAGTAATTATTTGTGTCATGCACTCATTTCCTTTTATTATAGCTCCTGTTTAACTCATATTTTTGTCACTAAAATGTAAATGATCAAGATGTTTGTAGCTGCCTTTATGTCGGGTTATATATTTAAAGCATAAATTGTACCCATCAGGATTACTACTCATCCCAACGCACAGCACATACATTTTGGAACAAATTAAACAAAGTTGTACAATTGGGCCTTTGAGATAGTTACACGAGTCTCATCCTAAATGGTCTGCCTATTTCATAGAGTATTTCGTAGACATAAATGGCAATCATCTGAGGTGCCTCTGATTGCTGAACTAAGCCAGACTGTCGTGTTGAAACTGTCTTCCAAGTGCTAAATGGTGCCAGGCTTCTCCCTAAACTTTGCCATTTCACCTTTTTGAAACACACAACCATGTTCTTTGAAGTTGACTTTATTTGCTGTCCCGTACAGCTCAGTAACAGCTGGAGAGTGGCTGTTCCGTAGCACCAGGCTGGAAAGATGCCCTGTCCCCATGAGCCCAGGGACAGCGGGGCCATTCTTCACTCAGGAAATTCCTGTTCCCCAGAAGTCACTATACTGTCATTTTTTCACTGAAAGTTCCTATTACAACATTGCATCCAGCAACTGGAAGAAAACGGGTTGAAAAGCCCTGCCCTGCTAGAAGAACATGCAAGGCAGATCATTTCGCTCTCTGCAGAACCCAAAAGCTGCCCTGCAGCCAGCAGCTCTGGGCCTGCGGGGGGAGAGCTGCAGTGACCACCTGTTGGGGCCCTTGCGGTACTTCAGAACAACAATCTATATGAAATATAGAGTATGGAACTACACTGTTTAGGATTAGTTGCTTAGCACAACTTGCTTAGCATGAGTAGCTAAATTTGCTGAAGCCTTAGGCCTCAGGCTATAGCCACTGCTACGTGCTTTGAAGTAGTCCACCAAGGACACTGGTGCAGCTGGGAATGATACGTCCTGAGAAAGTACAGATAAACTAGCAGAAGCCAGTGGGAACCAAGGTTAAGGGCTAGACAGCTTTGCTAAACAAGCAGCAAGGTACAAGGCATGACCACTGCGTGCGTGATCGGTGCCATGATTGGCTACCTGTGACATAATCTGTATGAACCACAAATCAAGGGCCAGAGCGCCGAATACTTGTACTTATAAAATGGGCAAATTGCTGAATAAAGATGGAATTGAACCTGCATTCTGTGAATGCGTATGATTCATTCCCGTCACTCCCGCGGACCGCGACAACCACCCTCCATTTAAAAACCCTTGAAATACAGCCCTTGCAATAGCAAGGATTTGGCCTAACCTTTGTTGTTGTTCTTGTTTTTGTTTGCATACCATTTGCAAATACAGGCAATCCATTCTTAACAAGGGCTGCACAGTTTCCAGGGATCGCCTTAGGAATTACAGGAGAGGTCCATTGCCTGGCGCCACACCAAGTAAGTGAACATGTGCAGCAGGGCTGAAAACTGTGTGTGCTGAGGGCTGTGAATCTCATGGGTGAGACAACCTCATACTGGATCCTTTGTAAAGTCCACTGCGCTGTGACTGTGGCCTCCCCATTTCTTAGCCCAAGCACAAACTATGCTCCTTGCTATGGTCTCTTCAACTGTATGAAGGTTTCACAGGCTTTTGAAGACATTTCATGTCAAAGCAGTCCGCTTTCCAAAATGTAATATGTTCAAGGCAAAAAAGCATCGTAACATCATTTATCTTATCAGACCATTTAGCATCATATTATGAGTGCCTGCACAGTCCTTCCTCTTGGCCAAGCGGTTGGTTGTACAGCAAGAGCTCATAAGATGAATGATTCAATCCTGCAGAAAGTTCTCAAGGACAGTGTTAGGAGAGCCATCCAGATAAATGCAGCTTTAATCGAAATGGACCCCTGGGGACAAAACACTGTTCAAATCAGACATAAGATCACTCAGTTGCATTTTGGCCAGGGAATGGAATGAGATTTGGATTTAACAAGGATTTTACAAGTATCGTTAAACCCACAGGCATGGATTGTGGTAGCTGTTGCATTGTGCATGATATTGACACTTGTGATGACATTGTGCTGTATATGGAAGTTATAGCAATGAAATGAACATATATATGAAATGAGCATAAGCTGACTGTGAAGATGCTGAAACACTGGTGTAATCCAGCTAATGGCCGAGGGGTGAATGTTGGGAGTCTGCACAGCCCTCTTTGTGGTCAGACAGCCTGGATAACAACAGCTGAAAGGACAGAAATGTGAGTGCAAACCATGACCCAAAGGTGTCAGAGAGGGCCTTTGCCCAAGACCAGTGGAGGTAATGGAGGAAGATGCCCATCAGCTGGATTAAACAGCAACTGGGAAATTACAAAGAAACTTTTGAAACAAAGAAGGAGCCAGCTGGAAAGAAGTAATAAAAAAGGGCGCAAGGCTGTGACGGGGCAAGAGAGCAAGGTGCTGGCCTGCAGCCAAGGCCCGCTGTGACTGAGGGGATGTGTCTGCTTGTAACCCACAAGCCCAGGTGTGCGTGTCCATGTGTGTGTGTGCACGTGTGTGTGGTTACAGGATGCTGGGCTTAGGTACAGAAAGGTGTTGAGAAATTTGTATATTAACATTGTGTAAGTGCCTACTACTGTGATTTATCTGCTGTTTCGCTGGTATTGATCCTGAGTGTATAGGTCACCAACTGCCAGTTATTTATGTGTTGTTAATAAATCAATAAACCTCTTTGATCATGATTTGATTTAAACTGCATGAACTGAGGAGATTTTCCCTGCAACGACCATATGTTTCAATGGACTGTTCTGGGCATTGGTAACTTCTGCTCACATGTACAAGAGATTTCTTTTTTTTTTCCCTGAAGCCTTTTTCCCATACCATCATTTTTTGAATGAATTAAAATACAGAAAGAAGAAATAGCTAAATAGCCTTCTTACTAGAATAATTTATCATTTTCACCAGATCCTAAAAAAAGAGTAAGACTTGACAATATTCTGAGTAGTGGAAGGTGGAAAATAAACAAAAAACAATCCACCGATGAAAGTCAAAGAGTGAAGATTTCCACATGATACTTTACCCTTCTCCGGTCTGTGTTAAATTCAGTTAGCGCACTGAGACATATTCCAGTGCTTTTCATTCAGCTGTGACTCCTAAGGTGAAAAAACAGAACAAACCCCCTTTCTAGGGGAATTTATTGTCTCAGGGTCTCTACTACGTTTGAGAGATCAGCGAGAAGGTACACAAAGTCATTGCAGTTTTGCTTCCTTGTGATCTCTTGCTGCAGTAAGAACAATGAATGCTTTTTTCAGGCAGGCTGGTTTGTCTGTTTTCTAAGCTATTTCTTTAAACTGCCTTACATTAAAAAGAACAGAGCATTCTGCTCTATCAGATATACTGGAAGATTCATATTAAGCTGCAAAATAGTTCTTCTCCATGCTCTTATGATCAAACAGAATGAATGAAATCATTCCCTTCACACAGCAACTGTGCAAGGCTTATTGCATTGCTTAGGTCCCAATTTTGTTTTCAGAACAGTGCATTGGCATTATGAAGGCCAATTTGCCCACAGATGCATTGCACACACTATGATCCACTTGTCCTACACGATGAGCTTTATCTAAGGTTTCTAAGCATGCCTTTTCCCAGCAGCCAAAATCTTCACAAATCAATTTCTTGTTGAGCCTTTTGCAGGATTTTATGTTTCTGAAGAAATACCTGTGTAATGTGCTACAAGATGCTAAATGGCCCATGTTATTCAAGTTTTATAGTCAAATTTCTGCATTTCTGGGACTTTTATAATCCATATTTCTGGACAACTGCAAGTGTCACATTTCAGATATATGCTAAAGGAAGGGAGGATTTTCATGTGGTTTATGCAGTCTCTGATATTAAGGGCTATTGTCCTTGCAGGAAAAATCCTTTACGTCTACACTAAACAGTGATAAATGTAGCCGTTTGCTTTGGAAATGACACATGCCAATACTTTGTAGCTCCAAAAAAGGAGTGCAATTTGAATTGTTTACCATGTTGAGGAGTATGCTGCAAGTCACGCACCCTACTTTGTGGCTCTGTGACTGGGAGTTGCTATTAACTCCTTGTTGATGGGTACTGGTGAAAACTGACCAGCTGAGCAGTGTTCAAGAGGTATATCAGGGAATACATTTGATCTCTTTCCAATCGGTAAAGATAAGGTTGCAGTGATAAAGGACAAATAATGAAAGAAAACTAGAAGGTAAGAAGAGTTGACATTCTTCCTTTTTCTGAGCTTTCACCACAGCTAGATACAAGGAGATAAATCAGTTGCAGTGAATGAGGACAACTTCCTGAGGCTGTAGTTTCATAATATGGTGTGCTTTATTGCACTGAAGTCAGAGGTAGTCCCATGCAAACAAACCTACTGCGTGTCCCCGAACCCAGTATGCAATGCCCTTGGCCAGGCCAGCACAACATTTCTGGGGGCTGCTTTGTGACCCAGAACCAGAGGACCGATCAGGCTTATGAAAAACATCTGCATTTTGTGAACCTGGGTCTTTATATGCACACAACTAGGCAAAGGGTATCTTATAAGTGGAAGGACCCCACTTATTTGGAGGGTTAGAAGGCTACATATTCTTTCTCAAATGTCCTCTTGTGTTAATCCAGAGGCGGCACCCTGTGTGCCAACCCTGAATGACATTTCTGAACATATTCTGTTGTTTCAAATATTTACGCAGAAGCAGTTGATAGGGTCTGCATTTTCAGTTAATTTTCTTAACAAAGAAATCATGCTTGTCTGTACTTAAATACATCTACCAAAATGATGGAAAGAAATACAAAATCAGATATGAATCAGAATTGCTATTGGTTTAGACTTCCTCTCAGCCAAAAAAGGCCCCAGCTTTTGCACGTAACATTTAGTGTAAGATTTAGTCAAAAGCAGACATACAGGGCATGAAATATCAGTACCAGTAATGTTGCACATACATTTATATCTCATGCTCCACATGATGAAACATGTGCTGTTTCTTCATTTCATTGCAAAACATGGTAAGATTTCTTTTGTTCTCCTGTTGGCTTTTTATTTCAGAAGAGTCTTCATGAAAGTGTATTATATATTTTCTGACTTCAATAAAATTGAGTCTAATACTTGATTCCAATATGGTTTTCCTACTGTATATTAAGAATCGAGAGTTTATTGTAGCAGCTTTATTTGTCAGAGTTAGACCTTTAAAGACATACCTCACAGTATGATTCATTTCTATTAAATTAGTTATTTGTCCTCCATGTCGTAATCTTTTCAGGGAGACGCTAACATAGTTTGAATGCAAATTCAACCCTAGGGAAATAAAACACATAGGGGAAACAATATAGTCATATTCCATTTTCATTAATTCTTTCATTTGTTAACCTCAAATTTGTTCCAGTCTGTATCAGATACAAATACTGTCATTCTTGCACTTTATTATGTCGCTCAGTATGTTCCTTTCCTGGAATTAAATTATGTTTGTTGCTGGAAAATAACATAGATTCAGAGAAGGGGGAAAAAAATCTTTTTAGTACGTACCTACATTTTTATTTTGCAATGATGGCACAACAGAGTCAGCACATGTTCATGAGTTCTTGAGAACAAAACAGGTATTGAGAACATCATCACTAATTTATAGTTTAAGCCTAAATTGTTTCCAGGCAATGTCATAAAGTTACAAGAGCTGCTATTTGTACTACATGACAAAACAAAAGGGGTCAAAGGAAGGAAGCAGAAAAATACTGCTTTAAGCATTATTTTAGTTGTTTGTTTAGATCACAAATCAGGAAAACACTGAGGACTATGTTCCTTATTAATCCTACCATGTAAGTACAACCCAAATCACTTGGATGACTCCAGGGCCAGAATCGGTCCTGGAGCTGTCCCACTGCTCTCCTGGATATGACGGCTCTTAGGAGTAGTGGAAACATGACACTACACTGTAAGAGAGGCTGAGGAAAGAGAAACACTTCCCTGGCGGGTTGTTCTTGATGCCTTCATCCCTCTTAAGGAGACAGATTTGGGCCATACATATTAGACTCTTCTTCCTCACCAATTTCAACCATACTTGACTAGAAAGCTATACCTTTATGAAAAGCCATTCTTATACACATACATACATATATACATGCATCTTGGATAAAAGGCAGTCTGAGGGGCTAAATTAAGATTTGCAAGCACAGAAACATATTGCAGAAGAAGAGGCTTAGTGGAGGAGGTTTGTTCTTTGGGGAAGTTTGTTCTTTTATTGCTGTAGGTACCGCGGACAAGACTATCTGCATTAAACAACAGGTAGAGTGCTGAAACATTACCAGAAATAAAGGAGAGTATGATGTTCTCAGTTTGTGGAAAAGCTGGATCCTAACTTGCAGACCAGAATGCAATGAGGATCCAGCAGTGCAGACTTCTGCAAGTGAGTTAAAATCTAATCCTGCTCCATTACAAACAAAGTGATTCTACCTCATGACTTAATAGTGATTTGGAGAAGACCTTTGATTAAAACCTTGAGCTCTCCAGTTCAAATTTACATTAGCATCTTGATAACTGCAGATAAGATATTCTTTGTCTGGACCCCCCCCCCTTTTTTTTTTTTTTTTTTTTTTTTTTTTTTACTTTTGAAAGGAGTTTTAGCTTAAGAAACTACAAATTGTTTTTAAGATCAGTGTTGGCCTTTGCAGAGCTTGCATTCACATATGTCACAAAAGGGGGAAAAACACATAAAAATCTGGTCTGCCTATTGGGATCCCTGTACCATCTGAAAAGTGTGTTCAATGTAACAGAGGAATGAATGAATGAAAAAATGTTTGAAATATCAAAAAAAGCTTAAGAGATAGTAATTGTGCCCTCTTTGCTCTCTTCCAATGACTTCCAGACATCATATTACAAAAACAGTAATGTAACAGGCAAGAGAGAATGAAGAAGGGAACTAGGTATAAAAGAAACTCCCTTTGCAAATTTTGTTCTGGAAAACACTGAACAACTGGGTGCTGTTGCTGGACAACATAGACCTATGAAAGAGCCCTAACTGAGTACCCATACTACTGTGACCTACAGTCATTAGCACAAGAGATAACTGGAAGTATTACTGTCATGTTACCAGTAAACTGTGCTAGCATTACTTGACTAGACGCATAGCTGTGATTTTATAATGTGCAATTATATTGTGTTAAGTGAAGTTACTATTTCCAGGAAAAAGTGGCATCAAGTGAGTGTCTATATTTGGGGAACATGAACTTCACTTTGGCTGTAAACATGCCAGCCCTTGAATCAGATCTCTGAAAACTAAAATCACTAAGAGGACATGGTTGTCAAATGAAAAAGTGAGGTGCTGCAGGTTTGATAAGTAACGTTCTCAGATGCAAAGTGCCTGCCTGTTGCCAGGGTCGAGGTGTCTGCTGTAACCTGAAACCAAGAGCAAGAGATGCACCTCTGCACCCAGAGCTGGGCTCACCCTGGCCTTCCAGGAAAGGTCACAGCTCATTCCAACAAGGAGCAGCCCAGGACAATCCCTTACTCTTGAGAGACTCCTTTCAACCTCCCTACATCCACATACAGTAAGATGAGCTCTGCTGTGGTCTACACTTCTCAAATGCATATGCTCAAAGTTTGAACCATCCACTGAACACTGGAAGCATCTATTTTATGTTGAATCCAACAAATTGTTCTGGCAAATAAATGAGAAATTCCACTGTCGTTTTCTAGGGTCATTCAGTTCATTAAAGAGGTACACTTGTACAGTTTGGCCACATCAACTGAATAGTTTGCCTACATACTTAGGACTTAGCATGTTCCCAGGAACAAGGATTCTTTTTTTTATCAGTCAGAACTGATAGGTTGACTGAAAGGCTGGACCATCATTCTTTTTGATGATGGTCAGTGATTTGTTTCCTTCCCATGACAAATTGACCCTTGGTCCATTGAAATAGCCTCCTTGCACTCTTCGTCTGTAAAGTACAGTGTGGCCAATAGTCTTTCATCCATGTATGCAAACTTAGCAGGTACACTGCAGCTCACAAATTAGGAGTTAATTCAGTATTCCTATATCTCCTTTTAAACACCTTAATCTCAAATCTGAGGAGAACACAAACAGCCATCAATTCAGCATGACAAACCATTAGAGGTGCTAAAAAGACGGTGTATTATTTGACTTGCTCTGCTATTAATTTCAATTTTTTTTGGTACTTATGCACCTACTAGCAAATAATAGCCAATTCTGTTATATTTCATTATATCATCCTATTCTGTATAGTAGAGAACAGGCAGCTGAATGAAACCCTGTCAGTGAAGGCCTGTATTATGCAGACTATTACCATGTCAAAAGCTTCTTTTCCTTGATCACTGTTTAATGTTACACTGTAGTAGCAGTAATAACTACTTGCTGTAACAGTTTTCCATGAATTTATAAGAAGTCATTGACATGAAAATTGAGTAGTATTAATCTGCTTTTATTCTACATGTAATTGTTGCAGGTAGGTGGCCTTCCTTTATATTTCCTATATTTTAATATGTGTTATACTGTGTATAATTAAATATACATGCAGGAGGCAACTCTCTTTGAGCCTTTTGAGACTTGTTTACTTTATTTTAAAATGTTTTATGGTGGAATAAAAGTTTACAATACTCCAGCCTACAAAAATGTAATCTGTTGTAAAATACCTCTCTAACTGAATTTGGAGCACCCAATGACTTTCAAGATATTACACACCACTGTCAGAAGTGCACTGGTGATAATATGCATCCAGGGTGAATGTGATAGAGATATCACCATATATGCCACTTCTTGTAGTGGCCACTCATCTAACACATATTTGGGACTTGTTTTACTACTGGAATGTCCCACTCAATCTTGTTTAAAGCTGATGTCCTGGATATTGCTAGTAAAACGCTGTAGATACTATTTTTTCTTGCTCTAACTCCACTTCAGATACCCTTGGGAGTCTGAATTTGCATACAGGCCTGCCAGGATACAAAAATAAGATAAACATATAACCTTCCCTACTCATTGTGTTAGTCACCTTTGATTTAAAGAGATCCCAAAGCAGGTAGGAGCGTACTTGGTGCATGGGAAATGCACAAGCAACGAGAGCTTTTAGAAGGGAGATTCTACTTAACTAAAATAATCATTTGTCTCCAAGTGTTGGGACAAACAGACCCATGAGGAATTGCGTCTATGTTGATGGTTATGGGGAAGCTGGGACTGCAGTCACTTGCTGATTGTTTTTCCACTGTCCTAAAGTGCACCAGTTCCTTTCCTGGCACTTCTTGTTTGGCTCTGAGTAAATGAGAATAAGGAAATACGTTGTTTTGCATTATAGACCTCAAAAATTCATCATCAGCCTGACTTGTGCTACTTTCGGCCATTCTCAGGTTCTTATATTACTAGCAAAGTCCCAGATAGATTTCTTGAAGACTTAGGCACCCTTCCCTTTTAATAGTTTGCTTTCTTAGGGGATGAGGGTTTTTTAAATTTTTTTATTTTTGTAGGCTTTCTAGATTAATTTGTGTCAGGATGCTTTTAGGGGCACAGCTTGGAAGGGATGGGTGCTGGTGACAGAGATAGGAGGTAATAAGGAATGTTTTGGAACCTTCAGGTTTTTGTTATCAGGTTCATATCTGTAAAGAAGAGGGGTTTTAGATGAACATTTTCAACGTTAAAGCCCAAAATTAGAGTTTTAATTAGACCATCAAAAAGGTGGCTTGAGGTAAACAGCAACAGCACTTGCAGACTCTTCTGGATTCAGGCAGAAGAGTGGATTTTTGTAACAGCTTCAAAATCAGGCCATTCATTTTATTTTTGCATAGGTAAAAGGTGCTGTAACAAAAGAAGAAGCAAAAGTGTTCTCCCTGACCATAGGAGATAGAACAAGATAAACGATGGCAAGGGCAGTTCAGGCTAAGCATTCTTAACATGTTCCAATGGCAAGAATAGGGAAAAAGCAAAGTCAAAGGCCTGGGGAGGTGTGGAGTCTCCATCATTAGAATCATTTAAGAACAAACTGCTGATCTTGCCACTTGGAAGAGAAGATAATGGTGAGATCTCCGCAAACTCTGACCGTATGAGTCTGACTTAGGTGCTAAACATAATCAACTCTGTGGTCATGTAAATGAAAACAAAATGTAAACTAAGAACTTCTGCACAAATTACTAAATTTTGTACAATTACCACACTGTTGGTCAGCAACTCTCTAGAGCATTGAGTTTGCAATAGTGGTAAGATGGTGGTTTTCTTCACAAACTGTTCTACAGTTTTTTTAAAGGGAAACAAGCTGCTTTAAACCTACTCAAAAGTTGAAAACTGGAATGCAATTTTCTACATATATACATATGTATCTGCAAGTATGAGTCCTACAGTGAAAAGGTTTCATATATAATGAGTGCAATAAAACTTTCGATTTAAAAGTGATAACTTTTTGGATCATTTGATTGTTTTGGATAAATGCAAAAATTGATGAAATCTTGTAATTCACATGCTAAATAGCAACTTCTTGGATCAGATGACTGTAAATTTAGTAGGAGAATTAAACTAGTGGCCTGATAGCTATGTAAATTATTTGCAATTCCGGGAAGCATGAAATTTAGTCAGGCACCATGCTTGGTCATCAACATATCGCCGTGCTGACATTTGAACATGACTGCATTTTTTTCTCTCTCCATTAGAAGTGCATATTAGAAGTGCAGAAATGAAAATATAGAATTACTCTGAGGCAGGTCTGGTAGTAAAGTAGTTTCACCACTCTTGCTGATTCTGCCTGTGTCTGCACTGGCCTGTTACAGTGCTGCCTGTCAGTGACCCTGGTGTCAAAACCCAGTCCTTCTGAATTATCCAGCCTTTGGAAAACCTTTAGGTTGCCCAGAGGACCCCCAAACTGTTATGCTAGGAATGAGACTTTGGGAGCACCCTATCTTCAGGCTGTTCTTTAAGCTGTCTCAATCAACTGTGAATTGGTTCACAACTTGCATCACATTACGTGGCCTAGAAGCTTTCTGGGGCAGCTGGTCCCATTCTGTAGATCTGCCCCATAGAAATTAAACATGGTCTGGATGAATGCTAATGTGGCTTTGCCAATCCTTGTGAGATAAAAAACAGGCTAATGTGCAGACATTGGCATTTTTGACATCCCAAGACCTGCAACATGGATGCAGCCTAGGCCATCATTATTGGGATGGCCTTCAGGAGCAACCTAACAGCACAGTAACAGTGTGACAGCTGAAAAGCTGTCATACACAATCTCTATATCCCCCAAAACAAGAGCAAATACTTCTGATTGCATACAGTAGAAAGCAAACCAGTTTTTATGTTTCTATACATGTGGATCCATGCTTCATGCACCCTGCCTCAGAGTCACTTTCCTGCACACATCAAGCAATTCCATCACTATACATGTGGTTTGTATCAGCACAAGAGCTGACCAATAGCAATGGCAGTATTGGCCCTATTACCGGTTCATGCAGTTGTTATGTCCAGCTGTAGGGGCTGTGAGAGAGCATGGCTGTGACCACATCACCTGATGGAAGACAATGTGATAAGTGCCCTAAATACCTTCACACCATTCTGATATGTCTCTTACTACCCCTATGGCTTCACCTCCAAGTTTTACAGTACTTGACCCTGCCTAAATTTTTGATGGCAAAAACAGGAAGATGACACATGCCCACGCCATGCAAATACAGCAGAGATCATCTTAGATCACCTGGTGCTCACGAAATGCATGCACAGCAAAGATTGCTAGTTTGTACTTACATTTAGCTGCTTAATTCACCTGGCTAGATTTTCCCTCTAGAAAGCAATTGTATTTGAAGGCAGGAGTACACTGTGATGACAATAGCTGCCATGTCTTTCAGAGGAACACCTCCAAAGAGCTCCTTGAGGGAGAAGAATGCTAGTCATAAGACTCAATGCTAGTGGTCCTAACCCACTAAATTTGCTTTTTCCTATTCTACTCTTTCTTGCCTCTAGTGGGTGAATTCATTACGCAATAGGCACGCTGATGGCAGTCCCCTTACTATTAAATTGAAGAATTTAAGCAGCAACCCTCAAAGCTTAGATATTTTAATTGAATATGTAAAACTTGGTCATCTAAAAAAAAAATCCTAAGCAATATTTCTAGAATGTGATAATTAGCATACCAGAATACTAAAAAGAAGATGTAAAATAGTATACAAAAAGATTAACTTGTTATAACCATACATTTAAAAGACATTTAAAATGTAAATGAATTTAAAATGCTGAAAGGTTATTAAAATGATGTATTTTGTATACAACATAGATACCCTCAGAAGCAAAAACACAGAAATGCACAGTGAATGATGTCTTTTGCTACTGGTGCCTGTATGATTTTACCATTACTATAAACTTTACTAATCTACAGCATGCAACAAAAGCTTTGTCAAAATAAAAATTAGGCTTTTTTCCTCCTCCTTGCCTAATGTAAGGCAAATTTCAGATTAAAATGAAATGGAAGTATTGAAACTTAAAGTTAAAACTTCTGCTTATAAAGCTCTCCCTTCTTTCTATGAGCCTGTTCTCATCTTTGATATACCAGGAAATAAGTGAACCTCTTTATTAAAAAATCCCAGACCAATCCAAAATATCAAATAACCTCTCCTATCTCTCTTTCTTTCCATATCAACTTTGTATGGCTCATAGGATACAATGATCTTGTTTGAGATGGATTTTGGAGAACTTTGATACAGAGTTATTATTGCCAATACAAAAAAAGCTGAAGTATTTGCCAGATTGGGTGGAAATCATCAGTTTTAAAAACTGATCACAGAATTACACACATTCTTGGGCAAAAAAACCCTAAAGTGACACATTTTGAATTTTAGAAAAAAAAATTGATACATCAAGTTGCTAATGCATGAACAATTTTTCTCTTAGTAGGACTTGTTCAAGTATCTTCATGCATCTTCCTAAGGCTTCACCACTTAATTTTTCTTGAATCACATTCTTATTGTTGATTTTTTAAAAGATTTATTTGGATTTCACACTAAATGGAATGCTTTTAGAGATAAGTAGTCTAATGTAGTCTGTAAAGTGTTGGAAGGGTTTCTTTTGAAAGACTTCCTATTACAAAGAAAACATTCTCCAGCGTGATTTGGGGGAGTCACTCTTAAAAACAAAGAGGGCATTAGATGCTGCATTCAATTCAAAGCTTCCTTACAGGCTTCAGCAATCACAAGGTGAGTAAATTTGGGACTAAGGTAACAGCAAATTTATGTTCCTTACAATGCAAGCATCATTTCGTGTTTATGACTGTAGGATTTGTTACAATGAGCGTGTCCTATGTGCTACAAAAGACCCTGAGCAGGACTGAAAGTGACATTTCATATGTTTGAAGCTGGCTTGCTTGTTAATGATGTAGCACAGAGTCTAAGAGCCCGGGTTTGAAAAACATTTCAGAAATGACTAAGGTAGATGTCTTATGACAGTTTCCACCAAAGCTTGAATAATTTAACTTTTATGCATATGCCAAACCAGTGCTGTTACTTTTTGTCCTTAATGTGGAAATGAGTCATTTCACACTGCTTAGGCAATGTAGAAAAGAAATCTTGAAAATGAGAAAGCAGAGAGAGCATCCTCCAGCCTTGAAGTATCAAAATAGTATGAACAAAGTTAAATAAAGTGACCTAAATTAAATTATTGTTTGGTTGAATATGAGTATCCTTGCTGGCACTTATAATTAAGTCTGTCATATATTTCTATTTAGTGGCTCAATAGCAGCCACAAAGAAAGAGCTTCAAAGATCTGATGATAGACCCAAAAGCCCTTTTCCAACTAGGTCAGTAATCTGATAAAAAAAAATTTCCTCTTTCTACTAGCATTGTTTCTCTTGTATCCCCCAACCATCATGGCCCCAGAAACGTTGCTACTATTTTAAAGAGTTTTGTCCCCATAAGTTTCTTTGACATAAAATGCTCAGAACAAGAATTCATAGAAGAAATAAAACTTGTCCCCAAGCTAACTGAGCCCTCTGTAGATAAGGAACATACAGATCCTACATACATTAATTATTGAAGATTGTCTCAAAAGTAATAGCATTGTTATTTTAAATTATGAGAGATTTCTGGCCTCAGAAAAATAAAAAACACTGAAAATTCAGATGTATTTACATGTGATTCATATGTAAAGGACATTCATATATAATTATATGCATTTACATGCACATGTATACATACTTACATAGAGCTTGCATATATTTTCAGCACTAATCCTGCAAACATTTTATATATATACTTAAATATGCATCTCAGTAAATGCTGAGATCATGTACACAATATTAGGCACAGCTAAATGGCTAACTTTATCAACTTTTTGGGTTAAAATAGTTACAATGAGGAAATGCAAACATGTTGTGATGACAATGACATTGGAAGTTATTTATGTTTAAATAAGTATCAATGGAATTGATCAAGGGTTCTGTAAATGGAGCTCCATAAATTGGATTTTGCCCATGCCATCCTTTCAACATTGCCCACAATTTGCTGCTAACAAGAAAAACATGTAGGCTCCAAATCTCATTAACTACAAAAGTGGTGTGAATGTGCCAGAGTGGCTTTAATATGAATAAGAACTAGATCTGTAAAGTATCATTTACGACACTTTCTGAAGAGAGAAAACAGTAATTGGTGGGAGGACACTCCAATTAAATCCCAAATATAACAGAAAAAAAGAAAAAACTTCATCACAGAGGCAAAGTATAGCCTTGAATTGTACAAAGTAACTCTGTGGGGGTTTTTTTGGGTGGTGTGGGTGGTTGCTAAAGAAAATACAATAATTATTGAAAAATAGTAATGTTCAGTCAACCTAGCAGTGCCTGATCTAATTCCCTGTTCATTTCCCCTGGTAAAAAGAAAAAAACCCAAAGAACTAAAAATAACTCCTTTGCACTCTATTTTCAGTGCTTCAGCTATTGATTGCTACATCCTCTAATATCTCCCTTTTGCCTTTGTGGATCCTATACTTATTACGTGACAGTCTACTAAAAATCAGTGAGGCAGAGAAATTCTTCTTATTCCTTGTCATGAAATGTCCTCGCACACTATCCCATGAGCTCCGTATGCCTTTTGTTTAGTCCCTTACACAGGCCCACAAGGAAAACTAGAGCCTAGTCTGTGGTTTCATTTTGAAAAAGCAATCCAAAGTAAAGAGGAACAGAAGAATTGCCTACAATGCTCCAAGCTGGCAAAAAGCCTGTCTTCGCAGCTGTCCAAACTGTCAGCTGTCTGAAATATTTTAGTGACAATCAGCCAAACTTTTTGTAGACAAGCTTTAAAAAGAAAGAAAGTGAATGATTCCAAGTGGCAGCAGGAAGAAGGTATGAAAAATGCCTATGCAACAAGTCGCAAAACAAAAATTGGCATATTCCCTGTGCGTAGTGCAATGGAAAACAGGACTCAGTGGCAACTCCAGCTCTGCTTTTATTTTATATGGGAGAGAAGAAGCATGAAGCATTTTTACCTAGACTCGTAGAGAAAAAAGGTTTTCCAAACTTGAAACCCAAGGAGGGGTTACCAATTAAGAATGAAAAACATGGTCAGTGAAATGTGCCTTCCCTGACAGTTCTTGCTACCAGCAGTGCAGCACAACGGTTACGTGGCCCAGATTTTTTTACCACATTCCTAGCATGCTCCAGGAGCTGTAACATTTCCACATGCATGTCCTCTTGCAGATGACGCAGACTTTGCTCTCCCAGGGGCAACACGGCTTTGCTCAGTCTCAAAGATACTGTGCAGACCTGGAGCCCAATCCCCTACCTGCTGTAACTCCATCCAGCTATGTCCAAGTTGTAATTTTACCCTGCTCTCCTTTCACCCTATGTTGGGGGTGTGATTGTTTTTTAAGTTTATGTTTTTAAGTTATGACTGTATATTTTTATGTGACTGTTTTTTTCCAGTGTGGAGTCCCTGCTGACTGCTCAAGGTGGCTGCTACAAACCTGGATGGCAGCTTGCAAGAGGACTGGGCATGTATTTCCCTGGTCTTTTTACTCTCTCCATAGTAAAACATCTCAGCTGAAACAGGGAAGGAACCCTTGAGTGAAGACAAAACTCCAAACACCACTGTGTGGTTCAGATTAGGTTATCTGTTCAGTGTAACAATCCTGCTTCTGCACGGTGTCATAATCAGAAAGGAGCTAATGATGATATATGTATTACTAATACAAGCATGGCTTTAAGTACTATTTTTAGTGTAGCAGGCCAGAGTAATAGGGGTGACTTTCACTTAACAGTGTAAAAAGCATAGCTTCTTAGAAATATAAACAAATCAGAAAATACAACTGCACATCTTTCATAATTATAACCATTAAGATTAGTCAGTGTTGTTATACAACGAATCTTTAGTAGTAGCCTCAATAGCATAAACAAGGTTAATCTAAAGCCTACTGTATATAAAATGCAGCTGCAAGTGCAGCTAGCCTAGGGTAGACTCCTACTTACATTGGTTTGGAAGTAACATTTTGGAACGAAGGCTCTTGAAAAAACCCTAAAATCAATGCTTTTCAGCTCACTGGGAAATGCTTAAAATGCATGTTTTAGTTCTGGTCTAAAAGATTTAGGGAGTTGCTTCTGATGGGGAAAAATAGCCTATAGAGAAAACAAAATGCTTTAATTCTTCAATTTAGACAATTGCCAAGGTTCAGACGTGAGAGTAAGTTTTATTATTTTAATCTTCACTTCAGTTAGGACAGAAATGCCATTCAGCTTGCATTTGAATTGCTAAGTTTTGCTTTGATTTCCAAGTCATCCCTAAAACCAGTCCAAATTGCCCTCTGGGTTCTGCAACTCTCACCGGACAAATAATTTCGGAGATTACTGTTAATGAGCTTCCAAAATGTTCATATGCAAGGCCTCTAACCTGAATGTGTCCCAAGACAAAAACGGCATAGGATCTTATCTTGAGAGGTTTCAAAGGCATTAATATCTCATTCTCTTGAATGAGAGATTATGGTGACTAGCATTTCAGAGGTTGCACACAGAGGCAAATCTATGTTTATAGTCCAGATATAAAAGCAAAATACACAACACTGTGCAACTCCCACTGCTTTTCAAAACTATTGTCACTACTGTCCTAGAAACTCATTAGCCATCTTGGAAAGAATAAGGAATGAACTGATTGGTGAATGCAGCCAGGGAAGTGCGCATGGGATGTGGCTATGGAGGACCCTCTTGTATCCCTCCTGGGAAACCTGCATGCTCGATCACCTCCCTGAAATGCCTGTACACCAATGCACGCAGCTTGGGGAACAAACAGGAAGAGCTAGAGATGTGTGTGCAGTTGCAGGGCCATGATCTCATTGCCATTACAGAGACATGGTGGGATAGCTCGCATGACTGGAGTGCTGTCATGGATGGCTACGTACTTTTTAGGAAAGACAGGCCAGGAAAGCGAGGTGGTGGAGTTGCTCTTTATGTGAGAGAGCAACTGGAATGTATTGAGCTGTGCCTAGGGGTGGATGAAGAGCGAGTCGAGAGCTTATGGGTAAGGATCAAAGGGCAGGCTAATAGAGGTGACACTGTTGTGGGTGTTTACTACAGGCCACCTGATCAGGAAGAGGAAGTCGATGAGGCCTTCTACAGACAGCTGGAAGTAGCCTCACAATCCCAGGCCCTGGTTCTCATGGGGGACTTCAACCACCCCGATATCTGCTGGAAAGACAACACAGCTAGGCACAAACAGTCCTGGAGGTTCCTGCAGAGCATTGGTGACAACTTCTTGACCCAGGTGGTGGAGGAGCCAACAAGGAGAGGTGTGCTGCTGGACCTCGTACTAACAAACAAAGAAGGACTGGTGGAAGATGTGAAGGTTGGGGGCTGCCTTGGCTGCAGTGACCATGAGATGGTGGAGTTCAGGATCCTGCAAGGAGGCAGCAGGGCACCAAGTAGGATCGCAACCCTGGACTTCAGGAGAGCAAACTTTGGCCTCTTCAGGGACCTACTTGGAGGAATCCCATGGGTGAGGGCCCTGGAAGGAAGGAGTGTTCAAGAGAGTTGGTTAATATTCAAACATCACTTCCTCCAGGCTCAAGAGCGGTGCATCCCTATGAGTAGGAAGTCAAGCAAAGGAGGTAGGAGACCTGCATGGATGAGCAAGGAGCTCCTGGCAAAACTCAACCAGAAGAAGGAAGTATACAGAAAGTGGAAAGGGGGACAGGCCACTTGGGAGGAATATAGGAATGTTGTCAGAGTATGCAGGGATGCGACGAGGAAGGCTAAGGCCCGTTTGGAATTAAATCTGGCTAGAGATGTCAAGGACAACAAGAAGGGCTTCTTCAAATACATCAGCAGCAAGAGGAAGACTAGGGAAAATGTGGGCCCTTTGCTGAATGGAGTGGGTGCCCTGGTGACGAAGGATGCAGAGAAGGCAGAGTTACTGAATGCCTTCTTTGCTTCAGTCTTTACTGCTGAGGCCAGCCCTCAGGAACCCCAGACCCTGGAGGCAAGAGAGAAAGTCTGGAGAGAGGAAGACTTTCCCTTGGTGGAGGAGGAGTGGGTTAGAGATCATTTAAGCAAACTTGACACCCACAAATCCATGGGCCCTGATGGGATGCACCCACGAGTGCTGAGGGAGCTGGCGGACATTATTGCTAAGCCACTCTCCATCATCTTTGAAAGGTCATGGAGAACAGGAGAGGTGCCCGAGGACTGGAAGAAAGCCAATGTCACCCCAGTCTTCAAAAAGGGCAAGAAGGAGGACCCAGGGAACTACAGGCCAGTCAGCCTCACCTCCATCCCTGGAAAGGTGATGGAGCAGATCATCCTGGAAGCCATCTCCACGCATGTGGAGGAAAAGAAGGTGATCAGGAGTAGTCAGCATGGCTTCACCAAGGGGAAATCATGCCTAACCAATCTGATAGCCTTCTATGATGGAATGACTGGCTGGGTAGATGAGGGGAGAGCAGTGGATGTTGTCTACCTAGACTTCAGCAAGGCTTTTGACACTGTCTCCCATAGCATCCTCATAGACAAGCTCAGGAAGTGTGGGTTAGATGAGTGGACAGTGAGGTGGATTGAGACCTGGCTGAATGGCAGAGCTCAGAGAGTTGTGATCAGTGGCACAGAGTCTAGTTGGAGGCCTGTAGCTAGCGGTGTCCCCCAGGGGTCAGTACTGGGTCCAGTCTTGTTCAACTTCTTCATCAATGACCTGGATGAAGGGACAGAGTGCACACTCAGCAAGTTTGCTGACGATACAAAACTGGGAGGAGTGGCTGATATGCCAGAGGGCTGTGCTGCCATTCAAAGAGACTTGGACAGGCTGGAGAGGTGGGCAGAGAGGAACCTCATGAAATTCAACAAAGGGAAGTGCAGGGTCCTGCACCTGGGGAGGAATAACCCCATGCACCAGTACAGGCTGGGGGTTGACCTGCTGGAAAGCAGCTCTGCTGAGAAGGACCTGGGAGTGCTGGTGGACACCAAGTTAAGTATGAGGCAGCAATGTGCCCTTGTGGCCAAGAAGGCCAATGGTATCCTGGGCTGCATCAGAAAGAGTGTTGCCAGCAGGTCGAGGGAAGTGATTCTCCCCCTCTACTCAGCCCTGGTGAGGCCACATCTGGAGTACTGCGTCCAGTTCTGGGCTCCCCAGTACAAGAGGGATGTGGCACTACTGGAGCAAGTCCAGCGAAGGGCCACAAAGATGATTAGGGGACTGGAGCATCTCTCTTATGAGGAAAGGCTGAGAGAGCTTGGCCTGTTTAGCTTGGAGAAGAGAAGGCTGAGAGGAGATCTTATCAATGTGTACAAGTATCTGAAGGGAGGGTGTCGAGAGGATGGGGCCAGACTCTTTTCAGTGGTGCCGAGCGACAGGACGCGAGGCAATGGGCACAAACTGAAACACAGACACTTCCATCTGAACATGAGGAAAAACTTTTTCACTGTGAGGGTGACAGAGCACTGGAACAGGTTGCCCCGAGAGGTGGTGGAGTCTCCTTCTCTGGAGATATTCAAAACGCGCCTGGATGCAATCCTGTGCAATGTGCTCTAGGTGACCCTGCTTGAGCAGGGGGGTTGGACTAAATGATCTCCAGAGGTCCCTTCCAACCTCAGTGATTCTGTGATTCTGTGATTTAAAAATTAAATAATCTTGCTACTAATAAAGGCATTACTTTTACAGATAGGTGACAAATAAAGGAGTTGGATTAAGAAAGCACATAGTATCAAGAAATATCGTTGTTGCATGTTCACAAACAAAAGCATTTTCTTTTAGACATAATATCCATTACATATTTTATACATAATATGTAATACGTATTTTTAATGTCACCACCTTTTCCCTTCTGTAAGAAGGAAGTTTTCATACATTCAAAGATTCTGTTTTAATAAAGTTCAGTAATCTTGCAAATCAGACATTTGCTAAAGTAACATTTCTATGATTTGCTTCTGTATTTGTTGGCAGACTTACTCTTCTCACAGTCTTTGCAAGAAATCTGCACCCCACCATCAAATAATGGAATCATTTTTCGAGGAAGTGGATTTAGTATTTTAGTAGGGCACACCTGGAACTGGTCTTCTGTTTCTATTAGAATTTTTGTTGCATGAGTTTTTCTTGTTGTATGTTTGATTTACCATTTCTGACTTTATTCATTTGTGATACATATCAACAAAAATAGGAAAATGATTTTCACCCAATAAGCTGTCTTTATTTTACGATCACCACTGTAAGAAGTGTATGTGGTCATACCCAGAATTGTATCTGTCCTCTGATTTATGTGTTTGAGAACTTTGTAAATGGAGGTAAACACTTCCGATGACCATTGTAAATCTGTATTGTTTTGCTACAGCATGTTCATGTATGAGGATGAGCATGTGAATTCTTTGTTTACTTGAAAAAACAAAAATGTATTCCCACAAGACTGACAAGGGCTGAAATGATTTAAAAACTACTGTACAAAACTATTTGTACAGCTGGCATGTGGGGGGTGTATATATGCCTGTGTTCATGTATATACGCATACTTTTTTACCCATGCTTTTCACTGTCCTAATGATAATCTTCATTCTGAAATATTACTGCAGTAGTGTCTCGGTGTTAATGAATTCTGTCAAATACCATCTTCTAGATGCAAGAGAAAAATCACTGTCTTCATTCCTTATAACATCTGTTAGTAAAACCTCCACAGTAGTATCTTATCAGGTGGCAATATTTCATACCACTGGAGAAACTAAGCATCCCACATCTTTGATTGCACCTTAATTGCTAAGTATATTCTGCTTGCCTAACACGTTAACATAGTTTTGTTATTTACATTATTTTTTCCTTTTACCTGCTGTTCAGTACTTTGCTGTTTTGAAGACTGCTGTCTTCCTCCTTTCTTGAACAATGACTGCATCAGTGATTCATGAAGCACTGTGCACATGGCTTGTTGATCTGACTGCAGGGTTTGGTTATCTTGAATACTATATACATATTACCCATTCTGGGACTGAGTATATTTGAAGAAGAGATTTAATTATACCTTCCTTTCCTTTTATCCTATCAGTTTATTACTTTATCTTGTTTTTGAAGAACGTAACAATTTTCAGAAAGAATTTAATGATAGGATGAATTATGTCAGACAGATGGCTTCAAATTACAGTTATCAAAATTCTGGCCTAACAATCTGCTTTTTAATAATTAAGCATTGAAGAGCTCTTATTTTCAAGCTTCCCTTAGAAAAGCCATTTCTCTGCCATGCATGCAACCAGAGGGAGAATGACAAATCGAATAATTTCTTAGCCAGTGTTTATCCCTTTTACTAAGGCTCAGAAACACCTTTCTGTCCAATATCTTGCAACTGCAGGAATCTTCTTTACACTCCATTATAAAGATACCTGAAATAGCTTAATTACCCTAAGTCAGATAATTCCGTAAGAAGTGCAAATATTACCCACAATACACACACACACACACACGTATTTTCTATGAGAAATTTTGTAAAGCTATTAGATTTGTATGGCAGAGAAACAGAAGTTTTTGTCTTCAGCTAGTGTAAAATTCACTGAGACAGTGTAAAGTCAATAGATCTAATTTACACCTGCCAGGGACCTGACTTCATGCCAGGTATCTTCTTGGCGGAGTTTGAAAACTGCATGTTTTTTAGAAAGACTAACTCCAATGGAAACACTTCATCAGTGGAAACCTACCAGAGACCACAATCAACTTTTATCTCTACTTCCGCATAGCATTGTCATATGGATGACACAGAATCTGGTCTGTGATTTCATCTTACAAATGCTGTTGTGGGATTGCTACTGAAATTGCTGCAGTCCTGCAGCTTCAATGTTATACATTTGTTCTGCTGTCTGCTGATTAGCCTTTCTTAGTTATCCTGTTGTTTATATGTAGGTATATACACAGCCACGCAAATATATAATAAGCATATACATAAGCATGTATGTATATCACATATATATATATCTCCCCCCCCTCAAAACCAATAGTTCAGACTTAACCATAAGGTCTCAATTTTTTGAGAAAATGTTGAAATTTCATGGTAAATACATATTTATTTTAATTATGATCTTGTTTTAAATCATTTTGTATCTGCTCTGAACTTTGTAGTATAGCCTGAAATGCCCCCACAATGGTTTTAGCAGGTATTATAGTACTTTCATGTTAAAGCCATACACTTCTCCTTTGGCCCAAACCTCCATGATCTTGGAAGTGTAATTTCCATGGATATTTTCTTTTAGGAGCCATTTAGACACTTGTTTTCCACCTTGGTCTCTAATCAGGCAGAAGCAGTGGAAATGAATGGAGTGCAGGTTAATTAACACTGATTTGCTAATAATTGCATGGACTTTAGAGAATGTTTGAATATGAAGATTTGATTCATGAATATCACTTACTGAGTTCTTTTTAGTCACTTGTCTGTTTCTAATAAAATCTGTTTTATCTTTTTTTCCAAAACATTCTCAAAAATACTTCTGTTTTTGAAAAGAACAGTTGCAATGCATCTTGGGAAAATGATCAAAATACCAATCAAAATACGAAAATTACTGGAGGTGCTCAGGAGTATGTTTGATTGCAGCTCCTCTGCAGTTCTCAATATCTGGACCATGGAAGAATAGCACAAGGACCCACTTCAGACTACTGGGAATAGAAAGGAGGAGTCTCTTCTTGTGCTTTAAACTTTAGGAACATTAGAGAAGGACTTGTAACCCAGAAGCTAATGCAGGGGAAAGCAGATATGCAAATGGTGTGGTCAATCTTTATTTTTCATAGCTTTTACAAATCTGCAAACCAATCATTTTTAAGTATGTACTTTCCATGGAATTCTCTTTGCTCTTTTAACTATATTTACTTTTAAGATGCATTTTCCTAGTTTCCCAAAATGCATAATTAGTTTCTAAAACAGGAAACATAACTCCATTTGTTTATCTAAGTGTCTAGAAAAAGTTCCTGAAGAGTTGTTCTTGAATAAATAAATACAGATGCCAAGTGCAATTAAAAAGAGGAAAATAACTGAATATTTATCTTCTTACCTGAGAGACTGAATCATATTCAAACCCTTCATGCTTCCTTGCACAGCTCTGCAGACATACTTTTCTACAGAAGGACGATAGGATAGCTCCCTCACATCTATTTTAATCTGTAATATCAATAATATATGTCACAATGTTCCATGCCTTGCAAAGCCTACAAGCAGAGTAAATTTAACTTAATGACTCTGCTATTTTCATTTTCTTGAATTAGCAAAATGCGCTTACACTAGATGAACGGAGTTACTGTCACAGAAAGTGAAAGTGAGTTGGAGATCTCACGGAGTCAGGGAGGCAAGGGTTTCCAGTATCCCCACTGTCTACATGCTGGAGCCCTCTGGAGTAATACCTGTGGTGTCTCCCCTTTCTCCTGAGGATGCTTTATGTACTAAGCAAATATTTGCTTATAAATTCAATGCTGTTTACAGTCTTTTTTCTAGGGGGCTTCCCCTGACCAAATGTAGATGCCATTAGAGTAAATATCAACTTGTGAGCTCTTTATGCTAAACTCCATTTGCCAAAAAAACATTACTGGTAGGGAGATAGTCACCTGATCTTAGACATTTGCCTTTCAAGATGAGATGAATCATACTCCAGAAATACCTATTTCTCTCTACTGACTATAAGAAACAAGAAAACCAGCTTAAATGAAGACATTTAAACTGCAGGCATTGTACATGTCTACAGTTACAGTTGATGTTCACCAAAGTAAATTTAGCATGTTTGTATTTGGTTGGATAAACTTGACCCTTCAAACCTACTGACACACAGTGAAATGGGGATGCAGACAGAATGATTAGCACATAGAAGCATGCAGAGGACCTCATGACTCTCAGAGCTTGTTTTCTTCACCTTACTTCCTTGCCAGTTTAATGACAATCTGAATAAGGGAAAGGCATGTAAGACCATGGGTTAAGATCTGATGTATTTTGTACCGTACTGGAGCACAGAAAGTTTTGGCTAATCTAATCCACTTGAGTTCAGGTGGTGGAGCGCCCAAGAAATTCCCAGCTCTCAACCAGATGGGTAGTGACCATGTAATGGGAGAAAGCTGTAGTTTCATAATGCAACAAACATACTGTTGACAATGGGATTAGGGAAAGTCTGCATCAGTGTGTGAAAGAACAAATAACCCAGGGCAGTCTGTTTCTTCCTGATCACTTAGGGCTTTACAAGCTACATAACAGGGAGAGGCAGGCGACATTTATTCTGTGGGTTTGACTTAGTCTGTGGGCATGGGTTCTCCATCCCTTTGACAGAAATTACCTTCAGGGAACCTCTCAGACAATGTACTATTCTAGAACAAAACTTTTTCTTACTTCAAATTCACAAAAAAGCAATAGCTGATTGTTATGTTTCAGTTTAAAAAATCCTTATAATTAGAATATATTCACAAAAAAATTGGTAACTATTGTTTTCCTCTTTCCTTGATCTCACTTTTGCATTTTGTCATTGTTGGTGGTAAAAGGTAGACAGAAAAGAAGAGATAAAACCCAAATCTTTTGAACTATCCTTAAAAAAGACTACCTTCCTCTGTTCTTTTTTAAAGCTTCTGAATAAACATTTAATTTTTTTGAATTTATTTTACAGAGTCAGGTTTTGAATATCTCCAAGAATGGAGACTCCACAGCCTCCCTGGGCAACCTGTTTCAGTGTTTGACTACCCTCACAGTAAAAAAGTTTTTTCTTATGTTTAAATGGAATGTCTTGTGTTTCATTTTGTGCCCATTGCCTCTTATCCGACACTTATCTACACTGAGCAGAGTCTAGCTCCATCTTCTCTACTCTCCCCCATCAAGCATTTATACCCATTGATAAGCTCCCCACTGAGCTTTCTCTTCTCCAGGCTTTCTCAGCCTCTCCTCATATGAGGGATGCTCCAATCCTTTAATAGTCTTTGTGGCCTACCTTTTGGTGGGAAAAGAATGACCAGCTTTGCCCATAAACAGCTCTCCCCACATGCCCAAAATCTAAAGTCTTGTCAGTACTGGAAATTTGGTACTAGAGAACTGTATACCTGCCAGCACCCCTTCAGAATCATCTAGAGAACAGCAAAAGCCATACTGGCTGATTTTAGTGTTGTTCAAGTACTAGCTGATTTCAAAAAGGTTACTTGCATAATAATGTCTTTAAATGAAGTGGCATGATTTAGTGCTGCCTCTTTAGTCACTTTGCTTTGTCTCAGAAGCTGCTGTGAAGCCAAAAGGAGGGCAAATATGCCTCGATTATATGCCACTTTCCCTCTTTGATTGGAAACCCTAAAACACCACAATAAGCAATACCCTTTTTTTCCTCCCAGACTAGAGCACTGCACTGATTCACAGTAGTCTATCACAGAGCAAGAGATAAAAGAACCTGAGCAGGAGTTCAGCACTGTGGTTCCCTTATTTAACACAATCCCAAGCTTCCCTATAAATTACGGTGTCATAAGGTGACCGAGCTTCTGTCCCACACCAGGTTCTCCCCATCTGACTGATCTCAGAGCTGAGTCCTTGGTTCAGGTTAGTATGCTGCACAAAGAAAGCATGATCAGATCAGTGCATTGGTTGGATCCTAGCCAAAGAGCTAGGACCACAGTTGTGCTATCCCACAAAGCTGAGGCTGTATGTGTCAGGGCCAGAAAGATTTTAGTGTGAACCTTTCCAGCTCTTGTGATCTTATTGCACACACAAAGCAATCGAGACTGCTGCAGAACTCAGTTCTCTCTCAGTTTAAGACTGATTTTCTATTTTCAGTTGCATAGATTATAGTTAATGAGGTACCATGGCGAAAATATCATAACTGACAATAATATTAATCATTGCAGACCAAGTGCTTTTTACTAAAGTAGTTGTCTTAAAGTCAAGAGGTAGCAAGTGATTGCAATATCAAGCCTGTAATTTGCTGAAAAAGAGCAATGTAGCTACTCTTTCTAGTGCAGTGGTTTCTACTCGCTTTCCTTTTCTCTGAATTTCAGCCCACAGTCCTTGAAAAGCTTAATTTGAAATACTTTCTAACCGTGCATTGATTTATCCAAGGAATTGACTATGTGCTCAATCAAATAACCCTGAAGTGATTAATTAGAATGTGTTTAGTTCATTGATTTGTTATTATATGATGCTAACTTCTGAAGCTAATGAAGGAAACTGACCCAGTAACTCTTTTCATCAGAAAAACTGGAGTGAAGACTCTAGCTTCAAAGAGGTTTCTTTCTAATCAAGCTATGTAGAAGTAGTCCAATTTTTTTTTTGCCAGATTTAAGTGTTTACACATCAAATCCTTAATCTTTAAAAGTCTAGAAATTTTAAAATACTATTCTTAATTATAGTGATTATATTGGGTTATTTTTAAATATTTTAGCCTCTGGGCTACACTTGAGTTTCAAACTGAACTTGGACAATGACAATTAAAAAAAAATCCTTACTTTTCAAATAAAAGCTGAGATTGTCATATAAGTGTATAATTCTGGGTATTAGGAAAGTTACTGTATTATTGAGGAAGGTGTCTTTCCTTGGGAAGAAGACTATGGTTTCTGGAGAGCCTAAGCCTGTTTGATGTTATGGCTTGACAAGAGGGCTCAAATATATAAGTCAGCTAGCATGAAAGGGCACAGTGACACAAATGACTGAACATTGCAACAAAGTCAACTACTGGGAAACGTCAGGTCTCTGCCCAGACAAAAGAGAGAAGCCAGAGAGGTAACCCAAACCTGTAGAACTGCAAGGAAAGGAAAGCTGTTGAAGCAAAACCTGGTGTCTCACTAAGAGACAATAAAGGCTGTATCCGGCGCTGTACCACACTTGTAATTGGCATAAGATTCTGTCTGAGAGGAAAAAAACACTTTGGTTCTATGCTGCAGATTGTAAATTCAGTAGAAGTACTTCCAGTGTAGAATGTATATTATTCCACAGCCACATAACTGGACAAATAAATGGGAGACACTGCTATTGAACTGTTTTCCAGTGGCAGGAAATATCAAAATAGAAATGGGCAAAAAGATTCCATGGGTGATGCTACACATAGATCTCAACAAAAGAAACCACCCAGAAATGCAGCTCCCATAGCTGAGGCTGGCAACTCCAAGTGTGAAATAGAGCTCAGAAATTTCTATCACACACCATCCCCCTGGTTTAGTCAACAGTATCAGGTATGCGAGAGGAAGGCACAAAGATTTTGGCTGTAACCAATTTAAGGAGTAAATAGCATCAACAGGAAGTCTACTCTTAATATAGGTAGGAATGCACTTACAGGTTAAATGTTTTCCTTGCGATTTTTTTTCCCACCATGCCAATGTAAACACAGGTGCCTTTTTAGCCAAATAAATGTCTATCCCGTTTCTAATTTCTGTTGCACTGTAGAAAGCATTATGGCAAGTTAACCTTTTAAATCTTTTTGCCAATTGTAAATGTACTTTTCAAATACGACTGGTTGCTTTGCAGTCTTTTTGAATATGTTTCTGCTTTCATACTCTGAAAATGATTTACAAAAAAATAAGGAACATTGGATAAAATCACAGAATCACAGAATAGCTGAAGTTGGATGAGACCTCTGGTGATCATCTGGTCCAACCGCCTGCTCCAGCACAGTCAGCAAGAGCAGGCTGCCCGGGATCGTGCCCAGACAGCTTTTGAATATCTCCAAGGATGGAGACTCCACAACCTCTCTGGGCAACAGTCACACTCACAATGAAAAAGTGTTTTCTTATGTTCAGATGGTATTTCCTGTATTTCAGTTTGTTGCCTCTCATCCTGTCAATGGGCATCACTGAGAAGAGTCTGGCTCCCTCTTCTTTACACCCTCCCTTTAAATATTTATACACAGTGATAAGATCCTCCCCGAGCCTTCTCTTCTCCCAGCTAAACAATCCCAGCTCTCTCAGCTTTTCCTTGAATGAGAGATGCTACGACCCACTAATCATCTTTGTGACCCTTCACATGACCAGATGTGATCTCAGCAGTGCTGAGTAGAGGGGAAAGATCACCTCTCTCAACCGCTGGCAATGCTCTTCATAACACAACCCAGAATACCATTGTCCTTTGTTGTGAGGGCACACTGCTGGCTCAAAATGCACTTACTAATTCATATATTCTGTTATGTATCTTCAAATTCAAACATGAAAGGGAAAAATCATTGTACAATTAGCCAAGGCCACAGTCTTATAACTTTTCTTTACCTATAGCTGCAGAAGACTTGCATACCTACCAACTTTTTCACTTTCCTAATTCTATCGGTGGCTTTAAGTGGAGATATTATTCCTCAAACCACAACTTTCAGATGCAAACTTATAGGTGAAGTCAGGCCATATCATTCAATACGCGTGAAGCCTCGCCAGCAAAAACCCTCAGTATGACTGTTGTGTCTTAACACAGAGAATTAAAGACAGTTTTGACAATACCTCACT
The DNA here is from genome assembly GCF_036417845.1 of Apteryx mantelli. Taxonomy (NCBI): domain Eukaryota; kingdom Metazoa; phylum Chordata; class Aves; order Apterygiformes; family Apterygidae; genus Apteryx; species Apteryx mantelli. Next base: position 121,308,320 of record NC_089978.1, read on the forward strand.
GAGGTGATTGGTGATCCTCAAATATCTTCAGCAATCTTTTCTAGGCTTACATAGACTAATATTTTGCTTGCTTTTCTCGTCACTGTGCATGACAGCAGATGTTTTCATTGTGATGTCCACAGTGACCCAGAGGTCTTTTTCCAGAGAGGCACAGCTTGAATACTGAAACACAGGGGAGAAGGAAGTATAAGCTGGTATTGTAGACTGATAACAGCAACAGAAAAGAATGAGTGGTCTGAGTTTTATTCCATGAGGACTCAGTTTCCAGACAAAGATCACAGTCAATGTATTTGTACAATATCTCAAAGTATGCAATATAGCATGGAAAGAGTAGTGTTAATTTGTAGATACTGTTAATTATTCCAATTCCACTAATAACAACAGACTCTACTTTTTTGTAGAATATTAAAAATCAATTTGAAAAGTAATTACTTCATTAAAATTAGTAATTATGTGCTATAGCCATCTTGATCTTCTTTAAAATGAAGAATGACAAGCAGTTTTTCTCATTCATTATTCTATGTGAATTAAAAGAGTGATACTCTCCTATTTAATCTTAAAAGAAGGACGAAGAGCTACAATAGACACTCCTGAGCCAAACAGGTAGAAGATTTTGGGTACTCGAAGGGTGTGGCAGTACTGCAATCACAGAAATCAGGGCTGAGCTATATAGCTGCTGACTGTAACAAAACAGGGGTGGGAGGTCCTTAACCCTGTGGAGATATACTCCCAGTAAGAAGACATAACTCCTTCCTAGTGATTCCACTTTTCACCTGGACACACGAGAAAATAAGAAAAACAATTCATTATAAGCATTCTTTGAATGTTGAAGAGGCGAAAGCTTTTTAATTCAATGTATGGCTTGTTAAACTGATTGCAAAGATAGACATTCTGGGATAAAAGAACAGGGCAAGGAAAGAACCTGTCTGCTGTAACTCATTTCAATGCTTTATCCAACTCCTATCTGTGCAAACACACCTTTGTTTGCAGATAACTGCACATGTATTTTTAGTACTGTTTTTAATAGGATTTATATGTGCAGTCTTACCTGGTGAGTCAGACTTCTTAAATGACCTCTTTTATGATCTTCATAGCCATCCTGCACCAGTTATGTGACAGAGTACATCTACCACATCAGAAAATGGGAGTGGGAAGCTTCAGCTGAAAAGGTTTTGAGAGACTTTTTTGAGTATGATAAATTCTCTTTTGCCCCATGTCACACAGAGCAGGATCGAACTCTGCACGTCCTGTAGCATCAGCAGAATTTTCTGCGTTGCTGTCATCTGGGTCACTGTAGGGATGGGAAGGCATCACAGGTCCAAAGAGGGCATGAAGAACAGGAGGGGATTCTGGGTCACATGCAGAAGAGGAAGGGCCAGGGAAGGGTGTGGGGGATCCTGTGTCATTTTCAGAAGTGGAGGTGATAAGGGAGGGCAGGTTCCATATCACTTGCTGGAGAGGTGGAAAACATTGCAGGGCAGGGGCTGAAAGGTCTCCAATTTCATGCCCAAGGAGGGATGTTCTAACAGCACTTTCCCTTCTAAGTACAAGAAACACTCAGCACTCTGGACTGAAAATATACTTAAACAAATTTGCAGATATTTTCACAAAAGAAGGTCAACTAAAAGCCTCACTAAATGTCTCCCTTTCAGTGAAGAAACCACAGCCCTCCCACATATTGTCTCATTCACTTCAGCGAGTTTCTGGATGTTATCACATCGGCCTGCATTTTAGCAGGAAGGAGTCAAACATGCTTATTTGCATATTCTTCCTACTCCTTCATTCTACATTTCTGTAGTCTCTTAATGCATGCTGACTGACTTTTTTCCCACAATTTGTCTTGGTTATCTTACACCTTGAGTGATGAAAGGGTGGGAGATAAAAGAAAGTTGTCAGAACATCAGTAAATTGGGATCTGTAAAAGCGAGGTGGTTAAGTATTCAACATAAGCAACTGTTGGAGTACCTGAAAAGCCTGAGAAACAGCAGCAAAAGTTAGCTGTTTCATAATTCCTTGAGCTCTCTATCAGAAGTGTGAAAAATATCTATTGCTGTGACTGAGTCAGAGTGCAGGTCACTTCTAATGGCTCATTGGTGCCCTGGGGCACCTTCTGTTTCCCTGACAAGGTAAAGCCATGACTGGCTCTCAGCACAGAATCCTGAGCACATTTTCTACTTCGAATCGTGGGCCAAACTTGCACCTGCTGCTGCAGCAGAAAGTGACAAACAAACAAGTGGCTCAGCAGCACAGAGTGAGCACAGAGGGAGAGAGGAGACCTGGCTGGGTAAGAGAAAAAGGTGAAGATGGGCAGTTTTACTTATTTCACCTCATCTGCCACCAGATGTTGAATCAAGTGTAGGTTCAGTGCAGGTGAACTCTCCACCTCCAGCAGCAGGGGAGGAACCCAAGGGAAGACTCTGACTCTGGGGCTGCTGCCTTTTGATTGCCATCTCTTGATCAGGCCATGATGAAGTTCTGATCTTTCTCACGGCAAGTTAAGTCCATATTTTTTGTTCTACCCACCATGGACATAAAATACAGTCTCTATAACAATCTGTTATATACTTGAAGACTATTATTGTCTAAGTTCTCCTGTTTCCCTTTTCCTGTCCCTCTTTTCCTTTATATTTAGCCATCATTTAGCCTTTCTATATAGCTCTTGGCTTCTAAGACTTTAATCATTCTCACTCATCTGTACACTCTCCAGTTAGTCCACACCTTTCCTGAAGTGTGATGTCAAAAACTTGATATAGTCTTCCAGTTGGTGTCTTGCCAGTGAACAGCACAGGAGCTATTTTACATGTCTTATCTATACTCCAACCAAGCATTACTAGTTTAAATAGTTTAATCTAACTTTATAATGTAGCTGTCTAAACCTGGCCTGAGCCTCCTCAACTTCCTTTAAAGTGAATGTCCCGATTTTAGGGTGTGACTCAGATGAGTATTTTACTCTTATCCCTTAGGTGAGGTGAACTGCACCTCAAAAGTACCTATTTATATTGGTTGATCATAAAGAGATCATAGGATGATCAGCTAAAGTGTAGACACTCACCTACAGTGTGCATGACTGCTTTTGGTTAGATAAATGCCATCTTTTATCTGCCAGCTATTTTGTAGTTCTGGATGTTGGAGAACATAGGATTGGAAACAATTACTTGGATCATTGAGTCTTGTCCCCTGCAGTCATGGACAACCAGGCTATATATATCCAACTCAGAATCAACTTCACAAACTAGAGTACACTGCAAGTCACAGAACACTTCCAAATACTCACTCAACCTATAGTAAAAGACCCAAATCTCAACTGTAATGTGCCTCTGGAAAAGAGGAAGGATGAGGTATCCTACATTCCTGGCAGAGCATATCAATAAAAACTACCCTGAATGGCCGCAATAAGCAGACCAGACCGGGCACCACACAGGAGGGCCAATGTTTGCTACCAAACTGACGTGGAAATAAAATTTCCTGCCAACCCCCAAACTGGTAGTTGTTTTAATCTTGCATGGGAGAACACAGCACCCCAGTCAGATACTTGGGGGAAATTCACAGCATGCATAGTACATTCTGCCATTATCTGTAGTTAAGAATTGCATCAGGAAAAGGTGATCCCCACACCCTGAAACTACTAATTGTGTATCAGTAGGTTAAAAAAAAACCAAAAAACTTTCTTCATCTTTTCCTGTATTTGTCACCTCTTGAAACACTGCACCACCCACACACTCACTCATAGCAAGAGCAGCCCTACTGTGAGGCTGTAGTTGTTACTGTCCTCCGTTATTACTGCAAAGTGAGTATAAGGTCTGAAAGCTGCAGATTACTTGGAGTGGCTTTGTCAATAAGAAGGACCACTCCTGCATTTATTCAGATATAGACACAAGTCTTGATTTTCTAGACATGTTAAAGAGTGCAGCATACTTTTTTGTAGTGGAACAAATACCTACTTTTTTCCTACTTTTTTGCAATGGTTTGCAGATAAATCCTAAATACCAGCAGAGACACACTGCACTGTTAGTATTTTTGGATGAAAATATGACATTTTACATACCCTTAAGGAAGAATATTGTTTGCTACCCTGAACAATTTAACTTCTCACATCAATACACATCTTGAAGTCAAACCTTCTCACTCTCTCTTTCAATCTACACTTAGCACTCAGAGTATCAGATTTGCTTTTCTTTTTGTATGTACTTCCAGTATGTTGTTTGCTGTGGACCTTTTTTTTAACGGATGTTCATACAGAAACCATTACTGGTCTCATTTAATTTGGTTTCTGCATTTCATGAAAACAGAAGTCATGCAGTCAATTCTGCAGTGGTAGGAGAAAGTGAAAGCCAAAATGGTAGAGGTTGCATGAAAGTGATGAGGAGGTGCAACATTATGGTAAATCACAGGTACAGAAAAAGTTGAATGGAATCTCCTTCTCTAGGACCTGAGAGACAATAAATCCCTACAGCAGCTGAAGTTTCAAGCTCAGTTAAAAGTTAAAATTCTGAAACCCTCACTTATGTGAGGATGTCCAATCCATACTGTTTGCACCCGAAGGGCCAAATTTAGAGGTGTGAAAACCAAACACTGACTGCAGAAATGAAGGCTTCCCACCTCCAAGGGAAAATCAAATCACTTAGTTTAGGATGGCAGTTATGAGTTTATAAGGGTCCGATGTTTGAAACTTTGTATGTGCAAACCATAGGAATGATGAAAGATGCAGCTGAACCTGTGAGCAGTAGGCTTTACAGATCTTAGGATGTCAGAATGCCTGGCCCTAGCCTCTCTCAACACTGTTTCTGAAACAGTATGGATTGTGGTTTTCATCCACATTCAAGAACACACAGACCTTTCCTTACACTGACATGTCCAAAATTGTGATGGCTAAAGAGTATAATTTGCATCAGATTTAACTGATCTCTTTGTTGAGCTCAATTATTAGAAAGCAGAAGCTATAAACTGGCAAGAAATCGTCTAAGTCAGAAATTCTGAACTGCTTATCATCATCATAAAGCACTTCTAAAACTGAAACACAATTGAAGTTAATTTCACATTGCTACAACGAACACCTGAGGAAAGCTGGAAATCACGTGCTTGGAGACTTTAGATCATGTACCAGTCTTTCAACCTAATTTGGCCCAAGCATATTTTCCACTAATACATACATGTTTGCTTTTTTGGAGGAAGAATCTGGTTTGGCTTTCTATATTAACACATTCTTTTGTTCCTAAACCATGACTTGCTAAATAATCTGTCATTATAAGGCATTAAAATTTCCATTCTAGAAAAGTATACTGGAGACATTTAAAACAGCAACACGTTTCCACTTCAAATATAGAATGAAAAATCAGAAGAAAAAAGAATCTGTGTATGGTGGTGGGGGAAGAGCATCAGAGCAAAAAATCTTTGACAGATGAGGCATATGAAACTGGCTAGCTGCCCAGCTTCCTGATGTTCTTTGTTAGGTTCTTGCTGAGACTTACTTGAATTTCAAATTGTTTTTTAAGCTGGTGAATAGCAGGTGCCTCCTAACCAGCTCATAACAAGTACAGAGGTCCAACTCCATGGAGTCATTTTCCCCTGCTTCTAGATATGTTTTGTACTTGTGGAGACAAAACAGTGGACCTGGAAATTGGAAATTTTAATTGAAAACGCACACACACAAGGCAATTTTGTAGCCCTCTTTTGAATGCAGAGAAAGCAGGATGTTATTAATTTCATATGCTGTGGGGCATATTGTAGGATATATATATATATTAGATTTGAAACCAGACTATATATCAAAAATGTCATAATCAAACCTTCCCCGCTATTTTTATTTACCTATACAGATTCTTGCTATATGCACTACATTAGCCTAGTTAAGGGAAATGCTAAGGGCAGCAAGCTGAGGTAGAACACTGCAGGACCTTTCTTCGTCCAACTTCTTTCTGAGGTTTAATCACAAGACACAGGAAATTAAAGGGTCTTCACTAAAAGACACCTTTTTTCTTGCACTTCCCAAACCGTACCTTGTTTTCTGGTTTTAGCATGGGTTTAAGGACTTTGAAAAATTAAGCCTTTGCCTGTACTTGCAGATCTGAAAGGCGAAAAATAGATTCTATGGGCAGCCTGTGTAAGGAAATGTGCAGTAAAATTGCCGTGTACTTCCCAAAGTGAGGGCATTAGCATTGTAACAAAGACAAGTGACATTGAGTCTGGTAGTTAGCAGAGGGAGAGAAAGATCACACAGAGCATAAAGGCTATGCTTAAACTGTGAAACCTGCAAGCATTCTCAGCTCCAGTGTCAAAATCAGTATCCTGACTCTGCTGGAGAAGACCTACCTCTTCTTCTGTGCCATGGGTTCCATGGGAAGGAAATCTGGGTGTGTATGCTGGAAGGGATCCACAGTTGACTTACAATTGACGTAACCATAACAACAAAACTCATCAAATTGAACCTTTTTTTCTAAAAAGCAGCAGGCTAACTCTAATGTGGTGTGATTCGGCGCTAATCCATTGATTTCAGGGAGGCTGTGTTGATTTACTGCAGTCGAAGATCTCATCCAACATTAACAAATTCCACTTTAAATGAATTGTCACAGAGACTGAAGTATTTCAAGCATTTGGGGTGTGTGTGAACTGATTGCATAACCTATTGAGTGGGGGATTTATGTATTCGCATTACTGAGGAGTTATCTGGAATTCTTTATTGATGCATTTGTGTTGGATGATGCATAATTATCAGTGGCTAAAAATGACTGAGAAGCTACCATGAAAAAGTCAAAGAAAATTTGGACAGAAAAGTGGTTCTGTGTTCTGCCCAACAATAACTGTGATATAAAATGAACACAAAGCCATTCCCTTCAGGCAGGTGGGGAGATAACCTGTTTTGATAGCTCTTATAATGCGTCTAAAAGCCATGGGAAAATGTAATACTGTATTGGAGGCACCAAGAGGACAGAATGAGAAGAGTTCTTTGTTCTGCCAGCTGCAGAAGTGGCATTATCACGAGAAGGAATCAGTGCTCACTAGTTTTATGGCAAAATTTGCTTCATTATCTCTATCTGGAAGGGCTTTCATCTGGAAATTCTGGCACTTTGCATCCATTTGTGCTCCCTTCTCAAAAGACTGCCGTGGTACTGCAGTGGGATAAATAGGTATCTGCTGCTTGGGAAAAAGGGTGGCTAAAATGTGTGTGTTTTGTAAAAGACTGTCAGTTTTACAGCCTAGTCTGTCTTTGTTTGTCCTCTTCAGAGTGAAAAGTAAAACAATCCCTGAAACTCAGTAAATTTGTTCACCATCACATAGCAAAACCAATTAAATTGGGCTCTTGGGCAAAGAGACCATGATCAAATTCATGTCTTGGAAAATTTTATTTTGTTTTGTTTGCCTTACCTGGCAGCCCTTCAAAGGATAGGCGCATTTTGTTTGAACACTATAGAAATTGAAATATACCCATTTTCCTAGCTACATATGTATCACCTACACTGTCTACTTAGTCTCCTTGTTGCTGGTTGGCCAGTTATTTGCATGTGTCATGGGAGAACTGGATGAACAAGGGAAGAGTGACCTTGTGAATGATTTCTAGAAAATCATTCCCTGCTTACAGGCCAGTGTGAAAGAATGGGGAAAGATAGTAGTCTGTCAGCCAAAATGACTGTATCTTTTCTTCCACTTCTGGATACATACATTTTGTATGTATGTCAGCTGTTACAGTCTTATCTAGCAGATGACTTTTCTCCTTCTTTTAGTTTCATAATCCTTTAAAACACTGTTCATTAGTCAGTCATTCCTTCATATTAAAACTCACTAAGGGAAAGATTGCTTACATTCCTGTATCTGTTAAAACATAGTTAATTTAAACTATTTCCTATAGGGGAAATGATTGAGAAGATGTGTTTTGCATCTTGGTGGTTTTCTCTCTTCCTTCTGGGCATGAGACAATGCAGATTCAGTAAACAGATCTAACCATGTGTAATGAGAATCATTCCAGTGCTTTAGGTTCATTAGTCTCACAGTATGAACTTTAATAAAATGAATTTGACTAGATTAGATGCAATTACAGCAACTGGGGATACAAACTGTGTACACATACATGTTTATAAAAAGGGAGATTATTTTAAAAGTATGTTTGGATAAATGAAGAGAATAATGTGTACGGCTGGGTACATGTCAGTCACTGTAATTCTTAGCTCACAGAAATGAAACTTCCAATCAGGGGCCTAAGGGTCACTTCTCTCTCCAATTATTGCCAAATTATTGACAATCCACCTTTAAGAGCTGTTATCAAAGAAAGGTTTATACTTCATGGGTAGGCATGAAGGTAGTCCATTGATTTCAGAGGGGACTATTCACCCAGTTTATATGTATGCACATGGGTAGGTAAGGTGATGAACTGGTGCCAAAAGCCTTGCATAATCAAGTGACCTTGGCTTCTTTATGCATTTATTTTTCATTATGGCTAATGGTGATGTAAAGGCCTCAATGGCATTATGCACCTGGACTTGGGCCGTGCAACTGTGGCATGCTGTGTATATAATTGAAAGGTAAAAAGGATCTACAAGCTACAGCACAGGGCAACCAGATGAAATTACCTTGTCTGTTTGTCAGGTTTACATAACAAAGATCTCATTTACCCACAGGTCTTTTCAGTCATACCTACTTGTCCAAATACCATGTGTGCCTCTCTTTTTTTTGTTTTTGTTTTTTTAACCTGACTGCCTCTCTGTAATGGAAGGGGATGCATCAGCCTTGAAGCACCCTGCTCAGCGTAAGGACCTACAGCCAGGCCCCAGATCCCATATAATTTGTTAGCTTTTATTTGCATAGAAGTGCAACACTGTGCAGTGCCTACAACACCACGTGTGACATTGTGGGATCAAATCTAATTATGAATCCTTATTACAAATAAAATACAGCAGATCTGCTGGGTAGTGTTGCTTAGTGAACTTCTCTACAGCACCATGTTGTCTAGTCTCAGCTTCATTGCCATCTTGTTTTCTCTATTCTCTCCTCCCCCAATTAGTTACCACATTAGTGTGAAATTATAAAAGATACTTCACTATTAAGGTAGGATTAAAGATTTTGCTCTTTGTAAGTATTTGATTACCTACTTTCTACATCTCCCTCTAGTCACTAGCGTTGCAAGTACAATAAATAGAAAGGGTTCACACCACTGCTAAGCCGAATTTCCACATATTCTCTACATTTGAAGGTCATTTTGGATGACCTTTTGCTGTTTTGCAATATGTCTCTCTTTCTCTGCTGCTTAAAGTCACTACCTTAAAATGATATTAAACTGCTGCTAGCAACTAATTTTAATATAGAAAAAAAGCCTGATCAGCACCTTCTGTGAGAACTTGATCGTGCTGTTGATTAGAAACCGACTGCAAGCAGAAGTGTAACAGCACTCTCTTGACTATCCTTAAAAGGAAGGAAAAAGTAAACAACAGGCTTAAATAGTGAAAAGAGAATCAACTTAGAGGAACTGACCACTTAGAAATGTAAAATACCGAAAAAGCTTCTGTTTGAAAAAAAATGTAATTTCTTTTGCAATAGCACTTCAATATGCCACCAAAAAGTTGAATAATGTTCGCTGTAACAGAAAGGTATGTGGGGTAACATATCTCTTTTAACCTGTGCATATTTGGTAACACACTATTGCACAGAGACAATCTGTGCTCAGCTCATGCTTGTCTTGCCAAAGGTAAGTGTCTCAAGATATGAAATTTTGAGAACTGCAGAGAAGAGCAGTTTAAAAATGATGTCTAATTAGAGACATATACACCATCATGGCATTTCAATTTAAAGATGGTATAAATGTCTAAGTATCAAAATGTTGTCCTGCCTTTTAAGAAGCTCCCTTCCCATGGTAATGCCAGTTCTTTCAGCAGGCAAAATACACAAAGTACCTGTATGCTTTAAGTTACACAACATGCTTGAGACATAAAAGACCAAGTATTAGATTTAGACTTTGTGAATGACCTGGAGTACAAATTAGAAGTAATTTAGATGATAAACGCTGCAGATACTCAGCACTGGATATCACCAGTAACCATTTTAAAAATCACTCCACTTCTCTGCACAGTTTTCCAATTGGCAGTATTTGCTTCTTCCCATAATTCAAATTCCTCTGGGAAGTGTCTTTACAGAAGGCAATGATTAGCAACACTGTTAAAGTAGGCCTGAAGTTCAGAAGGAGGGAGTAGCTCAGAAAAACGAGAGTGTAAAATGGGGATCATGCACACAGCCAACCAGAGGCTAAAACAAGTGTCTGTTAAATGTGGACAAACATACCAAGTGTTTTCATTTGTATTCTGAGGCTTGTCAACACGTAAGTTAAAAAGTCAGAATATTAACATGCAAACATCTGTCACTCTTTGCAGAAAATATTTTGCACACTGAATTTGAAAAGGTTAGCCTCTTAACCCTACGCTTATAGAGAGAGACGGATGGAAGTTCTCACTCACCAAAACGCGACTATTCCAAAGACAATGAAATTTTCCCCAGTTCAGTTTATGGCTTTACATTGTAGGTAAATCCTGATGATTTGCCTCATCTTGCTATTCCAAAGTAGATCTTTCAGCTGAGTCAGATTACATAATCTGTGCTGCACTGCATCTGGTACAGGCTGCTCGCTCTGGCTATATTGCAGATAAATCTGTCAGCTGGAAGCTCCCCGTTGGCAGGTTATTGGTCTTCTGCTCCTCTGTGCATACAGAAACTCACTTCAGAGCATTCAGCCAGCAGAGAAGTAGGGCCAGCGCCTTGCACACATCATGGGAAAGCAGAATCTATCCTTACCTCCGCATTACAGCTTGCCAGGTTCCTGCTCTTCTTCAGTAGAACAGCCCTCTGCTCTTTTTCCTTCTTCATCTTTTTCCTAAAACCTGTCTTCTCTCAAAGTACTTTTTCATTAGCCTCCAAAAGTTGCCTGCCTCCTAACTGATGGGTGTTAGCCAAGAAGCAGGGAAATCCCAGGTGGACATGACTGGGAGGGAAACGAGCTTGCTTTTCTGCAGGCAGAGCAGGCAGCTTGTACAGCCATCCACGCACAGCTATAAAGGGCAGAGCTACAGGATAATTGGGTTTTGTTGCACATTGTACCCATAAGTATTCTAAAGTCTCTTGGTTGTTTTTTCATCAGGTCAAGGAAACTACTTTCCGAAGCTTTGTTTCCATCACATTCTTGCAAGGCTTTACTATGCGGCTATAATCTGTACTACTATAATGGGTAACAGAGCCCTGAACGGCCAGTAGGGGCTTGGATGGTTTTGGTTTGCTATATGAAAGCTTGCACATAAACACACTGAGCACATAAACAGAGAAACACCACTTTCATATGACAATCCAGAGCCTTTGATTCCTAAAACGTTATTTGAAAGTGTATGCTTTATTTTTTCTTTTTAACATACAGGTCACTGTTACCTCTATTGGACTTTGCTCTCAGTTTTTTTTTTGTTTTGTTCTCTCTCCTTCCCCCATTCAGCTCCTGGCAGTTCTGCTAGTTCAGTAATTTTGCAATTTATTTTCTGGTGACAAAGCATGGATTCCTAAGTATGGGTGAGAAATGAATTAGGTAGAAATAATATGACAGGTATTGATATGTTCTTCACTGAGAGAAACCTGGACAAGGAGACAGACAGACAGAAAGACAATCAGCACAAGGCACCACGCAGCCCAAGGAAGGCCATACAGGAAAGCATTTTTATGGAATGAGCAAATGAGATTCTCCAGCAAAACTGAAGGAGAAAAACAGCCCCAGTCAAACATGAATGAAGACATCATTTCCCTGTATCCTCTGGCAACTACAACGCAATTCAGAGATCACTTAAAAAAAAGTATTACCTGCTTAGTGCACCAAAAATGATAACAGTCATATGCACTGCTGTCCTTGCTGCTGGTTACTATAATGGTGAACCCACTGAGAAGAAGCTTTTGAAAAGCTAACCAAGCTAACCATATCCTTTCCCTCAGTCTGCTCACCCTTCTTTTTCCCACAGCTTTGCTAACCTTATTTCAATCTTTCTTGCTTCAGGCATCTGGGAAGCTAATGTGAAGTCACTCACATCTGAAGAAGGCTCCTCAGAGGGACTGGGTCAGGCCATTGGCACCAGGGGAACCAGTACCCTTTTTCTGCCCTAGGAAACAGTTGCATATATGTTTAAATTTGATTTTGATATGGCATTATTTGATAGCAGATGCAATTTACCTAATAAACTGTGTTTGCAGAAGAAAGGGGTGCCCCGCATGTGTATCCATGCTACACAACAACATACTAATTTGTCATGGACCAAAACACACAGAGATGAATACTGAGATCTGTTGAATTTGCTGGAACAGCAAGCTGTGGAGTGCCTTTGACTTGTGTCTGGCTCTTGTGTGGTAGTCAGCTCCTGTGTGGGACTAGACACAGTAAAATCTCTTGCCTACTGTAGTCAATCTATAATGAACAGAAGGAAAACAAAAGTGACTTCATGTCAGCTTTTGGTAAAACTGCTATTGTTGTCAGTCCTCTAGGGCAAAGAGAGTTCCTTTTCTATTTAGTGATACAAGAAAGAAAGGGGCATCATGAATAGATGAAATTTAATCTTTATAATTTAACTGTTACCATCTGCTCATGATTTCTTAGTTGCAGAAACCAATATGAGCTCATTATGGTACTGTTATACTGATTATAGGAATAGTGAGTCACATTAATTCCAGGTGCATCTCCATTAGCCGGTGGATTCGCACCAAAGATGAATTTGGCTGACAGCATATTGGGAAAGCTGGAAGTGTCTCTCTTATTACATACAGAAAGTCTGGTTCTGAAGAGGAAGAAGTAAAACAATTGAAAGCTATGGATTTTCTATCCTTTTCAGGCTTAAGTGGCACAATAGAGTGCCATTTCCTACATTTATTTTGTTAGGATGTCTTTTCTGGTTTCTCCTAGAGACTGAATGAAGATTGAATGTAGATCTTTTCCTTTGAATGACTGACAGAATGTGAGGTTAGACAAGTCTATTTAGAGACAGTCATAACCCCAGCATAAGGGATCATGGAAAATATACAGACTTTATAGTGGTACATACCTCCCTTTCCCCTGAGTACCTTTCTATTCCAGTCATTGCTAACAGAATAAAGAACTATCAAAATAACAAGGTTCAAAATAACCCCCTGGAAATTATTATGAAGCATGAAAGTATTGTGCTTCAAAATCCTGGATTGAGGAGAGTGCAATATGTGCGTAGTGAGATGTTTGGAGGAAAAAAATAAAAGAAAGTAAACCCTACCATTAAAACAAAGAAAGCTGTAAGAAACACTTTGTATGAACATTTAGGAAAATGTGACACAGAGGTAGGACAAATACTCTGAAGTTTTCATCTCAGATCATTCTTTTCTTAACTCAGGAAATGGCTCCACAAATTTATAGCTAGGTTTTTCAGGTCACATACAATTTTTCAAAATACTTCTGCAGTGGATCCCTAGTCCTAATGACAGCCTCTTTGCAGAAAAATGATATAAAAAAAAGTGGTAAGTAATACCACCTAATATACAGAAATTAAATTAGTTTGAATTTTATAATGCTCTTACTATTCATCAACAAGTTAATTATAATCTAATAACCACAGTGAACTACACCTCATTTACAATGGCATATATAAAACCAAATGTTAACCAGGAAAGATGGAGGAAGAGGGAAATGGCAGTGAGTGAGGACAACTATGAATTACAAGATCACTCACAGCAGTCAAGGTGACAGACGGGAAACAGTCAAAATCACAAAAAATGCAGAAAGAACAGTGAGCCATACTTAATACTTACTGTCCTAGTATCTGTACTAGCAGAGGTTTTGCAGTCACAGAGATGAAAAAGTGGAGGGAAAGGAAGCGGTGGGTAGAAAGGTTTGTAACCCAAATGGATTCATTGATTCCAGACAACCTTTTACTTGGAAGTAAAGGCAAGAGGAGAAATATGTAGAATAGATTCAGCTCAGACAGAGGCAGTGTATAAGTTAGTGAAAAGTTTTCAGAATGAATATTTAATTAGTTTTACGGGAGTACGAACCTATGTGCTTCTAATTTTCGCTGACTTATGCACCACCTGATACAAAGAGAAACAACCATCTCGGGTGTGGTAGTTCTTTTTTCTCACTGATTTTACTCAGAGCCAGAAGAATTTTGTACTGATGACTGTAAATTTATCCAGACTGCTGAACCACCATTTCAGATGATTCCTCTTATGTCCATTGAACTTAGCTGATACCCACTATCAGAGGTTTGGCCCCTAAATTCCTTGTCAGCCTCTAGAGTATTATGCATCAATATACCACATCTGTGGTTTGTACAAGTACAAATACATACATCCAGGAATTCCAAATATTTTTTCTCTGGCCTTTTTTCTGGTCCTTTAGTTTGATATATGTTTTCACTTTCATTGTGCTGGTCTACTATGTTATTTTAATTGAAAAATGATTCCACTTATTTCTCAAAGACTATTCAACTACCGAAGAGATTTGCATAATATATCCTTAAAAGTCCTAATATATATTGAACCACATTTATGTTTTGTTAAATATTGACTCTTAAGTGGTATCCATGAGAACTCATGTATGGCTTTTTTTTTTTCTTTTTTGGGGAAAAAAGATTTAGCTGGAATACAAAGACAGAATATGCACAATAAATTTAATTAGATAGTAATACTGAATGAGATACTAGAAAATGCTTAACAAAATATTTGATACATAGAGGTGGGAATTTGATACATTCTGAATTCTCTTATTTATACCTCATAAAAAAGGAGAAAAAAATAGAGGAAAGAATTAGTTGTACCCAATGCCATACTGATACTGAAAATGTGTCAAATTTGGAAAATGTTTACCTTTTACTATATGATAAAGGAAAATTATACAGCCAAATTTAAGAAACAGAAATTGAAATGAGAAACATCTATTGGAAACCTGTGTCCAGCTTCATATCCTACATTTGTCTAGTACTTCATTAGTATCTATTCTACCTACCTAGATCCTTCAGCATACCTATCACTGTAATAATTGTCTGAAAGTGAACTATCATAGTCTTTGGATGAAATCCACACAGTATTTAAGAATAAATTACCTTTACATGTTTGGTTCAAACAGAAGGGAAAAATTGTGTTAACAGTATATTAAAAAGCCCAGCTGACAGATATTTGACTCATTAACAGCAGGGACTTTTTCTTATATATTGAGAATATATATTTTGGGGAGCTTAAATTACAATGCAGCCCTGTTTAGCAAATAAATACAACCAAGCCTCCTTTCTCATCTTTGCCTTCTCCCCGCAGAGAGATGGAGGAGTATCCTAGAAAGGGATAAACAAAGCTTCTGTAAATTGCTGAATAGAATTTGAAGATCACCCCCCCAAACATACGGTTTAAATACCCAGAGGAATGAGAAGGCGGAGAAGTACTTCTCATTATTTATTCACATGTCCTCATGTCTTCCATGTAATTCACCATTACTGTAAAAAACAAAGTTCCATATTCATATAAAATCTAATTCTTACTACATCAAGAGGTAGGGAAGAAAAAAGGGAAGGGAATGATCATTGCTAAAATACCATGTTTGTATTAGGATTATTAATGACCCAACTCTTTTCCAGTGTAGTGCACCTTTCAAGGATTTTGAAAGCTGTTATAATTTTTGACCTATCTTGTGCTCTGTCAAAATAAATAAGATAAAGCAATTCATATCGCACAAAGTATATATAACCAAATAGTAGCAGGTGATAATATTTCTGAAGTTCAAAAACACCATTGTTAAAGAAAAGACAGGAGCATGGTGTTGCAGGTTTGCACAAAAATGGCTTTAGAAATAAGATTTTATGTTGTTAAGCTTCAGGCAGGGCTTGTTTTTCTAAAATAAATCAGATTATTTCATCAGTCATCAATCATTTGAATATATGAATAAAAGCACCCAGCATCAAATTCAGCTCTTCTACTGCATGCATTCACTATGGAGGGAAATTGATCTCAAAAGCTGAAAAACTCCATTGTCTGGTCTCTTGTGAAGTCATTTATGACTCTCTAAAATGGGACTAAGACTTAAGCGTGGAGTTATCTTTTGGTAACATTTCATTTCACACAAGTTCACAGACCTTCACAAAGACAAAACTACTAAAGGATTTAGTCCATAGGTTCTCGCTGTGTGCACTTATTAAATAGAATGCACTCAACAATAAGTAATTAGGTATCAGCTAGCAAACAATTTTCTGTCTCCATTTTCGACTGTGTCATCAAGATATACCCTCCTGTATTATACCTGCACAAAATCTGAATGCAGTTACCTCTCTGATTGCAGTACAACTTCCACAGATATGTATGCATATACACATAGGGGCTCTCCTTGTCTTTTCTTAGAATGTGACAACTTTATGCTGCACAACGGGTCAGTCTGCTGACATAGGTTAGTTTTCTGAAATGGTAAGCAGCAGGATTGATCTTGGTGCTGGGAATCTGGAATCATATATTAGTTTTACAGAATTATATTAATAATGGAAAACACTGAGCATAATCTATTTATTTATGCAAGCTTTTATGTAATCTTTATCTTAATCATATCAAAATAGCAAGTAGCATTCCTATAAACTTGTGACATGGGAGAAGATCTTGTTTAGTAATGAGGACTTGTCACATCAGTCAAGATAGCAGAACCTTACATGAGATAATACATTTAAAATCATTCTTACTGTTCAATTTTTAAGTTAATTCCTTTCAGCAACTGTCTTTTCTAAACCACTTCCAAACGACTGCATTACTTAAGTTCAGTTTCAATTGCTAGTGCCTTGCTAAACAACACTTTTCAGTGACATGCATGAACTAAACACATCACTATCATCTGGAATGGCTTCCCATGTATTCACTCATTGCATGGTCTTGAAAGATTTCCACAAAAAAGAACTACTTGGCTTCTGCATGGACATCTGACATCTGGAGTATGAGGCAAGTGAGCTGTAAAGAGCATGGGCCAAATGATATCAGTCCTATTTATATACTCTTGTGTTTATTAGAATACAGTGATTACGGAGGCAGGGATGCAAATGCATAAGTTCCATGTGCCCACCAGGAGTCCGTCAACTTGGATGTGACTTTGGTTTTGGGGTGGTACTCTTCAAAGACTTAATAATTTTCAGAGAATTTGGCCAGTTAATACATTAACTTCTTATCACGTGATTATTAAAAATATTGAGGCTAATTGCTATCAACTTCACCTCATCACTTCTGAAAAGCAAGCTACATTAGAAACGAATGTAATGAAAAGACCAGTTTTAAGCACCCTAACTTTAAAAAGGCTTGGTCTTGTTTCCATTTTTTATTCCTACAGGTAACTTGTATCATTTGATTATAATATGGGCTGCTTGACAATCTTTGAAAATGCCTGTGTTTATAGAAATCCAATGAGTATCAGTCATTATTGACACCATCTGTTTACTTCAGTGCTAACATTTTCAATCTGTTCTGGTTAAAGGTAAATGCTGAAGAGGCATTCAAGCAGCTCTGGTGGATGAAAGAAATTCCACCCACTTACAAAGATTTTTCTTTTCTCCTCCTTTCTTATACTTTGTGCAAACATGCAGGGTTGCCATGCACTTAAAGATAAAATAACTTACTAAAGATGAAATGAAACAGAAAGATCTATTAATTTTTGGCATGGAGACTGTATGTTTGACTTTCTGTAATCATAGATGTCTTCCTTGCTGGAATAAAAATATATATTGCAATCTCCCGCTGAGCAAACAGTTCTATTTTCTTCATGAGAAATGAGAAACATAACTTCAATATAAAATATGACCAGTATTTCTATAGTGTGTTAATTAATAACTGGTAGAGTTTATGAGGAAGTACACATGTGAGTAGCTTATTTAAAGGTAAGAAGTACAAGAAATTAGCCAATTATAATACATGATTATACTCAATCTAAAGCTGCGTGTTACTGACTGTTCTATGATACATGAATAATAATTACCTGAATTGTTTTGAAGCATTTACTAACCTGCTATAAATTGCAGTTAGAGCTTTATTAAACTTACAAAAATATTTCAAGGATGCACAACACAATAGAACATTTCAGTGGTTCCTTTGCTATAGTACATAATGAAAAAAATGCATATGAACATGTACTAATGTGTTTGCCAAGATCTGATGGAGTTCGCCATTTCCTCTACACTCCTGAATTTTATTTTGTTTGTTTTTTCCCAATGAGATAATTCCAAATGGCAGATATTTCATTTGTAAGCTGACAACTGGTTAATGAGTGCACAGGCTTCACTTCATTTCTTCTTTATATTAGTACCATTGAAATGTCTCAGAAGAAAGAGGGGAACTTGTAGAGTTCTTCATGATAAATGTCTGTGGTTCAGAAGGGTCAGAAGAATGATCTGTGTTTTAAACTGCAGTGTAGAATAAAGGTATCCAAGACTGCATATGCACTAAAAGCATTCTGAACAAGGTAGCACAAAGCTTTATACATGATAATTAGGAGGCCAGAGTTCAAATCCCAGCTTGGTTATACATTGCTTAATCAATCTGATATGCACACTGAAATGACTCTGTGACACTCCAGTCAGCAGGTTTCAGAGAGTCACTAAGCATTCAGCAGTCACTAAGCATTCTAGAAACTAGTTTTCAGAAAAAAAATATTTGTTACGCAAGCTTAGCATTAACATTTATGTTACCATCATTTTTTTAACTTCCATAGATTTGATGACTTTCATCTGTATTTTCCTAACTGGCTATGCTGTTATTTAGATCCCTAAATAGTCATCCATCCATTTTTCCCCTTTCTCGGTCCCCTTTTTGTTTAACAGATATTTCTTAAAACATGATATTGTACTTTACGATACTACAGGAGCGGTTTTGTTAATATTACACAAGTCTGGCATTCCTAAGCAATTCTCTCTTCTTTGACCGTACAAAACTGATTTAAAATAGAGAGTCACATTCTTGTTGTTGCTTCCTGTATAATTACTGCAGCATGCTATTTTTTCACATAGCATTAGATAGTTCTAAAATTTTACTTTGACACATTTTCACTTCTTACTAACATTATTTGCTATGCTGTTCCCATTTTCTGGCTACTTAGCCCTCTTGCTGCAAACACAACTGCTTATTCTGCCTACTCAAAGCTGTTAGGCACCACTTCTGTTCTTTAGCACAGACACTGGCCCGGTGTGTAGAAAAAACAGTATGTTTTAATTTATTTTTGTCACTGCTAAAGAATTCATGAGAAGTTATTTAGTAGAATTAGACTGAAATACACTTGATTACACTCTGATTAGAGCATGCTAAAGGCACCAGAACCCAAGAGTCTTTGTAAATATAATCTGTGAATTGTCAAGGCATTAGTGTTTATAAAGGGAATGCCATTATTTTCATTATCTGTTTCTGATTAGTCAGATATTTAATGGCATGCTGTTGTTCACAATAATGTTCTGAAACAAAATGAATTAACCTACTTAATGGAGCATGGACCAGGAAAATGCCACCCAAAAATTAAGGCACCAAAATTTGAATGTCAAGCGTGTAGTCCACTTCATGTTGGTTCCAGATTGGTTTCTCAAAAAGTTATAAAGATAAACAGAAAAGGCATTTTTTTGGAAAATGCTACCTGTCATCAAAATCAGGACCAATTAAATATTAAAATGTATAATACTTGCTGAAAGAACAATATAAGTTAAATATCCATAGGATTTTTTAAAATATTTCCCTATGCCTTGAAAAATATAATTTTAAGGGACTATCAAAGCCTAGAGTTGTAATAACAACTCAAAAGAAAAATGTTTTTCCATATTTATTTAATAAATTGTATTGGCATCTGGTAATTATGAAAAATATGGTCAGAAGTGTACAAAATAGAAACAAATACAAAGGGAGCAAAGCTGGAAATATCACAAGTGGATGCAAGCCAATTGTTTCAGCTACAAGAATAAAATGAAGTTAGTAGCTCAAAATAATTACTGTTCTCTGTTTCCCCAAAGTGCTTGGGAAAAATCATAATTTACAGAAGTCTACAGATATTTGGAGTCACCAACAATAACATTGTGGACAAAGAACTGAATGCCTAAGTTGCTGCTGTAATTCTGCCCCTGACCCAGGCTACAGTTTTAGTCTCATCATTTACATTTTCTTGGGCTGGTCACTAGTTTTCTCTGAGGCAAATGGAAATGACATTGTTTACTCCACAGGATTTCACAGAGAATGAAACAACTAGTTAAGGTATATGTACTCTCTGGAAAATTCAACAATTCTGTGATAAAGCACAGTTAAGATACTGACCTGTGATTGTGGACATTTGATTTTTATATGTCTTTATTTGTCTCTCTTACACCACTTCAGCTATTTCGCCTCTTTTGTCGTTATTGTCACCTAACATTTGGCTCCAGAATTGCGTTTTGCCATCCCCAAAAGCTTTACAGACATTACTACAAGAACCAATAGAGAAGGGAAGAGTACAGGAAAACCTAGTGATGACTGCTGTATGCATAGATCACTCTAATCTTGTCATGCCGAATTCCTGACAATACTGCCATTTACGTTCTCTGGTAGTACACCTTGTTGGACCTCAATACATCTTACTGTGGATGCACAGTCCTGGAAAAGGTTTTCCTCCCTCCGTCTCTCCCCCTCCCTCTCCAAGTAGATGAATAAAAATAGAGAACATTAGCAAAATCTTGCTATTTAAACTGTTTACACTCCTGCAGATCATCTTGACTGAAATGCATTAGAGAGTGCTCACACGACCTAGTAGTTCTGCTGTGGAGGCAACCACAAGCAGGGAAACAGGGATAAGCTCCTTGCCGGATGAGGGCTGATGGTGCTTTGTCAGCAACCACATCCTGTGGCTAGGAAAGCATGTGTGTCCATAACCCAAGATAAATGGAATTGGGCGAGAAACCTGCACTGATTCTTAAAACTGTTCACGAACTCTCTCTGGGGCACCCTCTTTTTGCAGGACAGCCTGTTAGAAGCAGATTTAAGAGTTTAAAGCTTTTGGTCCATTTTACACTTCTCTACTCTCTCTTCTTAAAGGCATCTGGTGTCTGCTTGACTTACTGATAAAATTAAACAGGTATCAGATATGAATAACCTATACAGAACAGGATATGCCACTTACCTAATCATGGTTAGGAATATATTGCCTTAGAAAGAATATCTTCCAGAGGCTAAGAGTTGTCAAACACCGCACCTGCAGTAAAAGGAAAGGGACATCATTTTTTTCTATTGATATAGGTCTCAGTTTATTTCTTCCTCTTACAGTTTCATTACTCTTCTTTATGCTAAGGTACTGTATGTCATTGAGACAAAATTTGGCATCTTCCTCCAAACAACTGTTCAAATTGGACGTCATTCTAACCATCTAAACATTGTAAAAGATATTAGATGGTTTGTAATATCCAAATCTCTTAGGCAGGAAGTACAGAGATATGTAAGCAGGTCATCTCTTTACATACTCATCCGTCTTGGAAAGCTGTTTAAGTTATTTGTGGAATAGCACATTCTTGTGGAATAGATACACACCTTATTTAATTGAGCAGAGCTGTAAGTATATTCTGCGAGGCTAGCTTTCCCTGCAGATGTCTGTACTGTGTACAGTATTGTACTCTGTGGACATGCAAATTTTTTTCACAGCTGCTCAAACATTGCCTTCAAGCATCAAAATGATCTGTGCAATTAAGCTATAAGGAAAAATAACTTACACTCATTAAAGATATGTATCTTTTAATATTTTGAATTCTCATGGCAGGTTAAATGCAAGCAATGCCAGGCTGAAAATTCATATTTTTAAATAATATCTTTTAAAAAATTGAAGATATATTACAATCATTATCCTGGCTCAAAAATGGGCAAATGAAATAAATGTTTTCTAAGAGCAAGGCCAGCAAAATTGATAACCTGAGGAAAGCTTAGTTTCTTGTATTTCATATTACTTGTCATGTTATTTGTCTAAGTTGCTTTTTTAAACATAAGCATCAATAGACAAATTCTATAGCACAGTAAGAATATATGACCTGCAATACAGCTGCGTTACACTCAGACAATGCTATTAGGTTTAAGCGATGTGACTAAGTGACAGCCTGATAGTGACCATTACAGCAAAATACATTGAAGTTTCTTAAATGCAAGTATTCTAGGTGTTTTTCAAGCAATTAGTTCCTGAAACTCACCGGCTCACAGGGCATATTAAATCCACTTTACTAGCAGACTAAGCACAGGCTGACCAAGACTGCCACAAAAATTGTGCTGCTAACAAGACTAGAAACCAGCTCTCAGCGCAAATTGGAGGGGCTCTAAACTCTGCTTTCTTTATCTTTTCCTTTAGAAGGAGCAAAATGCAGTTATTCTGTTAGGACTCATAAAGAACAGAAACATTGTATATGCAATGCAACATAATATATGCATACATAATGCATTGTGAAAAACATATATGCAGCATAATCCAGAATATTAAAGAACTCTCCAAATCTATATGGAACTATTTCTCAAGAAAAACATCAAAAATTTCTTCCAGTAATTAAATTCTGTTCTTATTTGTCAGTAAACCTGACAAAAATTTACTATGCTATGTTGCTTTAGCCTTGTTGAAATGATCTATTTTCAGTTTGCTGAAGCATACATTTCATTAAAACCATTATATCCTTATTATCTCAACCGAGAAGCCAAGAATTAAGCTGACATGGGGACCATTGCCACCAGTTGACCAGTTGTCATCTTTCCTGATCCAAAGCCTTACCAGTTGAATATTCTCACGGTCAAAAATCCCTGTTCTCCTGTTGCTTGAGACTTTACTCTTTGGAAGAAAAAAAAAGTTTCTACTGATAGCAGTCTTCCATCTGCAATCTGAAACAGATAGCTTGTGTCTATTTTTTTTGTCCAGGTAGAATACAGTGGTTTTTCCACTGGACTGAGCTGAAGCTTGCTGAAGTCAATGGAGAGCCTGAACAGAACAGAAACGCGGGATTTGATAAAGACTTCAGTAAAATGACACCATCTTTTTTTCATCGTTGGCAACTTCTATGATTGTTAAGTTCCCCACTGGAAATTAAAACAGGGACTAAACAGAGCCATTGCACATTAGATTACTGTACTACAATTGCCATTATTTATAAACTTGCTCAACCACTATATATTAACTTATATATATTAGAACCACTATATAGTAATTTAGTCTGGATTAAAATTGCAATAATTTATACACTTGCCTCATTTTCCTCCCTGGAAACTAGTGGTCAGCAATTGGTGTCCAATTTATGATATCCACTATCCTAACTGTAATTTCTCTCCAAGGACTGACACCAGAGCTTAGTGATATTGCATTGCATAACAGCAAAATTTTATATTCTCCAGTATAAACCTGCTGTGCAGGAGATATTTTTCCAGTTTTTAAATGTTAGCAGCTTGTCCCTTTTTTTTTTAAATAAATTTAGAGCTGACAATTTTACACAGCTAGTGAATTCCTCCTCTGCCTTGCACTGGATGCAGCGTAGTCTATACAGTGTGGTACCAACATGCACTTATTGATTTTACTTTGCACAATAACTACATCATAACAGTTCAGCTGAAACGAATGGAACTAATTAAGCAACAGGGACCTCCAAGTCAGAGAATCATAGATTCACAGTTGTAAAGGATCTATCGGTCCATCTGTTTTATCTTCCTATCAGCGCAGGACTTTTCCATGCAATATATCTTCCTTTGTTCACTATGCTTCAAATTGCGCTATAAGATTTGGGCCTTCACAACTTCCCCCAGGAGACTGTTCCACGGCACAATAAATCTCACTGTCAGGAATCTCTTTTCTGCATTCAGCAATATTATACTTCTTTAAATGCGTGCCGTTCCTCTATTTACTACTTCTTGTTCGGTCTGCAAAAGTCTTCCTCTTCATCTCTGAGCTTTAAATATTAGCAGACAGCTTTGTCCTCTCACACTTCTTCCACTGAGTCAAGCAGCAGTTTTGCTCTGTTAGGGCTTCACAGAATGCTTTTTCAATCTGAAATTAGACAGATTCATACGTAAGAGGAAATTGGTCCATCTTCCTCTTCTCTGACATATTTTAAGGAAGCTAAATGGACTTATACAGAGTTTCCACAGGGAGGCTGCATGGCCACCTCTTTTCCTCTTACTACCAGTCTCTAAATGTGAAAAAAATCTAAATGCAAAAGAAATGTAACCCTATACCTTTCCTTACATACTTTATCAAAAATTAAGGATGGGAAGAGAGATGAGCTTGTGAAAAGCAGAAGCATTTGAATAGGCATAATTAGGAATGAAAGAGCCCCTGAAATAAGAAAGGGATAACTTGTTTCTTCAGAAGAGAACTGTAGTTAAAGAAGCAGCAGGAATCTTTAAGCAAGAAAACTTCTTCAGCATCAGAAGGAGGTGATGCACTGCTTAGATGCAGTTTTGCTGAGTTCTACCTGCTGGACTGTAAATTTGCTTCAGTTTTGAATTTGTAACAGAGCCTGAACAGAGGTGATAGACCCTGATTTCTAACTTAGGCATAAAGTTGTGTGCAGCTCTGATTATACTGCAGAATGAGTGCAGCTAAAATGAGTGATACAAAATAAGGCAAGTGACAACGCATAAACAGGAAAGAAAAAAGTTACTCCTTTAGTAGTTTACTGATTTTTTATGCTTTAGTAACAGCAAAAGAAAGGCACATTGTAGATTTAAGCCAGTCTGTTAACCTTATTATCTTTATAAACTTCAGTGTATTTCAGAGAAGTAAACATTGATTTTTGAAGAGAGAGGGTGTAAGAGACATTTATATTATTTCTGTTTCTGTGGCTTATTTCCAACCTCAGGCTTTTTATAATGTGGTTAATGTAGCTCTGACATTAATTTCTGATGAAGACATCTTGAATGATTGCGTGTGTCAGAGAATGTTGACTGCTTTCTTGCGAGATAAGGCAAAAATGTTTTATAGACTTTCCAGCATCTGCTTATGAAAACTGAATCACTCTGGTTGTCAAGGTTGAAACAGGCCATTCTCTGAGTGGGATTTTATTATGCTGTTGGTGCATTCTATTATAATTCATAACTTCAGCACCAATGAAGTCAAAGTATCTCTCCTGATGATTTATAAGAGACCCCAGACCACATCTTTTGACTCTCAGCAACACACTATTTTCTTCTGTGTATTTTAGTAATTGATTTACTATGCTCTACCACAAAGAACCTGGGTTCTGTTTGAGTATGCTTCTCAACTTGCTTTAGCTTTGAAAATGAATTATTTCATTTGGATTACTTTAAATCAAGATGGGGGGGGAGGGGGGAAGATGGTTAACAAAATGCTCCATTTCTGATATGCCTGAAGTCAGATGTAACAAGGTAACAAGCAATAGCCTGATAAAAATATATTCAATATTCATTACAGGAGAAGGAGTAACATTTTCAGTAGAAAATGAGATAGTTCTTTTCTCTGGTTGATCTTAAATGTTTCTCATGTTGTTTTCATGAGGATATAATGCTCTAGCTACTGCCTGTTTTGTACTGGAGTTAGGGAAACCTAAGGGACAAGGGGGAAACTCTTGTTTTGTGCTAAACACCTTTAGTACTCATACTTAACCTTGTTATAAATCCTTTAATAGCCACAGACTGCTCTGGTGTTATCATGCCCTGCTGAGCTTAGCTGGCTAAATATTCCTCCTGCTTCCAGGTAGAAGGAGCTTCTTTCATGCAAAGTCCTTCCTAATGCTCAGCAGCAACCAGCCACGTGACTGTGCCCCAGTATCCTGCCATCTCAAGGCTTGCTTGCTTCGGCTTTGATTTCACCTCACAAACACACTGTACTGGAATCGGGAAATCATACACCATATGGTTGCATCATAACTGGAAAAAGGAAAGCATAACTCTGCATAAGAACCATTTGGCCTGATCTTTAAGATTTAAAAAGAAAAATAAAAGTAAGGCAAGTTCCCTGATGCTTCAAGATATCGTAGGGGATAGGATATGAGTCACTCCAAGAACAATGTGGCAAACTCTCACAGTTTTATTCTAACTCTCCTGAATTTTCCTCTTTCCCACAGTTCCAGCTCCTGGAGAAATGTAGTTGTGAAGATCTCTGCTGACACTGTTTAATAAAAAAATATTTCCAGATCAATGAACCGAGAATATTTTGGAATGACGATGCTGTGAAAGCAAATACAGGGATCCTACACATTTAGCTAGAAAAAAAAATTCACTACAGAAAAAAAGCAAAACCATTTTTTGTATTTGCAGGATACAGAGTGCATTGTTGAAGGGAGAACAGCTCATGATCTTTGAATACTTCAGGCTGAGGACATTGAAATATTCTATTTATTTTGAGCTTACTCCTTTGTCCTGTGTCCTGCAGGAGTAAGGGAAGGTGAGGCTAAAATGCAAAAGGAATTTCACTAGACAAAAGACGTAGAATTTATGCAAGCAAGCTCTCTTGGCACATCTGTGGCCTCTTTTGATTTCACCTTAATCACAAAAGTAGCTGCAACATAAAGCTTGCAGAAAAGCTCAGAAAGGTCCTAGAGTGTTCTTGAGAACAGCAAAAGTTACGTGGTCAGTGGTACCAAAGCAATTTTGTTCTTGATTTTTTCTTAACCTTTCCTTCTCCATCTATCATTTCCACTTTAAATATTTTTCTCTCTCAAGGTGGTCTTCCAGGATTTTCTCCTCTTTCCTGTCTCACCACAGAGACTTGAGTGAGCAAAGAATTTAGCCTGCAGTTTAGCTGTATATTTTTATCAAGAGGCTTTTCTAGAAAGAAAATACAAAATTGCTTATTTTAGTATAGATTAGGACCTTCTAGGACTTCAAAGGTATGTAGATGAATTATTAACCTTGGGGGAAAGGTAGCAGTGTGCACATACTAACTACTTTTTAGACTGCTTGAGTTTTTCCTAGTACACATTGTGCATTGGGGAGCCATTACAATGATAACAATGAAGAGCTCCCTAATTTCTATGAGAATTCTTGTTTTACTGTCGTAACTTGTCCAGTATATATACAGTGCATACTGTTCTTAGTAATCATAGCAATCATTCACTATAAAGTCTATGATACAGTTGCAAAACAGTAATGCAGAATGCTACTACTTTGTTATATGATGTTAATCCCTTATTATTATTATTGCTGTGCTAATGTTCAGCTAAATTTAGAGTAAAAACTTCAGCATCGTTCAGATGGTGTTTGTGTATTTTGATGTGCATATAGGGTGAATTCAAACAGAATGGTAGTATTTTTAATATACTAATTTCTTCTCATTGTAAAGAACAGTTTTCCAAATTCTTCAAAAATGGCTGCCTCTGGGCTGAAAATAATGTTTCTGGGCACCAGTGCATATGTAAATGTATAACTTGGCTACACAATCTGCAACACATGTCCTGTTTCTAAAGAAAGCTCAGTTAAAGAAACAGTTATTGTAAAAATATTTTTATGAAAATTGAAAGTTTTAGTATTAAAACAAAGTGATTTTTTATTTCAGATGAACTTCTTAGCATAATTTTAAAAACAATAAATCCTTTTCTAACTTATTATTCACTCAATTTTCTAAAAATTAAATAAATAAAATAACTCAAGTATTGTCTGTTGAGTTTTAAAGACTTTTAGACTATTAAAGTAGTAGAAACAATGGTTCCTAGGATAAATAGGTAGCTTAAACAGTTAGAAGAGTTAAACCAGCCTTTTGCAGTCATAGCCTCTTTGCAGGCAGACTTGCTTTGCAAGTAGATTTTTTTTCTGTGCCAGTTCAGTCAAGTATTTCAGTGCAGAGAGTAATTTAAAGTTGAGAAATGACTGAGGAACTGAAAAAGTAGGAAAACTGTTTTCCTCTTCCATGATATGGCTGTAAATGAGGAGTGAGAACTAATAGTCCCATAACCTAGAATAATTTGGACCCAGAAGGGTAATTCAACTCACTAACTAAAAATAATGCTTTTCTTTTTAAGGGTAAACATTTAACTTATTTTTTTCAGCTATATGAAGCTTACTAAGAGATTGGTCTCATGTTAAATTATAAGTTTAAATTACAAGTTTAAAATTCTATTTTTAAGCTTTCCTGATTATATTCAAAATTATAAATGAAGCTTGAGATAAGTTACAAGTAGAAAGGAATCACTTACTAAATAAATGTGATTTGGCATCTTCTAATATATAATTACTCTGAATAAATGCATCCATGCTTTATCATGTGTAGCTATATGATGGTCACCTTTTTAGCAAAACAAACTGTTCAGTTTTTTTCTGTTTGTTTGTTTTTCCTGGTTCGTACTGCTTTGTTTTGTTTTAAGTCAGTGGAAGGGGAAGATTTGCACCCAAAGTATTTCCATTTTAGACAGCAGCGTAAGTGTAACCAAATTGTAGCTTGCTGGTCATTCAGAAAATAGATATAATAGGCTTATGTACACTAGACAATATTTTCAAGGCAGAAGAATAAATGTAGCACACATTCTCCAAGGTGACTCTAGCTCTGAATAGGTGGCAAGCTGTTATTTCCTCTGTGTCACAGCGGGACTGACCGCTGAGGCAGTACAACAAGCAGGGGGACGCCCACCTCGTGATGGAGAGAGGGCTTTCTGACAGGAGGCTGACGCACCATTCAGCCGAAAAAGGTGCTGGAAAAAAGGTTATCAAAGCATAATGCATTTACGAAGTGAGGCATTTTGAGCCTAGCCCTGATACCCCTTCCCCCACATCCTTTTCAGACAATGTATGAAAATGCATCTCAGGGGAAAAAGGAGGAATGTCACAGTATCTTGCCTGGTGGGTAATGGTATACAGATGAAGAATCTTTCATGAGGTGTATTCAGAAGGATAAAGAAAGATTTTACTGGATTCTAAATACAGAGCTGTCAATCCCTCCGTTAGGCAGAATATCAGAATGCATTTATACTTACAGTGGGGAAAACTTCAGCCAATGATTGAATCTAAAAATCCCCAAACAGTTTAAGCTACAGAGAGTGGCTTGATTATATCCTACCTTGACTCAGGCGTCCCCTAAGCACAGAAAGTTGTCTGCAGGCAGACTGTCACCCGCTCATTGTAATGCCACATGCCGTAGCAGCACTGGATCACTTACAGGGTCTTTTTCTACCCTGGACTATGGCATTTGTCACTGCAAATGTTTTGTTCATAGCATATAGAGCACAGATTGTCTTGTTCCACATCAGTAACCTTATTTGCCCCTTCAACTAGGAAGTGTCTATATTTTGAAACAGAGCTGGCCTATAATGATTTACAGAGAACTACTCTTAGCAGTGAATCAGGAAGGAGAAAAAGCACCAGTTAGTGGATTTCCTTTAAAAGACTGGGAGAAAGTTCCATTTTTTCTTTTCCTCTTTTGGCATTGTATCTAAGATGAACTTTCATTAAAGCTTGCTCAGTCTGCAGTCCAGCTACAGTGGTTTAGAAAAATGCCTCAAAAGTACTGCAGCAACACTATGCAAGGATGTGGTATCAGACCACAGTAGAATAAAATGGAATGTAAAAATGATTAAGCCCTTTCAAAGCCCTCAGGTTATCAACCGTTTAAAAAAAAAAAAAATCAGATACTGGATGTAATGCTGACATTTTTCAGTCAAAACCAGGGTACTTGACATTAATATGATCCAATTCCTGGCACCGCAGTGCATCATCAGAGTTATAGTTTAAGTGCCTCACGTACAAGTTCTCCCCAGGGAGCTAGGCTCTTTAGCCAGACTGCACCTCCCACAAGGCAGCAGAGTGTGTAAAAGCATTATGCCAGTCTGGGCAGATTCACGAGGGTACAACCTGAAACTCACTTCCCATTGTGAACAAGATTTTGAAAATAAAAATTTCTCAAAAACTCCATTCAGGCTTAGTATCATTTTTTCTGTTTGTACAAAAAACATGACAGAAAATTCCTGATCCACACTAAAGAAGGTGCTGTTATTCAGTCATTTAGAGTTTATTTATACTAAAGACTATGATGTAATATAAAATTTTTAGTAGACTAATATAAGCACAAGTTCAACTAGTGAGAGGATTTAGAGCAATTCAATCCACAGCAGTACGGAACTTGGAAGATTTGTCCTTGCAAGCTTTAAAATGAATAGCAGAAGTATCTTCTGTGCTGCTATATGTGAAGTACCCTGATTTACAGAGTACTAAAGACAGAATAAACTGAATAATAATAATTCTCAGTAACATTCTTGTTTCAAACCAGATTCCCCTCTTCTCTTTCTCCTCAGTCCTGGTCTGTTTGTCTTTAAAATTACCATCTGTCTTGGATCGGATACCTGTATGTGTGACCAAGGATTTGGCTGAGGCAAATTATAAATGCAGGGAGTTCACTCTCTTAAAGTACTGTTGGGATGTAGCTGAAGGCTTTAACAAAAAGATATTCAAGAAAAAGATGGCATTGCATTATAGTGTTCTGGTTTGTAAAGGAGCCCAAAAGCTTTGTGAACTTTAGTGAAGAATTTGTGATTTAGTCATTACCTGTGTCATAGTCATCATAACCCACAGAGACTTAACATTTCCACTCTCCCATTCTTCCAATTTTGATTCCTAATTTTGATCCCTGAAAGTTTGGGCTACATTATTAAAGATCAGTGCTTAATGAGAACAATCCATCATCTGCTTGTCAACCTCAGCTGTCATGCTGTTCAAATCTACCTAGTAATAATGGGTTTTTAAGACAATCAGTAGCTTGTATACACACATTTCAGGCTGCAAGAGCAGGGTATCTGAGAAAGGGGAAAAGATAGCTAAAAAATGGTCTGGCACATGTCTTTGACTCAGCTGACAAAATGCAGAATTTGAAAATGGTACGAAGTAATAATTTAACTACAGCACAGAGATTTTACAGGACACAACTTAGCGCTTCTCAAATGCAAGTAAATATCACTCAGAACGACTCAGTTAAAAAAAAAATCCTTTATTTTAAAAAGCTAAAGGACAGATGTTGCAACAGGCATTTGCAAGTCAATACTGCATCCTGGAGAATAAAGACTTCCATTTACAAGAGAAATACATGACTTCTTCAAAACAGAACTTTCATAAATGACTGCAAAGTACACTGACCTTCAGGTGCTTTCTGTCAGATTCCTTCATGTAATGAAGGAAATCACCAGCTGATTCTAAGCATAAGCTCATCAAAGACAAGCACGGGAAGATCTAAGGAAGCTAGAAGACTGGATCCATAAGAAGTCTTTAGCTTCTAGCTGGCCTATTCAAAGCAAGCACAGGCTTGGCAGCCTTCATTTGTACTGCTGAGGAAAACAGGGCTAAGAACAAGCTCATCCATACTGCTGAAATGTTACTGTGTTCCCTGGCACAAATTTGGCCCATGCCAGTTAGCACTCACTCAGACAACACACTGATATGGTTTGAGGAATAGCAGACACTAGGGACAATTACCATTGTATAGATAAGACTGCACCAGGTTTAGCTCCTTTTACCATATGTCATTCTTCAACAGTATCCCACCACACTTTGCACCCTCAGCTCTGTAAACTTCAATTGGTGTTTGGTGCCTACTTTCATGCAAGAGAACTGCATGATCTTAGCTCTGTTTATGAGAAAACTATCCTAAAGGTGTGAGAAAGTACATGACATAAGGCCATGCAAGATGAAGCAAGTAAAAGCACAAAGCAAAAGTGTAATTTTTGAGATGGGAGCAGTTGGAAGCTCAAGGATTCAAGAGGAAAAATACTTAAATGAAAAAGTATAGCACTATCAGAAGACAAAGCAGAGTCAGAAGAGAAGATGGTAACTCAGCAACACAAGAGGATCAGCCTTCCTAGGAAGCAGAGGAGACTGACCCTGCATCACTTGATTGACAACTGCTTGACTGGTAAAGCCCCATCAGGAATTGATGAGCATATTAATGTTTAGCCTAGTAGCTCATCATCATAGGTACTAGGTACTATGTGTATTAGTCAATAAATGATAGCTTTGTACTCATAATTTGTGTATATCCTGCCCACAGAAACTATTGTACAGTAAAAGTTGCCCAAATGTAGAGACCCAGAGAGGGAGGCTAGATCCCTATGCACACATGTGCACACCCATAGAGTGTCCCAAGGCCATGTGATACTTACCCTCAGTTTTATGCTATAAAAACATTACTTCGAACTGAAAAGGAATGAACACACACACACACACACACACACACACACACACACACTCTGCCTTAGGGCCATAAGTGCACTGCATGGGGGCCAGAAGAGACAAGTGATCTGCAGTGTTTTGACATGGTCAATCTAGCCACAAGAAAACAGTCCTTATCCCTGTTTTATCTACCAGTATAGTGTAGTTATACTGACTGTCTGCTACTTGCCTGGCAGTAGGTATGAAACTAGCTAATAATTTCACTTCCATTCTTAAAGCAAGTTTAAAAGAGCACCAAGAATGAATTTTCTCAGCTCAACTGAAGATTCAGTTTGGTTGAGTTTGTGACCTCAGGAAAGAGTAAAATAAAACCTGCTGAATAGTGTAGATAGCATATTTTCAAATATATAATTCAGTGTTTCACAAATAAGGAGACCTTACAGGGTGGTTCTTGGGGTATACATACAGGCAATAAAAGGGAACCTTAACTTGAAGCCCCTTTAAAATCCCTCTCCCAGTCAATTATAACATCCTCCTTTACCCCAGCAACACTCCATTTTTACCTTGGTTACTTAAGGATGCAGGCTATGTAAGGACATTTTTTTTTCAAGAGCTGATACCTTTGAAAGTACAGCCAGATCATACAAAAGTAGTTACAAATGTACAATAAATTTCTTTGCTGATGACTTATGCACCTAAACTCATTACACATTCTAATAAATCTTAAATGCAGATGGAGATCTCCACACCAGCTAAGTCTCTGGCTCAAATTAATTTAACTCTATAATCCCAAATAAACTTGCACACATTTTTGGTGGTCCTGTTTGTGGTGTGTGTAGGCATGTGCACATATCTGTGTGCAAGCAGTTATAGACATAGAGATGTGAGTCTCAACACAAAATGGTATAAAGAACTTTTGTATTTGTGATTAATATCAAATAATCTTTGACCAGAAATGTGTGCTGGAATCAACCATTATGACAGTACTTTGAGACTTATGGATGTGATTAAATTTGCAGTAGAAGTTTAGGAATAAGATCATATAAATGAAAGAGGAATTCTCCTAAGTGCAACTAATTACCATTTTGATTAATTGTAATGTGCATGTGCTGTTGCATTACTGAACAGTAGTACGCTAACAACTCTCACTGTTCACTAGTACGCTAGCCACAAAGACCTGTCGTCTAAAAGTATGGATGTGGGTACGATTAAATGGTACAATGGCCATTGGCATTGTGCAGTCTGCCAAAAGTAGGAAGTAGAATTTATTACACAGAGCACTAAAAGGAATAAGAGTTCAAAATCAAGCACACAAAAGTTGGGCATGCCAAAATACAGGTTACTTCTGTAGTCTTTGTTCAGCAGTGTTGTAGGGAAGATAGGTTGCATTCACTTGAGTCTAAGTTTTCTGGAAGTACTACGCCCATCCGTACTGCTCACTCCGGGACACAAATTGCTTTTATTCTCACTTTTATCACACACACAGGTTTCCTAGGTTTCTCAGGTCTGCTAAGCTGAAAAAATCCAGTTAAAGCTAAAGTCGATATTAAGTTCAAGGCCATGAGGAGAAGCTCCTGCTTGAGGAGGAACACTGGCTACATAGTCAATAAGTCATGTGATCACTGCAGTTCTAATGGTATGGGGGGTGACGGAGCCCAAATATACCCAAGAATACCAAGGTTACAGAACATGAGTGGAAAGACTTTAATCTAACGCTAACAGCATCTTGCAGTGATAATTACAGATGAACTGTGAATTTCAGTTCTGGCTGTCTTGGAGTCTGGCAGCCCATTTGCTTCCAGTCAGAAATTTCAAGTCAGTGCTTATATACTAGCTAACTCATGTGAATGGTCCTTCAGTGTATAATACAGCAACTGCTGAATGTATGCACCTGCCATTAAGGTAAGCAGCCTTCGATGGAGTTGTAATAAAAGTTGTAGTAAAAAGATGCTCAGGGGTAAGGTTAATACTGTAACAACCTTTGAGCTTTTACACCAAAAGCCTTGATCTAAGAGATGGTCATCCTTTAGGACACACAAACAATACTTAGTGTACTACCTATCATTGCCAGCAGTCTGAATTTCAAGAGTTGAATATTCGTAATATTCAGACCAGATAGCATAAATCAAGACTCTTTTGTACGAAGATTCTTTTGTACTACAGCTACTTAGAAAAGCTCAGGATCTGGCCTCCTTGTTTATTTAGATTGATAACAATGAGCATATTTATTCAAGAATATTGTAATTTGCTGCAGACAGTAAACAGAAGTAAAATCAAACAACAGAATGTTTGTATTCTTCTATTCATCTCCTTTGTAATCCTGGAAAATTAAGGGTCTTAGAACAAATAACCTTAGTCTTTAACTTCCAAGACAGCAGTTCAAGAGTTGTCATATAACTGAATACTTTCCTAATTTCTATGTATCATTTTTTGCGTCTACCATTTTTTTGAAAGGCTTCTTTAAAAAACAGGCAACCAAAAAACTATACAAAGCCAGACAGCACAGAAGCAAAAGTGCAACTTCCTCTGCCTGCATGTGGTTTAGCAGGTAGAAAAGAAAATGAACGCATTTTTCATATAGGAGCTATAAGTCATGGGACCTGACAGAGAAGGATTAAATAACTTGAAAATTAAAAGTAGATAATCTTTGGCATTCCTGCTTAACTGATAAATGTACTGCAAGCAGATTAGGCAAGCAGCAGATGAGAGAGGGAGAGAGACTGTTGAATCAAGAGCAAAGAATACGCCGATTTCTAGAAGAGAACAGGGATGTGGAGAGCAGGTTAGCACACACCTGTAGCTCACACACTGCGGACCTAGATGCTGCTTGCACTCTTTTACAATTCCTCTGAGGTCAGATCCAGGCTGTTTATAGACAAATGAAACAGAACTTGTTTTACTTTTTTGATAGGTATGCTTTTTACACAAATGCCAAGACATTTTTTTACACAAATGCCAAGTCTTTCCCTCTGACACAGAAAAATCATATTGCCCCCATCGTGTGGTGTGTGGTACCCACCATGCAATGGAAGCAGGATCAAAAAAAAAAAAAAAAAAAAAAAAAGTATTGACTGTTTGCTTAGTGACTGAAGGTGATTCTACCTACATCTCTTCTTTAGCTTTCTTTGTCATATGATTCCAGCTAGAGATGAACCTAAACTAAAAATCCAGAATGTTGGATTCAGGTTCAAACCACAATACAATGGTGTGATAAACCCACAGTCATCATTTCCAAAAACAAGTATGCATTTTGATGAGGGCAACCTATCAGGCTTTGTGAAGGTAGTCTAGGAGTCTCCCTGAGAGGCTAGATAGCTCTTGGCTAGAGCTAAAACCAGTGAGGCCCAATAGTATTTAAACATTTAATACTGAATCATCCTAACATGAAATGCTTTAATTTGGTTACATCATCTTGGGATAAGATTGTTCTGATTTTTCCGATGTAAGATGGAAAAACTTTGGTAAACTTAAATATGTGGATCTGCAGCATGTTAAAAGAAAGGTGAGGGTGGGGGGAGAGAAGACTTACAGTACCAGACCAGCTCTGCAAAACCAATCGAGGATCCTACATTTTGATGCAATGCTTTTGACTGCAAATACATATAAACATTTTTGGATTTCTATATTTGTCAAAAAGACTATAGTCTTTCCTGTGGATGAAGAGCAAATCGAGAGCTTATGGGTGTCGGAGTGGGGGGAACGGGCCCGGAGTAACGATGAGTCTCAATATGAGTATGGTCGTTCTCCCTTTATTAGAGCTTACACAAAGTATATATATCGATAAGCAATACGCATGCGCTAGCAATAGTTACATGATTGGTTACAGTTTCTGTCCATAGGTATAAAGCGGATACATGATTGGTGCAAGGTTGCTATCCACGTTCCGTCGACATTTATGGAACCTAGTTCCGTCCAGACTTGTTTACCAGTTTTGTGAATACCCTCTTTTGTAGTGCTCAAGGCCGCTATACGGCCACTTTCAGCAGGCTTCAGCAGGCTCACTTGCCTTGGCCTAGATAAGGCCGCTTTCAGCAGGCTCGCTTGCCTTGGCCTACATTCCTTCCCTTACCCTGAGAAGGGGATTGCTCATCCCAGTCAGATCATGCCCTCTCTCGCTTAACCATTCCTCCACATATGGGTAAGGATTAAAGGGCAGGCTAGCATGGGGGACACTGTTGTGGGTGTTTACTACAGGCCACCTGATCAGGATGAGGAAGTTGATGAGGCCTTCTACAGACAGCTGGAAGTAGCCCCACAATCACAGGCCCTAGTTCTCATGGGGGACTTCAACCACCCCGATATCTGCTGGAAAGACAACACAGCTAGGCACAAACAGTCCTGGAGGTTCCTGCAGAGCATTGGTGACAACTTCTTGACACAGGTAGTGGAGGAGCCAACAAGGAGAGGTGTGCTGCTGAACCTCGTACTAACAAACAAAGAAGGACTGGTTGGAGATGTGAAGGTTGGGGGCAGCCTTGACTGCAGTGACCATGAGATGGTGGAGTTCAGGATCCTGCGAGGAGGAAGCAGGGCACTAAGTAGAATCGCAACCCTGGATGTCAGGAGAGCAAACTTTGGCCTCTTCAGGGACCTACTTGGAGGAATCCCACAGGTTAGGGCCCTAGAAGGAAGGGGCGTTCAAGAGAGCTGGTTAATATTCAAACATCACTTCCTCCAGGCTCAAGAGCGGTGCATCCCTATGAGTAGGAAGTCAAGCAAAGGAGGCAGGAGACCTGCATGGATGAGCAAGGAGCTCCTGGCAAAACTCAACCAGAAGAAGGAAGCATACAGAAAGTGGAAAGGGGGACAGGCCACTTGGGAGGAATATAGGAACGTTGTCAGAGTATACAGGGATGTGACGAGGAGGGCTAAGGCCCATTTGGAATTAAATCTGGCAAGAGATGTCAAGGACAACAAGAAGGGCTTCTTCAAATACATCAGTAGCAAAAGGAAGACTAGGGAAAATGTGGGCCCTTTGCTGAATGGGGTGGGTGCCCTGGTGACGAAGGATGCAGAGAAGGCAGAGTTACTGAATGCCTTCTTTGCTTCAGTCTTTACTGCTCAGGCCAGCCCTCAGGAACCCCAGACCCTGGAGGCAAGAGAGAAAGTCTGGAGAAAGGAAGACTTTCCCTTGGTCGAGGAGGATCAGGTCAGAGATCATTTAAGCAAACTTGATATCCACAAATCCATGGGCCCCAATGGGATGCACCCACGAGTGCTGAGGGAGCTGGCGGATGTTATTGCTAGGCCACTCTCCATCATCTTTGAAAGGTCATGGAGAACAGGAGAGGTGCCTGAGGACTGGAAGAAAGCCAATGTCACCCCAGTCTTCAAAAAGGGCAAGAAGGAGGACCCAGGGAACTACAGGCCAGTCAGGCTCACCTGCATCCCTGGAAAGGTGATGGAGCAGCTCATCCTGGAGGTCATCTCCAAGCATGTGGAGGAAAAGAAGGTGATCAGGAGTAGTCAGCATGGCTTCACCAAGGGGAAATCATGCCTAACCAATCTGATAGCCTTCTGTGATGGAATGACTGGCTGGGTAGATGAGGGGAGAGCAGTGGATGTTGTCTGCCTCGACTTCAGCAAGGCTTTTGACACTGTCTCCCATAACATCCTCATAGACAAGCTCAGGAAGTATGGGTTAGATGAGTGGACAGTGAGGTGGATTGAGAACTGGCTGAATGGCAGAGCTCAGAGAGTTGTGATCAGCGGCGCAGAGTCTTGTTGGAGGGCTGTAGCTAGCGGTGTCCCCCAGGGGTCAGTACTGGGTCCAGTCTTGTTCAACTTCTTCATCAGTGACCTGGATGAAGGGACAGAGTGCACCCTCAGCAAGTTTGCTGACGATACAAAACTGGGAGGAGTGGCTGATACACCAGAGGGCTGTGGTGCCATTCAGAGAGACCTGGACAGGCTGGAGAGGTGGGCAGAGAGGAACCTCATGAAGTTCAACAAAGGCAAGTGCAGGGTCCTGCACCTGGGGAGGAATAACCCCCTGCACCAGTACAGGTTGGGGGTTGACCTGCTGGAAAGCAGCTCTGCGGAGAAAGACCTGGGAGTGCTGGTGGACACCAAGTTAAGCATGAGGCAGCAATGTGCCCTCGTGGCTAAGAAGGCCAATGGTATCCTGGGCTGCATCAGGAAGAGTGTTGCCAGCAGGTCGAGGGAGGTGATCCTCCCCCTCTACTCAGCCCTGCTGAGGCCACATCTGGAGTCCTGTGTCCAGTTCTGGGCTCCCCAGTACAAGAGGGATGTGGCACTACTGGAGCAAGTCCAGCGAAGGGCTACAAAGATGATTAGGGGACTGGAACATCTCTCTTAGGAGGAAAGGCTGAGAGAGCTCGGCCTGTTTAGCCTAGAGAAGAGAAGGCTGAGAGGAGATCTTATCAATGTGTACAAGTATCTGAAGGGAGGGTGTCGAGAGGATGGGGCCAGACTCTTTTCAGTGGTGCCCAGAGACAGGACGCGAGGCAACGGGCACAAACTGAAACACAGGAAGTTCCATCTGAACATGAGGAAAAACTTCTTCACTGTGAGGGTGACAGAGCACTGGAACAGGTGCCCAGAGAGGTTGTGGAGTCTCCTTCTCTGGAGATTTTCAAAACCTGCCTGGATGCAATCCTGTGCAATGTGCTCTAGGTGACCCTGCTTGAGCAGGGGGGTTGGACTAGATGATCTCCAGAGGTCCCTTCCAACCTCAACCATTCTGTGATTCTGTGATCTTGACCATATCAAGAGAATTACTTACAACCTTTTGAATGTGAGAAGAGCATCTGGTAGCCATTACTGCTTTTCTAGCTCAAATATTGCATTTCCAGTTTCACACTGATGTGAATTTGTAAAGTTACAGAAGAAAAAGCTATAGTCGTGTTTAAATGAGCCCTTGTTCAACTGATTATGCTCTTGTAGTTATCTCAGCCTCCAAGAAAATTCATCAACCCTGGACAGTATTATCATTTAACATCATCTTTTCTGGAACATGCACACACCCAAAAATAACAGTTTTGCAACACTCTTTCATTACATGCCCACTGACTGACAATTTGCTTACAATCTGCTCTTGCCATCTGAATCTTGTTAAGTTCGAACTTTTTTGGTCAGCGAAGGATGGTTTTACTTCCCAGCGTCCAACACAGAACAAAATTTATCAAGGGGCTATTTTTAAACATCACAGGAGTCACTATGAAGGTTAAACAGAACACTTCAAATGCCCCATAGTGGGTGGCTGTTCTCTTTACTTCACATTCCACTCCCTAGATATAATACCAGTTGGGTCAAACTCCTTATTTCTATTAACATGCTCCACTTCCTATTAGATGCCATTCTATTAAAAAAAATTGTCCTCGTCAAATTTTCTGTTTTATTAAACAGATCCTAACATAAAATCTTTCTCTTCTAGGTTCCATATCTCATATGTGTAGATTGCAGACCACACTATCGTGTGCAGTCTTGTCAACAACCTGACAGGTGAATCAGCTATCAAAGAATAATGATAATAAAAAAACTGCCTACTTTTCAGCTGAAAAATCTCAGAGCAGACATGTTGAGCTTTATTCTCCACATTTGCAACACTGATTCTGACAGATACTAATGATTTATACAGTTCAAAGAAAAGAACTTACTTTGCAAGAAAGTCCTAAATTGTTCACCCAATGTGAGCAAAGTGTGTGAAAAAGGAATGTTTTTGCACCCCATGGCATGAAGCATATTGTTGTAAACCCATTACAGAAAACACCCACACTATGTGTATATGTCATGCTATTTCTTTCGTAGAACTCTATAAGAAACACGGTGGACTTGAAGATTGATGAAGCAAATATCTTAATACATTTCTAGTCAGTCTCTTTAAAGTAATGATTCAATTTCCACCAGGCATTTAGAAGAGCTGACCATGGAAAAAAACTAATCCAATAACAACTTTGTCATGAATTAGATCTCAGAATTGAGCTAGGGTTAAATCGCAAACTGATTTCCAGCTAACTGCTTCTCATGTAGTTCACACTTCTGGGTGTATGGCTGCAAATCTGCTTGCTCATACTGCTGTTTCCTAGGCTGGAGTGACTATTAAATTTTGTAATTAGTGGAATGTAATTATTTCCTGTAATGGGCTGTAAATTCACATTATGCCATAAATCATTCTTATGTACACTTAAGGATTCATTACTCTTCTTAGCAACTGACTAGCATATTTACTAAGCACAGAAATGTTTAATCTGGAGTGTTTTGTAGATTAGTAGGGAAAGTATGAGTTGTTCCCCAATGAAATCTCTTCAGTGGGGAGAAGTGGTTAGCTGTAGGAAAAGTGTGATTCCACCACAGTGGTAGAAATAAGACTCGAGAACCCAATTCAGTAAGGTACTAAAAAAAAAAAAAAGAAAAAGAAAAAAAAAAAAGTGTATCAGTAAGTGTATCAGTTCCACTGGGATCATTTATTGTCCTCATTAAAGCTCTTAAATGCCTTTCTAAATGATCTTCTGAAATAAGAGCCAAGGAGAGAGAATTACTGTTATGACTAAGGAAGATTTGTGGATGAGGATACCAGTTTTCTCCACATTTACAGGACATGAAAGTCCGCGAATCTGCCGAATCCATGTCAGAGCAGCTGCAAGCAGACAGTCAGACCTCTCCAGGTCTGCACCCTGAGTGTGAATGTCCTCCTGCATTCCCCCTCCCACTTCTTCTGCAGTGCAGCATACCCCCTGCTCCATGAGCGCACGTACCAGCGACTGGCGAGCAGTCCTGGAGCAGCAGCGATGCCTGCGCTTGTGTTCAGACAAACACAAGCTCCTGTCCTATCCACCTCCTGGGTGCTCCACAGACAAACCTCCTACTATTTTATACTTTGGGAGGCAAGAATACTGAATGATATTTGGGACAGAGACAAATCCTATTCCTATACTCCACGTTTGTCCAGGTGGACACAGGTGCCCAGAGAAGTCCCAACAGCAGAAGGACTCCATGGCAGTAAATGGTTAGCGTTCAAGGCCACAGTGAAGATGGAAGGCAGTTTTGATAAGGAGTAGGCTTTATATACTGTTACACCGAGCACATTTCTGTAATCTTTAAGTTAGGTCTTTCTTGGTAGTACCCCATTTGTCACCTCTTGGTGAGTTAATGGAATCAGAAAGTCACAGACCTTACAACACTACCACCAAGAATGGAGAGTGCAGGAAAAGGGAATTGACACAAAAGAAAAAGTAAATAAATCTCAAGGATTTAACAGAAAAAGTGTATTCTCTGTTGCCAGGCAATTCAGACTATTTTGCATATTGTGCTTGTAGAATGTGTGTACATATACACATGCCTCCGTATTTCCATCCTAAAATGTATTCACAAAAGGGAAGTCAGACCTGAGAGACCTGACCTCTCAACAGAAGAGACTCAAGTAATGCATATCAAGACTAAGCCAGTAAACATCACCCTTCACAAGATGGAGGCCTTCAGGAAAAAGTTTGTCTTGCATTTTTCACACGCTGCAGTGACACCAGCTTTTGTTGCCACCTTTCTCCTATCCCAAAGTAGACCTTATCCTACATTTCTCCTTCTCTACTCATTCGTAATCAATGATGAAAGCAAAAGCTCTAGCAGTGGTAAGACTGGATCAGGTCCTAATGCCTTGCCTCAGACAACCCTGCAATCTGCTGTGGGCAGACTGACTGCTATACCCATGGAGAGACCAACCAACACTCAAAGAATGGTCAGAATCTGTTTTCCTTGTTGCTTGTTGGCAGGTTAGATATTTCTCACCATTAGACCTTCCTTTACTGTGATTCTGATCCAGCAGTACTGGCACAGACAGAAAGCCTGCCTATAATATTTACAAGACATGTATAAGATACGTGACCTTAATTAAAAAAAAGATAAATATAAATCAGAAAAAAGAAATCCCCATCTGCACCCAGACTGTTTGCAGTTATTATTATCCAGATGTCTAAAATGTGCAGGCTGCAAAAATACTCTAAAGCCCTTCAAATCCAACACAGAGTGTTAATGATTGCTTTAATTGGGGGAAAAAAAATAACGGATAATCCAACAGACAGTAGCAATGAACTAAACGCCGATAAAGGGAATCTGAGAATAAGCTCAACAGATTTGCTGGAGAGGCAACTGCAGCACAGACCTTGAAGGCTTTAGTTTGTGGCCAACAAAGATCAGTTATCTGCTTGTCTAACTGATCTTTTGCATGTGATTAATAAAGGTGAAAGGAAGCATCTCCGGGGACCTGTCTCACTGAAAGACAGATATATACTTTAAGACAGAGCCTTTGTTTATGTTGTGACTAAACTTCAAATTCTACTTCTGTTCATGAATTTACCCTGTCCCCATTGGGCACTGTTGGATCTGATCAGCTTTATTCCCTTGCCTTGCGGAAAATTCTGTCTAAACATGCACAAGCCTTTTTGCTCCCCCGAGGCTTTGCTGGTGCAACTGAAAAACCTAATATGGTTATTTCAGCTAAACACATGGTAAGCATGTCTTTGTTAGACCTAGATAAAACCTAACCCAATTAAAAAGCCTCTATTTGTAATGCTTTTCTAATGTGTGGTACCTGGGAACAAATAAAGCATACTTCACTGTGCTTCAGAGAAGGCCATCATGATGAACTGAATTCTTTAGCAGAAATCAATCCTTGACAGAAACCTTCCCCCCCCCACCCCCCCAAAATGTTTGATCGTCAATAGTTGTTTGACAATGGTGCATGGTTATCAAATACAGCAGCAGTGTTTGATGTTCTGCAAGTACAGAGTTTTGCATCAATATAGTTATAAGGGATGCAGGTTAAAAGACATGTACACAGCAATGTTCTGGCAAGACTGTTCAGGAAGGGGCTCAACGTGATTTTAAAGACAAGTCACTGCGAGGAGTTCTGGGCTTGGCTCTGGGTCTTTTCACTCCACTCTTCAACTATGGCTGTAACTGCCTTAACAGGCCTGTTCAGGCCCATTTTAGGGCACAACAATAATTCAGCAAGAAGCCTGAGACCTTCATAATCCTGTTCTTGAACAAGTTAGCTAAGTTTCAGCTGACAGAAGAATGACAAAAATAGTAAAAGTTCTGCTGCTGTGGTATAGCAGAAAGTCTACTTATTGTCTGCATACAGTGAAGGAGGAATTTGGAACAGACCAGGAAAGCTGTGAAGAGCATTTCATTTTTTACCATTTGCTGGTTTTCAACTAGGGGTGAAGAAGATCTTAAACATAAAAATGATAACTGCTTTTCAGAAACTGGATGTGTAGTATTTCCAACTAAATATTAAAAGTAGGCTTTATTTAGCACTTCCTCTGTCCACTTTAGATCTCTGTAAAATACCATTAAAATATACATTACTTCTGAGACTCTTATGTCCAATAAAAGGTTCAATAACAAGCTGTTACTGTAACAAACTGTTTTCCCTTACTTGCATACTTGCTTACAAGCAAAGCTTTTTCAAGAACTTCTGTCTCTATAAAAGGTCTTATTGCAGAGTATAAAGTTATAAAAATATAGATAATTATCTCTAATTTTTAGATGAATGAACCAATATTTCTTCTCTTTTTCATTTATTTATTTATTTTTAGGTTTTTTTGTTCTCCCTCCAGATTATCATACCAATTCTTTATCCTGTGTAAAAGCTTTTGAAACATTGAAAGCTGGGACAGGGAGAGAGCACTAGTGACCAACTGCTTGCCTGTATTCTGCATTCAGGCCCTGTTGTGGTCAGATCCTTGCTACTAATGAAGATTTTTATCCAAATCAGAATTGCGGCAAGACGTTCAAGCTCCATGGGGAAAGATTTGTTTCCAGGATTATGGAATCACTCACAAACATCCTAGTAAGAGAGCCCTTTCAATTTGAATAGCTTTTGGTTATGTTGATGGTTTTTTTCCCGTAAAATCTTTGAAAGATAGAAAAATTAATTTCTTTCACCATCAATCTTTTTCCTCCAGAGTTCTGTCCTGGCAAGTCTTTCATTTACCATGTTCTTTCATATACCTCTTTCATCTGTTTTTTCCTTTTCATTTATCATCTGCTTCCTGGCACTCCTTTACCACCTCCACACATGAACATATATGTGATGATTACTCAAATCCACAAGTCAAACCATAACACACCTTCTTAAGTAAACAGCTGAGCAAAGATCTTTCCTGCGACAAAGTAAGGGCATCTT
This sequence comes from Apteryx mantelli, assembly GCF_036417845.1. Classification (NCBI taxonomy): domain Eukaryota; kingdom Metazoa; phylum Chordata; class Aves; order Apterygiformes; family Apterygidae; genus Apteryx; species Apteryx mantelli. Next base: position 121,352,499 of record NC_089978.1, read on the forward strand.
AATCCATTTTTAAATTTTGTTAGTGCTAAAGCCTACATTGCTTCAAAACCATTGCTCCAAAACCTTGCTGAATTAAATGAATCACCACTAATATGATCCTAGCTAGCTCTGGGTTGGTGCATCTTAGCCTCCATCTGTTGGGTATGGCTATGACTAAACTTACTAAGCCTATTAATAAGCCTAGCCAAATAAGTAATCCAAAACCCAGTAGTATATTTGCTTAGCACTGCTGAAGACAGGCGTTAACTTAAAGGAACATACGCTTGAAGGAATTTGAGTTTAGAAAGGTAATGCTGCCTGTATAGCTAATCATAAGGATATAAACAACATTTTACATCACAGCCTAGAGGGTTAGGTTTCTTCTCAATGGAACTATTACCTAATCCCTTTAGACTACCTTTGCAGTTAGATATCACAACTAGGGCAAGGCAAAACACATGATTTTGTATTTATTAATTTTTAGTAATTCATTTTCTCAATTATGTGAGAAAATGCTTTGGAGTGACCGCCTTTTTAACTCTTTTCAATGAGGCTGAGTACATTTAGACATTAAACATATTAAAAGAAGAAAAATTATTCATGGAATTTAGGGTGAATTTGTTCTCATGAACCTTCTGAGAAATGCTAGATATTTTTGCAGCCAAGCAAAATTGGCAAATGGTGCTCTCAGCAAGCACATGGCTTACTAAAAGTGTGTTTATATTTCCTCTCATTTAGGAATTCTCGGCAAGTTTTAATCCTATATTGCCTTTATGATGCAAAGTGTTATTTGCACACACAGACATTAGATCTATTCATTAGCTTCATTAGTTGTCATTAGTCGGCACAGTGGACAGTCAGTCAGTCTGTGGGCTATGCATTCTGCAACAAATGAAAGGGAAGCGCGGAGGAGAAAGCTTTATGCAGCAAAAGATGACAAATTAGTACAGCTCTATCTCAAATTCACAGTTAGTACAAGATAAAATGACTACGTTCAACAGCAAGTCATAAATCAAGCTTATGAAATGAAAGTAAAGAATTCATACACAAATGGAATCTTTTCACAGAGAAGCCAGTGCTTATCACTTCATATTGTTAAAATAAATAAGAATAAATCAGAAACAAACAAAAAATACTGATAGGAGCAAATACCTAAGAGAGCAGTGGGGTGGGAACAGAGAGTAACTAGATAAAAAGCAACCTTGTCTGCACTGCACACAGAAGGGATATTTAGCAACAATGTGACCTAACACTCTGGAATATCTTCAAAAATCTCACAAAGCTCCTAATGTGGACTAAAGTTACTAGATTTAAACATTTGCTAGATTGCAACTAATACTGTGATGAACCATGGGGCTTTCCTTGATTAGCAGAATATTTATAAAGGTATTAACCCACGTCTATAACAGATCTTTTATATGCTTTAAAACATTTTTATGAAAACAGCTCAGAATAGAAGGAATGTACTCATGACTTTCTCTTGGAACAGGGACAGAAATCTTCTTAATGTTGGGGATATTACTGCTTTAAGGTACTAGAAGTTCACATAATTTTGATAAAGTATATGCTATATTTCATCTTATTTAAAAGCATAATGAATCACACGGCATTCCAGTCAGCCATCTTAGTGCTTTTGATAGGAATGAAGAGTTGCTGGGAAACTGCACATTGTTTTCACTGTGTGAAAACATCTGCAAATCCATCCTGACATCAGACATACGCCCTGGCAGATTTACTATGAGTAAAGTCTAAGGAGAGACTCTCACTAATTTTACAGAGATAACAGGCAGCCCCTTTAAAAAAAGAAAAAGGAAGATCACAGATACTTAATCTAAATTTAGTTTTATGAATGTTTATTGAACTGTTAAAAGAAAGGTTAAGTTCCCTAATTTTTAGAGAGATCTACAAAAGGTTATATTAATTAAGTATAAATATCTACTGAAAAAAGGTTTATACACCTTTTCTTTTCCATTTCTACTTGATTTAAATATTTCCCATCCCAATAAACTGAAATATGTCCAAATAAAAAGTTAAATATGAGGAATAAGGACCACTTACAGGAAGAACTTCCACACTCTATATGCCTTATCTCAACTAAGGACTCTGGCCCTTAAGATTCGTACTATTGCATTATGATTCCTTTTATGAAGAATAACAATTTGCAGTATTTAACTACTATAGACTTGAATAAAAGACATGTTTCCTCCTCAGACATGTTTTCTTTAGTGTCCCAGGAAAATCTTCTGGCTGCTACCAAAAGGTAACAAGAATATGCTAGTGAAACAAAGACTGCTTGGAAGAAACACAATAGCTCAGAGAGATAAAAGTACCTGACATCACCTTTGATTAATGACCAAAATATTTCAAAAACCTATTGATGGGCTGATCTACGAAGAGCAGATCAGAGGCCTTTATTCAGATTCACATGAACTGACTTAATTTTAAGACTGATATTTTACCTGTGGTAAGTTCTGGTTGAGATGTGAGAAAAAATGATTGGTCAGACAAACCTTACAGCTGAGCTGTTGTCCCTGAAAAAAGGGCTATAGGTGGTGATGTGTACATATCTAGGCAAAAGACTATGACCTCTCTGATTACAATTCTGGCACTTAATGGGTAAATAAATGGGTAAATAAAAATCAAAATACAAGTTTAATGATTGTTCCAATGACTTTCAGTATTAATTTATCAGTGCTATGTAAATAAGTTACATGGTGAGCATTTCTGATGGGACATTTTGATATTTGCATTTTCCTAATCTTCAATATAAATTGGAAAAGTCTGTAAGAGCGGAAGGGAAAGTGTAAACACTAGGTGCCATTTTTTAATAAGCAAACCCATTTTAATAATGATTGAGCGTATGCCTGGAGATCCTGACAGATTTGATGGGAGCTGGGGTAGGCTTTGTTTGTTTCACTTTATGAAGTACAGGCATCTTGAAGAAAGAGAAAGATCTGGACTAAATTTATAACTCAAGTCATGTAAAATACCTCCTTGATATGTTAAGCTGCACAGATTTTAAGGAAAGGGGAAAAATAGATGTAGATGTTAAAGGTTGGGAATGAGCAATCTCATTGCAGTCTGTGACTTTCACATCTAGATCACCATCATCTTGATTTTCCCACCTCCGTCTGCTAGTTTGGGTATGAATCCTTTGTGGTTTTATTCATTGCTTCCCCCCATGCTCCAATTTTTATTCTAGCGTGTGATGTATGCTTCAGTTAGAAGGCATCCACATAAAACACGCCCTAAGACTGGAACACATTTACAGATAGATGTAAAGGATCACTTCAAGAAGAGAGAGACATTTTCCCAGTATGGCTTCTCTAAAGAAAGGAGGAAAAATGCTTAAATACTAAAACCAGATAAATTATATAGCCTTTCTGAAATGATCTTGCACAAGAAGAAAACAAACCTTCTGAATGAGATGAAGGAAAAGTAATGTGTCACCAGAGAACAACTGGTGACAAGCCATTGATTTCAATAGCATAACAGGGATCAATTGAGAATCTGGCTGAAACTCTCTTGAAGTTTTGAAAATGAAACGAGAAAGTGAACCTGGCCAGAACTGTCCATCCAAGTTAACGCCTTGGATCTTTTTTATTGGACTCAACCATGACACATTCATCCTCACATCACTGGTCCCTCTATAATCAGGAGCAAGCACAGCACTTTACAAAAATGGCTGTTTCTATTAAAGTTGTTCTTTGTGTAGTGGAAGAGCCACACTTTTTAAGAGAAGATAATTGTTTAGATATATCCTCAACAATCAATAGTAACCGATCAAATGGGATTTTATTTAGTATTTCTGCCAGTTTGTATTTGATGCCTTGCTCAAGCTAGGTATGGTCAGATGTATCGGTGCAATTAAGTTTTCTGATGGGCTCAACATCCACAGTCAGAGTCAGATTTTCAAGAGTGTTGGTCCCATTTAGATTATAAAGTAAGTGACTTGACACTTGAATTGAGCTCACACTCATGCTAAAAGGTTTGCAAACCTGGCATCAGTTGTGGATACTATGCATTTGTATACATGGCTACAGTAATATATTTCTCACATTTTGCAGTGTGTGGGAATAGGAGTCTGTTTATTTAACTTTACATGGTCCAAATGAAGACATGCATTTGAATGTGTCATCCTTATCTTTTTTGTATGTAGAATATATATATCCCTTCTTCAGTGGTAGAAGTCAGAATTTCTAATGCATGATTCAATTCATACTAAAGTAGAAAATAGACTGGAAGAACCACATTCTAAAGGTGCCTGTTCCTGTCCATTCTTTATAAAGGGAGTCTAGGTCAAAAACCTCACATGTATTTGTTTATACTGTAGCTGGACTCACCTTCAGTGGTTTAGTACAGAGGAGAAATCATCTTCCAGTATTTAATAAATAACAATATAAACGTGATTTCTTCCTCATATTTGACATTCCTCATTTTAAAGTAGTTGTTACATACACTATATTTAAAGGCAGTATTACCCTTTAACACTATCACTTTCTCTAAATTTGGGCAACAATACTTAGAACATGGGCTTAGGGTTTGTTTGTTTTTATCTTGTGAAGAAAAAAAGAAAAACAACCTAGAATGGTAGCCACCGTATATGCAATGACAAGAAATGCAAAGTCTTACTGCAAGAGCTGATCACGTTTTCTGATGGTATTCTCTGAAAAATATTCCCCCCAGCCCCCAGAATTTGAAACATTGTTAGGATGTTCCTGATTCTAGGCATACATATTCACATACAAGGGTTACAAAACTACAAGCTGAAGACTTAAAATGAAGACTGTTTAGAATGAACACAATCAAACCTAATAATAATTATAAGTAATTAGTTGTAGAAAGAAGCATAGGTGATTTAGTAAGTGGCATTTTCCAGTTTGAATGTAAATTCAAGAAAACTCTCATCTTCATAAGTGTGTGTTGTTGGGAGTGTCTTCCTTCAAAGGCAATCAAGGTCAACAGGTACTTTTGGTTATTAAAGCTCTTAGTATACTTCGGAAGCCATTCATGGAACTTCCTGATGAAATATTTATTTGGCTCATTCTGCCCTTCTAAAGATTCTTTAAAGCTTTGGCTGAATACGTTCTTCTGAATACATGAAAGTAGCCTTGCTCTGTGCTGCTAAAGAACAGCAGCATATGTATTTTTGTGACTGATAGTACTGCAGGCTTCCCACAGTCTCAGGATGACCAAAAGATACCATCTCAGTTTGCAGAAGCCTGAGCACCCTAAGGCACAAATATTGAAGTTGTCCAGCAAGAGGGAAGAAATAGGGAGCGGGATTTTGGGAAAAGATCTGGCTATAAGCCTTAGCAGAGAGACAGCTTCGCTGCATCAAGGACGAGACAGCTGCAAAGGAAAGAGGTGTACACAGACCTACCTCTGAGTGACAGGCTGGGAGAGTAGGAGACTAAGTCCTGATTTGACTGAAAACCTATTCATAAAGAGCAAAAGTTTCAGGGGTGAGTAGTGAACTCATAGCCTCTTACTGCTTGGCCATAGCAAGTGTCTTTCTAATGCTTGAGAGCTATAAGAAGCACTTTGGGTAGATGAAAATTTCTGTCTGAGATATATTGATTTTTCTGCTCAGATTATTGAAATATCGGTTTGGCGCACACACAATAAAGTACTACAACATTAGACATAATTCATGTAGTTACAGGTATATATGATGCAACAGAACGCTAGTAACTGAAGCAAAGTGGTGCTCTCCAGAAGAGTCAGTGGGTTCCATGCTAGCATCCCTCTTAAATGCTCCTTCTTCTATGTTTTGCTTTTTCTTTGTTCATTGCGTACTCATGTGAACAAACTAAGTTTCATATGCTTTTTAGGCAAGTAAGTGATTATTAGTTCTTACAATGTCTTATTTGTAAAACATAAAAATAAGACTGAGTAATTGATAGAATTGGTAAACACCTGACCAGTGCAACAAACTAAGTCATTAACATGTAGGAAGTAGGCAAAGTAGCCTAATTATCTTTAGTTGGAGTAAATGATCAAATAATGCTTTCCGATCTTCCTTGCTGATTATTGTGCCATCCTTTGGTTTTTAAGGGTGAGACTTTTCTCAGATAACTTTGATGTCTATAGTGCAGCCAAGTACACCTGAGCTAGTTGTTTAGATTCTTTTATAGCCATTGGAGAAATAAGCACTTTAAAAGGGCAATTTATCTGATCTATTTTAGACATGTATCTAAGCCACAGTGAACCAAACCCTAGAACTGCCTTTTCACAGACAGCTAGCTCAGATGTATGGGTTAAATTCTGTCTCTGGTGTTTTTAAATGCCTATAATGTTCTGTTTACTGGCAAAGCATGTGCCTCATCCACCTTTCTCCCTTTCCCCACATAAGCTAGCTCTGAACTGTGATAGGTATCTAGAGAAAACACTCAGTATAGCAACATGCTCATGGGGAAAAAACTGAGATTGATCTTTTTCATCTGTACTATGGTTTTAGCATTTACACTGTTTTGCTAGTACTGCAACCCTATATTTGCACAGGATGTTTACGGTTATTATATCAGACATTTCTCATCTATATTTGTAGAACATGCTGATGGCTTTTTTTTTTTTTGAGAGAGAGAGAGTCAGCTGTTATTTTTTCTGTCCTAGGGAATTACAATGATGCTATTTTGAGTAAGAACTGATATTCATAGCCAAAAATTTCATTTTACTGATACCTACAATACATTTCTGCTCACAGCACACTGACTTGCTAACTCAAGCCTTTTAGAAAGGCATCACATTCTCAGCAAAGAACTCAGGACAAGGCTCACATGAAAACTCTGCCAGCAAGATAAAACCTTATCTTCTTCCTTCTCTCCTTGATGTGATGATGTCTTGCGAGCCTGTTAAGATCAGAATTCTAGGATAGCTTTGCTCCCAACTCTAAGCATTTAGCTCTAATTCCTCAGCAACCTCCAAATATTTTTCAGTTGTATTCACTCTTCCAGATGATACCTCTAAAGACACAGAGTATGTTTTGTAGGTGCATAAATAAAATACTACTAATAAAATCAGGGGCAGATGTATTTGTGTGCTGTGTAGAACAGGAAGCTGTGTTTTATTTTTTTTAAGTTGAACATACCTGCAGCTACCATGGGGTGAAGACATCAATTTCAGTCTTCCTTATTGAACATTTAAGGAAAACCTGTACGCTATCCATCAACCAGGAGGCCACACTGCTAGTAGGCGCTGAAGGTGCTGATCTAAGCTAGATACTCTTTTCAATCTATTGCTTGCTGCAAATAGGATTCTGCTAAAGGTAAAGCAAAACTGTGAAGCATGGAAGAACTACACAGCTGTTTTTTTGTATGACTTCATTTTCAAAGATAAAACCGATTGATCATACTACACAGTGGAGTGTAACTCTCAATCTCTGCCACTGATCTGGCTCAGATTCACAGGCACTACAAGAAAGCTTCTTTTTTCTTTGCATGGATTGAGGAACGCAAACATGTTGTAGGCTAGACATGCACCTGACCACAAATACAAGACTCAATGCACAAAACTTATCTGGGCAGAGAGAGAGGGGCTGTGTTTTTCAGGGAAGAAAGTGTCTGAAATCACAAGCCACCGCTTCTCTTTGCCATTCGTAACGACATATCCACATAGAGAGTGAATCTGCAATATGTTTAACAAGTTGTATGCTTTCCCACAGCTTTTGAGCATAGTCCATGCTTCTACCAGAAAAATCACTCTGCCAAACATCCTTCTACCTCCCCAGTTATGCTTAAATCAATTGTTTTGTCTAGAAAAACAGCAGGACGATGTATGGCTGAACACAATAATATCTAGGGAGAAGATATAAAATAGTCACCTGTTTCATCTTCTGCCACTGGAGGAGCAGCTTTGATGGAAAACTATTTTTTTGCTTGCCAGTCTAACTTACAATAAATTGAAGAACACAACCTCAACTACAGCATTTTAGAGAGGGTGCTGTGGAACTGAATCCACCTGAATATCAAGAAGTTTCTCCCAATTTCTGAATTTTTCCTTTAATAATTTCCCCCAGTTATCCCTATTTCTCTGACTGTGCCAAGGAGTTCTCTCCCTTTAAGACTTACATCCCTGGATGTAAGCCTATGTGTTCAACCCTCAGTAGTAGCTTACCTAGTTTAGCTCTTGTTCTTTCCTCCCAAAGCAGTCTACAACAGCTGATTCAATTCTGCTCACTAAGTTGCTGTCCTTTTCTTCTTGATAGCAGCTGAGTGATGCACACAAACTTCAGGTGTGACAACTTATGGAGTGCAAATGCACAGCTGTTTTCCTTTTCTGAGGTTAGTAGCTCTTGAGATACAGCTGAATTTTGAGTTGTCAGCAACAGAGTTTTTTTAGGAAATGGTTTCCTTCTATGAAATTCAAAACTTCCCCATTTTTTCACATTATAATAAAACAGATTTATTTGGTGATATTTTGTCTGCAACTGCAGACTGATTCATCCACTTCTTCCCTGTGATACTACATCCATGGAGCTGCAGAGAGAATTGCTATCATACCTTTTCAACCATTCTATCCCCAGTGAACAACTAAAAGTTCATGAGTGCTAATGAGACAGACTTTGCAGCCTAGAAGAGCTAGTGAGCTCCTCTGAGTTGGGAAAATACCTTGTTTGAACCAAAGTCAAACAAGATTTTGAACATGACACTTCTACACCCTTTCGCCTCTGAGGTAGTTAGAGGGGGATTGAGAAACTTTAAGCAGGAGGGATCCCTGGTGCCACCTAGCCATCCCACCTCTCCCCCACAGGCAAGCAGAATGCTGGGACTGAATCATCCCCACTTCCAAACTTTTTCACTCAAACAGGGATTTAAGGAAAATGGAGAACTTTCTCAGACACAGGGACAAGACATGCATGATGTGATCTGACTGCAATGTCACCCATTCATGCATCCATATTTCCTTGTAGATTCCCATATGTCTCTATCTTTTCTCTTGCTTTTTTTCTTTATTCTTTTCTAATTGGAAGCACATTCAGCTGTCCTTCACTTCCTAACTGCCTGGGATGAATCCAGTGCTATACATTCAATGCCACCATTCTAATCGACTCTTGTTAGCTGATGGTATTTTGGGATTTCTTTATATAGATTATTTCACTCTTATTTATTTATTTATGGCTGACATATACTGCATTCATTTGAACATGCTGATGAATGTAAGTTGTTCTCTGTGTGTAATTAGACTATTTTAATTAAAACAGATGAAGATGAGTTATTTACATGAAATCAGCTTTGCTACTAAGAAACCTTTATTGGTATTTACATGATTGCCCGCTGCACATTTGCTCTTACAATTATACACGTTAGCTCTTAATGGAATGAATAGGGCATGAGGACCCAATGTTTTTAATCTGCGATCATTACATTCCAAAATTGCCAAATAGGTGTTTGGCTATGGATAATTTTTCAATAGAACAGTGAACACAGGTTTTGTTCATCTAAAGCATAAAAGTACACTTGTCCTCCTATCTATTTCCAGTTGAACTAACAAAAGACTAAAACAATTTAATAGTAACTAAACCTCCTTTGCAAAGATAACGCTTTTAAGCAATGAGAAAGAAAATAAAACTGAAGTTCAGCACAGATCACTTTGAAGTTAGTGAAGTCCTCTGACTAAACAACAGTTTGACATGGAATAAAAGCTTTTCTAGGGAAGGCAATTACACTTGCTAGGCCAACTTGAACCTTCACTTTTTCCAACAAAAACACCCTAAAAGAAGCCTGCAGCACAAGCTAGAATTTCTGAGAAGGAATGATTGCAGTTTTTACATGCTGAAGAAATACATGAAAAGAAATTGGAAAAAAAAAGTCAGGTTTGCTATACTGCAGCTGACAGGAGAGCGTAATGTTGACTTCCAACTGTTGCAGTAGTTGCACCCACTCTGCCATTCTAAATGCATCTCCTCAATTAGTCTGAGGTGAGTGAACTGCATCCCTCTGTATTGAAATACATTAATATATGTATGAAGGGTCACTTGAATGATAGGAGAATGCTATTTATTTACATCAGAGAGGCACATAACCACAGTGCCTGCAGGCAGTCTCCCTAAAGTTTTAAAAGTAGACTGATCTCAGGAAGCAATCTGTATCCAAAATTAAAAAGTTATTTTTACACAGGGCTGGTAAAAAACTCAACCATCCTCCCCACCTAAAACATCAGAAAGGATTGAAAAGTTCACAGTGTGAGTCCATCATATTTCCTGCATTTCAGTCTATCCAGAGATACAGCTTCAGAAAGCCCACTTGCAAATGAGGACATTTTCAAAAGAGCCATGGATAAATAAATTATTGTGCAAATGCAGGGAGAAAAGACAGAAGAGGTTTGTAGATTCTCCACAATTTTCTCAAACATGCGCTGTAAAATTGAAGAGCAGCAGTGTGAAGTGTTTCTAAAGTGTTAAATCATGCCAGGGAGGACATATAAGACTACAGAAAAGTAGCTGGCAGTTCAGAAAATGCCCATCAGTCTCTACAGATTTTCAGAACTATTTATGTGATACCTTACAGTATCATCTTGCCCCAATGACATAGCATTCCTACAGGTATTCCTCAGAACATCATTTGTCTTTGAAATCTTCCCCCATCTGCCCCCAACGCTTCTGTGTTTGCACAGCTTTTCCAGAACATACATGACCTCTTCACAAGATGGGTTAACTTGGAGTCAGATCAGCTTCCTCTGGAAGTGACTTCTAAGGCTGCTATTGGCTTTAGATGGACTTGGCTCTCAGTTTTTCACTGGAATTGATAGATCTCTCCTTTGAAATTAAAAAAAAAAAAAAAAAGAAAAAGAAAGAGAAGAGAGGGAGAGAGAGAAAGAGAGGAAGAGAGAAAGATGGAGCAGGGAGATGTCCACAGCTATGCTTAGCGCTTCTCAGGACCGAATCTTTAACATCCACTAGGTTATGGACAACTGCTTTAGAGTTCTTCTGGACCTCCCTTTGGCAGGTCGTAACTATAGCCATCAGCCAAAATTTGATAACTAACTAAGCCTTCTAAAGAAAACTGAAGAGAAAGATAATAGTATGATAAAATTTGGCAAGAGGTCATGAAAACTCGCACTGTTGATATGACTAGAAAACAAGGCATCACCTCTAGCATCTCTCCTAGGTGCCCCACCTTTGAAAGCTGGGGGTGCTGATGTGTTCATTGGCAACTTAGGGGTTGTTGGGGAGCAGTCACAGATCTGATTTACCTCTAGGGATCATTTTTGACACATAAAACATACTGCAAAGAATCTAAATTTCTAGAAGTAGCACAAAGAAGCCATCCACTCCTGCCAAGTCTAAAATCTTGTAAACCTCTACGTTCAACTTTTCAAGGCCATCAATCAATAATGCCATTAAACTCCTTATTACCTTTCATATATGCATAAAATATGGGTTGTTTACAAGAGCCTGCTTGCCAAACAATTAAAGTCTGCAGACATTCATAAAACAGTGCAGATCTGAAACCTTCACATAAACTTCCATCTGTCTGTCTATCTATCATATAATAGAGATGAGGAGAATGCCTCTGAACTAATTCTTGCACACATGCATGAAGAAGAATTGATAGGGCAGGGTTCCTGGGACTCAGAATTGTCTCATATTTTCTGGAGCAGCATTGTGGGTCAAAGCAGATGTTATTTCTATATTGGCAGAATTGCATTGACAGCAATTCATACTGCTTAAAGATCTGGCTGCTTAATGTCATAAAAACAATCGCTCTTGTGCCTTGTTCAGAAGGACGAAGGACTCACAAGAAATAGCAGTAAATGGTAGAAATGGTAGTAAAGCACAAGAAATATTAAACCTGCAAAGAAGGCCCAATAGGGAACAAATTAACAGTTTTACCATGGACCCACTGGGTCTCTGCAAGTTACAGATGTTATTTCACAGACTGCATAAGTATTTCTCAGTTTTATGCTAGCCCAGGAACTAACTCACCATATTCACTAATTGTTCACTAATTAATCAACAGAATAAATAGATTTGATGCCAGTGGGTTCTTCAAAAAAATCTAGAAAACCTGCACAAATGAACCAACAAGCTCTTTTCAGGGATTCCAACTGATGTTTCATAACCTAAAGTACATTATTATTTCTTTACATAATAAAATCTTTTGTGACACTTCAGATTTGTACCAAACCTGGCATGGCAGAGGATAATACATAGACATTAATGGGGGAAAATTCAAAATGGCAGTTTCTTGAATATAGCTCAGTTTCCAAGATATTACTCTGGCTTTTTTCCTTAATAACCTGTATAAAAGAAAAGTAGCCTGCAGACTGTGTGATAACCATAAAGAAATATGAACATTATATGCTTTAAAGTCTGAAAACATGAAGGTTGCTGCTACTTCAAAACATACTGTTTTAGCTGCTGACTGCACAGGCAATGGTAATCAAAAACAGTAATCCACTGCTATACTGCCCTATCAACTTTTGCATATTATGTTTTTAAAAACAAAATCATGCAAGAAAGAACAAAAGAAAGGTCTAACTGAAAGGACAGCTTGATTTGGTCAATTATATAAAACCCACTCATTATTTACAGGTTATAGGCAAGCTTTCAGTACATAGTTTACAAGGTATAAATAATGATACACAGCGTTTCAGAACAAGACTAATTTGATTATGTATTGCTGAGGCACAACATATGTTGTTACTGATACTGCAGAGGACCATAAGGATGAGCTTACTTGGTCCATGTTACGGAAGCAAACTCTTAGAAGAGTATGTACCTTTCTTAGAATACCAGCACCTTCAATAGGAGGACATTTCTGTAGTTGGGGGGAAGAAATCTCTGAGACATTCTTTCTCCCTTCTACTACTATTTCAAAATTAAATACGGCATGATCAAGTGAACTGAAGTGCCCTGTTTGCAGTACTGAACTTGCTCCTTAATAATATATTGGGTTTGTGGTTATGGTGCAAGGGAAGCTTGAAAGTTTGCTAACACGGACCCTGTGACATTTCAAAGGTTTCCTCATCTAAATAAAAGCATTATCTCATCAAGGTTGGCTTAAATGTAATCATGCAACACAGTGCAACACTGTTGTAAGATTTCTGAGTCACTGAAAGAACTGTGGTTTCCAGGCAGGGACACCTGAGGCTTCTGATGAAATATGAGGGTAAACAATTTAATGAATAAATAATTAACACATAATTAAGGCATTATTAAAACAGACTTCCATTAGCTGTGTGCATACTATGGCTCTCTTAGGGTTTTCATGAGACCTAAAGGGCCCAGCTTTCTAACTTTTTGTGCCGTGTGTACAGATCTATGCCATCGTGAAGCTGAAAGTGAGCTGCTATCAGATGAATAGGGCAGTGTTCTGCTCCTGTTTTGAACTATTGTAAATTAACGCACATCTAAACTGTAACTGAGACCCAAACCCATTCTTTTTTAAATTCTCATAAAATGTTACCACAGTTAACCAAATGTCTCCCTGTTTGCAAAAACTCCCTTCCTATAGAAATATCTTTCAATTCAGAGCTCACCAATGTATAAATTAGGAATATCACTATTGCAAGCAATTAACTGAAGCTGATCCAACTGATTAGAGTCCACAAGACCTAAATCTACATTGTTATTGGGATATGGGGAGGTAAGTTAAATTTAACATGGTTTCTAGAAGCCATGAAACTATACAAACCTCCTATAGATACTTTGCATATCAGAAATGGAAAGAAACAGATTCAATGAAGCATGGGAGACTTGATGCTCTTCCTTCACCATGAAATTATGCATAGATGCTCCTGACAAGTCACAGTATCTGTGCCTCTGTAGAAAACGGATGGTCCACTTTTGCTCCTCACTGAGATTGGGATGTGTACATACATATTACATTTCTCAAATACTATAGCTATATGGAGACACAGAAGAAAGTGAAGAGGAATTAAAAGGTCTATAATCTTCTCCACTCAGAATCTGTAGTGTAGCAGATGCTCCTAATCCTTTCACCTAGGAATTGTAAGGACTGAGGCTGTATTTAGCCATACACAGAAACCTGAAAAGGATAAAGATCTTTTTGTGATTGCCTGTGGGATCATACTGGTTACCATTTCCCTGAAGATTTCTGGCACCATTATCTTTTTTCCCCATTAACCATCATCAGCCTGATTTTCTAATAAATACAGTTGGTTGCTACATTTATTCCTGAGACTTCATTACCTCATAAGTAAACCTCTGAGTTTAACAGCACTGATGGTGGATGAACTCGCAAATTTAATTTTCAGAGAAAGGTTTTCTAAATTAGTCAGAGCTGTCTGGCCTACAAAACATAGCATTGAGAACAAGTGTCACTGTAAAAATATTACACTTTGGGGAGCTGAAACCTGTATATTAAAACTCATAAATTAACACATCTACCAACCACAACAGTTAAAAAAAAATTACCTAAAAATGGTTCAAAGATATAAACTTTCCGATTGAAGCCTACTATTCATTAGTACTAAAGAAAACAACAACACGAAAATCGCTCTCTTCATGTAATATGCATATTTTCACTTTTGTGACTTGTGGGATTCTCTCTGCTTGCCAAAACAAGACTACTATATGCTAAATATTGCCATACTACTTGTGATACTGCATTTATCATGCAATCAAACAAAGTATTAGTTGCAAAGGGGTAAGAATTCTTTGGGAACTCTTAGAAAGCCCCACAATAAGCTATAATTTGTCTTTGAACTACAGCTTCTTCTTTTGTTTCTTCCAGCTGCAGAATCAATACATTCGCCAAAATGGAGAGAATGGTTCTCACCAGAGTACCCTGAGCATGAGAAATAATAGATGCTTTGTGATGGGTGTTGTGTACAGTCTTGGTGATGGACTACAAGCTGCTTAGGTTAGTACAAAAGTTCAGAATAGTTTGGGTGAGGCCTGAGACCCAATTGCCTTTATTTGCTTCAGAAGTGAGAGACCCCAAATTAATACATTTTTCCAGTGGCAGGTGGTGAAGCCTCTGAAAGTATTATTATTATAAGATATGCTTCCACAGTTTTCCACTTAGAATGACAGTTTGTGCAGTCCTGGCTTAGAAGCCACCCACAACCTCTTGATTTTTTGACTGTGTATATTTGTGAACGGAAGATAAAAATCTGTATCATCTTTGCAGTTTTTCAATAAAGTTTCATGAAAGCTAGCTCTCTGAACATAACTTCTGTAAGTTTTCTGAACATAGCTTTTGAACATAAAGGGAGATATAGTCAGGCATTCCAATAAAATGGAAGAGATAGGTTAAAAAAAATACAATAGCTGTTGAAAAACTTTTCTCTGTAATGACAAGTAATTAAAATGGCGTGATACCTCCCCCTTTCTTATCTTTGTATTTCAGAAGTTAGATGTCAAAAACATCCTGGAAAAACATTACAAACATTTCACAAGATGAAGGTAATGCAGTTGCTAGAGCTGGCTGTAATTCTCTGGCAAAACAAAAGATCTGACAGAAAATGCTAGATCTTTGAGCCTAAAACACTTCATTCAAATCAGCGGCAGGAGGGATTCCTGAGGGATTTGCTCCAAAGCCCCAAATACCGAAAACTCTGAAGTCCAGGACTCAAGGACAGACGGGCTCTTGCCTATAACCCTGCAGACACAAAATTACGCATTTGCTCTGGGCAGCTGACAGCCTGAGTTTCACAGCTGCTAGCAGCAACGGTATTGACAAGCACAATGATTTCACTGAGCAGCTGTAGTATCCAGGGCACTTCTGGGTCACCTGAAATTCCCCCAAAATAATAATGTTTTTGTGGCATTCTGATTCGGATGCGCTTTGTATTATTAGAGAAGAAAAAAAATGGGGACCGTCGGGGGGAGTTTTCCAGGCACCCAAAGACACCTGGTTTCCAGCCAGCTTCAGTAACTCTCTTGGCAGGAGAGTCCTGTGTAACAAGTGCTGATCCTTAAATACGGCAGCTGGCAATGTTACTAAATGAGTCCTCGAGACACAAAGTTCTGGATCTGCTGTGTCTGCATGCATTTGTAGCTTGGGGACTACATCTAGAGACATCTGCTTTATCAAACCTGCCCTTATCCTCTTCAGAAATAGGCCAGCGTAATGTCAAATGAGGTGCTGCAGGCAGAAAGTCGCCCTTGACTTCTGTCCTTCTGGACTTTCCAAACCACTCCCATTCGCTCTTCATCAACGCTGACTTGTATCTCTCTCCCCTTCTCCTGCCATCTCCACACCCCTGTTTAATCCACTCCCTCAAGAGAAATGCAGAAATATGCTATACCACATTCATTTTCTATCAGAAGGGAGAGACTAGGTAGAGTCTAGTAGGTGTTGCTGGTGATTTCTGAAATTAATAAATAAAAGTATTGCATAGGAAAATAGGAAAGTGTACCCAAGCATTTTAATGTTTGTTTCTTTTTTTAACACTTACTGGGGACCATGACAACTCTTGCCATAGACTATGCTTTAGGAAACTATACTTAAAATGAGGAAAAAAAACAGAAGAGTAGATGTGACTCTTTGTTATAGAAAGCGGAAGAAATGAGGAAGGCAGAGAGGAGAGTAAGAAACAAGAAAGCAAGCAATGGTTACTTCAGCTACTCAGAGACACAGCTGTCCAAAAGAGTTTGCAAATGTGCAGAGTAACTCTTCTCAACACAAGTTAAATGCTCTGTTTTGATACTGGATAATACAGAGAACCCATAAATAGTCAAACATGAGTAATCATAACAAGAGAAGCTATTTCAATTCAGTTGCTTAAAAGATGCCACTAAAAGAGCTGTCTTGTGAGATAAATTAATGCATACTAAGAATCTTACATTCAAATTTATTTTGCTGTATTCCTCCATTTGCCAAAATTAGCATCTGTCTTTTCTCTAGGAATCTGTACCTGAAATTGTCTTGGATTTTAGCAGGAGATACACATAGAATTTAAGCAGCAGCCTCACTGGAAAAATGTAAATTAAATTTCTGATAGTTCTTTGACAAACATCCTTTCACCACTTGACAGTGATGTCCCAGTGAAGACACTAGCTGCAGAACCAGTACCAGGTTGGAGGAATAGGTTTTTTGGTGCTGAGAGCTTTTCTGTTTTTTATCTTCTTGCCACTGTTGCCTGTTTGAAAGATGCAAGATGAGATGAGATCAGAGTGCTGAGACAGAAATGTCACTGACACTGAGGGATGGGAGCAGAGAGTGCTGGCTGCCTCCTGCAGAAAGATTTATGCCCTTCTCCTACCACAGCTTTCCTGGCAGTGCGAGACAGTTCCTTCTAGGTTTTGTTGGGATTTAAATAGTAGCTGTTGTTGCCTTTATTTGCCCGTTGCTTTCAGGGGTGTTCCAGGTAGCATACTCAGCTTGCAAATATGCTACTGGCTCTGTCATGGGATGGAAGCTGTCTTTCTTGTTTTGGAAACTTAGGAAAGAAATTTCATCATCAGGGAGAATACCTTCTCCTTTCCCATAAGTCTGTACTTACCTATAGGCTTCATTAGTAGATTGAGGAACACAATGGTATAAATGCTAATTCTACTATAATATCCTGTACCATTTTTCATGTGTGACATTAGAAATACTTGAATACTCATGACTTTTTGTTTCATGATATTTTTTGACTTATAATTGTGTGCAAAGCTACTGGATATCACCGTCTTAAGAACCTGTTGGTTTAAAGGGAGCACCCAATTAGAGCACTTTTCTAGGGAGAATTAACACCCTGCCTCTTCTAAGGAAATGTGTTTCTTCAATATGTAGTTCTAAAATTTTACCAGACAAAGGAGTTGCATGGTACCTGGTTTGTCAAATACCTCCTTAAAGATTACCCTTCCTCTTGCTTTCCTTCCTGCCTCTCTCTACCTCAATTTTAATTTCATACATAGAATTATAGGACTTCACATTTATTGCAACTATTTGCTTTTTCTAAAATGCTGAAATCCCAGTGTAATATGTAAAAGATGCACAGTTAGGCTATGCAAAGGAAAATTGCACATCTTCCCATGTTCTTTGAAAAAGTCAGTGAGCAAGTAGATGAGAACGATCTGTTAACAAAGTCTACTTGGATTTCCTGAAACTTTTGACAGTTTGTCATCAGAAGCTCTTATGGAAACCAAACTGTCTTGGGATAATAAGGAAGGTCCACTTATGGATTAATAACTGCTTAAGAAATAGGAAATGAAGGCTATGTATGTTAGAATCCCTTGAGTGTTAGTCATTATTTTATCACTATTGCCTAAGTTGGAAGAGGAGAAGGTAAGCTAAATCAGCTTCTTATCGAGAGAGCTAGAGAAGAGAAGTCAGGATCTAAGATCTCTTTGATCATAATTGATTACAGGGTTTCCTTTTCTGTGTGGAAAAAAAGCACAAAGAAGTGTTTCTTTGAGGTAAGAGTATGATTTTTTTAATGGGTACCATCATTTTCTGTACTCTTTGATTTGTTATTTTTTCGATGGATTTTCTGGGGTAACAAATATAATACAAAGCCTCCTCCGGTTGATATTAAAAATTGTTCTACCAAAATATTTATTGTATGGCTTTGATACAGAAACCATTTTCCCTAGGAACATGTGAAGGTGTTATTGTAGAAAACTGAAACACAGTTCCTGTATTTATTTGTCCCTGGTAACGTAGCTCACTGCTTTGACTGAATATCCAGATAACACACTAATCAATGCAACCTTAACCCAGTTCCTACAATTAATCACCAAGAGCTAATTTTCTTTGATTATATTTGGATCACTTGCCCAAGATACTTCTAAGAAAGTGACATGATTTTTTCATTCCATTTACAGTGAGCACAAAATAGTTTCCATCTAAAAACAGAGGTGTCCACTGATCCTACATGCCCTGGACTTTAGGGCACTTTGAAATAATGACTCTTGAAACCAAATCTTTCTTCATAAGAAAATTTCAGTAGCATGGGCACAGATCTAGAAATGCTATAATTCAAGATATATACATATGCTACCGTGATTCAGTGGCCACAGCATTCCACATTGAGTCATTGCCTTACTCTGACATTAGACTTCAAATGCTGATTTGCAAGAGTGCTCCAGTCCTCCTGTGTATGAGCAATTGATTTTATCTGTCTTCTTAGCTTGGATTGAACTAACCTGTAAATTCGATTAATACCAAGGACAATTTAATGATTTCTTCTCTGATTGGTCACTGGACAATAACAGGTGCCAGAAGAAGACTTCATGGGGAACATCAGAGCCAAGATACATACTCCAGATGTAGGGTTTTGGTTTTTTTTTAAGTAAATGTAGAATTCTGCTGATGTAAAATTTTTAAGGAGTAAGGATCTCAGGATTTTTTTCCCCAAATAATTTTTAATACAGATCACTAATAGCCTGTTACAGAAGAACCTATTTTCATCCCCAACTGTGCTGCTGCTTCTGCCCCATGCATTAGATTGAATAAATCTACATATCATGAGAAAATGTGGTGCAGAGTGACTCACCATAATTCAAATAAAGCTTTGGGAGAAAATATCCAATTTTATCTTAATCTATTGTAGTCAGTCAGCATGAAGTTTTTAATAGTTTTTTGTAAGATCTGAAGGTGAATTACTTAGTTATTAAAAGCATTTTTATATGTATTCCCCAAATCCTATGGAGCCCTTAAGTTTGCCCTAAGGCAAAATCTATCAAGTTCACAGAGTTCTGATGTCCAGTGACAACTGTATAAACCCACAAGGCTCCAATGCCTCACAGTATCTCTTTAAAGTGCATATAGCCCTAAGGCAGTCCTTTCCATCACAGCATGACCAGAAGGCATAATGGCAAGTAGCAGCAGGCAGTAAGACAGATGTAAGAAGACTGGGAATGGGAAGGCTTGGCACTGGTTGATGAGAGCAGGTGGTGAAGAGTGGCTACGCCTGCCCCTATACAGTTTGCTGATTCTCTAGCTATGCCTGTCCCTGTGAGTAGTGATATAGTCTAGGATAAATATAGAAAACAGTCTATCCTATTCTTATTTGTTCATGAGTTCGCATACTTCTTACTGCCTACCTGTAAGACAGGAAGAATTTACTCACTCTTCTCATTGCTACAGGTCTCCATAACCAGTGCAGTTACTATAGCACAAAGGGATGCAATTCACTTCAAAATATTACAACAATTAGAAAAATGCAGGTGAACTTAAATCTTGGAGCTACTGCTGTTGGTCTGATACAAAGAACTCACAAGGCAAAAACACACAAAAGAGTAGAAGAAATACAAAATGCAATCTATGATTATCAGCACCATCACAATACAAACAGTGAAGAATTTCTCCTTCTCCCCAGTGGTACTAAGCACATATGTTCACATAAGGCCAGAGCTTTTGAGAGTTTATGTCTTACAGATGTTGCAAGAGATGATAGCTGAGTACAAGGAAGCACAAGAGAAGCACAGTGTAGAGTGATCAACATTAGTAGAGAAATTTGGCCTTTCCCCAGCTACTTGGGCATTGTTAAGAGTTCAAGGTATTGAAACAGAGGGGATCACAAGCATGCAAGCACCAAAGTCAGTCAAAAAACAGTACTTCTCACTGCAGTTGAATTAATGCAAAACTCCCCAAACTTTTGTTACTTCCTGTCAAAATAAAACTGAAGCTGGAAAATTGATCAGAGAATTAGGTTTTCTGCCTATGGTTTTAGTTTCCCCTGGGCTGGACTAGTACTTCAGTTGAAAACAACAGTAGATAGATCTAAAATATTTAAAGAGAGGAAAGGACAAGAACCTGGAGTTTATGGAAAGAAATGCTGTTGGTTCTTCATGGATTTTCTTTACAAGGTGGAACAGTTTCTTAAAAACAACTTAATGGTCCAGAAAGTGCTTGTTTAACTTGCATTATGTTTTTCTCCCATTCTTTCCCAATGCCAGTTAGAGAGGCACTTACATCTTTCATAAAATTAATTCACCTTGACCACTGAAGTCATGGCATCTCTGCACTGATGCCAATGCAATGAAGACTTACAGTGTATTCACATTAAGAAATGGATGAAATCACTAAATTTATTTTAGAACAATAATAGCTTCCAGCTACTGCTAATGTAAGAACTCCTTGAGCAACATATACAAATAGTCTATTAGTTTTATATTTGGATTGCTTGCAATAATGATGGAAAGGAGAAAAGGAAACTCTCCATTATCATGTCAGAGAAGTAATCTACTTTTCTTCTTGCTTAGATAATTTATTTGCATTCAGCCTTAATGCTAGACTTGGCAATGCACTCAGGATGAGAGACTAGCCATTATTAAGTTTCATAAAGAATTAACTTTCTGTCTCTCTTTATTGATATTTATGACAGAAGGTGTATCTATGCATGTACTGTGCAAAATTCTCTGTCACAAGAGAATATTTTCGTATTACTAGTAAGACTAATGCTAACTTGGATAGCAAGCTCCACCACTTCCACCAGTCTTCGAGACAGCAGAACTAAACAGATAAATGTAGTGAAAAAAAAGTATTCTGCTAATAATTCAAATGTGAGTATATAAATTCCCTGGCTCAAATCACAAGCATGTTTCTATAGGCATATAAATTTTAGTAAACTTGGGAACATTTCTGCAGAGTCTCATTCAAAAGGGGGAAGAGGAAGAAAGAGGGAGTTGGGGAAGGAAAGCCAGGACTCTACAAGGAGGAAATGGCAAGTGAGACCTAACCTTTGGTATCTTTCCGGGCCATGAAATAAAGTAGCAATTCATGTCACTTCAGAGGAAGCAAATATCATAACATAACATCACAGACACACTGATGGGTTGACATTAAAAAAAAAAAAACATCAGCTGATAAGGTTTGTCTGACACTGAGCCTGGGGAGCTGTGTCTGATAGCTCTGGCCTAACCAGCTGATAGAAATTTTATGAACTTGGATAGCAGAGGTTTCAACTTTGTGGGTGAAACTGTACAACAGAAAAGCTTTCATTTGATTCAATTCATTGGAGTATTGATTTTCAGGGCTGATGATTTATTAACATAGCACACAGTACAGTTGGATCTCCAAGTAATGATGATGCTGTTACTGACACTGAAAATAAATCACTGTAAATCTTTAAGAGAACAGGAGTGCTTAGCTAACAAATTGGATGTGCTGGATTTGCAGAAGCTTGGGAAATCCCACTAGGTGAGATACTGACCTTTTTTTTAGTGGAAGTGTTCTCCCTTTTGACAGCATTAGACAGAAGACAGGTTTATTTAAACACAGTGGGGAATTTATGGCCTCATTTTTTAACTAAAACCAAACATGCAAAGTGCACATTACACATCTAATTCAACTTCTTCACCATAATAGCAATTCTACATGAAAACCAGGCAATGATCTAGAAAAATGAACAACTAACCATTGGTGCATGCTTACCTGTTTGGGGGGAAAATAGTCATCACAGTATTAACTATAAACAACTTATTCAGGTCACCATGAATGAAAAAGTTACCACAATTTTAAAATACTGTATTACAATCTACAAGCTTCTTGGTGACATTGTTTTGATACAAATAGATGCAACTCTTACTGAATACTTCAGTAAGGTAGATGAACTAAAAGGATTCCAGCATTTCTTCTGGGAACAGAGAAAAGCTTTTGGAATCTACAAAATCAGAATGAAATGTCAGCAAAACAGATGCTCTCCTCATATTACTTCAGCAAATTTACTTCAAGTCCCAAGAAGAAGGACAGAAAGAAACTTGCAAAAGATCAACGCAGTCCTACAGTAACTATGATTGTAAGTTAACTGTCCAAAAAAGAACCATCTTTTCCTACATGAAAGGAGCCCTTCAGATTTAATGCACTTCCCACCAAACAAAAACACTCACATTTAGCACTGTGCTTTATGTGCAGGCACGAAGTATACAGAGGCCAGAATTCAAAGACTTGACTAGACTCAGAAATGATTTGTTTCTTGGTCCAGTCACTTGCTGTACTGTACCTTCAAATCAATTCCTTTTAACGAGAGCACTGTTGTAGTGGGCTGTATGAGATTCTTGATCTCAGTGAGGTGCTGAGACTTGGATTCCGCTACATTTCTCATACAACCTTATTCTCTCTGCTGAACAACTTCTATTTCTATAGGCTGGTTTAGAAGAGGTCCAGGGACACAGAAGATGGATAAGGATCCCTCCATTCCCTAGGCACCTCTTTTGTGTCTACCTGGCAGAGGCCTCACAGAGCACTACCACTGAAGCGTGGGCAAGTTCAACATGGCGGATTTTCTTTCATTAGCACTTTTGCACTATTTTGTCTGCTGACAATTTTTAACACATACCGTTTTAATTAAGGTTGTACTTGGAAGTATGCAGATCTTTGTTTTCTTACATGGGGAAGTAAGTGCAACCAACATCATTATGATTTTACATACCATGGAAGTAATAATGCTGCTCATCAGCCTGCTGCTGTATTACTACTCCATAATCACTTTCGGACTGCCCAGGAATGTTGTCTCAATGTGTAGACCATCCTCAGTGGTTAACAAAGATGCACTAAATGCTCTGTAGCACTACACATTATGAAAATGCATTTATACAAGCTAAATTAAAAGAAGCTAATAACTTCACAAGGTGATCACAGCTTCTTCTTTGCCAAGGCTAACCAGCTTCTTTTGCTTCCTAACAAACTTTATTTTCAAAACATTTTTTAGTCTGAGAAAATAACCTTGGTAATCATAATGTACTGCCAACAATTCTGCCTATTGAAATTATCTCCTGTTTCTAAAATAAAAATTCCTCAAAAATTCTGACTATAATTACACACAACTGTAAATGAGCTGCAAAACTGAGAACTAATTTGTCACATTTACTCACAGCCTTGACAAGAGCCATAAAGAAGCCTCTTCCCTGAAGGACCTGAAATTCCATACTACTCCATTGCTCTCTCAGTGTGCTCAGGAAGTGATCAACTAATGAAAGTTCATTAAAGGATTCACCGCACCCTCTGCACCAGGGTCAGATCAGCCACTGAAATACAGAGGAGGAACTCAGCATCCATGCTGTCTTTCCACTGAGTCAGGGACTGCTGTCAGAAGATGTTAAACAAAGCTCTTAAGCATATGGGTAAAGTCAGTAGGACTAGCTACACATTTAATGTGAAACCAATTGTAATTTTGATCAGGGCAAACAGTTATAAAATAAAACCTGAACACAACAGCAGGCCTTCTAAAGGTCTCCTTGTCTTCTGAAATCCAAGGCTGCCTTTGGGGTTTGCCTTACAGATGACATGTGGAAGCTAACTAACTAAAACGTATGGGTAGCTAGATTGCTCACTTATAAATGTTACTCTTAGCTGGGGGGGAAAGATAATTACTAGAGCTTAGAAGGTTAAAATAATGCAGATATGAGGGAAGAAGGGTGGCAAAAAGAAGAAAAGAAAATATATACAACTTCAGAAAACCCATCAAATCAGAAATTATTTGCTGTTTGGGAATTTGAAGGTATTGCTGTTTATGCAGGGCCAGATCTTTAAACATGCTTCTTTTTCACTTTTGTACAAAGTAGAGGTTTTGGGGCTAAAAACCTGTAGTGGTAAACCCTGGCAGCTCTGCCCTGTGGCAGTGTAGCATGGGGAGCCTGTAGGATCCTCACTGGGATAACTAACAGGTTGGGAACAGTAACCTCCTTCTCCTGCTGCAGAGGGAAACAAGGAGTCAGAGCAGGAAAAGAGGGTTGTGCAAGGGCCACCACATCAGCAGCAGGGTGAGGGAAAGGGTTCCTGCTCTAAGACTGCAGTCCAGCTCTGAGGATTTTATTTCTTTGCCTCTGCAAATGAATGCTCAGAACTTGTACTTGCATAATGCCGAAACCCATGTAATGGTGATGCTTAAAGTCTGCCAACTAATTGAAGACGGTGGGCCAGCAGACTTCTTGAGCACAGAAGCAGATATAGTGGAAGTCATCTCAATTATTCTCACTGCTTTCTCATTACCTACAAATGGACTTTTCTGCCACTGATCTCTGGTTGGTCCAAATCTAATCTGAATATCTTCATCTGCTCATAACTACTTTAGTAAGCCAAAATATCAGTATATCAGTATTCATGCAGATGAAAAAAATTGCCTTAACTGAAAACCTGACTAGATTCACTTTGGCTGTTCAAGTTGAGTAGCACTAACTCAGATACATAGCCACAGTAAATACAGGGGAGTGCAATTTACTTCTGTTTTACTCCAGATATGGCAACTCTGCCATGTATAATTAATCCCCTCCACATCCATCTAGTCTGATGGACTTGAATCTGTGAGCTCTTTTGTCACCAGTACATTAATGTCACAGAACCACTTTCTGCTGACAGTGACAAAGTTGTAAATCCAAGGTAAGTCTGTTCATCAGAGATGACTGCAAAGACGCGTAGATTTGTCCCAGGCAATCTGTTTCAAGCCCCATGTATATAGGAGGCTATAGAAAGACTCTCTGACTTCAAAGGGTTTGGATTGGGCTTCATGTGAGCGATTGCTCTCAGAGGCAGTAATGCATGCCCTGAAAAGCAGACTTGGGTTAATATTCACAATATGTGCCTAGCAAGTCAAGCTAGTGGAGCTGCTTTCCCTAGGCAGCCTTTACGAGGAGAGTACCTAACTTGGGTGCTTCCAGTAACTCTCTGGAAGATTCCTTTCTGTTCATGAAACAGAGAACCTAGGGAGACTACTTAAACTAGGCAACTTAGATAGGTCCTTCAACCTCATGGCGCAAATACCCTGTCCCCTTATCCCCTGTAGGCTTACAGCTGCCATATGCAATGCTACACCAGCAAGGTGTAGTCTCTTTATTTTCAGTGGGATCATTCACTTCAAGATAGACAAATACTTATGTATTTGGCTGCTTCAGGCCTTGATGGCCCTAAATCTGCTGCCTCTCTTATGAAAGATGAATTTCTCTTGGCAGGTGTTTGATTGAAACAGCTGTTAGACTAAAGGGTGACCTACAATTATGAAGGAGTCCTCCTAAGAACCGGGAGAGATCAATTCTTCCCTTAACACAGGCATCATTGCAATCAGTAGGAATTACAGTGGAAGAACAAGAGCTAGGCAGAAAAGCATAAACAGATTAAAAGCAAAAGTGATTATTTTAGTAATTAAACATTTCTTAACTGAAATTACATGAAATGCAAAAGCAGAATGAAAGGTCAGGAGAGATTTTTAAAAAGAGTTCTCCAGAGGAAGAGAAGGGGGGGAAAAAAAAGCAATTAAACACAGAGATAGAAGGTTGTGATGCACAGAAGATTATTCCAAACAAGTGGCTGCCAGCAATAAAGTGTGTTGTTTTGAATGTTTAATTAATAAAATAATCTTTTTCATTAACCATTGCCACTGGGGAAAATGGATTGGAAAAAAAATGTAGAAGACAAAACAGATATGCTTCTTCCTCACTTGTATTTACATAAATGTAGAAATCTGAATACCAAAACTAACTATTTGTCTCCTATATAAAGGGATTAGAATATGTGGTTGTTACTAATGCTGTATGTGCAGAAGGTCAGGTTTCCTCAGTAGCATCAGAATATGGGAGTGAAGCAGCCTCCTGGGACAGGCCAGGAGGTCCCTTGACTGAGTCTCTGCATGAACTTCAAGAGCACACAGTAAGGGCTGCCAGGTGCATTGACTCCACTACTATGATTGCAAAGCCATTCCTAAACTTCACTCGCTTGTTGTTTCAGGGCATGACCTTTGGCCACTTTGGAGGGTTCTTTCAATAAACCCAAGCTCTTCAGCTCAAATATTAAAGCTCACCCACATGAGAATGAACCTAAACAAGACTTATAAACTAACAGCCTGCTCAATGAAATCTAGATGTACGTATTAACTGGCATGATTACTGTTTTTTTTTCTCTCCTCAAAACTGCTAGTTGACCTTCACACAAGCTACTACCCTCTTCCCCCACCCTTTTCCTCCTCCAAAATGATTCTACTTATGTCCAACTCCTTCAATCAAATCTTGACCCTTGCAATCAAATTAACCTCCTCCCCTGTGCTGCCTTAGTCAAAGCATGAGGAGGAGGAGCCAGAGTAGCAATAGTGCTGTTGGGCTTCATCCAGGTGCCCATAGATAGACCTGATATAACCAGCAGCAGCCTCCACCAGCAGTTGCAACCCTACGTTTTCCCTTAGTTTGACCTCAAGTGTGGATAGAGCATGTTCAGTGAAGATACAGCTTGATAAGAATCAGCTGTTAAATACAGAAGTTTCTCCTGGTTATGTGCAAATAGCAGTTTTGCAAAAACTTACACAACTTATTGAAAGTCAGTCAGACTTTTACAGATTTTTACTTTCACTAAAGACACCTTTACTCCCAGGTGTCATGTCCCTTTTGCAAATCACAAATACACAGAACTTTAAAAGAGCTGGTAAAGTTTGCCAACAGAATTGTTTGGATAGGCACCAGGATGCATTTTTTTCCTTGTCTTGTTGTCAGTAACACTCAAAGGTAGAAAAGGTATCCGAGGCAAGTAGCACTAATGGCGGGAGGTGGTGGTGGGGGAACGGGAGCTACTCCAGCACTTAAAACTGCCAAAAATCCTAAGCAAAAACAAACAGGGCTTTAAGAAAGAAAAGTAGGATAACTTTAGGAACCGGCAACATTCTTCCCCCTTACCCATAATAACCTCACATGAATGGATACCCTTGTCTGCATACACATTTAACAGCCTCAGATAGCCACTTCCCATAAATCAGAAAGGATAAATAAACCCTTGACAAGAAGAAAGACTGAAAGTGTTTGTTATTCTCTTTTAAGAAGAATAAAGGAGAGCAGGTAGCCTCTGAAGGCCAAAGAATTGAATAAAAGGGCCAGTGCGTAGACCTTCAACCATTTTCTGTGTTCTCTGCTCAGTACGTATTTTGCTTTGCCGACACACTCCCCTCCTGCCTTCAGCGTTAGTCCACAAGGAAAGCTAAGCAGTTACTCAGAACTCTGACATGATCAGTGATTAAAGCATGGCCTTGATCAGAAGCAATTTTTAGGCTCTTAGCTTGCTATTCTATGCAAAAGAGTGACTTTGTCACACCACATGAATCAAAAGCCCAATTGTGTGATGTTGTAAATAAAAACACTTTAAACAACAACAACAACAGCAGCAATAAGGAAGAATGAAACTTTGATCAAGTTATAGTTAATTGATTAAAATGTCCATTTCATTGTCCTTTCATGTCGAAGCTTCAGCAAACAACATGAGAGCGCAAAACCCAGCATGCAGTAGTAGAAAGGAGGCCACAAAGGAAAGCCTGGCAAGTAAACAAAGATTAAAAAGAGAGGAAAAAAATAGATTATATAGAATAAATGCAGAAACCTACTGTGCTTATGCCCGGAAGCTTAACCCAATTCTCCCGCTATGCCACTAAAAGGCAGAAGAATTTATAACCATCAGCAAAACACAGACTCTTATTTGCATTTATTTCTCTCACAGTAACCACATGAATTATTTTCTACCAAAACCACAATGTAATTTGTGCACAACTAACCTAGTATAATGCTTCCAATATGGAATGGAATATGCACTAGGAAAGGATATTGACTTACACTCTTATGAAAACTGAAAAGAAACCTTGTCTTTGCTTAACAAATAAACCAGCTTCTCTAGTCTGTTAAAAAATGGAATTGTTTTAATAGCAATTTCTCTCTCAACTGAGAGATATCAGGATAATTCCCTAGATTCAATCATTCCCAAAGACTTTCAGGCAACTCCAAGGGCCAATGAAATACTTTGAGATACTTATAAGTAGTCAGAAAGCTCCCAGGCTCCCTTCTTATGCAGACAAAAGAGAAAACCTCCCCCCAGGGCAATTCAGAGCCCTGATACTTAAGCTTATGTTCTGAATCTTCTCTCAAGAGAGTCAAGGCTTCTCCACTGCCTAGACAAAAAGCCTGGGGAGATCTGCCTCACTTACAAAGTCCATCCTTTCTAGTTATGCCTCTCAGACCTGAAAGTCTATTTGGCAGTAAAATCCACTCACGCTGCGGATCTGTTTAATAATTTGAAACAAAAGGGTAATCTCAGACTGAGAGCTGCTCTTGGAAAAATTCCAGAAGGTCACATTTTTATATACTGAATAGCGTTCTTATTTAATTTTTCATTGTTAATAAAATGTCTGCTTGGTTGTGCCTCAATGTTACTTGAGTTCTGCAACTGATTCAGTGTATGAGTACAGGAGGGAGAAAGAAATCCAGGTGTAACACATTCAGTTTCAGACACTCTCTGGGAAGCTCTGTGAGTGCAGTGGTCTGAAGTAAATCAGCAACAGCCCAAGAGAAAATGGCATATTTTCCCATGAACTACAGGTACTGAAATTGTCATGGCCAGTAACAGGGCTGACATGATTTGAGGGTAGTGGCTACTACAGAGCAATACAATTATACAAATTAAACATGCATAATCCTGTATGTGCAACTCAGGAAAAAAGAGAATAAAATTACGTCCTTTGGAAGACATTACAGCATTACAAAAAGTCTCTTTTCTGAATGCCTTCCTGATCTTCACTCCAACACATAGAAAGGCATACCTGTTTCACATCAAATTCAAGATGTAAAATTAGACCTAAATATACTACAGTTTAAAATGATATTTGCTTCTCACTTGGTGTCAACTACTCTATATTTAATCATGAAAAAATTTGATCTAAACAAGGACTGCATTAATATAATTCTGGGCATTCAATTTAAACTGTATTGTGAGCCAGAGTTCAAAAGAACTGTGATACACTGGGTTGTTCTTCAAATTTGAAATTTAGACTCATGAACTTCTAAATTTTTGCCTTAAAAAACAATGACCTGACTTATACCACATGGCTGCCCCCAGCCCAGATTTTTTTCTACCTTAAGAAACACCATTTTTCTTTGCTGCAGGATAATTACGCTGCTTTTCTTTCATCCAGTATCTACCATTTTACTCAAAAAGCCTGAAAATGCTGTAAATCTAGCCCTTCTTTTCCTGCTCCCACTCTCCCTTTTCTTTTTTTTCCACATTATCTATTCTGTACCTCCTATTTATTCATTTGCAATTTGCAATTCAGCAGCCAGCTTATAGAGAATGGAGCTTTCCCTCGTGTCACTGCTCTTTTTGGAGAGTTCTACTGGGTCCCAGAAAAGTGGGGAATTGATTTTCAGAGCTGATGTGGAGTCTATGGCCTTAAAATGGCATAAATCTGACTTGTCTGATTTCTCAGCACCTTCTTCACTAGGATTTTTTCTTGCCTCAGCCTCTCTGGTTTTGCCTGAACTATAATTCACAAATCTGTAGCACTTTATGGTCTAAACCCTCAGCCTATTATGTTCCTTGCTTTTTAACACGTTCCCATCACACACTGGGCTTCTAAACTGATCAATTTTAAGCCTATTCCAAATGGAGAAAAAAGTATATTTTAAACTTCTTATTGCTGCATGAATACATATAGAATAAGTAAGATCTAGCTGTCACAGCAACTGACACATCTGCAGGTCACAGTGATTGCTGTTACCACTAAAGTCCCCTCCCACCTCTCTCCCTTCCCACCCCCCCCCCCCCAAAAAAAAAACCCTAAGAGAAAATCTACAAATATTAAGAACAACAGACAAAGAGAACAGTCACTGATTAAGGGAGTGATGCTTTCCTGGGTCATGGCGCCAGCAAAGCTTCCCATTGTCATGAAAAGGGGTTTCTCTAATGCCCTCAGTCCTCCTTCGTGTGAAAAGGCAGCAGAGGCAAACATCTGAGAAACTGTGAGGAAGTGTGATTAGCAGTGTGATTTATGTGCTGGTTAATTTTGGCACAAATGAGTATACAGACGTAACTTACATACCAAGGAGAAACCTAGAAGGGGAAACAACCGATCTATGTTAGAAAGCATTTAAGTATTTTCAAGACAAGCGTTCCTACTCCTGCTAAAGCACATTCACACCTCTCTCCCTGGGGTTGTTCAAATTGATGCTTTCCTTAGCCAAATGACCAAATGACCAGTATTAGTCCTAGCTGGGGTTCCACTTAAGAGGTTCTCCAAGGACAGCACTACTTTCTGATCACCACATGTCAAAGGAGTGGGATGCAGAAGTCTTGGGTAGAAAATAAGGTGGAAGACATAAGATACATCTCCTACTATAGCCACTCAGCCTCTGATAATCTGCAGTTCAGGAACTTCCCTTAATAAGAAGGGGTAGGATTGAATTTAGTTGACCTCATAGTTTTCTTTCTCTTCCTTGAAAATATCTTATCGTTTGAACCCATGTAAACTTTGGGCCTCCACATCCTGGTGCAAATAGGTTCAGCTGTAGTATTATATGCTGTGTGGTTTGAGCCTTTCAGAAGGTTCATTTATTTAATGTCTCTACTCCTGGCACCATAAGAAACAATGAACAGACATATCTTACTCCTGTTTTCAATACTGCTCATGATTTTATACACTTCTATCACACCCCCTAACACTGCTGTCTATTTTCCAGGTTGAAGAATCCTCCCTTGTCTGTTCAATCTCTGCTCATGCAGAAGTCATCTCATATTTTTAAGCCATCTTTCACTCTTCTCTGTAATTCCACTATATCCCATTTCAGGCGAGGAACTCACACTGCACACACTGTTCCATACTTATTTTTCAGTAACCTTCATATTTTGGCTTTTGAGTACTACTGAGCATTAAGCTAAAACTTTCGCAGAAGTATCTACTATAAAACTACAATCCCTTTTCCAAGCTAGTAAGGGTTAGTTCAGAGCACAATGCATGAATTGCCCACTGTAGTGGAGGACTTCTTAGAAAAAACATGTGCTTCTCACAGGTGAAAAGCATGCACCAACGATAGAACAAAAATAGGAATTACCAAGCAGCATGCAAACCAGGGGACAACCCAGTGAAGATTATTCTTCTGGCTTCTTCATTTTTTTAAATTATTCTTTTACTTTATAGTTCCCAGTTCCAGCTAGGAACAGAAGTGGAATATCTATAGGCATAATCAGCCTAATTCATTTTTGTTTCAGAACAAAAATCTATTGGCAGTACTTAAGTGTTTACCTGGTATTTAGTTTTTCTTGAAGTAAGGCACATATTAACCTACCTAATTCAGACTTTCCCAAGCCCCTCTCACTCTGCTTACCTTATAGATATTACCTAAATGCTAGGCATTTCCAGTTATCTGATAAAAATATACTATTGAAAACAAAAGACAATTTCCTATTAAAACCCAAATCATGCTGAATACATCCTGCAAGCCTAAATTCTTTAGATTTCTCTTACAATCTTGCATATTTTTAGCATACTGTCCAATCAGATTAGAAAGTTTGTCAGAGCAAGAGCAATTTCTGCAATGTGTGTGCACTTATATGTAGGCACTAAAACAGAAAATTAATCAAAGATAGTAGGGTATATCATATCAAATGATGACAGGGAAAAGATAGTGAAGGAACCAAACTTTGCAGGCACAGTGCTTAGCATCTAAAATCACATTGCATTATGTTCAATCTGTGCTTAAATCCTGGATCATGTAGCATCACTGCAAAAGAGTTAATACTGCAGGAGTGAGTGGTAAGTAGAAGAGTTCATGTCTCCATTGAAAAACTACCTCCAATGCTGAACGTCACCTCTTTCAGATGAATATAATTTAAAGTGAGCCAATGTCTTGGCTGCTAATGTACTATGAATATTGTGTATTTCCATTTTTAACTTTTGCTTAGAAAATACCAGTAAGATACCTTAAAAGCATAAGATCCCAAATAAAATATTTTACTACTTAAATTTCATAGATCTCAGCAACCAAATTAATCTCTACTGAAGGACAATGCAGGTTGGGGGCGGGGGAAGTGAATCACACCTATCGTATAAAAACCCTGGCCAAAAAAAAAAAAAAGTTTCAAAGCTCCTAGCTATTTTATCTTGCTGAGTTAAAAGGTGGTGAATATAGTGGTTTTAAATGGAAGTACTGACATTTTTACTAAAGCAGCATGAGTGTCACAGCTGTAATAATAGCCCACTTGTATCATTGTCCAGGCTTAAGCATATATGCACACATGGAGAAACAGAGAAGGGCTGTCAGTTAGAACTTTATTACTTCTACAGTGACTGATGCTTTGCAGCCCAAACATACATCCCCAGCGCCAAGCTTGATGCTTTTTTCTCATTTGACAACCCAAATGTACACCCCTAGCCACTAGTTGGATTTTCTGTTATTGCCTCGTGCTTGCAATACTTGCTATATGAGCTCTAGGCAGCTGAGCTTTCCTCTCAGAGAAACATCAGATTAACAGCACTCTAGAAACGCTAAGAGTTGCTTGGTATCTCATCTGACTCTGATTATGCTTAAAATATAAAGAGCTAATCTTGCCAGTGCTTACTGCTAGGTGTAGAGCTGACTACCACGAATAGTTCCACTGAAATCCACTCACAGTAAGTGCTGCCATGCAGTTGTAGCACTAAATCGTTAAATTATTAGGTAGAATTAGGGTAAAGATTACATAAGCAGATATTTAACAGGTATTGAACAATATCTAGGAATATTAGCTTCAGTTACAATGACGACCATTTGCCAGCAAGTACAGTGCCAGCAATTTACTTCTCTTCTTGGCAACAATGTAAACAACTTCTAAACCTTCGAAAGGCAAACAAACAGCTGTGAACGATATGTTTAATAACAGAGCATTAAAAATATTTCTGCTCAGAAAGTAGGATTGCAGCAGTAAGCCTCAAGTCAATAGCTTTTATGGATCCTTTTTGAAATGGAATAACAGATTTCTATATACTGCCTCACATCTGTACCTTGCAAGGTGTGTTGGATAATTTTGAAAGATGAAGCTACTAATGTAGTACCTGAGTGTGCCTGAACAGTGCATTATTTGGACTGCAATGTATTCTCATCTCTCCTCTAATAAATGTGCCATATTTCCAAAAGCAGGGGCTTTTTCAATCATCTCATTTAAGTGAGATGCTCAGTACAAACATTTCTAAGATACTAATGACTGGACTACTGATATATTTGCATTTTAGCAAGCAGTCAAATCATGCATTTCAATTTCTTTTTAAAATTAATATTCAACTCATGCAAAATGTTTCCATATGCTTTTCAAAGCTACTAATATCGGTCAGATATAGTCTTCAGGCTAGTAATGGCAAGCTTTACAAACCCACATTTTCACAAATAATATAAGATTAATTTTGCCTTACTGAACTCACTGCTGTCTCACAGTGTGTATGTGTGTGTTTGTGTGTGTGTGAGGGGTTTGTTTTTAAATGCACAGTGCCACCCATCACTGAGTCTACCTCTAAAAAAGGGACAGCTTGTTGGTAGGAATTTCTTGTGGTTCAGATCTGTCATGGGCCAGATTCTATTAATGATACTCATCATGAATGGTATTTCAGCCCATGAGCAATGCTGCTGAAATCTATGGATAAGCTTCTCCTTAGGAATGAAGGCATGAGATTCATAAGCTACATGTTTAAATTGCTTGGGATGAGTAAATTGGATGGCAGATTAGCCTAGGTCTTCTCTAAGGAGAAAAAACAATGCTTTTCTGGAGGGTAATTCAGGTCATCAAATGAGACTGTATGTCTGAACTACCCCCTAAAGGAGCTTATGTCTCTCTACTGCTTATAGGGAAAACCCCGGGATGCTAGGCAGCTACCTTGACTGTATGTGTTGGATGTTTAAGGTGACATGCAATCAAAATTCGCCTAGCAGATAAATATATACATACATATAAATAAGTGTGTGTGTGTGTGTATATGTGTATATTTTAAAACAAATCAGTGAACAATTGCTGTGGAGCCCATCAAAGTTAAGCCATGTAGGATGAAGGGCTGCATTGCCTGCCATATTACAACTTGATGTCTGAAATTACAATTGCAGCCCTTACTTGCTATTTGCATTGGTGCAGCCCCAAACAGTCCATTGACACCCCCTTCTTCCATGCCTGCCAATGATAACAGCAGCCTAATCTTTAGTCGGTCTGAAAGCTCTCCTCCTGCACAAGAAAAGTGGAAGGGAGAGCAGGACCTCACTTAAGTCCTGTCCAACACTGAGCTGAATTCTTTTCTTTCAGATAAAAGGGAAGTCAAGCAAGGTCTCAAGGAAGTTTTTAGGGGATGCCTCTTCTTAAATATGTTTTTGGATGTTTGCTTGGATGCAAACAATCTGGCATGATTTTTAAGGAGTACAAAGAGATATTTCCTGCGCTGCAGGTATCTGCATTTTTGGAGAGAAGCTTTTTAAAATACTGAGGTATGTGTATAAATAACCAGGGAGAAAAACAAGACAAAAATGAGATAAACACAAGCAAATTGCTAGATAATCTTTCCTGTAGATTGCACTTTAGCTAAATTACCTGTACTGATCTCAATTATCCAAATGGCTCCATTAAACAAATGAGATGTCTGAGAACCACACAGGAATATGCATTCTGATTTTTCTACCTACCCTGGTTTGATTAATATGCTACAAAGCACGTGTTACTAGTTGTTGGACTAGTAATACACCCCAAATAACTTTTAATCTAAAGGGTGCATTCACTATTCTTATGTTCTCTGTTTAACTTTCCATTTTATGACTGTCCAGTTATTGCTAACCATTCCCTTAAAAACAATTATTTATAGTACAGGTTTGAACATTCAAAAAATATGCTGGAAAAGTTGTGCAGAACTTGCAAAGTTCTACCCATAGGAAAACTTCTAATGTTGTCTTGAAGTACTGAACTGCAAGCTACAGTACTCAGAAAGGTTGTGGATTTGGGATTTTTCAGTCAGCAAGATTTCATTGTCAATTTTTTTTATTCCCCAAATGAAGACATGCTTAACTTTAGACATGATACAATCCCTGAAGATGACATCTAATATTTGTTTGCAAGCCTCTGTCTGCTATACAGAAGATTACTATATACTATGATGATATATAAATAGATGACAACATACACTCCAGAAAATAGGGAAATATTTTCCATACTCCCTGGCATACAAACTGAGCAGACAGCCTGCATCTGAAATAGTACAGCCGAAAAGACTTTAGAAAAGAGTAGAGCCACTTAATTAGACCTAAGATGACTATCTTAGGTATCTCTGCAAAGCCCTGCCTTGCATCGCCTTGTAGTTTCACAGAAAAAAGTTTAAGAAGCAAAATGCACTTTATCAAAGTGAAGTGCAACTTCATCACAAACCATGAGTACCTAAACATTGCAGAGGTGTTCAATAACTGTGCAAGCAAAGGCTGAGACAGCGTGAGAAAGTGAGAGTCCGAGCAAAAGTGAGAGAGCAAGAGTGAGAGCAAAAGTGCACACAAGAGAGTAAGCAAGTGAGCGAGAAAGGAAGGAAGGAAGAAAGGAAAGAAAAAGTAAGAAGCTTCATAAGGTACATTCACACTACTTCTATGCTTCCAGGAAAATACCTTTCTATACCCTTTAGATGACTACTCTTGAAGTCTGCTTCCAGAGATGGGGCAGATCATGTTATACAGTTTCTAATTCCTTTCAAGTTGTATGGCTTAGGACACAAGCTGTTGCAATTCTCTCATGTCAGAAACAGATTCCCCATTATGCATGTTAGCGTAAAATTGCCCACTGCTGGAGCTCTACAAATTTTGTAAAACATCCTTGCCTGGATATTTATCCTCTGGCCAGCAGAGGATACCACTAGAGTGATGAACTGCTGGCCTACTATAGGATTTCAGTTGCCAGGTAGCCATGAATTTTAAATTTACTACGAAATTAGCCAGCATGGGAACAACAACATAACAAATGCTCTGAAAATCTTATTTAGTTATTATGGTCATCACCATCATTATTACATATGTTATGTGTAATATTTTTAATATAAAAATTGTACCATATTATTCTGCTACTTATTAGCAATTTTTATGTGATCAGTCTCTAATGGAATGAAATGTACAGATTAATTAGCCCTGTAAAAATACCCGTGCTGCTAACTTAATGTTAGACAGCCTGGGAAGTTCTTCAAAGACTTTTTAACTCTACGAAAGTTGAGCTCAAGGGCTAAAGATTTAGCAACTCTACGTTCCCAAAAGGAGGCTCTTTCAAAAAAGAAAAGTCATCATTTTTCTTCAAAGATGCATTGAGCTGAATTGTATTTGAAATGCTTAAGGAAATAAAGCAGAACCAGAAAAGATATCAGCAAGGTGTTTCAACTACTGATGAGATTTATAAGCATGTGTTTGGCTAGCAGCCAAATACACATTGCCAAATTCAAAAGATTACATATAATTTGGCATATTTTTCTAGAAGGGATGTTTCAGCTGTCAGTGGAATATAGACAATAGAAATAAACAGCAGGTGGAATTGGAACATTGGCTTTCTAATCTCACTACGAACACTTATATGAGAAGAAAGTCAGAAAGAACCCTAGTAAAAATGTTATTGCGCAATCACAAAATAAGTTTTTATAATACAGAACATGCATTGTCTTTTAGTATCTAGAGCAGATTTTTTACTCCATTCTATTTCTCTCTAATCTCCATTATTCTACTGTTGGAAATAATAAAGCAATTTCTTATCTTTCAGTAAATTTAAGAAAAAGAAATTTAGAATGCCATTTTCTCTCTTTTAGATCTTCACATAACTGCAGGAATGTAGACTCAAGCTTACAGATAAAGATTTTTCTTTTCTAAAGCACACCTTTACAGAAATTATTCCCAAAGTTTATCAACTATATATGTACAAACGCACACACGCACATTCTTGTTTTTAAGAAAAAAGGCTTGATTAGTTTTTCTGGCTTTCATAATAATAAATTAATAATTTCCTGATAGTAAGAAAAAGCTGTTGAAATACCAAAGGGCACAAATAAAAAATATTAAACCAGGAGATCTGTGTGTTTCATAAGCCTTTGCTAATTTTCTCTTTAGAGCAATATCTGTACTTCTACATTTTGGTTGCTTCAATTATGATTACACAATGCTCCAGGGGTCAGAAGAGCAGGAAAGAAGAAGAAACAGTAAAATAGTAAGAGAAATGAAATGAGCAGGATGCTAGAAAAATGAATGAAAAAATCAAAAAGTAAAGCAAACACCAATGTTGAAAGAGGTTGAAAAGCATCATTGCCATCTCTGATGTAACTGGAAGTCTCAAGATCATTGAAGTTACCTTTAACAAAGATGGAAATAGAATCAAAGCTGCCTGTTGTAAAGAAGGCCACTATCTCCTACTGTGCCTGAAAGTGGAGAGAGACTCAGCCAACACAGATGCTTTGAGGCACAACCTTAAATAAGACACAAATGAGCACGTACTAAGAAGCAATCTAGAGAGAAGAAGAAAGGCTCATGGCTAGGCCTGTTTAGAATAAGACACCTGTGCAGAGGAGATTGTAGGTAAGGGAAGATCACAGTACAGGCTGGACATAAGAAAAAGAAGACAGAAAGATGAGGACAAATGCATACGGAAAAGAGGGGAGATGGTCAAAAGGGACAAAGCAATTCAAGGAGTAAGATGTGG
The DNA here is from genome assembly GCF_036417845.1 of Apteryx mantelli. Classification (NCBI taxonomy): domain Eukaryota; kingdom Metazoa; phylum Chordata; class Aves; order Apterygiformes; family Apterygidae; genus Apteryx; species Apteryx mantelli. The sequence goes on from NC_089978.1 coordinate 121,390,763, forward strand.
CTTCTCATGTGTGCCCAGCACTTCTAGGGAACAGCTGGGAATAATGGAGGAGGAAAGGGGAAAAGAAAAGGAGATAGCTTGCAGAAAATAGGAAGGAGACTAGTCAGGTGTCAAGCTCTGAGACCAGGAACATGCACCAAAATTTCACCTAAGAAATTAGTCCTTTAGCCTTTTACTGACATTGCTATGTCAGTAGAAGTCCTGAGTCAGGCTTAGATACCAAGAACTTTTCTTAAATTAACTGGTATTCTTCTGAAAGTTGACATATCAGCACTGGTAAAATCTCTCCTCTTTCACCATACATTACCTCTGCACTTTAGGGTGTTGCTAACAGCCATAGTGACAGAGGCACTGTAACACAGACATTACAGGTCTGAGCAAGCAGGGTGATGTGCAGAGGGAATTGGCAGCAAGTGAGTTGGAGGGGAAAGACTTGAGGCTGACAGAAGTTTGCAAGTGGAAGAAGAGATGGTGAACTCTACTTACTAGGAAAAAATAAGTGAAGTCTCATGTTGAAGTTAAAACTGCATTTTTCTATCCACTTACGGCACAGTTCCCCATCAGAAGAGCATGCAACCATGCTGAGATAGGGGCTTTAAGAAAAATCAGCTGACAGGTCAAAACAAAGCATTTGTTTTTAAGGTCTTCTGACTCTATGAATGAGCTTCATAATTGTTCTGGAACTGGTTGCTGGCTCTTGATCTTTTAAGACATGCTCTAAATAATGAAGAAAAAGATCCATTGTCATCCATTTGGCCCCACCTGATAGAAAGGGAGGAACTGGCCAAGGAGTGAAAAATATCACAAGTTAAAGTCATAGAAGTGCAGACTAGGGAGATGAGCAAAAGAAAATTAAAAGCAGAAGCTGAACTGAAGCTGACAAGTAGCGTCAGTTGACAAACCCTGACAACTAGCAAAACTTTGGTTTTCTCAGACTCAGTAGGTTCCATTCCATGGACTAAAGCCAACAGGAGAAAAACGGCAACTAACAGAGGTGATAAGCTTAGTTTTGAGAAGATCTTTTGAAAATAATACAGACTTCAGCTAGCTTCATGCTGTAGCACAGAAATTTTTGTGCTGCTTTTTGGAAGATTTCACTTTGGTAGCTCAGGCTGCTGGCAAGAATTATGTGCAAGAATTCTCACTGTCAAAGGAAAAACTGGGAAGAAATCTTACTGTTGCAGGCATGTGAAAAGATAGACATTATTTTGAAATGTTTTCAGAGAATAAGCCAGTAAAAGAAGTGTTACATGCCCAGAAATATTTTGTTTGTTTAAAAAGTAAGAAAAGATATCTGGTAAAAAATAGATAAACTTGTGCTGGGAAAGCAATAAAACAACAGTGACCCCTTTGCTATTGAGTCAAGCTGTTTATCAACAAAAACATCTATGTGACACAGTGATGCATCTGTGTGCTAATGACACATATGTTAATGTGTCAGACCAAAAAAAGCATAACTTCTTCATAGGCTTGGTACATAAATATTTCATAGAAAAACAATAGAACAAGATAGAACAAGAGTTGCTCTCCTTTCAAAAATTTTATTTTGAAGTTTTGCACTCAGTTCATAAAGGCTCCCTTATACAGCTCGTGGTCTGATTGAATTAATTCCATTTGGATTTATGAGTTGACCAGCAATAAGAAATGTTTTGAAGAAGAGGGCATTTATTGTGGATTTATTTTAAAGACTGCCATACCAGAACGTATCCATTTTAACAAAGCACTGTAGAGATAAGCCAAGAGTAAAACTGGCCCTTATCTGGATACGGTGTTACATATTAATATTTCTCAGTAGTTTGTAGAAAGGCCACTCCACAATAGATGATGAGCGCAGCCATGTGCATTTACAGCTCTCTAAAGCACAAACACAGAGTGGCTTTAACAGCCATCTGCTATCCTGCAGCTATTAATTCACTACATGTCAACAGTCCAACTAGTCTCTCTCTGATCTTGGCATATGAGAAATACTTTGAAGAGGAAGGTGTAAATCATCATGCTACAGCACACCTAGCTAGCACAATACTTCATCTTCTTCTCCATGTTACCTCAGACACCATAATGCAAGTTACATGAGCTAGAGAGAGAGTGAGACCACCATGAAAATATACCTCAGAAGGAAGAAGAGATTGAGACTTGAGAAAGGTGCTGGGATGAAGTATAAAACCAGAGTTTAAAAAGGAGGAGAAGGAAAAGAGCTAAAAAAGCTATCAAGCTATCTTCTAATTTTGATCCATGCTGGATTACCATGAAGAAGTTCATGCAACAGATTACTTCCATAAAAGCAGCATTTCCAGTGTTCTCACCTAGTGTTAGCAGTTTCTCAATACATGAAGAAACATTTTTTGATGGACAATGGCAGCTAATTACTAAACTAATCTCTTGCCATAATAGTAGGCTGAATACTAGATAAACCAATGGTGATAACTTAAATTTGTGAGGCGTTTGGGCAGACATATGATACACCAGCAATGCATTAAAATGTATGGAATCCCCCACCTCCCAACCTAGCAATTACATATAACAGATACCATAAAAGGTAGCTAGGAAGAAGAAAAAGAGAGTATCATAAAATCACCAGTACTATCATAGTATTATGTATCCTTGGAAGATCAAATTCTGTTCAGTGTAAATCTGCAAGCTGGAGACAGTTCAGTGGACTTCAAGGCAACTGAAATAGCATTACTGCTTTGTATTTCTCAAATGATCAAGATGATTGTAGATCAAAACTTGTTTCTCTAACTTCAGGGTGGTACCTGTGAATTGACTGGGGTTTGTTTCAGAGGCCTACAGGCAGACTGAGTAATTTACCTGAGATCCCAACGTGTCTCTTTTTATTTGTGCCGTTCTCAGTCTCTGGTGGTAATAATAGTCTTGCTCCTGGCTAACTGTATTGTATAGCACCAAACTCTCATCACTGTGATAGCTGGAAAACATAGCTCTTTTTTCTCTTTTCTCAGACTGGCCATAAGGCTAATATGACACTTTACTCCTACCTGTCCTTAAAAGTGGCTGTAGAAAAAGAAAAAAAAAAAAAAAAAAGAAACACCCCCCCTAATTTTGCAATTACATATAACATGTACCAAAGCAGATAGCTTGAAATGAGAGAAAATATTATGAGGTAAAATCACCCAAAATATAGGGCTATTATTTACCCTTGGAGAACCAAATTCTGTTCAATGTAAATCTGAAATAACTGCAGAGGAATGGAACTTCATTTTTTATTATGTGTAAGAGAAGCCAACATACCTGACATTTTTTTAGATATTTGCAAGAATACCAATAAGAACTTTTTCTTTTTTTTGTGTGGTATCCTTCTACTAAAATATTTTCCTGTGATGTTTTCTGAAACTGTTTCACATGAGGTTTTTAAAGGTCCATACTTTCTTCCTAACTAAGAAATGTTTCCTACATTTTTGGGAATTAGCTGAATGCATTTTTAGAGTAGTTAGAATAGTTGGAAAGATGTGCTTTGCTCCAATAGAGCTACAAAAGCTGGATCAGTTTTAAAACTGAGCTGGAAACAGAAACAGATTAAAATATATCTAAAAAGGTTGATGAGAAAGTAATGCAAGGAAAACTGCATCAGAGACAAAAAGAAAAAATGTGCAGGAACTGGAGCTATTGTTTTAAAAGGAAATTGAAGATAAAACTTTTAACTTTCCAGAGGGTTGAAATGAGCAAGATAGCCACTGTATAAAAAGAAAGAAAACTTGTGAAGTTGGAAAGGTGAATGGTAGCTGCAGATAGTAAATAGACTTCAATTCAATTCACGTATTTCAGAGACAAGGGAAAGTTTCTCTCTTCATTTGACCTGTGATTTCTTTAGGCTCTTTGTAGACAAAGCGTGCAACTTTCAGCTGCATTGTGGGATGAATGTACGACTCACTAGGAAACAAGTGTTGCAGCACAGCAGTTCATGCAAACCTGAGACACATGCACCCCATTGAATCTGTAGAGGGTGCTGGCAATGGGAAAAGTGGAAGAGAGCACTACCAGTGCTTGCTGACAGAATTGAATGAAACAAATTCAGGTGGGTTTTGAGTGACTAAAAAAAAAAAAGAATCTATGAAATGGGTTTTCCCCTCGTTACACTTGTCTCAACAGTCTTTTCTTCCTATGTCATTCTTATAAGCCTAATTTCCTCAGAAATATTCCCTTCATTTTCATTTTCTTTTTTTCTTTCTTTTTCTCAGCCCATTGGAAAGTCATTTTCATTACATTTATGCAGAACTCTTTTGATCCTACATATCTCAATGAAGATGACTAGCAAGGAAGTTGCCCTCATAACAGACCTTCTTCGTATTATCAGTGTGTCTCTTGACTAAACCTGGAATTCTGCTCAAACTTATTATAGATTCTCACACAAGCCTAATGTTTCGTCTACAGACCACCCTTTTTCAAAACTAATGGGAACAAGGGAGAACCTAGGCTGCCTGCCTTATATGTTCATTGAACATTGATCATTAACCTGCAACAAACTAAGCCTATCAGACCTCCTGCAATTTGTTTGTAGCCATCACTGGGAAAATGAAGGGTCAATGCATTACAACCTCAAGCCTTGGCTGTTCCAAGGCCAGTTATAAGATGGTATTGAACTCACAGCTTGGATATGGAATCAAGCATTTCCCTGTAGCTTCCTTGTAAAGAATTATCACTTCAGACAATAGCAAGTTTGCTCCAATGAAATCAATACACATTTTAGCAAACACCCCTTCACTGCAGAGAGCTCACAGCTGGATGATGCTTTTGGCAGAGTTATACTTTAGTCTTTCATTAGTTAGATTCTAAATATCTATCTCAAGTTAAGTCACTGTTAGAGTTACCAAGGGTAAAATACAGCACTCAAAATAAGACCAATTATGTGTACATATATAGTAACTAGAGTTCTCTGTGATGTGTCATCCATATATTCCCTGTTCTCATCTTCTTTCTCTATACTGTGGTATCCTGCTATATCTGATGAGGTTAGATTCTCACCCTTAGGTGAGAAGATGGATTGTTATGTTCTTTGTGTCATCTACAAAGATGAAACAGACACACCAGGTACAAATGTAATCCCAATACAAATAAAATCACACCTAAAAGACTGACCTCAACTGTATAGAGCTAAGTTGCACTAGGAGTGGAATGAAAGATACTTGTCTTTGGAAATTGCATCTCAAAAGATCCAGTCTTGAATGACTATATGAGTAGTAGTTTCCAGATTTTACATAGAGCCTTCACATCTATTTATCAAATCCTTGTTTTGTAAATAAAAAATGTGAATACTAATACTTTCCTTTGCATCTATCTTGATCATTTAAACAGTAAATATTTGAATCACTGACATTTTTGCTTTTGATCTACAGTATTAAACTTACAGGTTACCAAGCTCAGTAATAGAAAACATTGAATAATAAACCAAACTGTATCTAATTTGTTTCTCATTTTTATCTAAACTTGGCTGTGTTTTCATTCCTTTTGTTCACTGAAAGGACCCTGCACATATACCAAAGTCATCTCTATTTCTACCCTGCTGTCCTAGTGGGTCAAATTCATACCAAACAGATACAAAATTGGTGTTGTGCTTTGTGAATATTTTTCTGCAGAGCAAGATAATGAGTTTACAGACACAAAGGTTTAACAACTGCCAATATGAAGTGCATCATGATTTCATCTAATTCCTCCACCTTGCATATTTTTTATTGCTCTTTTTAGTTCCCACACTGTCTTCTGATTAATTTCTGTAATGGAAATTCCTGTACTTGTATCCTTCCCTGGTATTATTTTCTTCATAAGGATCCTATCGAGTAAAAATGAATGAGCCCTGAATTCTGCAGCTGGCAATGTTTCACTTCAGTTCCTCTGTTCTCTAGTATCCTAGAAGCTAAGCTCCTAAATGCTTCTGAATTCTTTTTTCCTCCCTTTTTTTTTTTAAATCTTTTTAGAGATACTTACTGTCTCTCACATTTTATGTATCTGTAACTTTGTTTCAAAGAAAATACTACTCTAAAATGGCAAGTAGCACACTGCCCCTCTCATTATGTAATTCCACCATAAAATAAGAAAGTATTGAGCAACCTCATTTTATACAGTCCCTTAAAATGACAAGAATCTGATGAGAACTCTTAAGCATGGAAAACCTCCATGGCCTGTGCTCTTAAAAGGTCAACTCTGCACAGAACTGGAAGTCAGAAACTTCCAGGGCTCATTTCCTCAAAATCTCCTCTCCTACCTTCCTTTGTGAGGTGCTATTTTCACCTGTGAAGAGATGCAGGTTGTTATCCATATTATCCTTTTTGTAAGTCCCCTTTGGGTTGTGAAATCTCATTCTAAGCTGTGTTTTGGAAGCATTCATCACCTCAAGAATCCCTTTTGGCAGGAACACATAGTGACAGCGGAGAGGCCTTCACATTACCGTTTCTCTTAGGGAGATGAGGGCTTCTGCCAGCACAGAAAAGTAAATGCATCATCTGGCTGAGGCTGGGAACAGAAGCCTACCAGTTCTAGGCACCTCCAGTATTGTGAGATGGAGCCCATGACAAGCCCATCCTCAGCATCCTGATTTGCCAGAAGAATCAGTGATGGGATACCGCACTATAAGTCAGTTTGCTCCTCCTTTCTCATACTTCCCCCCGACCTGGTGGTCCTCCAGTTCCTTCCCACTGATATTCTGCTGCAAGAGTCTTATCCAAGACAGCTGAAGTGGAGTTACTTTGGTGAAAGCTGTCCACTTAGGAGCCCTCCTTTGCTGGAAGAGGATGAGAAGCGCCTTCACTGTTAACCTTCCACTACTATAGAGATCCTAGGTGACCAGGTTAGGGGAGATGCGTAACACTTTTAGGATGTTAACATCAGTGAAGTGAATCTGAACAGTAAGGCAAAATTGCCTTCTTTTTCAGACTCCTGTTCCTCTGTCTGAACTACATTAAGAAAGTTCAGAAGTCAGAATTCATCATTTGCAAAGAATCTGTACTGCCTCCCTATGAGACTTTAAGCACTTTCAGCAAAGTACAGACATAATGTGTGAGGAATGTAAGGTCACACTGCTATAAAGGTGGAATTTATTGCTGTGAGCTTGCCTGCATTGTGTCACTGGATCATGCAGAGACATATTAAACCTGGTGTGTAAAAGAAGGATGTAAGCCATACTTACAGTCAAGAGTCAATCAACTCTAAAGAAATGCTAGAGCATGAATTACAGTTGACCAGAAATTGTGAGGGAAGCCTCTTTCAACCACAGCCATTAACAACGTGTAAAAGGCCTGCTGAAGAAATCAATCCATAACTGCAGCATTTATCAGGTTCATACAGATCTGTGTTGTTCCTATCTAATTTAGATGGTATTACCAAGGAGTTGCCCACAAGAGAGATATCAAAACAGCACCTGGGAGGCTATTTCCTCATTTTATTTTATCCTTTTGGTATTCTATTGAGGAATAAGATCTGATGTTAACTTCAAAGGACAGCTAGATTCTTTGCAAAGAGACTGCTATTGATCATAGGTCCACAGCTGTGCATGTTATAATGCTGTGTAAGGCTTTCCTTATATGAATCCTCTATGTGTCTTTTCCTTGTATATTTAATTCTTTGTGCACATGCTTTATCACTTCTTCCAATTACAGAAAAATGCTCATCTAAAAGACAAGCAGGAAATAACATTTGGAATATGCAATTGAGTTTGTTTACATTTTGCTTTTATCTTGAGTGGACTATTTTTGCTGATGGGGAAGGGAAAAAAACAACAAAATAGCTAAGAAATGAAATTGAAAACTGAATTTAAGCTTCCAAGGGGCAGCCTCAGGTCAAATTTGCTCAAATAGCAATAGGCCTTTAAAAACAAAACAAAACAAAATCCCTCAAAGATCTTTTTTTTAATGCCAACAATGCTTGCAAAGTCAGACTTTGCAGCAGTCATCGTGCATGAGGAATACTGGCAGTAAGAATACTCTTACTGCAGAAATCCACAAAATAAAAAGCAATCTGTGACCCAAATGGTGCTTTACTGCACAACACTGATATCTCACAGAGGATAAAAAATTAAAAGAAAATGGAAATTAATTTTCTATAGACTCCTCCTTCTCCTCACCAAATCACTCTCGCCTCCTTCTCCCTCCTTTCTCTTCTGAATATTTTGAGAGACTGAAAACAGAGCCCCAGAGGAAAGGAACAAAAAACACTGGAATAGTGAAAGGAAGCAGAATAAGAGGTGAAGTTGCAGAAAACTTAGACAATAATGTGGGTAAAATATGTGACCTTTGGTTTTTTGAAGATACACATATATACACACACATATAAACACACATACTGTGTAATATTTTATTTATATATATGTATATATGCACACACACACACTTCCATATATAAGGGACATTGGATGGGGGGGGCTTTTGCCAAACATCAGACTGATGGGGTTCAATTATGGGGCTCTGAGCTCTGCTACATATATAGCAATACCCTAGTAATGACAGGAGATACATAATTTTAATATATAATGCATGATTTTGACATTTACTTCTAACATGCTTTCAAGGAACTTTGAAAGACTGTTTTGTAGACTTTGGGAATTTAGAGATCATTTAGCCATGGGTTGTTTTTGAGTAACTCTATAGGTAATTCTCTTAAAAAATAAGAATACCCTGTGTTAAGGTAAACAGGAACATTCTGTTAATCAGCAAAGACTTCATAAATGATCAGTGAACTGGATCCTCAACCTTAAGTTAAGGTTTTGCTTAGTTTTATACAGAAAGGGATACACTGGCTAGAGCAAGGGTATCAAATGAAGGTGATGCAAATTAATTACATATATATAACAATTTATGAATTTAAGGGTTTAATAGCTGATTTTCCTGTCATACTAGAGTCAACTGATGATGACTGTGCCACAGCCAACGTGTTGCTGTAAGCATGAGTCTTTCACATGCGTGATAACAGAAGATTACTTTGACTGACCGACCACACTGGAAAAGAGGTGACTTTGAGATGAGATCATAAAAGCCTGCAAGCCCATGAGCTGCATGAAGGAAGCAAACAGAGAGCAACTGCTCACACCTCTTCCAGTGTGTGAACTGGTCAGGCACCCAATTAAAGGAGCTGGTAATGAGTTGAAAACACACCAGAAGAGGTACAACTATGCACAACAGAGTCCGGCTGTGGGACACAAGACGGTTCGGATGCTGAAGACTTGCGTAGGTTCAATTAGCAATTAGAGCCACACATGGGGCGGGGGGAAATCACCAAGGGTTCGCAGGCACACATTGCCAAAGGCTGCGTGAGTATGAGGGAAACCTCACTAACTGGTCCCCGTATGCTTGTGTTTTCCCCTTGGCATCCATTTTTCACGCCTGTCACAAACAGGAAGCTGGAATAGGAGGACTATTTTGCTGAGCCAGTATGGCCCCTTTCTTTTCTCACATTCATCATATAGCCATTAGATAACTATTGCATTTCAGGCAGAATATTAACTGAATCTTGAATTAACTGTTATTTTATTTAATTAAGAGGATATTAAGATGACCTAATGAAAGAGCTTTTTTTCTTTTTTATGATTTTTTTTTTTCCAAAATACAGCAAAGGTGGAATTTTGTGTCTCTCTTGCATACTCAACCAGAAAGAGAAAGTACAGAGAGCTCCTGGTGGTAGAACTAATTTTTTTTTGAACTAGATTTCAAGTTCATACACATATTTTAACAGTCAATGTCTGAAGCTATATGTGGGCATTCAGATTATTCTAACTACCTATATTTGAGAAAATTTAAACAATTTCTCTCCAGAACTCCACCTATTCTCTTTTTTTAGCAGTATTACAAAACAAGATATTTAGTTGTTGCATGATCTCGTCACTCTCTCTCTCTCTCTCTTCCAACCTTTACAATAATTTGCAAATGGTAAAATGTAAAATTTATAAATGTAAAAGGTAAATAAACTTTCTTAGATTTCATTTTTCAAGCTGATGACTAGAAATCAAAATCCAAAGAATTCAAATTACATTCAAGAAACAATTCGAACCAACACTCCTTTCATTACAGTCCCTACCTGTAGGAATAAAATATTTTGAAAAGAGAGAATATTTAGACAAGCCTGTATCTCTTCTTTCAAACCTACTGAACCACTCTACCATCTTAGATATGCACCCTCTGGCAAAAAAGATATGTTTTTATAAAATGGGAAACAAAGACCATCCACACTAATTTAAAGTTTATGAGAAAGATAGTGTAGAAACTTGTTAATCCAGCAATAGACAGCACATATTCCTCTGATTTACTGGTACGAAATGGAGGTAGATAAAAGGAACTATCACAAGCCCATAAAGAAACACTCATAAATACACAGTGTAGGACAAAGTGTCACTTGTACGCCTCAACAACTGCCACTTGTTTTACCTTTAAAAAAAGAAACACTTTTTAAGGGTATACCCTATACAAATTCAGCAGCAGCACAAGAACTAGGCAGTATTTATATCATACTTCATCTTAAGACAGGGTTTGCAAAGAGCCTGAGCCACAGTCATGTGGCACATATGTACACAGACACAGGAATTTCAGCAAAAGTTCTGTCTCCCAGGGCTTGTTAAAACTATCTTTCTTGATCTTGTTATACTCACATGGGTAGTCAGTCTGTAATTTTTTCCCCGCTTGGAGTTAAAAAGTTCTACTGAGCCAAACAGCTCTTTACAGAGTCTGCTCTGCCATGTAATCAAAACATCTCACAAAAGGCTGCTCTTCTAGACATGTCGAATTAGCCCCATTTGAAACCCATTCTCTACAATCTCAACCAAAACTTAGAAGTACCACGTTAAAGGAGAAGCCCTGACCCTCATATTTGGGTGCACTGTGGAGGTAAGCATTATATAACTAGTCCAAAGGCAATCCAATTGATAAATAGGCTTGAACTGATGTTATGAATAGATTCATCATTTAATTGATTTGGCAAATGCTATATGATATAAAAGTGTAACTATGGCATATGTTTAAGCAGCTTTTTTTTTTAATAACACATTTTGCATGGACAGGGACAGATTAGGGGTATGCATGTGTGCATAATTGTCTCTGTGTAAGTACATATTTCTTTTTATATATACGCAAGTGTCCAGCTTCCTATATCTAAAATATTTTGTAAATTATATAAAAATGTATAAATATGTTTTATATTACAAATATATATTTTTAAAAAATAATAAATGTATATAATAGATGCATTATGTGTATATAAATTTATGTTTATACATGTATAAATATATATGTATTATAAATGAATATTTATAAGATTGTGCATTATAAATATATGTATATAGAATACACACACAAATATATAAAACTGTATATAAAATGATCAGCTTTTTACATAAAAAGTGTACAGTATATGTTGTAAACAGATGCATATGAAAAATTTGATTTTGATCTGAATAAATCTAGAGAAATGAAATAGAACAGAAATTTAAGATTTTCTTACTCAGTCGAACTACTTCCTCCTGGCTATTTTTGATGCTTCTGATGCTGACAAAATAAAATAAAGATGCCTACCTTTTTATGATACATGTAGCAAGTTATTCAGAACTGTTTTTAATGAGATGGAACCCCAAATCAATATTCTGGCATGAATATACAAGAAGCAAGTCAGTTCTTACGTGAGTTGTATTGCTGCTTGTGGCTCTCCCTGGGAAACAAAATTCAATGTACAGTGAGATGCCCTCATGGCCTGCCTTGTAAGCAGTTTCTTCAGTCTAAGCAATAAAGCCTCTAGTGTCTGTGAAAACAAAGGGGAACAGAGGAGCTGAGAACTGCTTAAATTCTGTGGAAAACTCAGGAGTCATTTCACTCAGGATCAGTCAGGAATAGATCAGAGTACTGAGGTGTACATGGAAGTTGTACGTGCACAAAAGCGTGATAACAGTAATGTTAGCATGCTGTGATGTATTCTTTTGCTATTCTTTCTTTGTATAGAAGCATCTTTTCCCCCTTGCTATTAGAATTTGTTCTGGGACAGTAATGGCATGGTATCTCCTAGAAACCCGAATGGTGTGTCAGGCTAGAAAATGAATCATTCTGTTAATCTGTTTGAAAGAGGAAAAAAATTTCAGGTGATATGATCTACCAGCTAAGACCCAAATTATACTTTTTGTGAGGTGGCTTGTTTCTATTCTCCTGTGAAAAAACAAATTCAATGGCTTTTGGTTTTGCTTTGTTTTAAAGCATTGGCATAGATTTTGATGTAAACGACTGATACATAAATTAAGAATAACTAGGCCCAGCACCTCTACTTCTTTTTCTCAATCATGTGTAAAGAGAATGAATACCAGCTACCTTCACAACCTTCCCGTCCCAGTGAAATGTACCACTTGTCTAAGCATCACCTCACCTATTCACAGTGCTTGTTCTGGATAGATGTTTCCTCCCCTACTGTCTTTAAATTCGCTAGTTTTTTTTTTCTTATTCTCTTAAATTCAGTGTTCATGGGAATAAAGATATCACGTGTGTGTTATCACAATGCTGTGTTTCTTTTAAACTAGGGGTTGTAGAGCCTTCCCATCTTCTCAGTCATATTTCTTTGTACATTAGAAGGAACACCCTCCCCCTTTCCCCTTAGTTTTCTTATCCACTGATGCAAAAACTAGGCAGAATACTGATAAACATATCAGCAATATACGAAAGTAAAAGCTACAAGAGCCAGGATTAAACAAACAGGTTGTTGCACAATTTCAGGCCTTTTAATTACTTTTTAATATTTTAAGTGATGTGGTTATCTTCTCTAGCTATTAATACAATTCGTAAATGGAAATGAAAGGTTAAGATAATGGTAACATTTATCCAGCCGTTATCTGTCCTTGATCATCTCCTCTTGATTTTTTTCTCTTTCTACCTAAGTAGACAAGACCTTGTATTCCTGATATGAGAATAGAGTTGTATGGAAATGTCCCTTTTGCATTCTGAATTGGTTAATATAACTTTGGTACCATCCCACTTCTTACATTTTTAAATTCTGAAATGTCTGGCGGATTGACAATTTTGTAACATATAACTCTGTCAGGACTTGAAAGGAATCAGACACTAAAGCCTTATCAATGCTAAATAGTTTGCACATTATTCTATAATATAAAATATATAGGATTCTATTCAGTTTAGCCTATCTAGAGAGCTATATTTCTATGAGATTGTTGACTGGCTAGACACAAACTGAATTTAGAACAGTCAGTTCAGTACTTTAAATACTGGAATGTTATAAAAGACACATTATGTTCTGGTAATTCTGGGAACAGATTAAGATATATATTCATTTTGGGGTTTGATCCTTTGAGATCTTAGCAATGAGGTAACTGCACAGACAAAATTGTCACCACAAACTTCTGCTTATCAACTCCTCAGTTCTTTTTGAGGGGGACTGTAGCATAACACTTAAGGATCAGGAAGCCGCCATGATGGGCCAGGACTGGGCTGTGGGTCGGCCCCTCGCGGGCTGGCTCTGCATGCAGTGGCTGTGCCCTGGCGCCACGAGGGCAGCAGAGTCTCTTTGGGCGAAGGCAGAGCTGCTGTCCCCGGGGCTGCTGAGCCGCAGCCGGGGGACGGACTGACACCCTTCCAGCTGGTGGCACAAGGCAGCCTGCCTGCCAGCATACCCCTCACTGAGCTAGCACTTTTCCGGGACTGCTTCCCACCCTCCTGGGCCCCGACCAGGGAAGCTCACCACCCCTGCACCTAGCGCTCCCTCCCTAGCTGCCCCTGTCCCCTGGAGCCCGCCGGTGCTGCCCACAAGGCACCTGGTAGCTCTCTGTGACCTCTTAGACATAGTGATTTGTTCTAAGGTCCTTTTTCTTTTTCCTATGGTTCCCTCAGGACACAAAAAGTAGTATGCTAAAGCAATGCACAAATATTTCCAGCTTAAGCAATGGTAGTAAATACCAGACATCCTATGAGAGAGCAATTCCCTCCACCTGGGAGACTTGGTTAATGTTAGAGTGAGAGACAGATCTAAGCTAACTATGTTTGAGGAGCTTTTATCTAAGTTTGAACAGCTCAGTAACGCTTAAGGATTTCCCATTGAGACTAATAATCTATCATAGCTAAAAATCCAGTTTTAGAGGGTTTATCTGAACTTAATCTTTAAACACTTTCCAGATGTCTTTTTGGTATTGCTTCTTTATGTACATATACACCCCCACCTCTAAGCTAAAATTCAGACACACAGCAATTCCTGGTTCTCAAGCTGAACGCCGGCATCCTGCTCAGCTCTCTCCAGGCCTGAGGTGAGCCAACGGGCACTTGTCCGCTAGGCTGACAGTTTGGCCAAGCTGCAGAGCCACTTTGTTTCCTGCTCTATATCATGCATAAAGAATAACATGGGAACAGCCACTGTAATTTGAAGAAGAAAAAAGTGACTCATACAAGCTGTAACAAAAAGTCAGCAGACCGCCTTGCAAACACACAAGAATTAAAGTACCAGAAGAAAGTATAGACAAAAGTTTGTAACAAATAACCCCTTTGAAAATGCACTGAAGGCAACTGCTAGTGTTTATTTTATATAGCATTTAGGCCTTTATAGACAGAAGGTTTAAAAAGTTCATGCTAGCAAGGTTATCAAGGGTAGTGCAGACAGCACAAACTCCGTGTAACATGGTGCTATCCTGGTTCTGTTTAACTCATCCCGTTTAGCTCACACTGAAGTCAGCCCTTTGAGCCTGTGTTTTTACATTCCAAACAAGCCCTTGGTTTATTGCTTTGAGAACTAAGCACTTAACTTAGTACTTAATATACAGTGAGAGACACTAATGCATCTTCTGTTGTGTGAATCCTTCACCTTGAAAACTGTAATTATTAATTGCCAGTTGTAAATAGCAGGATGAAAGGGGACCAGAATAACCATATTCCACTTCATTTCTAGGGAGAACCATGCAAAAACCTTCTTCATGAGAGCTTGATCACTTCTGGTTTCATTTACAAGTGACACTTCCCTATAAAATAACACAGTCAATGATCTTGCTATACAGGAAAACCAAACCAAACCAAATCAAGGCGACATTTCTGCTAAATAGTACCTATGAGATTACTGAATTAATAAACTCTTACACTACAGTTTAATGTGAGTTTCTCTGGCTCTGTGATAGCTTCCAGACCTGTCAGGCTAGCATATCTCATCACACCTTCAGCAGACACAAAATGTCATTTTCTTTTCAAATGTCATCATGTGTCCAGAGCTCCATGAAGAAAGGGTATCAGGTTTTCATTTGGGAGATGGAGCCCACGTTCAGGCAGCAAAGCATAAGATGAAAATCAATCAGGTTCCAGAGGACATTTAAGTAAACTGTTTTTACTGCACAATAGTGATCAAAAGCTGAGAATTTGAAGTGGTTTATTTACTGAAAGCTATGAAATCTCCTCTTCAACAAAAACTGCATTCATTACCTTTGTACATTGCAAAATAGCCTCAGTGGCAAAGTAAGTTTTGATGACGACCATACCCACTTCTCCTCAGTGCCTTGTACCAGTGACAGCCTGCAGATGTGGATTAAGGGCAAATCACTCATATGGCAGAAGTGCCAACACGTATGTCATCCTTCATATTTCCCCCAACAATGCAGTAAACTTAAGGACTTGTGGGGAAAAAAAAATGCTGCCAGCATCAGAGCCTGCCACTCTCTAGAATGATGCTTTGTCAGCATTTTTCACTCTTGATGCAAGTATCAGGCCTTTAGGAAACTGGCGTTCTCCGATTGAAACACTGAACTGTGTGGAAGCTTCAGGGGTGGAACGAAATCCTTACATCACATCCATTTTGTGTGCACTTGAAAACAAATCTCCTAAAGCAATGCTAAGCTAATTCTTTACAATGTTACACATTAAGTCAAGTTAGCAAATAGACTGCTTCTTTCATTAGTGTTCCGGTGGAGAAGAAAAATGTGAAAAAAAGTGAAATGTGAATTCTACACTTCAGAAATATTTGCAATCTTCTGCTCAGGTAAAATGTAGCTTTTCACAGATTCAGGTTCTATGTCATTAGGATTTTGTCCCATCATATGCACCCCAAGAAAAAAGAAATGAGAAACACATTGTGAGAAATACTACCTTCAAAGTTCTTATTCTTATCTCTGTTCTGAGTCTTGGTATGATAAATTTGTCATATTTTACCAGAGTAGAGACCTGTATTTAAGAATAAATTCCCAAATGTTCTCATTCCAGCAAAAATAGTTCTCTGTAACTTGACAGCAGCTACAAGTACATCCTGGCAAAGCAGCTATGCAGATGCCAGTAGGCCTATTGAATTTCTAGGATTTTCTCAGAAAAAATTTCCCAAAGAAACAAGTTCTTACAAAGGGAGTGAGACACAGTGTGGGCAGGAGAGCACGCGAGCTGGAGAAGAAAGGGCAGAGACTGAAGGAAGGATGAGCTTTGTACCAGACAGAGGCATAAAAGTGAAGAAGAAAAAGTGAAAAAGAGAATGATGACATTTTGGGTCTTTAATAAAGGAATGACTGTTAAAAAAAAAAAAAAGAAGGGAGTAAAAGAAAAGGTGTAGGTCATCAGTCAAACTTGAAAATGTCACTGTCAGTTAAATGTTATTGCACTTACTGCTGTGAAAAATAAAACAAAATACTGTAAGGGGTTTAGATGTCTCACTTGTGACTTAGATTTAGCAAAGGGCTAAATTAGGTTCTTATACTTAAGATTTTAATACACTTGGAGGAAATAAAAAAACATTTGGGAGTAAGATGAGCATGTTTGCAAATGATACTGTAGTTCCATATGAATAATTATGTATTTTGTAGATAATTTCAATATTTTAGAATTTGGATTAAAAAAAAAGAAACACCATGGAAAAAGCAATGAAACCTCTGTGTCTGATTCAGTACAATCTTCCTGTGGACGAGAGTTGACTTTATGGCATCCCTGGTCTTTAACTCAGAGACGCTGAAGCCACTAGAACTTAATTAAAATGGTAAACATGCTTTTACAAACAAAACTTTGCTTGTAACTTCAATTTTCAATAAAAAAAAATTATCAGAATTATTTCAATGAAGTTCAAAGATAATAAAGGGACATCACAAAACACCAGACAACCTGTCATGTCATATGTACTGCAATTAACCTCATCCACTGACTTAAAGATAGAGTACTACCCCAGAGACAAAATATGCCCATTTTACCCAGATTATCCTGGCTCAAAATCTGCTCTCATTTATAGCTACCATATCCTCTGGAGTACAATGAGGTGAAACTACCAGAATGAATCTGAATGTCAAATAACCTACTTCCCAAAACCTTTTATTTGTCTTCCTATAGACAGTAAAAGCTTGCTTATCCAAAACACTCATTTAACACCCCCCCACCCCCCGCCGCCATCTACTCCATTTCTACTTTCTGATCATATATACTTCTTCATACTGAGTTCATGTCGCATTATGGAGTGAAGTGACGTATCTACTTCACAGGCCAAATTTAGATTGTCCATGAATACAGAAAACAGAGAGCCTAGGAAAGAGAAAGAAATATTGGAAAGAGCATTCTAGGACAATGACTTTAGAATTATTAAAAATATCTTACAATAATGGGAAGCAAACTAAGTCCCATCCTCCCCATTTCTTATTCCCTATTTCAAATAAAATAATTATTTTAAACAGTTTAATAAGGAAAAAAAGTGAGAGAGAGAGAAAGAGAGGGAAAGAGACAGAGAGAGAACAAACAAAAATCTTTAATTTTAGAGAGAACAGGTTCCTCACCACTTGAGAGGATTTGGTTTTAAGGTACAGAAAGGAGATAGCAAGAAGAAGGGAAAAGACATCTGAAGAAGAAAAAAGGAGTTAGGAAGACAGGTGACTGCTTGAATTCTGATACATAAGAGATTCTGTTAACTTCACAGAGTGCGGGTATGGATACTGAGACATTGCTTTAATAAAAATAGTAAAAAAGCAATGATATAACTAGAGACATTTTGTCCTGTACTTATTACAGGAGTTTTAGAAGAAATGTGGTCAGAGGCACTTCTTTTCGGAAACGTTCTACCTCATTTGCAATACCTGCAGTAACATGATCCTATTTAGTCCTGCTTGTGTTACGTCATTTTCCTTCCTTCCCACAGATGACTAACTTCGTGTCAGTGTCCACAGTTTTATCAGCCTTTTGAGGGAACCAAGGAATTCAAGTGCCACAGAGTCATTGTGAGTCAGAGGATGGATGACTTAATGATTTGGGGATCATCAGTTCTTTTTTGTTTGTTTGTTTTTTTAATCGTTTGTATTAGAGCAATGTGTAGACGTGACAGTTGAAATCAGAACCTGGTTGCTAGACAGCATTATATTAAATAGAGTAGGAGACATAACTTTTCCTGGATAGTAAATAAACAAGACAGAAGAAGCAAAGCGGAAAAAGAAATCATGCAAGATCTCCCTGCAGTAGGTCAGGGGAAGAAGCCAAGAATAAAATTCAGGTCTCCTGTACTGCAGCGCAGTATAATCTCCACTGAGATAAATCAAGAAAGAAACCATGATTTCCTAATGCTGCAGCTTTAACTTTTGGTAAGATGAACAAAATCCTACAGTCTTCTGCAGCAAGCCAGCTGAATACTCCTTTATACCTTATTATGCAGTCTTGCACTGAAACTAATAGAATGTCCCTTTTTTCCTAATCTTCCAGGCTTTTAAAAGTCACATGACCTTCTATAAAGTGAAGAATTTTATTCCCCATCCTTGCCCCCAGAATTCCTCTCCTTCCTTCCCATTTTTTTCCTGGTCTAACTGTTGTTCTTGCAAGACATTGTACCTGTATGTACAGATCTTGCTAGAGAGCACAGAGGTAGTATTACTATAGTTGCAATGGCTCACAGACATAAAGGAAATTATCTACAAAACTTGTCTGTGGAAGACTATATACTCCACAGTCCCCTGACATCATCTCCAAAGATCCTATTGTTCACAAGACACAAACTATAAAAACTTGACTATGAAGAAATTAAAAAAATCTTAAGTGGCACATAAACTTTCTGAGGCAAATGAATTTGGTGCATCACATGGATTGTAAAAATTTGGCACATCACACGGATTAACAAATGATCTTATCTTTCTGATGCTATGAAGTGTTTTCTATTCCCTAGAGAATCTAAAGTTTAAGCACAAGGTAATTTTCCCTTCTTTGCTGGCGATCAGTGCTCATTTTGTTAGTCTAACTCAAAGTACCAGAAATACAGCAGTCCCATAAAAAAACCAGATGAATTTGCCTTTTTATTTAATTTTTTTTTTTACTTTAAGGATCTCTTCATACTTCATTTGGTGTCTTCGATCTCCAGTAGATCTTGCAATGGTGAGGAAAAAAAAAACCCAGCCAAACACAACCTAGATCTTTAAATTTAAGAGAAAATATATTTGCCAAATAGAGTAAGTGAATCTGAATAAAACAGAACTTATAAATAAATAAAAGAATTGGGCTTGCTTTAGCATATATTTGAGGATCTGAGAACATGAACCAGATAGTTAGGAAAGATGTACCAGTCCCCAAACTTCCATGACTTTTGCCCATGAATGCATTAAAAAATACAAAGCTGCTGCTTTATTTTTAAACAATCACTTTCATTGCATTAGTACTAGAGACCCAAACATGGATCAGACCCATTTTATGATGTTCTGTGAAGATACTTGAAAGAAAAATGTATTCACAAATCATGCTGCAGTCTCAACCTCCCCCCAAAACCAACCCCCCTGCCCAAAATATAATCATTTTCTTTAAATAAAGACTACATTCTTTCTAATTTCTTGGAAATATTTTTTGTATTTAGATTACACTGCCTTCATACTGTAAACTTAACTCCGGAAACATGAATGCTAGGTTTTTTTTTGTTGTTTTTTTTTTAAGGAAAGCTCATTTCCTCACATTGGAGAGAGAGCACAAGATTCATGATTCAAGTGTGAGTCAGCTTCACTGTGGTCACAGTAGAACCCATTTCCCACATTTTCTGTCCATTTAAAATATCTGTGACTCAAAATAGGAGCACAATCAATGCTAATTTACTTAAACAAGTTACCCCACAGTGTTAAAAACAAGCATCACTGAGCAAAACAAGAAGTAGAAAACAATGTTTTCTGTGAACCACATCAACTTTACGTACAGAAAGGGCTGTTGAAGCTTTTCTGCAGCAGTGGGCTGGCTGTTGGAGGCCCCCACGGTGGGCTGTTAGCAAAGGCGACGGGGTCTTGCCATTCAACACGCGAGACTGCTCACCTCTGGCACCAGCCCTTCTCCCACACAGCCATGGAAATAAATGGTGGCCCAAAGACTTAGGCACATGCTTAAGTAGATGTGCAGTAGGAAATGTGCCGTAGCCCAGTACCCAAATAAGCGCATTGGCACAAGCCAGCTCATCCACATAAACCACAGAATTATTCACCATGCTGGACTCAACAGGCAAGCTGCCAGGTCAAGATCGGTTTGCAAACACTCTGGTAACCAGCGGCAGGGGGGAAATTCTGCCCACTTGTCTCAAAAGGAGGCTAGGATCACAGTGAATAATATTCATAAAGACTAGTTATAAAAATAGCACCAGTGAATCACTGTAGTTTATGAACGACAAAACTGATTGGTTGTGAACTATTGTGAAGGAAGATACTTGCAGTGACAGAAGGCCACACGTTCAAAAAGCTGTCCTCTGCTTCAGCTGACTAGCCAGAGTTGAATAAATCAGAGGAGTTGCCCCTTAGTGTTGTTCCAGAGGGAACAAAATTCCCACTCATCTCTGAAGGAAAATGAAAGTCTCAGGACACAAATTTCATAGGTGCACACTGTAACCCAGAAACAGAGCGCCCTTGGAAAACAGCATAGTGTTTCTATTCAACAAACATTTTGAATAACTAGTGCTCTTGCAGGAAATGGGGAGCGTAAATTCATAGTAAGTATTGTTTCAGATGAATAATTCATCCAGCTCTAATTATGAGTATAGTTTTTTGAAACACTGTCCATGAACTGCATACCATAAGTCAGTGATAACAGCTGGAAAAGAAAATATCATCTGGTGTATTAAGTGCTAAATCCTACATTAATACAAACAATATAAAACAATTCAATAATGTATCTGAATCAGAGCAAAACCACAACAGCAAACTCCCTGGTGCTGGTTACATACCTACCGAAATGACAAGTACTTTTTCCACTACTACATTACAGGAGCTCTGCGACTTTTTTTCCTTATTCTTCTTTTAGGTGTGTGTGTGTGTGTGTGTGTGTGTGTGTGTGTGTGTGTGTGTGTGTGTGTGTGACCTCAGGTATGTTATTTTCTCATTAAACCATGCCAAATTAAAGGGTAAACAGCTGCAGCAATACGACTTTGTAACAGCTTCACAAACAGCGCATACGCTCCATTATACTTTCAGGTTGCACTTCCTGCTGAAGTATATGTGATGGGATTATTTGAAAGTGTGGAAGTGCCACAAGATCCTACACTACGTCATTGAATTCGTCTGCCAGTTAACAGAAGGTTGCCATCTCCCAGATGCATCAATGACCTCAGGACTCCTCCATTAATGCATAAAAGGTGCATCAACTTGCATGATGATAAGACAGGTAGAGCAGGTCTTCAGATAGTTTGGACTTTCTTAAGAGTCAAACGGCTTTTTCAGTTAGTATTGCCCATGAAGCAGCACTGTACCTACAGTGGCACATACTAGGTTCACAGATATTACATTTGATATGTGTGTACTAGCCAGCCTGCACCTGGACTGCTTTAGATAAATGTATTTTCTCAACCATGCCACCATACTTCTTTAATTTATAATAAATCCTTGTGATTACATTTTCACAAGACTCAGTAAAACAAGGCAAGGACATGCCTTCCTCAAAAAAGTCCCCTAACCAGCTTCACTGGCGGTAAAAGGTAGCTGTTCAATGTAGGTTAAGTACTACAGCAGGATCCCTGTTAGAGAAAAATAGCTCTAATCCATTCAGCATACTGAAAGCATTTGTCTGGATTCAAGATTGTCTAGATGACCTGATCATTGGAAGCTTTTGGTTAATTATAGTAAATCTTCAGACCTTGTCCAAATTTGCCTGGAGCCAAACCCGCTGAGAGTGATGACATAAACCTCATCTGTGAACTTGCCTAGTGAAGGAGAGTGTTTTAAGCTGGATACAGTTTCTGACTCTTCTCTCTTTCGCTTCTTTCCAACAGTCATTGTTAGCACTTAAAATTTGCTAGTACATACGAAGTCCTTAAATCTAATTATTAGAACTAAATATTTATTTGGACAGAATGTGTGAGATTTTACCTTTTCTGTAACAGAAAGATTAATACACACAGTTAACCTGTGGCAGTCTGTCACAAGTCAGTGGCATGCAGAATTTAAGAATATTCTGTTATTAAGAATATCTAGAGCGCTAATCACTATAAATAAGTCTAGAAGTTGTACAACCCACTCTTACCTTGATCATATGCTTGGGAAATATAGTTGAAAAACTGGTCAAGTAGGCTTTCTTTTATCAAAAAATGCCCTTGTTTGAAATGTAAGCATTGTGTGGCAGCATGTTTATTTCAACATAGGATGAAATACCAACCTTTCATGTATCACACCAAATATCAGAGGTGCGTCTGTGATGCAAAGTATTGCATAATTATATTGCTTTGCTATAATAAAACACAGCAATGTTTTTTCCACAGTGAAGTAGTACAATTGTGTTCAATCCTGAATTTTCATTTTCAGGATATTTTGGGAGGTGAAGGGGATAAAGAAGAACTCTAAATTGGAATAATTTCTCTTCAAAATGTGTCAGTCTCCTTGTACTGAAGAGTGTTTCAACTTCCTGACTAGCTCCATCTCCGAGGTTTTGCAGTTAGTGTGGAAATAGCCAAAGTCAAAAGAAAGAACCCTTCACGGATGCATCTTTTGGTAACTGTCCTCATTAGTGTTTCCCATGCCTGCCATGAGCCTTGCTGGGACAAGCTGTGGCTAGAGATGGGAACCTGCTCCCCTGGTGTGCACCCTGGGAAGAGGATCTGGATTCTTGTAGTTGCAACCTCCTCACCCAGCCATTATCCAGTATAATGTACAGTACCATCTGCTTGGTAAGACTCCTATCAGATTTTTCATGATTTGCCTTATTATTTAACAGTACAGAATTAGATTTTAATAATAACTTTTCCAGGGGAAAAAAAGCAGCTCTAAGCAAGTTCCCCTATAAAACGAAAACAAGGAAAATGCTACATTAAAAAAATTATTCTATTGCTTAGTATTAGTATTGTTGAAGATGAAAGGAAAAACACAACTTTTTTTCCCCAACACCCTTCTATTATTAATGCTAGAAGATAACTAGAAATGTTTAGTAAAACATATAGTGAATTAAGTGGCAATCATTACCTTCAGGGTCTATTCATCACAATTATGTATTAGACGCAAAACTTTAGTATGCAGCTGTTGACTCTACTGAAGGTTTTTGAGCTTTCCAGAAGTGCAAGTAGGAAAAATGTAGGCTTAGGAAGTTTGCCTGGCATAAATGAACTGAACTATGGCAATTTATTTATAGTATCCATCCTATTATTCAGAAGAATTACATCAGCTCTCTTTTTTTGACTAAAAGTAAAACAAACAATATCATACTTCAGTTTGACAAAAATGGTTTGTGTAGCAGGTAACAGCTGCATTATAATGTATGAAACAAATGTGTATAAGAAATGCTTATAGATTAGTTTTCAAAAGTGGATAAAGTAGATTGCAGAAAACAGGTTCAAGGAAAGCTGTTAATTCCTCTGGTGATGTGCTGGACACTATGCTGTGCTAATGCAAGCAAGATCAACAACTGATTTGATTCAGTAATAAGGAATTCCAATAGTATCTCTTAATGTCTGCTAAAATAAACCTGTATTAATTTCAGGGTGGCTAGTCAGAAACGTAGCTATTGGGACCAACTTCTGATCAACACGGGGAATTCCTGAAAACTATTTCCCACTATTTCCTGAGTTAGTGAGAGAGAGATGAGAGAGAGATTTATTAGACATTTGCAAGTGCAACTCAGGGAATGGAAATTCCATTTCAGATGTGACTGCTTCCCTGATCATAATGAAGCCCAGCACAATAGGACACAGATTTAATGAGTGAGCATTGCTACACAGAACAGGACTGGAAATAGGAAAATTCTCCTGGGCTATAATAATGCTACCATTAATTTGTTTGGTGGCTTGGAAGCAATCTCTAACCCCTAAGCCTTGCAGATGTAGTCCAAGAAGGGTAAAATGCATTTGTAAATTAATTTGTGCAAAGCTTTACATTATAGCTTTACAACTGATGTGCCAAATCTCATTTGTGAAGTGTCAAATAGGCTGAAAGCTGGATTAGCAATAGCCTACTCTTGTATCTTTTCACAGAGGAAGACTTTAGGGGTTTCTACTTCTTTCTGAAACTTCCTGTATCTCAGATGCAGCATTTGAAGTCTTACGCTCCTGCCTTCGGACTGATATTCAGAACATTCATGTGGCCTCCCAGTCAGTTTCATCAACATATCAGAAATTGAAACTCATAAATAAGCAATTTCCTAATTATGTTACACTGACTACCTTGAATATTGACACTTCACTTGCTCCCAGCTCAGTGGCAGCATAAACATTTACACTGTTGTCTGAGGAAGTATTCATCATGAACACATTTCCAAGCCTGACAAAGTTTGATGAGCAACCAAATGCCATTTGGAATGAGGAGGCAGTAGTAAGCGGAAAGGCAGTTCTATGGTAAATGGAAATCATTTTTTCCTGATCAAAAGGAGTTTGATTTCTTTTCTGTGATAGCCCAATAAAACAGAACAATAATCCTGACACCTAGACAAATCATTCAACTAAATCTCTCTTCACATATCAGCTATATAGCAGTCAATCCATAAAAACTAGTGACAGTCATCCAAGACTCCTCTGCTTACTGAGCACAGTCCTTAAACCCAACTGTTGATTTCACTTATATCCATGTTAATATACAACCTATGTCTCACAGATGCTACCTCATAAAATTATAGACAAACAGAAACAGATGAACATACAGATACATGCGTAACATATTTAGATATGAAGAAGAAGCAGCAAAATTAAAAAACAAAGCACACTGTTCACTAGTCTGGAACCTACCTGAAAATAGTTGTATAAATAACTTTCATGGGGAACATCATCTCCCAGATCTGCCATTGAAACCACAGTATGGTTGTGCCATCAGGAAGCTTAGGTTCTGATCTTTTCCAAAAGCAGAGATAAGGCAGGCACATACCACCTCCTGCCATTCACTTGACAAGTTTGGGATGCATGCTGATAGGGGAAAATGCAAATACTGAGATATTTAATCATTTGTTTTCTCTGAGAAGGAGAAATATGTAAAATAACTGCTTGCTTTTTTCTATGACTTCTGTTAACTAGCAATATGAGCACAACTTAAATCTTACAGCTTTGTTCCAAGGACCTCTTTCTTTTCTATCTACCAATACTTCTGTGGATTAATTTTTGAGGTAGCAAAGTAATGTGACTTTACCAACAACAAACACATGCTGAAGACAACTTATTAAACCAGCTTAATAAAGATAAATCAAGCAAGGTTAGTTCAGTTTAATATAATATTTGTCCTTTATGATCTATGCATCAACTGAAAACAAATGCAAGTCAAAATAGAATTTCACATAACATAAGCATATAGGGCATGACCCTACACTGTCTTCAATCTGATGGAATCTTTTTTGTTACATGAGGGGGAGTATAAAATGACCACATTAAGTATAAAGAATTATGCAAGGTATAAAACAGTATAATATTATGTCTGCAAAGTGGTTCATTTCTGGGCAGAGAATCTAGCTTTACACCTTGCAGCTAAAACCTGTTCTCATGTACACTAACATAGATCTAACGAAAGAACAAAATGGCTGAATTACTTCAGGTCTAGCCAGTGTACCTGTGAGCAGAATTTGACCCTGCATATCAAAGAGTAACATCTAAATAAAATTGCCACATGTGCTAATTGCCCCCTTGGTATCTCAGCTACATGAAGGAATTTTGTCGAGCACATAGAGAGTAGTGCCATTTAAATATTTATTTTAATAAATGCCCTGCCTTGCAGACCTTAGCATGTTGACATGAAACACATGCAAACTAAGCAAAAGTGTTTGCTCTGCAAAGAGTTTATCTCAAAAGAGACAACAAATGTAAAGTGTAAGGAAGTAAAAATTATCCTACTTTTACAAAGGGGTAACTGAGGCACAGGATTCCTGAGTTACAGCCAAATTCCTTCACCCCTAATTTAAAAGAAATGACTCTAAATGAGGATGAAATAGCTGACTAGCTTCTGCTTTTATTTATATAAATTTCAGCTGAGATGGTTGAAAGTGGAGTCTCTACAAATCCACGAGCAGCTGAATCTATACCACTGTATACAACAGTGGTGTTGTGCCCATTACTCACTGTAATCCTCTGGTTCATAATGAATGCCCAAATGCTCTGTGACCTCTGAATGTTCTATAAATGTTCAAATTAAGAATTTCCATAAAATCAATAACCTGTGTTTAAAAATGTATTTTTGTCCTTGCTTATGCTTCTGTCAAAGCAGAATTTAGGTTATTATCAAGTCATTAGTAAAACCATCAACTTGGCAAACAAGGATCTTGGTGTCACATGGTAGAGCTCTGGTTGACCATGGTGACAAACAAAACAGCTTCAGCATAACCCAGCATACTCACCAGGATAAAATTCAAATAAAACATCAGGTATTTCAATTTACCAGCCCTGCAGCATTTGTCAGAGAAGTATTCTAAACACTCCCTTTCCTCCCTCACCATTTTCTCTTTATAACCTGTTAAAATAACACTGTCTACAATTACAGGGTCATTTGTTATGCATGATATAATAGACTGCAAATTTGAAAAGGCATTATCATTACTTTTGTCCTTTGTTCTTCCAGGCCAGAATATTGCATAGTTCTTTACTTTGACATTTATTGCTTTTAGATTGGTAATAGAATGGTTTGTGTTGCTCATTATCTTGAATGATGATAATATTAGAGTTTGGGGAGCCTGCGTTTCCTGTTAAGTAAAGTAAAGGCTTCATATAATTTACCAAAGGTTATTACTGGACAATTACCCACAATACAGTTCAAGTCTCATAAACATTAGCCATATTCACTCTTAAATACCACATCTGTAGTATTGTTTCTAGGAAACTGCATAGAACAATTTAGGTCATCTATGCATGTGGAGGAGAGGAGTGTTTATATGTACATATGCATATATAAACGAAATTTTCAGTGTTTACTAATGCACATCCATAGGGAAAGGATCATGTTCAAAGAAACATTTAGTGATACAGTTTGGAGTCTGAGCAAGGAATGATGTGATGGGGGGAAATACAAGAACCTCAGTTTTCCCCATTGCTATTATATATAGCGGATTTGTTCTGGATTTAAAGAAATGAAAATGATACTAGATTTTGTCCCAAGACTTTATATAAGAATTTAACAGCCTGATATACTGGAATTAATCAATTAGCTGTCTCAATTCCATCTGCTTTATCTCTGAACATACTTGGTGTCTTATCTTGACCAGAGTCTGTACTCCATTCTAGAAAGGCTTCATCACTAATAGCCTATGGGTGGCTCCACGTCCAGTGTGTCCAGTGTGGCTGAGGGTCCTATACCCGGGAAATTTGCTGCATTGGGAATCCTTGACAATTCACTACCATCCTGTACAATTTTTCAAATAAACACTCTTCTGAGACTTGCAGCTGCTTATATGTACATAATGTTCTGTGTGCAAAGATGCATGAATACACATATGCATGTATACACACACACCCTCTCCCCCTGCCTGGCTCTTCCTTTTCTGTTTGATACTCCAGTCTGCCTGCAGCCATTTATGTTCAATTTATGTTCATCAGTTCATTTCTTTAGTGGCAGCACTTTCAATGAAATGTTTCTTTTTGGTGCCAAGTAATAGTAGCTAAAATTATTTGCCCTATGAATCTCAGTAGATTAGTTTTTGTAATTTACATACATATCCAATTTCTACCAATTTTCACTGACAGTTTCCTCTTTGGACTTTGTTTCATTTCTATAATTTTGAGCTGGAACATTGTTTCAGACTTACAGCTTTCTGTAAACTTTATGATACATTCCACATTATTATAGTTATCTAGTAATGCAAAATGAGAGAAAAACCTTTCACTCTAAATATTAAAATAGTCTCTGGAAAACAGAGTTAATGTTTCATGAAATAAATGTCATAATATGAAAAACGTATTTTAATGGAAATTTGTTCAAAGCCTCAGATGTTTCTTTTCTGACTAACATCAGTTACAACACTTCATATGAATCATAAAACTCAGACTGCTTAGGTCAACTGGTTCATCCTTGTGGCAATAAATAATTTTAAAATATACAGATTTGCAGTTATGATGAGCTGACACGAGATGAGAAGTAGTCTGGGAATATAATTGTAGCCAGCTGACACACCTGTGATTGCTTTGCTCTCAAGAGGGAGCATATTGATGGCTGGTATTTCTGATGTTGTTAGAACAAGATAAGCTGTAAACCAAGATAATGCTCTTCCATGCTGTGCTGGAAATGCTCAGCAGATGTTCAAGAGAAGCAAAGAGAACCACATGATTGTTATGATTAGACCATTTGATATTATAATGCGTGGACGGGTATAGGTGGGAGGTGAACACCTGCTGAGCTGGGCAGGTTTGCTCAGCATGGGCCTAATCCTATCACCACTCAGGGGAAGGGAAGGCTTTCCAGACAGTGCAGCGGGATTTCAATAGGATTCAACATATACATGCAGAAACTGCACAGACCTATCTAAAATGCTCTGAGCACAGTGATCCTGGTCTGCATCTCCCCTCTCATGATGATGCATAGCAATTGGATTCACACCATTTAAATGTGTCTGGTGCAGAGCACGGTACACTCAGTACAGCTCTGGTAGCACTGACACCTGATAGATGGGGGCCTGCAAACTCGTGGCTTTTATTAAAAACTGGAAAGCAGCAGGTGTTATTTCAGCAACAGGTGCTGGATGTCCTAGGAAAGCAATGAACACTGCGCTTAGAGGCTCAGTCCCAGACTTACAATAATGCAGAACATCCCTAAATATTTACAAAACAGCCTAGGCAAATTAGCTACAAAAAAAACATTAAAATTAAATCTATTTGCTTTTAAAAGCCAACCTGCTTTTAAAACTTGAACATATTTTTTAAAAGGAAAATGGCAAAATACATACTGAAGTGGCATAGAATGTCAACTTTCCTTGTCCTCCAGGCTAGAAATTTGGGTCGAATTTCACTGGATAGCAGAGATAAAAGGAAGCGTATATCTTTCCTGCATGACAGAAGAAATTAATACCTCCAGGTTTATATTTTTGATGAAAAAGCATGAATTTTTTCCTATAGAGCCATCTTTCAATATATGAAAAAAAGATAGTAAGAAAATGTATGTTTAAATCTAAGCAATAAAAAGAAAGTTAATGGTCATATTTTGATGAACACTGTCACATTCAGAAGACCAATGGGAATATTCAGCTGTGCACTTTTGGTAAAGTGTATCAGGCCTAAGAGATTTTTTTCCAAATTGAGGCAGGTTCCTTGTAATCTTGGAGAGACGGAACTGAATTTCATAGCTGAACTGCACGTAGGCTATGATTCTGTAGGGAGAAAGACTAGTGACCATGGAGCTCAGCAGCCGAGCTGAAGTCACTGAAGACAGGTAATCCAGCAAGGGCAAGTACTATTGATGCGATTTTCTGCTAAACAGATACTGGTGATGAATCTGTTTTAAATGCCAATAATCTCAACCTTTGTTTAGTATGATACAAGCCTTGCATTACATTATCGGCAAACGCCTTGCTGTTATTTGCCCCCACACTGCCGTATGGTATCTGCCCATGTGGACTTGCAAGAGTTTGCTTCTTTCTTTGTTTTTCTCTTTCCCCTGACTGTAATTATTTCCCAAATGACCTAGAAAAATTAGCAAATTTCTTAAATGAAAATGACCTTGATGCCTAAGTACATTTCCTCTTAGTCTTGTTCAGTCACTTTTAAATGCAAGTTCTACTGATAGGCTCGTATATCCATTTTAGTTGTTTCACAGTTTTGTTATTAGTTTATTTTAGTATAGCAGCTCCTAAAGCAAACGATGATCCTTTCCAATTTGTTTGTGCAATTTACATTTACACACCAGCTCTGTAAGTAAGCTGATCTTTCTCAGCCAAATTTTTGAAAGGATATAACTCTAAACCAAGCTCAGCCAGCATCTTGCACCTGGGCTGCAGGCAGTTCCTTGTTCCTGGTACCAAGGCACAGTTTCGAGTTTACTCCTCCCAAACACAACTTCTAGGCCCATTGTTGCCTTTTATCCACTAACCAGGTGGTTCAAATCAGCAGAGACTGGTTCAAATCCTCTCTTTTTCCTATAAGGATCTGAATCTACTTCCATCACGTTACAGAATGTAACATATTACAACTGTAATGTTACAGTTACTGAATGTAAAATATTACAACTATTCTGAGGAGCAGATTTTAGTGCTGCCTCTCCAAGCTGCTCCACTTTGCATGGAAAAACTGAAAATGCCCATTCTCTCCAGTTGAATTAAGTTAATTAGGTCATATAAAGAAGAAGCACATTAAATTCAACCATTTATAGTTCAGGATTTCTTGATACACATTATGAGTCATGATTCATGAAACTAACACTGTTGGCACCATAGCAAAAGTACACACCTCTGCCACTTCAAGACTGATTGCAACATCAGCTTCAATGTGCTGTGGGATAGATAGGTGTACACATCCCTCTCTTCCCTATAAACCCCTGCAGGAGAAGAGCTGCAAAGGAGCTCCAGCTCTGCTGACTACAGTTTTAGTCCCAGAGAGCTTTAAAGGACTGAAATCTGAAAGCAGGTGCTTACAGAGCTGATGAGCACTGCAGCAGCACACCTTCAGTCCCTGCAATTCACTGTCCCTAAAGGCACTCTACAGGGGTACCAGGCTAGCGCTGCTGGTGCATCATTTTTCCTCAGGGAGAAAAGTCAGAGTATCCCTTACTTTATATATCCCAATCCACACAGGTACCTAAGTTCCCATCTAATAAATGTGTTTAAAAACAAAAGCCTCACCCAAAATACGACTGCAGCTGCTACATACACACAAGAGTATTACTGCAATGTGGAGCCCTATGGACTGGTACTGGTTTCGTCTCGTGGGGCAGGAGCCTAAGGCCTGAGCTAGGCAGATATGCTTGGAATTTGAAGTAGCGCTTCTTTGCCATTTCTTATTGGTTCAAATATTACATTTAAACAATGAAGAGTCATTAATTGCTATGAAAATAAAATATCTACTCACATATACAAGGAAGTGAGTAAGGATGTGAGCGGCAAATTACAGTATTCACAGATGGGAAAGCGATATGTTAATATATTCCTGATATAATGAACAGGAATCTTACAACTGGAAAGAGATTTTTCTTCCCAAGGGAAGCATTTTCAAGGCTAGTTAAAGACAGAAATATTTTCATTCTTGGGGTGGGAGGTGGTGTCTTTCCTGGAAGACTTTTGAGACCCTAAGAAGACAAAAACATATTTACTCCCCAGGGAATTTTATTGTAGGTAAGCCTGAATGAAACACTTAAAGGTTTATAATCACTCAGTTATACTTTCAATTTGTTTTAAAACACAGAAAACATAATTACTGATCATTTCCTACTCTTATTCTTGTTACAGAAACAATATTGTGTAAAACAAATAATAAATTGTCAATCTATTCGCTGACATTTTTTCATCTTTAAACCTATTCAGGAAAAAAAAAAAAGGCACAAATAGACAAGCTAAATAAGCCTTAGCTGTAATGTCAAGGAAAGGACTTGTTGGCAGGCAGAGGTACTTAGGGTCCCTATCTCGTGCACCCATTAACTTTCAGGGTTCCAGCGATGACAGGGGACCAGTCTGCTACACAAAGGAGAAGCCTTGTTGAGAAAAGCATTCCTTTTGACTAAATATCTGTCTGAGGTTATCTTGGACTATCACTATCGTCACTGGAAAGAAACAAACATTTGTGTGCCTACTGCGTGACCCTAAGTTACAAACTTAAATTGGACACCCAAAGAAGTTCAGATGAGTCATTCTCTAACGCCTGTTTCTTGTCACTAACAATAAGCTGAGAGATGAGAAGACTAGGTGTGGTTATATATACTGTAGACTCCTAAAAAGCTATGTGAGATGAATTCTAACAGTTATGTTTATTTTTAGGAACAGAATTGACTTAAAGATCAATGATACTAAAAAAGAAAAAAACCTTACTTTTTATTTGCTGTAAGGGTTGGATTAAGTTTTGATTCTAACCTCCTTATTAATATTCAAGAAAGTATAATCCATGTGAAAATTAATGGAAAATGAATTATTGTCTTATAACCAAGTGAAGTAGGAACGCAGATCTGGTTGCCTAGAAATCTGATTTGTGCTGCATGCTGAGTGTAGACCTGGGAGCTACAATACATCATTGTGATGGAAGGAAGCGCATGTTTTATAGACTTTTATGCGTTAATTGGTGGTATCTCCGCTTGAGCAAAAGGTGCATGAAAGCTGCGGAGTTAGATCCTGCAAGACCTTCTTGTGCTAAAATACATCCATTTTAATAGCTGATGGGGGGGTAGAATCACAAATCGAATTCTCAGACGTTGATATTAAAGCAAAAGATCTGGATGGAAAAAAAGTCTAAAAAAGGCACATAAAAAGTTGTCTCCTACTAAGTCTGTAGGATACCAAACTCCACTAACCAGCATCTCAAATCACCTGAATGTCTGCTGGGTGTGGAGAAAAGGAAGGAAGCTGCCCTTCGCCCCATGTGAGCAGGGAGAATGCAGGCCAGGGGGCTGCTGTCGCAGGATGGGACCAGGTGTGTCAGAGACTGGCACACACTGGGGGATTATGTCAGAAGAAGGGACACACCAGGCTGACGCAACTTGATTTACCACCTCTCCCCAGGCAGGACTCGTGGGAGCGCAAGCACGCGCAGGGAGGCTTGCGCTGCTGTGAACCGAACGAGGGAACCGGCTCGTTCTGCAGCCCAATGGACTGTGCAGGAGAGGGGGCGGAAATTGGGAATCCACAGCGTGAGGACCAGAGACTATTTCCTCAAAAGGCAAAGAAAAGAAGAGAGGAAAGAAAGCCATCCTTAGAAAACCACCTGGTGAGAGGATATTAGGCTGAATGCTTCTAAAATTATTACCGCTTTATTTACATTCTCAAACCCCTTGCAGTACTGTAGGGACCAATTTTCACTCTGCACAAAAAACAGACTAAAGCTCAGCAGTTCCTTATCAGCCTGTACAGGAGAGCTGAGCCATATTTTGAAAGCTACCTGCCTAACTAGCAATTTGACTCTGCAAAGCAGAGGAAGGTCTTGCCGATTTGGGGTTCTCTCCTCCATACAGTGTTTCCCTGAAAACCTCAGACTCGTGCCTTTCTAGATCTTCAGTGCAGCTGCCAAGAAACAAACTTGTTTTTGGAGGTTGATGTTATCATCATATACAGAGCCACAGCTATGGAAATGACTGCTTCTGGGAAATTCACTGAAAACACACACAGAGAACTCTACCTGAACAACTGACATTGTAAGACAAAAGAGGGAAATATTGATGGAGGGAGGGATAAAGGTGGTTTTTTTATATATATATAGAATGTATCCCTTTCTCTTTTAAGTAGTAGACTAATAAAAAGAAAATGACAGAAGCTACAAACATAACTCTCAGTTTTTAACGTGATGTAAAACCACTTTGAAGCATGGCTTATAGTTTGATTCATTTTTTAAGCTAACATGAATCTTAATTCTTCAAACCTTTGCCATTCAGTTTCATTCAAATTTCCAACCAAAATTCCATTCATTTCCAAACCTGAACTGCTATTTTGGACAGTTAGAATCTAGAAACAAAGGCACTGTTTCAGAAAGACAGAGGTGCACAGGTCCATCTAAGTTTCTCAGTTGTGAGAAATGAGAAATATATCCAAAGGGACACCTGCTTAATGGTAAAAATGAGAAATCAGAGAACAGAGGATGAATGATTCTTTTTCCTTGTATTTTAGTTCTTCTTGCTACACATACCAGCATTAACTCAGTTTCTCCCTCAGGCTGTGTCGTCCTCAGAAAGGCTCCTCCTCATGCTCTTTTCCTGTTTGTAAGGCTCTAGGACAACGGCATGGTAGTAGCAACATAAACTGTCATATACCTTTTGTCTTCTGATCTCTCTAGCTGAAACATAAAGGAGGAGAGAGGAGCAGGTATACTACCTCTGTGGCATTATTTCCATAGGGCAAATACAGCTAAGCTATATCCCCCAAATATATTCCAAACCAGCTCTCTATCTAACAAACATAATAAAGCTGATGAGCTTCCAAATAAAGAGAGGGGTGATATGCTGCCTTGAGCTGGTGGGTTTTATTCTTGTTAGAAGGAAGTGTAATTGTGATCACTGGATTAAAAAATTTAACTCTTCTCAATCCATTTCACAGCAGAAGCAGCTTTTTAGATCTAAATATTACTGCACACACAAATTCTTACCTCTTCCCTTCACACACCCTCTCTCATGTATGTTTCTAGTATAAGATAAAGGGAGTTCAAATAAGAGGGAGGAGGAAAAAAAAATAAAAAAAGAGAGAATACATATGCTATCCTGAAAAACAAACAGCAATACTACAGAAGAAATCAAAGCTTTTTTTCTGCTCTCTTGCATAAAGACATTTTAACAGCTTCTTGGATGCTCTCCTTGGCAACAAATACTGTATACAGGAACACAGTTTCTGAAAACACTGAACAGGTCTGTTCTTCATGTGCAATAGAGATTTCTGAAACCATGCACTTCTTTAAATGACACACTGGCTCTCTCCTTCCTTTTCCTTCAGTCAATGACTTGCAAACTTGCAAATATAGATCTTTCATAGTAATTCATCTGTGGCAAAGTTTTTTATGCAAACATAGGCATTAGTGTGAACGGGCTGCAGAAACAAATCAGGCTCACTTGTTTCTTTCACCAAGCACAATTTCATTTCTTGATGTGAATCACTACATCCAAATGTAGCAGCCCACATTTTTAGGTCATCCATCAATCCAGACGTGATAATTCTGCATCTTGGCTCCCTGTTCCTTCATTGTCACCCCTGTGATGCCTCACTGAATATGTTATTTCTCATTCTTTGTACCAAAGTCATGAATACCTTAGAAACGCATCTACTGCAAAACAGATGGAAAAACATGCGATAGTCAAAGATGTGGCTGAACCTTGCA